>NC_090451.1:304405515-305605515 GCF_031143425.1 Pleurodeles waltl | reverse complement strand
TGTTTGACTAATCTAGTAATATGACATATTAAGGGTTATGCAGTAAGCCTTAGCTTTATTAATTGTAGGCCTTAACTCAGCAAATGTCATGGCCTACTTGCCAGGCCTCATGTCAAAGCTGTATTTCTTAACGTTTAATAAAATGGCTGTCCTAGAGAGTTAAACTGTGATTTCTATTATATTGTTTAAATGTACTTATAACAGAAGTTTCGCATGAGAACCGACTACTAGAAGATGATGTTCCTGCTAATTTACATTTTGTGTGTAATGTGTGTGAGACTGGCTTTCTCAGGAGGAGAGCAATGGAGATACTGACTGGAGTGGAAGCTGCAACAATATTGTTACCTGACAAGTCTGATGATGAGGACATTGCAAGACGAACCAATCAACGACATGTGAACGGAGTAATAGTAGAATTCATAGAATTGGAGTTTTAGTTTTATTGGACAAAGTGTGAACATACAATTAACTGACCAATAGGGATTTGGGAAGTAGTTTTAGTAGTTTTGACTTAACAGGACTATACTAAGAGAAGACACTGCCATTGTCCAATTTCTTCCTGACCGGAAGGTTATTATTTTCTTGTGCGTCTTGACAAGGGACGTGCTTAACTTTAATGCTTAAAGACTTTACGTTTTCTGAACTTTGATGCTGAATCCTGATGCCTTGCTGATCGACTGATGTCCTGAGGACGAAGACTGACTCTTCTTGCTGATCCACACTGAGGATAGGTATAATTCAATAGACTGTTGATTATTACGCATATTTGCTTTTTCCTCCTAGGTACCAACTGCATTGTTTTGATAGAGCCATAGTTAGATGTCTTTCCAAATTTGTGTTACTAAATCTTTTTGCATGTAGCCCAACATGCTGATGCTAATCTGGTGTTAGTTAAGGATCCTCACTAATGAAATCTCACTAAATAGGGATTAATGTTTGATGTATTTCTCTGCTAAACTTAATGTATGTAATTACTTTGATGCAGTTGACTTTGTTATTAATTTGCACCATAACTTTAGAATGTGTTGTAGTTCAAGCTTTGATTAGATTACATTTCTTCTGCTGCTTTGGACAGCCAGTACTGTTTCTGTATGTATTTCATTTGATTTTGAGATTAATCTAGATGACCTTAGCATTGTTAATATAGGGAAATAAATATTCTAACTTTTACTAAAAGGTGTGGTTATTCATGACTGAAAGGTCATGGTGCATGACAGTTACTGACTCCAATGAGTATTGATGTTATTGATTGTTGTTGATTATTGATTATTGTGTATTGGTTATGTCCTGAAGCTATATTAAGAACATCTTAATTGCAAGTCAAAAGGTTCATCAACCTATTCGCATCCCCTGCTAAGTTTACTTATTAAGGTCAGACGCGCTAACAGAGATGGTAGCAGAGGTAATGGTTAGTCTCCTTAAGAGCTTATCATAGATGTCCGGTACAGAATGACAGGTCTTAACAGAGATGGTAAGAGACTGATGGTTCGTCTCCTTAAGAGCTTATTATAGACGTCCGGTACAGAGCAAAGGTGTTCCCTGAGATGGTAGCAGTTTGATGAGTTGGTCCTTTGAGAGTTCATTCTTATTGAGATTTGGATTTTATCTTTCAATGATGCTAATTGGAGAGAAAACATTCCCTTAATTCCATAAATGATCCTGCTAATGGTTGTTTGAGGATGTTCTTGGCATTCTAGCAACAGGGTGAATGAAGTAGCTTGTGCTTGCACAGCTTATGCAAATTGCAGGTGAATTGTGAGGTTCGTGAGGGTTTAGGGAGTTTGCATACTCCAAATGAAGTTGTAGAAGGAGTGTGCATACTCCGCAGTGTGAGAGTAGGGAAGTCGTCGAACTTCATATGTGTGTGGCGCTGTGTGCTCAAAAATTGTCCACGTGGTAGTTGATGTACATACCTTGCTTGGTCTAAGACTCCGGAGTATATTGAAAAGTGTATGAGACACTTGGTTTTATGTTGTAATCTGTCTGGGCAGATCAACAAGTCAGAGAGTAAGTAAAGTGAGTGAAAGAAAAATTTGACTGAGATTTGTCGATTCCTATGTGCACCAGGACAGACCCATTGATCAGATGAGATTAAAATTTGCTGGTCAAATTTTGCTTGTGAATCTGGGAGACCGAAAAAAAAGTAGTAGCTGTAAGTGTGGAAAGAGCCGTCAGTGAAAAATCCATACGTTTTCTGAAGCAATTGTTTTACTTTTCATGTAGTAAACCAGCAAGTTTGTTTTTGTTTTTTGGTTTTTGGTTTTTGATTTAGAGCTCGCAATTTCTGCATTAGTTCGTGTGAATCAGAGTTTGGGAGGACAAGCTGCAAGACTTTGTCAGCCGCAGTACGTGTGAGTGTGATGTCATTGGAGCCGTGGTGGGATAGGTGGATTAGTGAGAATGGTCGCTCACAGATTGGCAGCCGTCCGTGAGAGACAATTAGTTGAGAACATAGGTGAAAGGAATCTTGGGATTAAAAGTCAGTTCCTGATTTGATATTGAATAACAAATAGGCAGAAAAGATTACATTTTTCAAAGCATTAAAGAGTGCCCGAAGGGGAGATACGTATAGTACAACGAGTGAGGGCGAGGCTACACCGCCAGAAGGACACCAGCTTACATTGCAATGGAAGAGAAGGGTGTCGAACCATGTCTTTGGCTAAAGCAATGGTGCAAATTGACAGAAAAAGACGGGAACTTAGCGTTTCCTACAAATGGGACATTCAGTTTGAGGCTTTTGGAGCATTTAAGGATGGTGCTATATTAATCCAAGCCCATTCCGAGACCAACACAGTTTGGGGCATTAGCGATTCAGGAGCTAGTAGCTAGACAGCAACAGCAACAGAAATTCGAGAGGAGGATGAGAAAGGCAGAAAAGACTCCAGCAGAGGATAGATGGGACAGTGTTCAGAGAGTTTGGAGGATGGAGACTTTGCACTGAATTAAGTTGTTTTCCGGCAATTACGCAGGACAACGAGAAGGAAGGAATTGATGCTACTAGGAAGTCTAACAGAAGTCCATCCGAGTGTAAGGAGGCTAGAAAGTCTTCAACAGTAGAGGAGAAATTGGATGATGATGAGTTAATTACACAGTTATTGAGAGATCGTCCACCACCTTCTACAGTACATGAGAGTGGTCCGAGTACCAGTGCTGATCCCACAGCCCCAACCCAGGTTAATGGGACAATGAGTCTGATGCAGGTTAATGCTAGCCTGACACAGAATGCGATGCAGAGTGGTCCTAATGTGTCTATCACTCCTGTGGTGCAAAACCAGGTGAATCCACCACAGGTTCAGAGAATTTATCCGGATGTGCCCATTATGTAAATGACTTCGAACTTAATGGTGCCTACGGCACAGGTTTACCCAAGAATGATATTGGTTCAGACTGAACCAACTCCAATTTTACTACACCAAGTGCAGCCGCAGGTAATGCCAAGATTTACTCCAGTAACAGGGACACAGTCAGATATGACTCCGATGATGAATCAAAACATGGGAAGTTACTCTTCCACAGAGAGTAAGTGCCAGAACAGCCCCAGATGTTATATCACTACCTATTACTGTTGGTCCAGCTGCACCTTTATTTGCACAGATGAAACCTACATTAGGTGAACAAGGAGCAATGTCCCAGAATATAATAAGGTTAGGACATAATGAAAATGCTCGAGTAGTCTCTCCTGTGGGACAGACTTTTGACGGATCAAGATCATTGTTAGACCTTAGTCCATTTGTAGCACTTCCAGATACTATAGAAAGGCCAAACGTTAGCCAGAGCTTGAAATTATTGACACCACAGACCCCGAATGTAGTTGCACAGCAGGTGCCAGAGGTCCAAGCAAGTAACATTTTGCTGCAAGGTTTGACAGCCCAGCAGTTGACTGAATGGTTAGGCAAGCTGAATACCCCACAAAATGCTCCTGAGGGAGAGGAGTATTTGAATTATACTAGGTTAAGCATGGAAGCGGGTGAACTCGTTGAGAACACTATGGGGGTGAATAGGTTAGAATCCTACACAGAGGCAGAATTGAGCTATTTGTGCCCAAAGATTACGAGAGAAGTGAGCAATGTACATCAGAAATGAGCAGACTTGGCAGAGAAGTACGGCATAGAAATAGAGAAAACAAAGCATTTGAAAAGGAGTTACAGATTCGATTTTGAGGCTAAAGATTTTGAACACATGAGATCTGCCGGAATGAAGGCACACCTTAAGGAATTGCTTCAGAGTGCTCAGACCAGGGGAGCAGTTGACAAATGGCAAGACAGATGGGTAAAGAAAAGCGACAAGAGAAAAGGGATTCTTTGGAACTGACTGCAAATGTGCAACAGGATAAAGATCCAGTAAAAATGTTACCAATGAGAGAGATTCCAGGGGAGAATTTTGTTCATGTCCCGTGGAGCAGAAGCAACATTCTATTGTTTACAAATGATTATCCAAAATTGAGAGAGAAACCAGTAGAGTGGTATCATCAGACAGACAGGTTTGTGAAACTTGCAAAGTGTTTGTGGGATGTCTTGAACACATTACTAGAGATAGTGGTTCCAGCTAATCTGTGGATCGAGTGTAAAAGGAGTGTAGATTGGCCAACAAGCAAACAGGAGAGAGACAAGAATACAAGTGCCCCATCTCCTGAGGTAATTAAATATTACTATAAGGTGATTGAGTTTTTGAAAATGAGAATTTCGCTGAAGAATATTGATTGTCAGAGGATTGACAGGACAGCTGAGGAAGCAAAGGAGTCGATACATGCGTACTCTGAGAGATTGTTGCAGGAATTCATGCATTACTGTGGTACAGAGAAAAGTGAAGCAAAAGACATGCTCCATTTTGTGTTCAGGTTTGTGGAAGGATTGAGACCTGAAATTAGTCAGATGATTAAGAGTCACCTAATTTGCTGGCAAGCAAAACCGATTGATGGGGTGTTGTAGTATGCAAAATACTGTAGTGATGAGATTGAGTTGAAGCAGAAAACACTGAAAGAGGAGGCAATGGTGATGCAGATTAAAGTAGCTCAAACAGGAGGGCAAAGGAATTTTCCACAGCAGTTGCCGCAGCAGCAGCAGGGAAACACGATGTTTCAGCCCCAGATGAGAGGTAGAGGTCGTGGAGGAAATATGAATCGTGGTCCACACTTGAATACTGTAGTGGTTCAGAATGATGTGCAGGGAATGAAGAAGTTATTGCCATGTCACGTTTGCGGAGCCGTTGTACATTGGAAACGGGAGTGTCCGATGATGGTGCAGGAAGGTGTCGTTCAGCAGAGTCATTACATCAATTCATTCCAGAATGTGTGAGGTCCGAGGGTGAGAGGTCCTAATCCAAATTTCCAGAATAATGTGCATCAAGTGCAGAATTTTCATTCCATGCAGCAGGTGCAAATGCCACGTGCACAAATGTCACAGTTGCAGCCAATGCAACAGCAGGTTCCCATGGTACCTAGACAGCAAAATCAAATACCTCAAGCCCGATGGACCAGCAACAGATGATGCTTTCTCAACAGACCACAGGTCAGAGGCATAACCAAAGTAGTAACACAGTGCAAGAATTTCCGTTACACAGTGAGAGTGGAATAAATGATGATTGGATGAGTGACAGTTCAGATGAGGAGCCGTGTGTTCTTGCAACCTCCTTAGAAGTAGATCAAAGAGGCCTCTATGTGAAGGGAAAGGCTATGGGTCACTGAGTTTCAATCTTGGTTGACACAGGAGCTACACGCTCTACAGTGAGAAGTGCAGAAGTTCCAGATTTGCCCCTTTCAGGTAGAACAGTTCAAGTTGTGGGAGTAGCAAACCAGTATTTGACAAACCCAATTACAGATCCAATTCAAGTCCAGATTGGCAACTTTCAGGGATTGCATAAATGTGTAGTCTGAGATTCAAGTCTGGTATCCCTACTGGGAAGAGACTTGCTGTGTAAAACGAGTTGTTCAATAAGTTGTTCAAATGAGGGAATTGAGATCCAGATGAATAGTGATGATGAAGAAGACCAGCCCCAGAGTCAGAGTGTGAAACTACAAATGAGGGCTCCCCTCTGATTACATTTTTCCCGATGTTCACAGTGAAAGAGCTTCATCCTGATCTGCAGGGAACAGTTAACGAGAAAGTGTGAGATCTGACAGGAAAGGAAGTAGGTTTGATAAAGAGAGTTTGAGACAGTTAATGTTACTGTGAAGCCGAAAGCAGTTTTCCCTCAACTTCCACAGTACTGCATGCCGCAAGATGTCCTAATGAAAGTAGCCCAGATAATTGCAGACTTTGTAAAGCAAGGGGTTCTGAAGGAAGTATTAGGCAGTCCATGTAATCCACTGGTAATGGGTTTGAACAAGCCCTGTGGACAAGTTTGAATTGTTCAGAATTTGAGAAAAATAAATGAGACTGTGGTCAAATATTGCCCCGTAGTGCCAAATCCAGCTGTGATAATGTTTCAGATTCCATGTGATGCTGAGTGGTTCACTGTCAACGATTTGTCGCAAGCCTTATTTTCTGTCCCTCTTTGTGAGGATAGTCAATTTCTCTTTTGTTTCAAATTCCTAGATCGAGTTTATTGCTGGTGCAGAATTCCTCAACGGTTTTTAGAGTCACCTTCCATATTCAATCAAATCTTGAAAAAGAATTTTGAGTCGTTGGAATTGCCTTTCCAATTGACCTTGGTGCAATACATTGATGACTTGCTGACTGCATCCAGAACAAGGGACAAGTGCAGATATGATACGATTGCCCTGTTGAACCATTTGGGAAAGAATGGTCACAAAGTGTCTCCACTTAAATTGCAGTACTGTCAGAAAGTAGTGTCATCAGATTGAGAAGGGTTCAAGAGAAATATCCAGAGAATGGATTACAACCATATTGCAGACAAATCCCCCCGACTACACAGAGAGATGTCAGGATATTTGTAGGGATGGTACGCTATTGTCGCCAATGGATTCTGAATTTTTCTGTCATTTCAAGACCATTGCATAACCTGACTCATAAGGAAGTCATTGATCTTATAGTGTTAGACCAGGCTGAAATGAAAGCGTTCACTGAATTGAGAGAGAACCTGGGCTCCAGCGTTGGGTCTGCCTGATTACATAAAACCTTTCACATTGTTTTGTCATGAGCATGATGCATGTTCTTTGTCTGTCGTGACACAGGTCCATGGAGGTGTAATCTGCCCAGTAGCATATTATTCAGCTACATTGGACCCAGTTGCAGCAGCCTTACCGGGTTGTTTGCGTGCAATTGCAGCAGCTGGTCAGAACCTTACACAGTGTGAAGGCATTGTGATGGGACATCCCCTGACTATAATAATGGTCCCTCACTCTATTGAGATTCTACTTACAAGGACGAAAACCCAATATTTGACTGGTGCGAGGTTGACCAGATATGAGGCGAGTATTCTAGGGTCACCAAATGTGTCATTGAAAAGATGTACAGTGCTGAACCCGGAAACCTTACTTCCAAGTGAAAATGTCTAAATTGAGCAAGTGGAAGATGTTGAGCATGATTGTCTTGAAGTAACTGACTTGTGCACAAAACCGAGACCTGACATTCGAGATACCCAATTGGAAGAAAATGACCAAATTATCTTTGTTGATGGTTCTTGTCTGAGACACAATACAGGGACACTGAGAGCAGGATATGCTGTGTGCACAATTACTGGTACTTTTGAAGCTTCTTGGATTTGAAGAGTGTATTCTGCCAAAGTAGCGTAACTGGTAGCCCTTACTAGAGCATGCAATGTTTCTGCTCAGCAGAACGTTACAATCTATACGGATAGCCAGTATGGATTTGGAAAAGTCCATGATTTTGGCCAGGTGTGGTCACAGAGAGGTTTCATGACCTCTTCCGGTTCGCCAGTGAAAAATGGTGAGAGAATTAAAGAATTGTTACATACTATTCAAATGCCTGAAAAGATTGGCGTGGTGAAATGCAGTGCACATCTGTAAGTCGCAAGACTTTGTGTCATTGGGAAATGGATATGCGGATCAAGTCGCAAGGTTTTGCACATTGAACTGTATATCATTTAAAGACAAGTGGGAACTGTTACCTGAAGAAGATGAAACTTGTACAAGCTATGTATTAAAAATAATTGACACTTTGCAAGAATTGAAAATGTTGCAGAATAATGTTGAAAGGGAGGAAAAACGTTCATGGAGCAAAATGAAATGTGTGCAAAGACAAGAAGAATCGTGGGTTTCAGAAGATGGTCAGTTGGTTTTGCCAAATAGCCTGTTTTCTCAAATGGCGAGGTACTATCATGGTCAAGCACATATTGGGAGGGATGCAGTGATTCGATTGTTCAAACATGATTGGTTCAACCCAAAGTTTAGACAAGTTGCTGAAGCAGTTTGCCATTGTTGTGTCATTTGCCAGCAACTAAACACAGGGGAAAGGACAGTGGTTAATTTGAGCCATATTGGAAGAGCGGGGGGTCCATTCAGCAGAATGCAGATGGATTTTATTGAGATGCCGGTGAGTGGAGGTTTGAGATATGTGTTGGTGATTGTTCGCATCTTTAGTCACTCGACTGAAGCTTACCCTACACGAAGAAATGATAGTCTTACAGTAGAGAAACTACTGCTTAGGGAACTGATACCGCGTTTTGGATTTCTGATCTCTTTAGAATCAAATAGGGGAAGTCACTTCAACAATGAAGTAATTAAATTACTGTGTGCAGCATTGAATATTGAGCAGAAGTTACATTGTAGTTACTGCCCTGAAGCATCAGGACTAGAGGAACAGATGAATGGTACCTTAAAGTCAAGAGTTGCAAAGAAGTGTGCGTCCACAAATTTGAAATGGCCTGACGCATTGCCTTTAGTGTTGATGTCAATGAGAATCACACCTGACAGGAAGACAGAATTGTCGCCGCATGAGATCCTCATGGGCAGAGCAATGAGGTTGCCAACGGTGCCTGCAAATGCACTTGTCAACATTACAGATGATATGGTGTTGGATTAATGCAAAGGTCCGGCTGATGTGGTTTGCTCTTTCTCTCAGCAGGTGGAAGCCACCACACTGCCACCGATCCATGACACAACCTGAGAGCTGGAGACTGGGTTGTGGTCCGGAAACACGTGAGGAAAACATGTTTGGAGACTCGTTGGAAGGGACCTTATCAGGTAGTTTTGACAACTACCACAGCTGTGAAGTGCTTTGGAAATCCGAACTGGATTCATGCAAGTCACATGAAGAAAGTGGCATGTCCACTGGATCAAGAAGAAGAGTTGTTGAAAGTACCAACAACAGCGAGACAAGTCTCAGGGCTGGAAAGAGAACAAAGGGGAACTGAGGCCGGATCTGAGCCCGTCGAGGACGGTTCAGTCACTCCTGTGAGCGACAAATGAGAAGACCTCCAGGAGGGTGACGGAGAGCTTATCTCAATTGAGGCAGCAGGAGAGCCTAGTCAGAAGAGGGTTTTCCCAGAACCAGACGATCTTGAGAGACAAGCAGAGCAATTGCCAGATCCAGAGGTGAAAGGAGATGAGGTGAATCAAAGCCATTGTGATCTGACTCCTCCTGAACCTGTTGCAGGTCCGTCCAGAGAAAAGACTGCAGAACAAGGAGAGGGTTCAAGTTCGACTCTGAAGAGAACACTGACAACGGGTTCACTGAAAGCAGATAAGTGGCCGAAGTTGCAAGTAGAAAGAAGAAAAGAAATGGTTGGTGAGACAACAATAGAGGAAGAAGTAGATACCACAAGGAGAGAAGATCTAAGTGAAGGAGGACGGAATGCCGATTGAAAATTGAAAAGAAAGAGAAGATCAAGTTGAAGATACGCAGGTCCTGAATGGGCGTATGCAACTACGAATGAATGGCAACAAGAGTTTTTGTCTTTTTGTTTTGATAGAGACATTCCGGATCGGTATTTTGGCACTTGAAGGAAGCTGATGAACTGAACTGTTGAAACAATCTGAGAAAAATGTTTGAGAAAAGAGGCCGTTGAAATTAACTGGAAGAGACATTGCTAAACTGATTTGACTTTTGAAAGCTGATTTTGACATAGCTGCTAACCGATTTTGACAAGGGGTCCTGGAAGTGAGACTGAGAGCTATAAATAACTGCTGAAAGAAGACGTTTTTTTGATTTTTGCTGCAAGTTCTTCAAAAATTTTCTTCTGCTTTCTAATTCTTTACAGATCATGAGTAACACTAGTCAACAGGGTGGGAATGCTAGGTGCTGTAAATATATGAGTATTGGTTTGGCGATTATGTGTGGGATATTGTTTGTGGTGTGATTGTGGGTATGTCTGTTGTTGAAAAGAGTGAAGCCAACCATAGTTCTGCTTTAGAGATGACTACTGCACTAACGGCAATAGAGAAGTTTAGGTTCGATGAGAAATATTTTCATGAGAATAATAATGCATAAGGAGAACTTTCTTCTAATGTTTTCTATTGTTTGTTGAGTGAGTATGTTGAGACAGTGGATGCAAAGAATTGTTATGTGTGTACGCAAATTCCTTCATCAGTCAAGGAAGGAGTTACCTACCATAGCTTGCCACTAATTTATGGAATAAGTTGTAGTCTGCTACTAACAAGATTTTATAACCAGGAGTACGTACAGTAATTTTACTTAAATTATGATGTTGTGTTTTAGTTTGTTCCTATAATTAGGTATTGGAGTAGAGAAGCTAAGGATAATGACATAGTAATAGTTAGAGATTTCTTTGAGCCTACATTGACGTTTGACACAGCTAATGCACACCGCAATAATCTGACATGCTTGCTTACACCTTTAGAGAAGAGCTTCTTAGATCACACAGGTGACAATAGAAAAGCATTAAAGAAGAAATTAGAAAAAGGCTTAGAAAAAGGGATTTACAGGAATGATTTTGCTTCTAGTACAATTAAAACACGAGGGAAATTATCTTTAGATGTGCAACACATAGGGAAACTTTGTATATACAGGCCTAAATCGCACACTGACACTTTATTTGTGGGAATGAATGAATGTAGGCATGTGGTTTTGTTTCAGAGCAAATGGATGTTTATGTTGAATGGACAGGACTCTGCTATTCCTGGGATTTATTACATCTGTGGTCTTAATGCTTATTACCGTCTTCCAAGAGGATGATATGGGACATGTTATTTGGGGATAGTTTTCCCAAAGGTTTATCAAATTGAGGATTTGAAAAAGTTTTCAAAAGTGACTGAATTACTTCATAAGGAACAGGGGAGGGAGTCCTCTTCTGGTATAGTAGGAGATATATTTGGAGCAGTGATTTCTTCAGTGGGAGTCATTTTGAATTCGATAAAGATTCAGTGTTGACTACTATTGTGGATAACATGCTGACAAATTTGTTAGGGGCCATACTCCTGATAGATACTGAGTTAGCTGCTGATAGAGCCATGACTCTTCAAAATCGTCTTCCTTTAGACATTCTTTTAGGAAACTGTGGTAGAGACTGTAGAATGATTAATTCTAGGCATTGTTCTTCATATATTCCTGATAATATTAAAGAGATAAGAGACTTACTTTCTAATCTGACTAATGAAAGTGCTGATTTGAAAGAACTGAAAGAACCAGGGGTTTGTGAAAAGATTGACAAAGGTTTTGCTTCAGTGCAAAAGGATTACATTGAAAAGGTCAAAGAAGAATCAGAGGAGGGAAGAAAAGAAAATGGAAAAATTGTGTAGAGAAAATTCAAAGGGGAAACAAAAGTATAAAGGGATTGAATTGGCAGAATTTTAGCTGATGCAAAAATATGTGGGAGGTAGTTAGTGTGATGACACATTTAGACGTCAGAGGAGGGATTGCTTGCGCAGGTGTATTAATAAAAATTATTAATGAGTGTTTATGTATTCTGAATAAGCGATTTGTGTAGAAAATATAATAACTTAGAAAAATAATGCATGCATTTGGAAATGTGATTACAAAGAGTGGCCGACAAAATTCACAAAGTGGACTTACTAGAGAATTAATATTGTGAAATGTTGAATATATATTTGACTAATGTAGTAATATGTCATATTATGGGTTATGCAGTAAGCTTTAGCTTTATTAATTGTAGACCTTAACTTAGCGAATGTCATGGCCCACTTGCCAGGCCTCATGTCAAAGCTGTATTTCTTAACGTTTATTAAAATGGCTGTCCTAGAGAGTTAAACTGTGATTTCTATTGTATTGTTTAAATGTGCTTATAACAGAAGTTTCTAATGAGAACCCACTGCTAGAAGATGATGTTCCTGCTAATTTACATTTTGTGTGTAATGTGTGTGAGACTGACTTTCTCAGGAGGAGAGCAATGGAGATACTGACTGGAGTGGAAGCTACAACAATATTGTTACCTGACAAGTCTGAAGATGAGACATTGTAAGACGAACCAATCAACGACATGTGAACAGAGTAATAGTAGAATTCATAGAATTGGAGTTTTAGTTTTATTGGACAAAGTGTGAACATACAATTAAATGACCAATAGGGATTTGGGAACTAGTTTTAGTAGTTTGGACTTAACGGGGCTACATTGAGAGAAGACACCGCCATTGTCCAATTTCTTCCTGACCGGAAGGTTATTATTTTCTTGTGCGTCTTGACAAGGGACGTGCTTAACTTTAATGGTTAAAGATTTTGCGTTTTCTGAACTTTGATGCTGAATCCGGATGCGTTGCTGATCGACTGATGTCCTGAGGACGAAGACTGACTCTTCTTGCTGATCCACACTGAGGATAGGTATAATGCAATAGACTGTTGATTATTACGCATATTTGCTTTTTCTTCCTAGGTACCAACTACATTGTTTTGATTGAGCCATAGTTAGATGTCTTTCCAAATTTGTGTTACTAAATCTTTTTGCATGTAGCCCAACATGCTGATACTAATCTGATGTTAGTTAAGGATCCTCACTAATGAAATCTCGCTAAATAGGGATTAATCCTTGATGTATTTCTCTGCTATACTTAATGTACGTAATTACTTTGATGCAGTTGACTGTATTATTAATTTGCACCATAACTTTAGAGTGTGTTGTAGTTCAAGCTTTGATTAGATTACGTTTCTTCCGCCGCTTTGGACAGGCAGTACTGTTTCTGCATGTGTTTCATTTGATTTTGAGATTACTCTACATGACCTTAGCATTGTTAATATAAGGAAATAAATATTCTAACTTTTACTAAAAGGTGTGGTTATTCATGACTGAAATGTCATGGTGCATGACAGATACTGACTCCATTAAATATTGATGTTATTGATTGTTGTTGATTATTGATTATTGTGTATTGGTTATGTACTGGAGCTGTGGTAAGAACATCTTTTTGTTATTTTGTTTTATTAAGTTTGCAGTAATGCGAGTGAAAAGGTTCATTGACCTATTCGCGTCCCCTTCTAAGTTTACTTATTAAGGTCAGATGTGCTAACAGTGTGAGGAAGGCCTTTGAGTGTCGGCTGTTGCCAGCCAAACTTACTTAACTCACAACAAGAAGAGTCCTGCCCTCAGAACCAGGAGGGATGGTTTTCCTTGGGTGAAGATTCACAGCTGCACACATTGACAAAAATGCTTTGTCATCTTGAGGACCACTGGGCATGAATTTACAGGATTTTGTGCAGCAAGGCCACATGAACTTTTTCAAACGAAGGCCACTGTGACTGTGGGAACTTTCTTGCAATTGCAGTAGGCGTTATCATCAATACTGGTTAGTACCCACAATAAGAAAACATTTGCACCAACAGTACCTCAAACACAACTTGCATTGGAATTAAGAAAGGAGAGGAAGAACCTGTTGCTGGGTCTGACTGGAAGAGGGCAGAGATCTCAACTTACTGTTCTTGGCACCCAAGGAGTGGAAGTACTTTTCAAGGCTGGGAAAAGCTGGTTTCTTGTGGTCCCTGGGACATATAGACACAAAGAACATTGTACATGGGATGAACAAGCAGATCAGTGAGCGCAGGGACATGTGAAGTAGTTATGGCTCAAGAAAGTGTTTGAGCTTGACTCCTGCTGCTATCTGTGCCCTGGTTTCCCGGCGGCTTCCCCCGAGGGCTAAAGGCTGTGAAGTAATCAGGTGAAAGTACTGGGAGTTAGAAAAAATTAAGACTTTGGAGAACTAGGACAAGGTGCCATAGCTACCCAAAAAGTACACCATAGAAAGGGAAGATTTCATGGTTGCTCTCACTCAGGGTTTTTTGTCTCAAGAAAAGAAGCTTCAGTTGGGACTTGTGGTGAACATAATTGACCTCTTTTAGCTATGTTCTTCTACAGTTTTCAAATTGATGCCAGTCAAGATACTCGAGCTCCACAATCTCCCCTAAGTCTGAAGATAAAACTTGAGTGGAAAACAGTGACACTGTCATCTATGTGGTGAAGCTATCTTAGCGTTTACTTTTGCATTTCAGGTGAGCATTTTCATTAATTAGGTTACCCATGCAGTTATTGTATTTTTCTGTTGTGGAATTAGTTTCCCTCTCAGGATTAGAGGTGGGGAGGATACCCCAAGCTTTTTAGCTGGGTTGTTGATTTCAATGTGCTTAGCCTCATGGAACCATGATATTTCTCTCTTGAATTGGCGCAAGGTTTATTTGGACAATGGATAGCTTGAAAGTAACTTGCAGGTGTTTGGGCCAATCCGCAGGAATGGGGTCTCCAGAGGTCAAACACGTGCCCTTAGTGATATTGAGGCCAAGTATATCCTTTGTAGTGTGTTGGTTTCTGGCAGTGCTAGAGGAAGTTGTTGTCAGATAGAAAAGATGTGAACAAGTGCACAGTATATGTCTGGTTCTGGCAGTCTGTTCAATTTTGGGGCTTGGGAGGGTTTTTATTTATTGTCTCGTTTACAGGGCTTTGCAGTACTCAAGCCTGGAGATGACTGTGGCACCTATTATCTCCCTGTGTTTTTGTGATAAGAAAAACACAACCCTTCTTCAACCTGCAACCACTGCTTCAACCTATCTGCAGTGTGGGGCTTCACGTGCATACCTGCATCAAAACTGCCATCATGATAGAGACTCAAACCCATGCACCCAGCAGTCTGACGACATTTCCAAAGGTGTTTGCCAGGAAAGTGTGAAAACAACACGCTTGCACTAGTTACTCAAAGTTTAACCTTAAAAGTCACATTCACAAATGTTTTGGCACACCTACATTAAATACCAGGGTAAATCAACTGTGCTTCCTGAACATAAATACCAAACCCTGATTGGCAGAGTTGGGTTCGAAGAAACTTGACAATCAGAAAGTATACATATGAAGGGTACTGTTGGCGCATCAGACCTTAATTAGTAAAATTACAAGGGGACGCGAATAGGTTGATGAACCTTTTGACTCGTTTAAGAAGTTCTCACTATAGCTCCGTACATGAACCAATAATCAATAATCAGCAATCATTAGTAATCAACAAAATCAATAATCAATGGAGTCAGTAAATGTCACGCACCATGACCCTTCAGTCATGAATAACCACACCTTTTAGGAAAATGTAGTACTTTTATTTCCCTTATATTTACAATACTAAGTTATGTAGATTAATCTCAAAATCAAATGAAACAGATATATGAACAATACTGGTTGTCTAAAACGGCGTAACAAACGCAATCTGACCAGAGCTTGAATAACCACACATTCTAGTGCTACAATTCAAATCAATGGCAAAATCAGTTGCAATAATGATATGATATACATAGGATTCAGCAAGATAACTCGGCAAACATTTGTCCCTGTAATTTGTCAGTCAAATGTAGTTCCCTCAACTAAAGTCAGATTAGCATCAGCATGTTGGGCTTCATGCAAACAATTTTGAACAAGCGCAGTTGGTACCTAGAAAGCAAAGGCATAAAATGCATAACAGTCACATTTCTCATATCTACCTATCCACTGTATGGGTCAGCAAGCAGAATCAGTCTACTTCCTAAGGTCATCAATCGATCAGCAAAACATCAGCCTCTCAGTCAGAGTATGAGCATTTGACAGATGAATCTTGAATCTCTCCTAAAGTCTCTTCTTCTCTCCAAAGTCACTCTAGATCTCTTGGCTAATCTCTGAATAATTCTCCTCTGTTGTGTTGTTATATCAAAGTCACCTAAACTATCCCCCAATTCCTTATTGGTCAGTGAATCGTTCGTTTATACTCTACCCAATAATATTTGTAAACCAAATCTATGAATTCTACTATTTCACTCTTCTCATGAAGTCGATTGGTTCACTTTAGTATGTCCTCATCATCCGGTTCATCAGGTAACAATACTGTTGCATCTTCAGCTCCAGTCAGTGTCTTCATTGTTCGTGTCGTGGGAAAGTACTTCTCACACACTTTACACACGATTTGTTACTCTAGCGGGAACATCATCTCCTGTTAGTCTGTTCTCACGAAAAGCTTCTGTTAAGCACTTTTACCAAGACAATGGACATGAGGCCTGGCAAAACTAGGTCAATACATTTGCTAAGTTCAGGACTACAATTAATAAACTAAAGCATACTTCATAACCCTTAATATGACATATTACTACATTAGTCTAGTACATTTTCAATATTTCATAAGTATTAATCATAAATTAGTACATTTCGTGAACACTGGTGGCCATTCTCCGAGGTCACATTTTCCCAAATACGTGCATTATTTTTCTCTACGTTATTAAATTTCGACAAAATTCATTATTCAGATTACATAAATACTCATTAATAATTTCTAATTAAAACACCTGCTTCAGCAAGAGTATGTTATGTTATATATAGTTGTATAGTGGTTATGATGTAATTGACCGTGCAGTGCCAAAGCAACCTTTCTACCAGTTTGATGCATTTGATGCACTCTCCCGCTTAGTGTTAAGAGCAGTGTTGGCTGATTTTCAAAAGCGTACCCTAACAAAAGCAGGTCACTCCCAAACTCGAAAGTCTGTGAGTAGACACTTACCTCTTGCAGGTTTCACTAACCTAGAACCACAAGTGCATTTGCTCATGTCAAAGTGCATCTTTTACGTGTCCAAGATCACACCAGGGATCACCCCCCTTACTTAACAGGGCTTTTGTGCGGAGAAAAAAGTTCCATGTTCAAAGCATATTTGTGTCACTTTTACACAATCAGAATTGTTTACCGAGTTGAAAATCTATTTCATACATTTTGAGCAAGGGAGCATTCCAGTAAATCAATTACTGTCGTAGATTTTCTGGAGTACTCCAGGTACAATTAGTGAATCATTAAACAAAATCTCCAAACGTAGGTTTTATCTTATTTTCAAGCCTATGGTTTTGTGAATCGGACGTTGTGCCTTGACATACAAGCAGAAGCTGTGGGACTGCAAGTGAGCAGCTAAAAATATGAACTTTCTAGCGTTAGGGATTCATACAGGGATGAATATTACAAAGGTTCAAAATAAACCTTACCAGCCGGAATGTCCTGTGATACACATAATCGCCACAAGATGGTACCCTTCAGCTGTTGTAGGCGCATTAATTCGATTCGGTAGCATTTGCCTTTTCAAAGAGGACAGGAGATAGATACAGTTAATTCGGCGGCAACACCTGCCACGCATAAAAACTAAAATATGTGTAATTTATGTACCGTTTCTAAGAACTAAAAATTCGCCAAGTACATGCGAATGCTTTCCTATTTTTATTTCTAAATATTGGAATTGCAAAACATCTTCAATGCCAGTTTATGAACGGTGACATATGTGATTTGGCCAAAAACAGCTTATACAAAAATGTACGTTTGCAGCACGTTGCATTGTGAATACGAGCGCGTTTATAAAGATTTTAAATACATTTTTCAATGTAAAAGTTTAGATTCGTTTGTCTTACACAATCTTCTAGGTGAGAAGAAATCTTTAACTAACTCCAATTTAAAGTTATTATTTCATCAGTTGTAATGCACATGCTTTTTAACTTTTTAACAAAGATTGGACAAAAAAAACGCATCGTTTCATATCTGTTGTCTTCTGAAATATAACAACTTTGGATCGCCTGCAAAGTACTTCGAAAGCAATGCTAAATCTATGTACGGACCTATGACTAAATATTAGGAGTGGGCGATGAACTTCGCTTGTAGAGTTTGCAGAGCTTTTTCCCACTCCACGCTCCGCTTGGAGTGTGGAGTTCCAAAAAACTCTGCATAGTGGAGCGGAGCAGAGTTTTTTCCCTCACTTGCGCTCGTCAACAGTGAGTTGGTGAGTGCCAGCAAGGAAAATCTTATCCAAGACCACCTCCCGGTGTGATTCCTCAATGTGAGCGGTCGTAGATGGTTGCGTTGAGAAGCCTGTTTGTGTTGAGGTAGCTGCCACTTGAGTAGAAAATCAACTCGAGCAGCAGAAAAGAAGCAGTGGCCTCTAGCGCTGCAGAGGGAGCCATTGGCGCTGATTTTTTCAGCATGGGCCAAACACCTGGTGCTAAAAATCAGTCCGAATGGCCTGATCTAACGCACTCCGGTGCATGCGGAACTCCCTGTAGCACAGCAGAGTTTTTGGGCACTTTACAGAGCTCCGCGTAGCGCAACTCCACAAACTCCACCCAGGCCTACTAAATATATTGAAGTTAAAAACAATAGCCCATATCTGCAGGTCCTTGTAATACAGCAAACATTTCTTTAAGAGCACAATGTTCTGCACTGAAAATCCATAAAGTCCGTCTGAAAGATAATACCCATTGCTGGGGGTGCATTAAGGTTCCAGCAAGTAAGTGTTACAGAAAAAAGGTAATAGCTGAAGGTGCATTAATGTTAATGGTTAATTGCAAGTCATTTTGTTCTGTCCTGGTGGAGAGAGATTATCTGTGCTAAAATATCCACAAACATAAATCTTCAGTTAACACCTTCTATTCCGTCTCTGAATAGATACTTCTAAGCACAAACAAATGAGGCACTCCTTTAAAGGCGAAGAGTCTAGTGACAACTAAACGAATTATCCTACGGAACTGGAAGTCACCCAGGATGTTGTGGATATTCATCTGTATCACTGGCTTAACGAAGCAGGCTTATCCAGAAAGAATAACATGGTGAATACACCTTGAGATCTATCTAGTTTAACTACTTGCATCTAGGTTAATATAATATTGTATTGCAGCAATTAACTGCACATTACTGTCTTTTATGGATAGTGCTTCCAACTTACATGAAATGTTCAAAGAATGATTTAGGATAATGTATACGTTTTATAGTTAGTCATACATTTCTAACCTCAGCTAGGGATTTGTGTTTGTTTTCTCTTTAGCTGTTCTCTATAATGCTCCTCACTCCTAAATAAGGTGGAATGTTACTTAATCTAATGAAGATTTAGATTCTAAACCGTTATAAAGAGTGTGAGGATTTCAAAAGAATCACTACAATCACTTGTAAAGTGCAAAACAACAAAAATGTATCAAAACCAGTGAAATTTTACCTACAATAAATGTAACTGATTTTATCAAACCTTTATAATTTTAGGACTCACCCTAGAGGAGTTAACGCTTTCACCTCATGCTATTGGCTGTTTGGATAAATCAATAGGTGTCCTTTGATGTGTACCATTGCAATGCATGGGGGATTATTTTACATCCTTCCTAGACTCTCCCTTGGCCCAATACTCTGCACTGGCACTGAGTAAAGGGAGTGACCAATGATGGGGGTAATACCTGGCATTTCTGATGCCAAAGCCCCTCCGTATGCATCCCTGATATTGCTTTGCTAGGCTGCTCCTTTTCAGTCAGAGTGCCCAGCAAGAACTTCAGTCACTCCCTCAATTGATACCCATTGTGTTCAACTAGAGATGCCTTCCATCGTCTCACCCTCTCACCTGCTTGCTTATTCCTTCACCACTGGAAACAGAAGAAACAATGCAATGGGTCTCACGTTTGCTCGAGTTAGACCTATTAGCATTGTAAATTCTTAACTGGACTTTTCTTGCCACATAAATTTAAAATGAAAAGTAAAACAGTTGACATAAGTGAGCCGATTCAAAGCACCACGGCCGCCGTGAGCGCGGAGGGACACAAAATGAAAAAGAAGTTCACTTGCAGTCAAACAGATGGCAAATGTGCAATTATCCATGTAACAGTGTCGGTGGCCAAGGTGGGAACAAAACTGCCCCAAGGAGGGACAAACGTAAAGTATTCACCAATGATAACAAAGGATTTTTGAAAGGTAAGCCCATGAACGAGTGATAGTGATGGCCAGACGATGGGCATAGTTAAAAGCCCACAGATAGATTACAACACGTCACAGCGCTTGCAGTCTCGACCTAAAAAAAACGATGCCCTGGATTGTGGGGTTATTCTCTGTTTCCCCTTCTCCCGTTGTGTTACAGGCACCGAGGGAAGAAAAAAACATGGGATCTGGCTGAATGGGGATAGTCCCCATTTTCAGTAAATCTGCGATGTCTGGTCTTGTGTGTGTCTCTCCACTTTCACAGCAGGAGCGGTGTCTGTCCGTCGGGGCCACTTCCCCTATCAGTAGTGTCCGTTCTTGCTAACGCGAGAAAAGAGCTGTGTGCCTGACAGGTTATCTCCCTCTAAATCCTCCCCCCACCTGATCCGATGGGATCTGCAAGAACAACATCATGGGGGTCCCTCAGGTAAGAGACTGTGAGGACCATCGTCTTCTGCTTCCTCCTTCTTCCAACCCCCCATTTTCTATATGTTTTCTCTATCTGGCTCTCTCATTCTCTTTTTCTCTTTACTGTATTTTTGCCTCTCTTTCTCCAGCTCCCCTTCTCCGTCTCTCTCTGTCCCTCTTTGTTATTTTCTTTCTGTCGCCTTCTCTTCTCTCTTTCAGGCTCTTTCTGCCTCTCACTTCCCTCGTCCCTCTCTCTTCCCTTCCCCCTCTCTCTTTCTTTCTCCACCTCCTGTCTGGCTTTAAGGTGAATCTTCCACATTTGTATTATTCTGCAGAACGGCGGGGCCTGCTGTGCCCATGTCATGGATCTGTGGTGAATCGCCTTCAGTGCGTTCCCCTGCGATCCCGAAGGAGAAAAAAAACCCTCGTGTACAAGAAACAAACAAGATCAGGGCTAAGGAACCCCTATTAGTGGACTTTCTCCGTGTCACAAAATGCCACGTTGCATAATCTACCATCCTCTGAGGGACAAAAGAGACACAAGGGTTGTGCAGGATACAGTTTCACACTTGTCGCCCGTCGTGGATGCCTCAGAAGTTCAGTAAGGTATTCAGCCCATAAAAGCGTCCTTGTGGCCTCTCTAGCAGGACCTCATGCTTGTGCTGGAGGAAGCGGTGCTTGTCGCCACGCGCATGCGCAGTTCCACTTGGATCCTAGCTCGTTGTTACCTGGTGCCATTTTCCATGAGCTCATCACTTCTCAAAATTGTTTTGCTTGCTTCTCCAGGATGGTCGCAAGATCGATCTGATTTTTGGCCGTGGTGCTTTCTCAGATCTTCCTGATATAGTGTATTTGGTTGATGAACCGGAACCTGTAAATAAATACGTACATGAAAGTAAACAAATAAATATTAATAAACAGAAAAAGAGGATAGATCGTTCACTAACCCTGATGCGCATTTTCACCGCCTTTGTATTACCGATAACCTACATGTTATTTGTGCATTTTATTTTATTAGCACCAACAAGAACACGTAAATTAAGTGATGGGACCTAGCCTACCTTGAATAGTATTTATTTTACAATTTTATAAAACGCAACTCCACCCCCAGCAGGTGGCAGTGGAGCACAACTGTCTTCTTAAAACGATTTAATTAATTTTCATTAAAAAATCTGTACGTGAAAAGTGAGCTATGGCGAACTATGTCAATCAGACTTTACAAAAATAAAATGTAAATCGTAAGTCAACAAATGAAGACGGGGAATCCTAATGAGGAGAGTGACAACGGAAGTGCTTTAGTGAGAAACGAAGCACTAAAAAGTGTGTGGATTGTCTTTACAACTCTGACGTCACATGTTGTGCAGCTTACTTTCCTACACTCATTCTGCCTCACTATATGTTGGTGGGATGCAATTACATTCTGGCTGCGGGGGGGGGGGGGGGGGGGGGGGGGGGGGGGGAGGCGGAGGAGTTGTGAGCAGTGTGCACAATTCCAGAGTCCGTCCCTTAAGCAGGTAATCCTTAGGGACCATTTGATCATTTGGTACCACAGACCAATCCGACAGGCTTTGGCCTACTTTTACTACATCCATGTCACTCCGCAATTCAAAATATAAACAATGATTTGAAAAGTACTAGTAAACCTGTGCTTGCATCAAGTGAGGCTTAAATAGCTAAAAAGAAAAAGAAAGTTTTAGAAACAAATTATACAATTTATCACAGTCAGATATTTGATTGAGTCGTTCATCATTGTTCCCTAGTTTTTGTAGAAATCTTGCTTTGTTTCATTCACCTTTCATTATGATAGACACGTTCACGGATATTAACAGACTGGACTGTTGATCCCTCAGCAGCGTTCAGTTATATATCCATACAGACATAGAAAACGTCTTGGAGTGATTTGTTTGGTGTCAGTGGAATAACACGAACGATGCCTCCCTCTTGCCGAATGTTATGAGGGAGCCCTGAGTCTCCCGAGTCTTCCATATCTCAGAAATAAGCATTGGCCTTGGCCTGAATGGTACCCCATCTAAAAAGTTTAATTGACCCCCTGAAGTGTCGGGATCCCTCTGCACTGCAGAGGCCTGGGTAATGCTCCTGGTTGGAGTGTGGATAAGAAATGTCTCCATGGAGCTCTTCACTACAAAACTCCATTGGGAATGGCCATCTTGAAACTTTTTTCAATCAATATTATTCAAACAGACAATGGGATTGCTCTTTTGTGTAATTTAGGAGACAACCTAAGCCTGACTGTACAACTCCATAATAGGTTGTAGCACAACGTATCGAGGTAAATAGCATCAACGTACAATCATTTTACACTCCACATTGCCTAACTAATTCTACTAATAAATGTACCTGTTTTAGTTGCCTGTGTTTACCTAAGCTTACCTTGTGTTGTAGTGGCTAGTTCGATGTAGCAGATGCAGTATTATTATCATGCAATATAGTGGGGGTATACTCCACAGAACCATTATCCCAGCATTCCAATGTCCTCCCAAAACGGTGCCATCATTGTGGGTATGATGTTAAGGAACTGTGCACATGACCATTCCATCCTGAAAGCAAGAAGGCTGACAAGCTCATGAACTAAGCCCAAGGGACAGCACACTCACGAGGTCTCTATCTGTACTGTATAGGCGGTTCTATTCCATATGCCTGTGATCCACCCTTAAGTCTCACTGCCAGGTGATTATTTCGACATAAAACAGCTGTTTTCTGTCAGAGTGAAGGACACAGCCCATCGCAAGACAAAGTCATTGAATGCCCAACAGAACGGCCTCCATGCACTGTTTCCACTTCTTCTTTTCTATTTCCCCTCTTGTTTGCCCCCGCTCAGGCCTCCCCAGGCCTTGCCACCGTTTCTCCTGCCTTGCTGCAACCCACCCCGCGTCCACCCCCCCAGGACCTACTTAATGGCAGTCGCTGCCTGACTCCATTGAGCAGGCCCCTCCAGGTCCCTCCTGGCACTGTGGCTAACTGCTACATAGGGCCTGAAGCACAGTGCCTCTGACCCTCTTTTGCTGTTTTGCTGCTGCCTACTTCAGGCTCCGCACCCTTCCCGCGTTTTTCTTTTCTTTTTGCTCTTTTGTTTGCCACCTCTCAGGTCCCCCATGCATTCACCTCCATTTTTTCCACCTTGCTCCTCTCCACCCCCTCGATGCCCCACCACCCCATGACCTACTTTATGGCAGTCGCGCCGTAGGCGTGCCAAAGGCAAGCCCACCTGCACCCGTCCTTGCCTGGACTTCTCTAAAGCGCCAGGACCCCTGGATCTGCAACTCGGCGCCAGTACTCTGATGAGATCAAGAACCTCAGGCCTAAGACCCAGAATGCCAGCTGCAGCACAGCCTCCTCTCGATCCACCAGGGGCCCCTTCTCCTGCCACAACTGCCATTTATCCTGCAATGTTGGAACCACCACATTCTCCACCCAACAGACCCCCAGCCACAAACCTCAACTCCACTGCATACTACTCAACGTCTGATCCCCCTGCAAGCATGCCATAGAAATCTGGGACACCATCATCACCCTCCCACCCAACATTATGTTCATCACTGAAACCTGGCTCACCCTCACTTCTGCACCGGACATTGCCACTGCCACACATCCCTCGATACAAGATGATCCATTGCAACCGCCCCAACAGGCATCGTGGAGGCATCACCATCATCCACAAGGACTCCCTCAACTGCACGGCCTCGGACGATGACACAACACTGATCATGGAACACCTCAGCTTCCAGACTCAACGCCAATACCACCATCAGAGGAACCATTGTCTAAAGTCCCCCTGACCCCTGCCACAGCTTCTGCAACACCATCCCGGACCTCATTGCTCCCCTGGCAATTGAATCCAACCACTTCATCTTCCTGGGGGATCTGAACTTCCACACGGAAGACCCGGATGACGCCAACTCTGCCTCACTCCTCAAAAATATGAGAATCATTGGCTTCTCTCAGCTGGTCACCATCCCCACACTCAGTGCAGGACACCCACTAGACCCCATTTTCTCCTCCAGCGACAGAGCCAAGTTCTCCCACACCTCTGTGGTAACATGGGCTGACCACAACATTGTTCACTTCACCATCAAGGGACCGCCTGGAGCCCCTCTGAGACTCCCAATCCTACCCCGTCGCAACTGGAGCAAAGTCACTGAAACACCCTGGATCACCGCTCTCAAAGAAGCTAGACCCGTCTCCGCAGACACCCATGAACGCCAGGTGAAAAAGCTTCTCCAACTGGATCTCCTCAGCTGCTGACACCATAGTCCCGCCGAAGAGAACCACCAGCAGCAAGCCCACCAAGCAAGCCAAGTGGTTCACCTCAGAACTCCTGACCCTCAGACAACATTGCAGGAAACAAGAGAGACACTGGCGCTCCAACACCAACACCACCACCACCAACTTCGACTCCTTCCAGGCCGCCTTCAAAAGATACCATCACCGACTCAGAGAAACCAAGAAAGAAGCACTCACCTCCCGCATCAAGGCAAGCACCAACCATGTCAGAGAACGCTTCAGCATTGTCAGAGAATTCTCCTGCCCTGCTGCCACAGAGAACATGATTCATCCCTCCTAAGCCCTCTGCGACACGCTATCGGACTACTTTCACCACAAGATCGCCGACATCTACAGCAGCTTAGACCCCCAACCCTCTGATCTTGACCTCCCCTGTACACCCATCACCCCCCAACAGGATCACAGAATGGAAGCAGCTATCCACTGAAGGCACCATCTCCATCATGGGCTCCATCCACTCTGGATCCCCCACGGATCCCTGCCCGCGCCGCTTCTACAACCTTGAAGGAGAAACAATCAGACCGCCCCCTCACAGAACTCCTCAACACCTCCATTTCCACAGCCACCGCCCTTGGCACCTGGAAGCACGCCTAAGACAAACCCCTCCTGAAGTAACCCTCAGCCGATCTCAGTGAGCTCAAAAACAACCCCCATCTCACTCCTCCCATTCCCTGTCAAAGTCTTGGAAAAAGCCATCAACCGCCAGCTCATGAGCTACCTTGAACACAAACACATGCTCGACCTATCCCAATCTGGATTCCGGCTCAATCACAGCACCAAAACCGCCTTGATCGCAGCTAACGACTACAGTAGACACCTCCTTGACCTAGTAGCAACAGCGGCCTTCATCCTCCTCAACTTATCGGCAGCCCTCAACACCGTCTCACATCACAATCTCATCACCAGACCCTACAGCATCAGCATCCAAGACAACACATTAAACTGGACCTCCTATTTCCTCTCCGGCCGAACACAGAGGAGTCTCCTCCCTCCCTACGTATCTGAACCCAAAGACCTCATAAATAGCGTACCCCAAAGCTCCTCCCTCAGCCCCACCCTCTTCAATATCTACATGACTCCACTGGAAGACATTGTACGCATCCATGAACTCAACATCGTGTCCTATCCCTCACAGACGGAACCACCACCACACAAACTAACTGCCAAAACACTATGACCGACATCATTACCTGTATGAGGACCAACTCCCTTAAGCTAAATTCAGACAAAACACAGATCCTCATCTTTGGGAACAAGCCCTCCCCCTGGGACGACACGTGGTAGCCCGCTGCCCTCGGTCCCCCACCCACACCCACCAAACATGCATGCAACATAGGGATTATGCTGGACCCCCAACTGATCATAAAGCAACAGATCAACACGTCTCCTCTGCCTGTTTCCCCCGCGTGCTATGCAAGATCTTCCAATGGGTTCTCATCCCTCCCAGGAAAACGGTCACCTAGGCCTTCATCTCCAGCCGACTTGACTACGGCAATGAGCTCTATGCCGCAAACACAAAACAGCTCATAAACTGCCTCCAGACCATCCAAAATGTGTCAGCAAGACTTGTCCTCGACCTCCGTAGAAGAACCAGCATCACCCCCCAACTCAGGGCACTCCACTGGCTCCCCGTCCAGCAAAGATGTCTCTTCAAGCTCACACTTCCCCCCCATTACAAAATGGACAGTCCCAACAATCTAGTTAAATGCATTTACCCTCAATCAACGCTTTCAAGCCTCTAGTTGGAGAACAATTTTAGACAAAGAGGGGAGGCACACATTCAATCGCTTGCACAAACCCAGTCCTATCGATTACATCATGCTGGATTTCAGACTCTGGCCAAAACTGATTGATATGATCGTAACTCCCTGGCAGGAAAGCGACCACAATGCTTTGGTTCTCACTCTGAGACCACTGGGATATACACAATCTAGTACTTTCACAGAACCCTTCGATAGAAGGCTTAGACCCACTAATAATCAATGCAGACTAAAATTGAGTACCATGGAAGAGTCCCCAACATCGCTGAGGGAGGTTTACAAGGTAGTGGCTGATGGATCTGAAGCTGTAGATACCATGGTAATACCCTTGAAGCAAAATGAATCCCAGGTAGGAAGTTGGCTCTGTATATACTATCTCAAAGTGAGAGATAGTGTGCGCAGAGTCCAAGGGGTTGGCAAAATTAGATAATACTAATTCTCTATTTTGCGGTAGTGCGGCCGAGCAGTAGGCTTATCAGAGGGTAGTGTAAAGCATTTGTTGTACACACACAGGCAATAAATGAGGAACACACACACAAAGACTTAACTCCAGACCAATAGGTTTTTATACAGAAAAATATATTTTCTTAATTTATTTTTAGAACCACAAGATTCAAATTTGAGGTACGTACATAAACTGCAAGGTACTTTACACAGGTAAGAATAGAACTTTGATTTAAAACAGTAGTACACACAGTTTTGGTTAAAATGGCAAATAGCTATTTTAAAAGTGAACACAGTGCAAAAATCAACAGTTTCTGGGGGAGATAAGTATTGATTACTTTTTCAGGTAAGTAAAGCACTTACACAGTTAGTCTCCTGGGCATAGGCAGCCCACAGTTGGGAGTTCAAGGCAACCCCAAAGCCACAGCACCAGCAACATGGGGCCGTTCAGGTGCAGAGGTCAATGGAGGGCCCAAAACACACAGGCGCCTATGGAGAACGGGGTGCTCCGGTTCCAGTCTGAGAGCAGGTAAGTACCTGCGTCCTCGGGAGCAGACCAGGGGGGTTTTGTAGAGCACTGGGGGGGAAACACAGAAGCACACATAACAAACCCTCAGCGGCACAGGGGCGGCTGGGTGCAGTGTGAAAAGTAGGTGGCAGGTTTGCCGTAGAAAACAATGGAGGGACCTAGGGGTCACTCTGGTGATGCAGGCAGGGCACAGGGGGGCTTCTCGGGCCAGCCACTGACTCGGCTAGGATGCGGGCCACCTGCTAGTCACTCCTGCACTGGTAGGTGGTTCCTCTTGGTCCTGGGGGCTGCGGATGCAGTGCTTGGTCCAGGTGTCGGGCTCCTTTGTTACCATGCCGTTGCGGTCAGGGGGAGCCTCTGGATCCTCTATGCAGGCGTCACTGTGGGGGTGCAGGGAGCTTGGCTCAGGTGTCCACGTCATTGAAGTCGCCTGGGAGTCCTCTCTGCGGTGTTGGTTCCTCCAAACTCGAGCCGGGGGTGTTGGGTGCAGAGTGGGAAGACTCATGCTTCTGGCGGGAAGTGAGAGTCTCTTTAAAGTTGCGGTTTTGTTGCTGTTTATGGACAGAGCTGCTGTCCTCGGAAGGTTCTTGGTCCTTTAGGTGCAGGTCAGTCCTCTGACTGCTCAGAGTTCGCTGGTCCCGCTGGATGCGTCGCTGTGCAGGTTCTTTGAGTCTGGAGACAGGCCGGTAGGGCTGGGGCCAAGTCAGTTGTCGTCTCCGTCGTCTCTGCTGGGCTTTCAGGTCAGCAGTCCTTCCTCTTATTGTAGGTTGCAGGAATCTGATTTCCTGGGTTCAGAGTCACCCCTAAATACTGAATTTAGGGGTGTGTTTAGGTCTGGGGGCAGTAGCCAATGGCTACAGTCCTGGAGGGTGGCTACACCTTCTTTGTGCCTCTTCCCTGAGGGGAGGGGGGCACAACCCAATCCCTATTGGGGGAATCCTCCAAACCCAAGATGGAAGATTTCTTAAGGCAGGGGTCAACTCAGCTCAGGACACCTTAGGGGCTGTCCTGACTGGTGGGTGACTCCTCCTTGTTTTTCTCATTATCTCCTCCGGACTTGCCGCCAGAAGTGGGGGCTGTGTTCAGAGGGGCGGGCATCTCCACTAGCTGGGATGCCCTGGGGCACTGTAACAACAGGCATGAGCCTTTGAGGCGTACCGCCAGGTGTTACAGTTCTTGCAGGGGGAGGTGACAAGCACCTCCACCCAGTGCAGGCTTTGTTCCTGGCCACAGAGTGACAAAGGCACTCACCCCATATGGCCAGAAACCCGTCTGGTTGTGGCAGGCTGGCAGAAACTGGTCAGCCTAACACTGGTGTTTGGACTGGTATACAGGGGGCATCTCTAAGATGTCCTCTGTGTGCATTTTTCAATAAATCCCACACTGGCATCAGTGTGGATTTATTGTGCTGAGAAGTTTGATGCTAAACTTCCCAGATTTCAGTGTAGCTATTATGAAACAGTGGCATTTGTAACTGACAGACTTCCAGACCATATACTCTTTATGGCTACCCTGCACTTACAATGTCTAAGGTTTGGCTTAGACACTGTAGAGGCATAATGTTCATGCAACTATGCCCTCACCTGTGGTATAGTGCACCCTGCCTTAGGGCTGTAAGGCCTTCTAGAGGGGTGACTCAAGTGGTTTGAGGGCATGGCACTCTGAGGGGAGTGCCATGTCGACTTAGTCATTTTCTCCCCACCAGCACACACAAGCTGTGAGGCAGTGTGCATGTGCTGAGTGAGGGGTCTCATGGGTAGCATAAGACATGCTGCAGCCCTTAGGAACCTTCCCTGGCCACAGGGTCCTTGGTACCAGGGGTACAAGTTACATGGGACATATCTCTGTACCAGGGCTGTGCCAATTGTGGGAATAAAGTTACAGTTTTAGGGAAAGAACACTGGTGCTGGGGCCTGGTTAGCAGGATCCCAGCACACTTTCAATCATAACTAGCATCAACAAAAGGCAAAAAGTTAGGGAGTAACCATGCCAAGGGAGGCATTTCCCTACACATGGTACACTGGGGATGGCCATCTTTATGTGACATTTGTGGACCTTCGGGTCCGCATTTGATTGAGTCCCCAGGGAGATTCTGTGGAAGGTGCTAGCTGATACTGGGGTCCCAAAGTACCTCCTTGATTTCATCATAATGCTACACACTAATAACTTTGCACAGGTCATATGTGGGTATGTGCCCACCCCAACCCTATTTGTTTTATTCATTAATGACTTGGTAACCTACCTAGAAAAGTGTGAGAGTGATGCCCCAAGACTGGCCAATGTCTGGCCCCAGGCCATTCTGTTCGCAAATGGCACACTCCTGATCTCAAAAACACCTAGGAGGCTTCAAAAGCTCCTGAATCAGTTTGAGCTCTTCTTCAAACAGAGGGGCTTGGAGATTAACATTGGGAAACCAAGTTCATGATTTTTAATCTCTGTACATCCATCAGAGCCAGCCCTCAATCAATGGGGCTCCATTGGAAAGAGTCCACATACTTGAATACCTTGTGGTTATGCTCATTGAGCACTCTGACTAGCTACCTCACATTATTATGTGTAGGCTTAAAATAGAACACTCAGCAGGAATCACAAAGGCGCAGCAGGGTTCTATTTTTTGCTGAATATCTCCATACCTTCAAATGTATAAACTTCAAGCTCTCAGGGCAATCTTTTATGGTGCAGAGTTTTGGGGACACAAGGATGTAAAACCCCTGTTGAAAGTAGAAAACCACTTCATGGGACTCTTAAGCAAACTCCCCACCAGTACCCTGCTAACCCCTTTAAGATTAGACCTTGGACTTAGAACAATTGTAGACAAATTGTGCCTGCAACTTATTCCATATTGACATAGACTTTGGGTGACCCCAGAATTGATTTCTTATCGATTGGGCTTGGAGGAAGTACTGGGTTGGCCAGGGCCTTTAGGATCCCATGGCTTGGTTTTATAAAACAACATCTCCTTCAGATTAGGTGTGGGAACCTATGGACCACCCCCCTGGAAGCCATTGGGGTATCCAAAGCAATGATAATAGGTACACATCGGCAACACTCATATGAATCCCCCCATGAGGCAATTTAGGGTAGGTATAATCACAGCCTCATTTTTAGAGTTCAAAGATAATTACACCATGGAAAATTTCTAGGATGAGATAGAACCCCCACAAGCTAGGTCTCTTTACATGCAGGTTCATTTAGGGAATCTGCCACTTTGTCACAGCTAAATGGTAGCATACTACCACAAATTCAGATGGGTTCTGTCCTTTCTGTACTGAGATCACTGAAGTGATTAAACATGTTCTAATTGTCTGTCCGGCATACCTCGGGTACAGAAGGAACCCATTGTGTCACAACTTGGGAATAAGGAATTACAGAGTAGTAATCAAAATTCTGAGAAGTGACGTTAGGCAAACAATTGTGTTTGCAGTCTCATGTTTTTTGTTATGTATGTGGAGGTTCAGATAACAAAAAAATACAGTGTAGTGGGTCATCTCTGTATGCAAGAAAATGTATTTATGTTTATCTATAACACCACTTTTCTAGCAATAAAGGGCCATTAGAGGGTAACTGTGGGGAATTTGAGTCCTTTTTTGGGATCAGATTACACTACTGCTCTTTCCCTCTCCACTTGCTTGTTCTTCAGGATCAGTCTCATCAGCTCGAGGAGTGTATTATCAAGCCCAAGCTGAGTAGCAAGAGATTTATTGCATATGGAATAGTACCAATGAGTTGCGCTTTGAACTGTAATTGAAATGGACTAACAGTTTTTAAGCTAGCTCACTGTCTATTATCAAATTGTTTTTATATATTTTACATTGTGATTGTTTTCATGTGCTTTAACGGTTGTATAGCCGACTAAAGTTTTAGAAACCGGTATTAGAAGGTAGGTGCACTGTGGCAACCTCACTATACTCCCTATCGTGCTTGAAATGTGGTATATGCTGCACGCCTTACCAACCTGTCCTCGTGGTACAGACCTCCATTACCAGCATGACTTACCTTTGCATGGCTACTTTTCTTACTATTACAGCATTCCTACAAGATTCCCTTTTCATAGCCTTCTCTCCCCAAGGAAGGCCCATCCTACAGATTTGCTCTTCTCAGTCACTACCATACTGTGGTGCCAATCTACCCACTTAGCAGGCCACATCCTCTCTGATCCAAGATCCTTCCCTCACAACCCTGACATTGATTCTTGACATCACTGTCCACCCACTACCTTAACCCTAGCAGCTAGAAAAACTTCCTCATTCTGCAAGCTTTTCTGCATTCTCATTTCTTAAGCCTAGACATCTTTTCTTCGGCCACCCAGCAGTCTACCACATGGCACCTGACCAAGCAGATCACTGACAAATTATCATTTACAACAATAGTGATTGACAAAAATATTGCAAAAAAGTATTGTTTATACAAATATCACCATCCCATATTTAAGTAATATAAACATAAATAGCGATGAACAAAATATCACTGTTAAAAATACCTATTTCTATTAGTATAAAATCAGCAACTGCCAGAAACAAAAATACTTTTACCTTTAAATAAATACATAAAATGCCAAAAATATTGAAACACACAATATCGACTACAATATTAACTCAAAAAATGAAGCCAAATATTACAACATAATATAATGACTCTATTTTCTTCATGCAACAAATAAAATGCAACTCTGCATAAATAAATATTCCATATTATTTACATTTTTAAAGAATAAAGTATAATTTAAATACCTAAAATCAAATAAAAAATCAAAATACATTTCAAACCAAATGGTTTCAAAACAAAACATTTCTTATTACAATTAATTTAGTTCATAAAATAAACATTAACAAATAAAATGTCAGTACTTACCACACCAAAAGCATTAAAGCTGCAAGACAATGACACTCAGCTGGATTGGAAACAGAAAACCAAATAAAGAAACTGATCGAAAAAGTCAACTACCTTCACAAGTAAGTAAAACATTTATTTTAACATAATTGAAAGTAACTTTATTTTAAAAATGTAAAAAACAATTAACTAACATAACTTTCTATTTTATTCATCTACCAAGCTTTATGTACTCTAATACCATTTGTAACCTACAGAACCATCAATAAAATTGAACATTCAAACACCTGGAGAAAGGCACATAAAAAGTAAAATCAAAACACTTCTAAATATCAGCTAAACCTTAAACATAAACCTTACATACAAATGAACGTTTAAAATATAACTAATACATTTTTTCCCCCCAACAGAATACAAACCACATAATTCACATTGTAAAACTTTCAAAGGAAAGCTGAAAAAAACCTGCAATTATAATCAACAACATATCAGTAAATATGAAATGCATTGCAAAGGAAAAGTTAAATTATTACAATTTATTTAGCTATTTTCTTAAAGCAGTTTCAGACAGAATGACAGAAACACCAAGATATATCACATCACAGAAGGGCAAACAATTACTCCTGCATATGTGCTACGCTTACAGCCAAGAAAGCACAAACACTGAGAATGTTAATTGGAAATGTACAAAATACTACACTAATGTTTATTATGGAAGGGCTACTATGAAAAATGATGTTGTTATCAAGGTGAGAGAAAATATCTAGGCTCCAAATATCACAAAATCAAAGTAAGGCATTTATTAAAGATTTAAAAGAGGCAAGTACTAGTTCCCAAGAGCCCATTACTACAATTCTAAAAGATATTGAGCCTGATTACGATCTTGGGGGATGGGATACTCTGCCACAAACGTGACGGATATCCCATCCACTGTATTACAAGTTCCATTATATCCTATTTATGATACGGTGGACGGGATAGCCGATACGTTTGTGACAGAATACCCCATCTGCCAAGATTGTAATCGGATCCATTCTCCCTAAAGGGCCTGAACACATCACAGGTCAGCTACAAGCTATACCCCTTTCATAAAGCTCAATAGCACGAAATAAGAAAGCCACCAGAGGTATTCCTGCTGCCCCTGAAAGATACCAAGTCGTCCAAATTCCGGAACACTTAACCACCACACATAATAATGAACCCTTCTTCCCACATGACTACCTTATTAATGACAAACACGTTATTTTATTTGCTACAGTAGATCATTTATTAAAACAAAGCTAATGTCAAACATTCCAAATATGGATGATGGACAGAACATTTAAAATATGCCCTAAACCCTTCACTCAGATATACACCATACATGATGAATATCGAAACACTAATACACCCCTCATTTATGACTTTCTACCTAATAAACAAAGGAGTACTTACTATGAACTACTAATCACATGAAAACTAAAAGAAACAACTCCTCCCCACACAAAATAATAATCAACTTTGAACAAGCCATGATACAAACAGTGCTTAAGCTGTGCCCACACAAAGTAATTCAAGGCTGTTACTACCATTTTATTCAAAGCATTTGGAGACATCTCCAACAATCTTCACTCACTAGGTGTAGAATACGTAACAAACAGCCAATTTGCCTTTGAAATAAAAATTAACTAATTGCACTAGCCTATCTCCCTGTAACAGAGGTAGCTAAACACTACAACTTACTTATAGAAATTCCATATTACCAGCAAAACTAACACTAACACAAACTAAGGGCTTGATTACGATCTTGGAGGATGGGATTCTCCATCACAAGCGTGATGGATATCCCTTCCACCGTATTACAAGTTCTATTATATCCTATGGAACTTGTAATACAGCGGACGGGATATCCGTTACGTTTTTGACGGAGTATCACATCCAACAAGATCATAATCAAACCCCAAGGCCCCTTATGGAAAACTTTCAAGACACATGGGTTGGCAGACTGACCACTCTGAACACAGGTGCCAACCTAAATTCCAAATACCATGGTAGAATGTCTATGACAGCACCATGGCTCAAGAAGCCAAAATCCACTACACAGTAGAATAATTGCACAATGCCTTCCATGTCGCACTGTGGAGACTCCAACCTACACAATTCAAAATTCATACAAGCCCATCAAAAAGGACAAAGTTACCAAGAACTAAGAATCGAGCAACTAGTAACCAATATTAAACCTAAAATAAGTAAACAAACCAGCAGAATATGCAACATGCTACAATGTAAAGTTAGAATCTTTATTAACAACAAAGGAGTATACTACTTAGAATCAATAGCAAAATTATAACTCTTAGCTACCTACACACTAACCAACAAACCTTCTAAAAGGTATAGACCATCATAACTTAACAATTTTAAATCAATGTTAAACACTTGATTTCATTCTAAAAATCATGTAAATAATAGAGAAAACAAGGCTGATAAATAAAAAGAAAATGTTTAATAAATAATTTAAAAAATCAGCAGCACATCAAAAACCACAAAACACAACATTAGAAATAATCACAAAATAGAACGAAGTAAATCCAGCACATAGAAATGTAAAATAACACATCACAATTACAACAAATGCACATTCATAAAAAAGATAACATTTTCCACCTACAAGTTAATAACTAAATTAAAGTTACAGTTCTGTAGTTGAAGATCTATGTCCATATCTATATTGTCAAAATATTAACCACCAAAAAGGAAAAAAAGAATTCTAAAAAGGCCCCCCAAAAAACATGCAAAAATGTCCAGGGTAAATTTAACAAAGTAGTTCAATGTCATAAAGCACCATAAAAAAACATGAAAAAAAAGAAACACTTGCGGAAACCTGAAAAAACTATGAAAATTAAAAATAATAATATTGGTTTAGTAGGAACCAAAATAATTTCCAAAAAAGCAAAATTGAAAAAAACACAGGTCCAAGAGATGACTTTCAATCTGTAAACTTGTAAAAAAAAACACAATACTGACAGACACAAAGCACTTTTTTCAAATACAACATGAACATTACATTACAACTATAATAAACGCAAAATATAACATGACAATATCTTAAATAAAACAGGACTACTACCAAACTCTAAGTAGGCCTAACGCAAAACAGTATCAAATGAGAGAACACAAGCTATGAATAAATAACCCTCAAAACAAAGAACAACACTATGGGCCTCATTACGAGTGTGGCGATCCAAGGACCGCCACATTCATGTTGACAGTCAGAGTGCCAGACTCCAGGTGGTCTGACAGCCCAATTACAACTTTGGCAGGCAAACCCTCCTAAAGACCGCCATCCCCACCAGGATCATAAATTCCGACGTGGTGACAGTGGCTGGGCTTGTAGACAGCCATGGCGGCACTGAACTCAGCGCCGCCTAGCTGATTACAACAACACTTTCCACCAGCCTTTTCATGGCGGGGACCCCGCCATGAAAAGGCTGGCAGAAAGCCAGCGCCGAGGGAACATGTGGGCCCCCGTGCCCATACCACGGCATGGACAGTGCAGGGACCCCCCCTGCCCAGCACTGTTGGATTGCTCATTATCTGTACTGCAGGCAGTGCGCATTCCGAGGGCCCTGGAGTGCTAGGATATTGGCCTCAGCACCCTTAAAGGAGCTGAGGCATATATCTTTGCGCTGTCCCCCCCGGTCAGCCCGGCGTGAACGTGTAATACAATGTTCCGGCCAGTCAGCCCAGTTGGAACATTGTAATACTCTTGGTGGAACGTCACCGCCATGGCGGTGGCGTCCTCCCCATGAGTTTGATGGTCCCATGGTGGGAACACCAGTGGGACCGCCAAACTCGTAATGAGCCCCTATAAGTGCCATTAACTAGTTCTACCCACATTCCACTTACCCCCTAAATCCTATAGAAAAACTTTAAAAAGGTATTGCCTTATCCAGCGATTAGCAGCAGCTAACTGTGACTCACTCCCTGGAAATCTGTCAAAAAATGACAGGAATAGACAACAAAAGTACACTTAGCAGTATGAAAAAAATGGGTGCTAAATGAAAACAAAAAAAGGCTTTCTCCCTACAGAAATCAATGGGATTTTAGTTGAACACTTTTAGAAAATGGTTAAAAAAATATATATACCAATGTTATATAATATGTAAAAAGTGTCAGTAAATGTATAAAATATTTTAATTACATAATTCTATATGATAAAAGATATATATATATGTAGTGTAAAATGAACAGTACTATAAAAACAACAAAATCAATAATATAGTACTATTATTTACTCACTAAGTAAATCAAATCTGTTAAAAAATTAAATGTATTTCCAGGCAGTGAATATTGCGAGGGTGCTGGGGCATCCTGCAGGTGACAGCATTGCAGCCGGCTTGATTGAGAGCCTGGAGACAATGCTGTAGCCTGTTTCCCTCTAGGCCGGCGTGTGGAAACTCATGTTTCCGCTGGCCAACCTAGCAGGAAACTCTTAATCATACTGGGTGGGGGGGAGTTGCTGCGTAGGTGGCAGCCATCCTGTCAGGAGGTTGGCAGATGGGCTTTCCCACCCACCAAATTCATAATAGGGCCCTTAGTGTCTCAAATGCCCCTGATTTACCAACATGTTTTGGCCCTCGCCAAGAGCCAATTTGTGTACGGGGCCATCGCCAGAGCTACTAAATACCCTTGCCTACCTACACATGCACTCAATACATAACTCTGAGGCCTAATGCTCTCACCTGATTTAGAGGAAACTTCTCAGTTAGAAGTATGTGGAGAAACCTAAGGTAAAAAAAAACAAGTGGAAGGATGAATCGATCAAAAGTCATTTTTAATTTCTGCGTTCTAAAACGTGTATTTGGTCATAAGAGAGTGCTTGGAGTTCCATGCAAACCTATGAATATCCAAGCTTTCATAACACTAGGCTCAGTGTGCCTTTAAAAAAGACAACTACTACCTTGAAGCACAAGCCACTACACGTCTGTGTAGGGTGTACTGTGGTTGTAACGTATTCAGTAGCAACAAAAAACTGTGAATATAAATCATTATCAAGTATATTTCTATGTCATATGGTTTACCACAGCAAACCAGCTGTAAAGCCACTACACGTGCAAGTACATGCATAACTCATTCATGAAACATTATCCCAGTAACACATGCACCCATAACTCATTTGTGAGCCAGGCTTTCATAACACTCGCACACCTTAACTAATTTTTGGGTGGTTCTTGAATCATGCCTATCTAGCGGGAGCTGCCGTCCTGTAGTCAAACACTTGAGAAAACATATTAAAATAGTTTGAAAACCCTGATTAGGTCTTTTTGCTCTTTAATTTCAGCCATATTCTATTTTCTATATTCCTTTTGTGCTTGAACTGACTCTCATAATAATAATGCTCATGGCATTATGGTATAAGGTACCCTCAATTACTGTGCCTGTTTCGCTGTTTGTCAATAGTATTGGAGCGCTGTTAAATCAAAGCTCCCGCCATGGGCTAAATCTGAATGGAGTGAAAATTAATGCCTCACTGACAATAATGGATGAAGCATTCTTCAAGTTCAAAGTGTAGTGCTTAGAGAAAATGCTTATAGCTGATCGCTAGTATGCATGTCGAAGGTACCAATACTCAATTTCTTGTATGCTAGAGAAAAGGGACAGTTTCTCAAGGCTTCTGCCAGGGGATATATTCTGAGGAATGCAAACTTCACATACCTCTATTGCTCTTTGATATCCATTCTTAGCTTTGCCTGTGATAATTTGTTAAATGCGATAGGCCAATTGATTCAAAGCTCGCACCTGGGCTTAGGCTATGAATAAGGCTTGAAAAAAGACAAATGAATTTAACTATCTCTAATTGTAAAGTTTGAGCTGAGGTTGTGATGAGGAAGAGGAACAATCACCAATTTGAATAGACTCTTTTCCCTGTTTCAAAGCTCCTGCCAAGGTCCCAATTAGAAGTGGAAGAAACACTTCTGAAATTGCCTGGGTCCCGGGGACCAGTTTTTAACTTCCTTCATTAAAGATCGATCACCGCCACTCACACCTACAGGATGTGCTTCAGACCGCCACTGAACAACTCTGATACACTTCGGGGCTGTCCAAAAGGCTGTAGAATGCTGAATGGAGCATATGTGTATAGTGACGCACATGCCTCTAAAGCTACCGGGCCTCAGGGAAACATGGTCCTGTGATGTTAGCTTTATACTTAGCTTTGTAGTGTCGCGCCAGTGACGAAACTGGGCGCCGGGCACTACCAATGTTGTATGGTGCTGAAGGCGTGCATTTGCTCCTCAGCACCTCGTGGTGTGTTCCCCTTCTAAGGGGTTGCTCATGGGTTATCCCGAGGTCATGTGACCCGGGTGATAAAAGGTTGGAAGGCCAGGGGCGTGGGGAGAGTGAGCCGCGGTAGACACGAGGGTGATTCGCGTCTACACGTGGGTGCAGTACACACGCTTTGGGCCTGGCCCAGCAGCTCACCATTATCCGCGTGTCTGCAGTATATATTTCTATCGTAGTGCTGCCCGTCGCCGACACTACAATTTGGCGACGAGGGTCCAGAACCCTCACAGTGTGTGTTGCCCCGCGGCGGACGCAGTGCATGCGGTGCTCGTGCTGCAGGGGGCCCTGAGTTCCCTGGCTGAGGCTTGTTGCCTAGCAATAGCGTCACAGCCGCGGCTTCGCTCTGTGTAACGAAGGAGTGTCCAGGCCGGCCGGCAGACAGCTGGCTGCACGCAATGTGCGGAAAGTGGAAAAGACGGCTCTCCCTGTGATAAACATTGTGTTGGCAGTGAGTAAAGACGTCTCTCCCTGTGCTGGGCATCGTGTGACTGCCGGTGTCTAACCCAGCGGCCACGCCCACGACAGAACACGTCCCAAGGCCCCTGGTGCTGCTAAACTGAGCTGCTCTAGCCCAGATCACCACAGTGCAGCACATTCGGCCCGTGCCTGCAGAGAAGGACCCACATGACCGAGTGCTGCTCCAACCGGCCAGAAGTTTCTCTCTCCAGGTAAAACACAAACAAAAAGGGTACTGCGCTGCCATAAAGACTGCCCTGAGATACTGCCCCAGGTACACAAAAAGGGTACTGCGCTGCCATAAAGACTGCCCTGAGATACTGTCCAGGTCCACGTTAGTCAGACAGCCACGCCCCCTATCATCCATCATGTCTGTCATACCACCCATAGAACCGTTTGTGGAGGAAGGAGCCCCATCAGCACAAGCTCCAAAGTGGAGAGACTGTGTGGCAAGAGTCATGTTGTTTTTTGAGGCAACGAAGGTAGAGGACGATCAGAAGAGGGCAATGATTATTCATCTAGGGGGAAAGGACATTTACAATATGTCCAAGAACCTTCAAGAAGACGCCCCCAAAACGCATCACACCCTGATAGCAGCTCTGAACAGACATTCTGAACCAATGGCCAACATGGATTATGAGCGTTTCGTTTTTAGACAAGCAAGACAACAACCGGAGGAATCCATTGACTCGTTCCACTTGCGGCTGCGCGGCCTGGCCAGTACTTGTCGATTCGCAGATGAAGCCGAAGAGATACGAGGTCAGGTAATACAGGGGTGCACGTCAATAAAACTTCACGAACAAAACCTTGAGGAATCAGGAAGGTCGCTAGCTGACATCCTCATGATGGGACGCACCAAGGAACTGTCAAAGGCGTGGGCATCTCACATGGAGGCAGCATTGCAGAGACCCATCAAAGAAGAAGCTTTGAATATGGTGGCTGCACCCACAACCAAGACAAAGCCACGCATGCCAAGACACCAGCAGGGACAATGTGGGTATTGCGGTGGCACACCACACCGACCGACGGAATGCCCGGCAAGAGGAAAGAAGTGCGCAGTATGCGGGAAGTTAAATCACTTCGCAAGAGTATGTTGATCAGGTAAATCACACATCAGCACAGCAGCAGTCAACATCACAACCGGTAAATCAGAACAAGTGAGTGATATGGATGACGATGAAGCAGAGAAGCATGTCATTCATTTGTTGTTTACCATTGGGAACACGGCCCAGTCATCAAAGAGACTAGCCAGATGCCAGGTAACGGTGGACACTCATGACATCCTTGCTGTTGTCGACACTGGGGCGTCTATAAATATTCTTGCTGCCAGCGAATATCAGAAAATGAGCCCACTACGGACCATCACGAATACAAAAATCAGAGTGTATGCCTATGGACAGAACACCCCGCTGGCATTAAAAGGTATGTTCCACGCCACAGTAGCACATGAGTCTAACACAGTTAGTGCTAAAATATATATAGCTGAAGACGGACATGGAATGCTATTAGGCTGCCAGACGGCAGAGGACCTGGGGGTTGTCACTTTTGCGCTTGGAATACACCAGGAGGCGGTGGCAGAACTCATAGCCCAGTATCATGAGGTATTTGAGGGAATTGGTTGCCTCAAAGACAAGGAGATGCGGCTGCACATTGATGAGACGTTCAACCTGTGGCACTCAGGCACAGAAGGATAGCATTCCACCTCAGGCCCCAAGTAGAAAGGAACTTGAACAACTTAAGAAGGCTGGTATAATCGAGAGGGTGACAGGACCGACTCCGTGGGTATCGCCCATAGTGGTTGCGTGCAAGCCAAAACAACCAGGAGAAGTCCGCATATGTGAGGACATGCGCCTTCCCAACACCGCGATCAAACGTGAGAGACATCTAACACCAACCATAGATGACCTAATAGCAGAGCTTAGTGGGTCATGTTGGTTCTCCAAACTGGATTTACGCTCAGAATACCACCAATTGGTTCTATCTAAGGAGTCGAGGTACATAACAACCTTCTCCACCCATGTTGGTTTGAGTTTTGGAGTATTGAGTGCGGCGGAGGTGTTTCAAAACACCATACAGGAACTGTTGAGAGATCTTCCTGGCTTGATTAATGTAAGTGACGATACTTTGATTCATGCCCCCACTGTCGCGGAGCATCACTCTCGGCTCCGCAATGTATTACGAAGGATTCAAGAATCGGGTCTCACCCTCCATCGCCAGAAGTGTGAAGTCTTAACGGACCACATCCAATTTTTTGGCTATGTCTTTTCCGCTGCTGGTGTAGCTCCTGACCCTGCGAAAGTAAGAGACGTCAAGTACGCTCCTCCCCCGACCTGCGTGACTGAGGTGCGCAGCTTTTTAGGGATGGTCAACTATTGTGGCCGGTTTATCGAAGATTTGGCGTCATTAACACAACCACTTAGAACCCTGACGAAGTCGTTGGAACCTTGGGTTTGGGGTTTGGCTCAGCAGGAAGCTTTTGAGGCTGTCAAGAGTGCTCTGTCAAGTGACACCACGTTAAGGTATTTCGACCCAAAGAAGGAAACCAAGGTCGCAGTGGATGCGGGCCCAAAAGGATTGGGCGTGGTACTGTTTCAAAAACAGAGCTGTGAAGACTGGTCCCCAGTGGCGTTCGCAAGCAGGCCTCTGACTGAAACGGAGCAGAGGTACACCCAGATGGAGAAGGAGGCCATTGCGGTGCACTGGGGCTGCAAACACTTTCACATGTACATATATGGTCGCCCATTCTTAGTTACTACCTCTCATACCTCTATTTAACGGCATTGCTTCAAAGCATCCGCTGAGGATTGAAAAATGGATGCTCCAGCTGCAGGATTACTGATGCCAGCTAGAGTATTGTCCGGGGTCAGACAATCTGGCGGATTACCTTTCCAGACACCCTAGAGCCGCCTCAGATAATGAGATCAACGATGCTGAGGAAACCGAAGAATATGTCAGGTTGATTTCTGACCGATCCTGGCCAAGACCTCTCTCCGTAGGTGAAATTGTTCAAGCCACAGCCAGCGACAAGTGTCTCCAAAAGGTATTCAGAGCCATCCATGATAATCAGTGTTTTTTGGTGAAGAAACAGATTCCCACATTGATTTACTCATCACAAAGGATCCTGGGGAGTTTGTACCAGGTGAGAGATGAATTTATGGTAGATGCTGAGAGGTGCCTCCTCCGAGGATGCCAATTGGTGATCCCTTCATCGCTCACATCCCGAGTGGTACAATTGCTCACAACAGACACCAGGGCATGGTGAAAACAAAGAGCCGGTTAAGGTCCAAGGTATGGTTCCCACTCATGGATGAACAGGTGGAAGAGGTGGTAAAAACCTGTGAGTGGTGTCAAGCGTTGGGAGAGTCGAACCGCCCCACTCCGGTGGAAACTGAACCTGGCGTAACCTCTCTGTGGATTTCTGCCTGCCTGGATTTTGGGAGCCTTCCTGATGGACGACACAGTTTGGTTCTTGTTGATGACTTTTCCAAATATCCCAAAGTGGAAGTGAACTCCTCTCTTTCCACGGAGGTGGTGATTCCGCATCTGGAAAAGATAATGGCTACTCATGGCCTCATATCTGAGATCAAGACTGACAATGGGCCTCCGTTTCAGAGCAAGGAACTGTCTGAATACTTTGAAAAATCTGGTGTTTGCCACTGAAGGATCATCCCAAGGGGGCCTCAGGCGAATGGTGAGGTCGAACGCTTTATGCGCACGCTAAACAAGGTGTTACACATCACTCATGACAGTAGCCAGCCGAGTGAATATGCAATATACTCTTTCTTGAGAAATTACCGTCAGACTCCCCATTCCACAACTGGTAAGGCACCAGGGCATGTCGTGTTCGGGAGACCGGTGGTGGACTCAATACCCTATTATAGGACATGGGTTCCCAGACCCATTGATCCTGTTTGAGTCCAGAAACGCAGGTCCGCCACCAACGGACTTGCAAGCCGTCACCGGAGGGCCAGGCTGTCTGATCTGAAAGTGGGAGATCAGGTATTGCTCAAGGTCACCACTCCCGGCAGCAAATTCCGCATGCCTTTCGATCCTGTTCCATGGATGGTTGTTAAGCAACGTGGGTCGTTGGTGGTAGCTCGAAGAGGGAAGGACGTGGTGACCAGAAATGTGTAATTGTTCAAGAAATGTAACTGCCCAGAAGGATCTCAAGTGGATGCTGAAGTCCACGCATCCAATGATTACCTATCCTCGGTTAACAACAGCGAGGACTGTGAGGAACGCTGTACTGAGAGTCGAGTTGGTTTCCTGCCAATATCTTTGTCAGACGAGGTGTCTTCCCCTGTTTCAGGTTCATCCATGAACACAGGGCGAGCGGAGAATACTCAGTACAATTTGCGCCATAATCCCGCCCCATCAGTCAGACTTCGTGACTATCTTGTGGATGTTTAATATGTGTTAATCTGTATTGTGTGTAATTGTTGTTTTTCAATTTTTAGGAGAAATGTAGTGTTGCGCCAGTGACGAAACTTGGTGCCGGACACTACCAATGTTGTATGGTGCTGAAGGGGTGCGTTTGCATCTCAGCACCTCGTGGTGTGTTCCCCTTCTAAGGTGTTGCTCATGGGTTAACCTGAGGTCATGTGACCCGGGGAATAAAAGGTTGGAAGGCCAGGGGCGTGGGGAGAGGGAGCCGCGGTAGACATAAGAGTGATTCGCGTCTACACATGGGTGCTGTACACACACTGCGGGACTGGCCCAGCAGTTCACCATTATCAGCGTGTCCGCAGTATTTATTTCCATCGTAGTGCCGGCCGTCGCCGACACTACAAGCTTAACTTCAGTTGTGCTATGAGTTGCTCAACATGTGAATGCAATGTTACTACTTGCTTGAGGGCACCAGATGTTTTTGGGACATGTAGTCCGGTGGCCCTAGTTTAGGCACACCACCAAAAAAGGGGTAATGTCTCCAGATTTTTTTATAAAATAATTTGGTAAAGGCTTCATCAGACTTCTAAAGGGCACATTGATTTGAAGGGAAGCTTTTTAAAATGTGCTGTATTTGGGAGAAACGAAGGGGATGTAGAGACATGTAAACTCCTTACATTTAACATATGTTGAATTTCATATTTTTCAAGCACCAAGTCTGATGTAAGAATGGGTGGTACAGTCCAACACTGGCTAATACAGTGTGTTTTTTAAACTGCAAGAGTGGTAAAAAAAACAATTGATCCAAAACAAAAAAAAGTGAGTAGCTGTCACTATTCGTTTGGAATCATAAGGTTCACCAAAAGACTGTCAAAATGTGAGTACGTGCATTACATTATCAGGCTTTGAAGACTCATTTCCCTGTCAATTGGGTGTAAGGGATTTTATCATTTATGTCAGGACTCATGGTTGATAGTCTAAAGATCCAACTCTGTTCATATCTGAAAAGTTGTTGTTCTGCGGATGCCGATAACTTACCAATAATAAATCATGTGATGTCATTTTCATAGTAGCCTGTAGAGACAAAATGGTGCATCAATTTCATCATTGTCTTTTTGCATCTGAAGGTTTTTCTATGCTCTTTGATGCGTACTCTGATTTTCTTGTCATCATGTCTATGTACTTAAGGCCACAGGGACAGATCAAGATGTATACAACATTATTACTATCACAGTTGGTATGTTGTTTCAAAACCAAGTGTGTTTTTAAGCCCAGGTCCAATTCTTTGGTTGGTTTTGTGTGGGGTGGATATTACAATGTCTGCATGGAAAATGACCTGCTATCAGAGGAAGTTTCCAAAATGTATGGATGGTAGGTTTTTGGACGTTTTGTCTCTTCGGTCTAGTGTAGACCAGAAGATCTCTTAATGATTTGCCTTTTGTAAAGGCAAATAAAGATCTTTTGAAATCTTGTGGTCCCAAATTCAGAATTCTCCAATGTCTTATAACTAGCTTTTTCATTTCATTCGAATAGGTGTCAAACGTGGTGACACATATGAAACGGTCTTTTTTCAGTTTTTTGAACGTCTAATAATAGGTCCCTAGAATTATCTAGCAGAAGTGTCACTGCACCTTTTCATTGTCCCGTCATCGCATCGAGCAGAGCGGGCGGAACGGAGATGGGAGTGATTCTAGGTCCTGCAAGCTGGGAGACCATAGGAGACCATTGGAGGCCACCGGAGGCCGAAGGAGCCCAAGAGGAATCAGAAAAGAAACGTGGTTGAGTTATCCCTGGTTACAAGTGTCAGAGCCAGCATCGGAGCAGGCAGAAGCAGGCAGAGCAGCGGTGCTGCGGAACAGGTAGCACTTGTGTGGCTTGTGGGCCAGTGGGTCGGTCAAGCAGGTGTGGATCGCATGGCTTGGGAGGGTTCGGGATTGTGGGTAGCATGGTCCCACATTGCCCTCATTGCCCCCTATTGCCCCTCATTGCCCCTTACCCCACACACCTCAGCTACCACAGTCACCACCCAGGCACTTCCAGCTGTACATCCATGCGGTTATAGTAGTGGCGTCCATTGGCATCTGGCCATTGTAGCAATATCTGGTGCTTCCGGTGCTCCTGCAGGCCCCCAGTTCCCATTTGTTGTTTGCCTGCATTTCTCGCCCCCTGCCATCCATTTCAGTCCCTCGTCACCTGCTGTTACCTGCCGCTTGGCAAGCGATTAATCAGCACTAATGAGGCCTATAGACATTCCTAGAGGGCAATAGTGCGAGCGCAGTGGTTGTAGCAGATCTCTGCTGAGTGTGTGCCCAGGCTCCCTAACTGAAGTGGCTCAGACAGTCAGAGTGCGGCTTGGGGATAGCCTACTGTGCTCCACTCGCTCGTTATCCTCACAATAAGACCCTACAGCAAGAAGTAGACCTCTGCCAAATAAGCATCAGCAAGTGGCTGCAGCATTGTTTAGATTCAGCAGGCCATCTAGCCAACAAATCCTACCTTCAGCTACCTCAGCTATTAAGACCACCATGGTAATTATGAGATCGGGCGAGTAAGATAGCAAGCACTTCAGAAACAAGCAAAACGCATTAACAAAAGAAGAAACATTAAAAACCTTAAAGCAGGAACCACTCCGAGATTTCATGAAACAAACCCTTTGGTCTTGCCAATTCAAAAGTACTTCAGCCAGGGACCCATCAATCAAAAGTTCTCATTTCTTAAGGATCCAGCGGCGGCGGTCTTCTCAACAACCGACCCGGCCTTATGCTTGCCGTCACCTCTTAAACCACAGCCTCACCTTTAAACCTCAGGCTTGGCCATAACTCAGGGATCACACATGGCCAAAGGCAAATCACCAATTGCAGCTACCTTGCCCCTTAGTACCAGCGTCGACGTGCCTATACCAAAAGCAATTGAAGTACAAGCACAGGTGCACGCCTTATGCATTTCTTCCCCCCTGTTAACAGATGTGCTCTCAACTAGTCCACATGTGCCACTGCCTGGCCTAACGACTGTCTGCCCCCATGACCACCAAGGGGATCAGCAGGGAGTGCCAGACAATTTTTGGTTCCATTCAATCTTGCTTCTGAGAAACACCGAGCTGATTAATGATGAAGGTCCGAACAAATAATATGGATCACCATTCGTGCACTCAATAGCAACAATTTTCAGCAATTGCTCCATTAATCCTGATAGAAAAAGTCACACAAGTAGTATCATCTGCCATCAGGCTAAATTCAAAAGCGGAGCAGCGCAAGCCACAAAAGTCAGAAACACCCCAAATGTTTAGTTCCCCTCCAGCCCACCCAAATCATAATATCACACTACATTACCTGGCATAATGCAAACTTCAATACAGGCATTAAATATGCAGTCTGACAAACTGGACGTTCAAATTGAACTTATGTATGTAATGGCCACACACATAGTGGACATAAGTGCCAAGCGGGAGAAGTTAACCACCTTAATAACGGAGGTTCAAGATGCAAATCCCCCTATTCAATTTTCCTGCACATGCGGTCCGATCATCGATAAACTAAGCACATTACCTACAATCCTGGCAAGTATCATCGACCAAAGAAAACCTGCCTTCCCTAATGAAGTATCTTGTGATAGCAAGAGCCAAGTGTCGACTGCATCGACTCCTCAGCCCCCAATTAAACAACAGTTGGAAGTGCAAACTAATTCGCAAATGAGCAAAAAGCTCATGACAAGGTCTTAACAGTACCCAAGTTATCAGCAAACAGTGCCAATTCTAATGAGCCTAATCTATATAGGTTATCCAAGCGCCAGAGGAAAAGAGTAAGGAAAGCCAGGAACAAACTACATCATCAGATTAACGATGCACCATCAAAGGTATTCCCAATATTTGCTGTCAAGAAGAATAGGAAAATATCTCTCACTGCATCAAACCAAGCCCTTGACCATAGGACACTGAAAGAGTAGCAACATCTTCTGCCTACAGAGTCATAGACCAGTCCGAACATCAAACAGACAGGGCACTATTGCCATCAGTTAATATAGCTTTAAAATGCAGCGGCAGTAGCTCAAGCACAAATTGTACCACTGGAGGATCTTACTCATCAAGCAAGGCTTGAAGAGAGGCCGTCACATCTATCAACTTGGTCTGCTTCTACAGCCTCTGCATCTTTACAAGTAGCAACAACAGCCCAAATAGAAATCCAAAACAGTTCTAGCTACCAAGTATTAAACTCTACAAGAGCCCATCAGATGCCCATTAAGTCTTCAATAGATTGGAAGACAGACAGCCCAAAAGCAGTAGATCAATGCAGAAAAATTAGTGACATCTCAACCGTCACAACATGACTGTTCAGTTCAAAATGGGGATAGCCCAATCTTTCTACAACCCCTTCAAAGTGGAGAAAGATTAGTCTGCATTGAAAACACTTTCAACGGCACCACTCCCAGACTGGTGGTAAGAATTATTGGCCCTGCGGCAAGCAGCAACCTGCAGCCTATTAAACAGGATGCCCAAAAGGCACTGCAACATAATGAGGGGGGAACGCCCTCTAAGTGGCAAAAAGGAGGGTGAAGAGCTGGATCCTTGTGCCTCTGAGGCTGTAACATCGCTAAAGCGAAGAAATCAAAATCAAGTTCCAAAATTTTAAACACGCTTTTGCCTATGAGTGCGCCCTCTAAAGCTTGCATCCTCAGAAGGCCTGAATTCATCTCATGGAGCAAGTACGACATCCTTAACAGAGGAAACATAATGCGGTTACTGGCTGAAATTCCGTCACTGAAGCATCTTAATTCTACAGATTTGGTTTCAGTTAAATTTCATCCTGGTGAAGACCATAAACGGCCCAGAATACACATTAACACAATTGCGATCAGAAGCTTTAGCCCATTAAATTATAGCACGTGCAGATAATTTTGAATCATGGGGTATCAACATTTCAGAACAAACAGCTGTGCGATATCCCTTCCCTTTAATAGGATCATTGAAATGCATTCCTAATCCAACACCCGACATCTCAAGCCTGCGCGGGGCAAGATGTCCCTCAATTAATGTTGAAGATGCAGTAGCACTGGCATCAGCAGCCATTCCATATCAAAATCAGTGGGCTTGGCTTGTTCTATCGCTCTATCCTCCAAAAAAAAGGTGACTGCGAACCCCCGGGTTAAACCAGAGGCTCTCCTCCGACTCCTTTCATATAATATTGCTGGTGCCAAAAAAGTATTTCAAGATGGATTAATTATATGACATAACTGTATTACAAGAAACTTGGCTGTTGGAGCCGCTGCAACAGGTTGGATACCCACATTTTCATCTTGAGGCAGAAAAATTGCAACACTGGTAAACCGCAGGGTGGGCTTGCAGTTTATATAGCAACATCATTAAACATCACGACTGAACAACTTTTATCCCCATACCCAGGTATCCAAGTGCTAAAACTGATCAACTGGAAATCTCACAAAATAACTACAGTAGTGCCATGCAACTTCTACGCATGTCCCAATCTCGAGGAGAAGCAGCGACTTTGCTCTAAATTGATAATGGCATTAACAGAGATAAAATTCATAAACTCCACATGAGAGATAATCCTGACTGTGGATTTCAACACCAACTTATTCCACCACATGGAAGATGATGAAAACATATCTACAGACAACGCATTCTGGAATAATCCAACACATTATTGCCCAGCAGAGTTACATTGCAGTGTCAAAGGGGAGAAATTAGCCATCTCACTTGAGCACCTTGAGCTGAAAATAATTAGTGGTAGGATGCAGGATGATGTCCCCCCAAATTACACCTACTTTGGTCCGAAGGCACATTCATATCTGGATTTTACTGCCTTCTCACTTGCATTATACCTTTGTTAAGCAAATTTGAGCTTGTCTCTACCACATCAAGTGACCATGCACTCCAGCAAATAACTCTCAATCTCAACCCCCCGAAGCACGCCCAAGCACCGGTCAACACTGGCCTTCTTAAATTAACTAACTTAAAAAGACTAAAGTGGTCCAGTGACACGATAGCCGGTCTGTTAAGTTAGGTCAAGAAAGGCTCCTTGTTTCACACACTGGCAAGCTGGTAGATGTACTCCAACTCTTTCAATAAAAAGTAAAATTTTAAAGAAGCAGCTCAAAAAAACAATCACCGAGTCCAAGAAAGTAACTGCCCAAACAACAACATGGAAGTCAATAAAGCAGCTTTGGAAGCAATATCAAATACAGGTTTGGGAACCGCAAAGGCTCAGGAATCAGTTGTTTTGGTCAAGGCTTTTCTATAGCTCAAAGAAAGAAAAAACCAGCCTGTTTTGGGAGAAGGTAAATGCTTTAGTATGTCCCCTGGGCTGACAAATAGCTCAAATGTCTAAGAAGAATCTTGGGTTATGCATCTGAATAGAGCTTTTTCTGATAATCTTGTTCCAGGGGCGCCAAGGCCATTAAATCATCACAATTCTGCAATCAAGGCAAGCCAATTGCGGCCCAATTAGTCTACTCAATTCCTTAGCAGGAAGAACGAAGTAGAAATTAAACATGCCGAGCTGCAGTCCACAAGACATCTGCCTTAGTGCAACTTATTCTCTGAATGAGGTAGAACGGATTATAAAAGAAGGATGGTCTAATGGAGCCCCATGCCCCAATGGCATTCCACAGGCCATCTTCAAAATGGACCCTCAGTATTGGGCAAGTTTCCTGTCACCTTAATTCAGAGAAGTCGCAGGGTCCATCCCAACGAGCTGGAGAGGTTCAATAATACACCCAATCTATAAAGGCGGGGATCGATTATCTCTAGCAAACTATAGGCTTATTGCACTAATAGATGTTGAAGCCAAGTATTATGCCTCATTGACTTTACAAGAACTAATGTAGTGGTTGAATACTAATAATTTGGTGCCAGTCAACCAAACAGGATTTAGAAGGGGCTTCGGCACGAGTACCAATATTCTTGCACTTACAATGCTGGCCGACAAATGCAAGCGGCAGAGGAAGAAATTGTATCTTTGCTTTGTCGATTTTAAAGTGGCATTTCACTGAGTTGATTGAGGGATCTTATGGTGGAAGCTAAAAGAAATGAGTATTTCTGCCATTCTCTTGTGAGCCATTGAAGATCTCTACTCGAACACATGGATCCAGGTCAAATTAGGGGATGCCTCTAGGTTATCAAGTAAAATTCCTACTGATAAGGGACTGAAACAAGGGTGTGTGCTGGCTTCTCTTCTCTTTAATCTGTTTATGGCTGACCTATCCAGTGGACTACGCGGTGTAAACTCACACTCACCACGCTTGAGGCCTTTGACTTTATCCCACCCTGCCTATGCAGATGATGGTGTATTTCTGAGTCACACTAAAATAGGCATGCAGAGATCAATCATCGAGTCAAAGAATTACATGGAAGCTAAGGCCCATATTTATACTTTTTGACGCTAAACTGCGCTAACGCAGTTTAGCGTCAAAAAATTTTGAAGCGCCATGCGGGCGCCGTATTTATGGAATGGCGTTAGACGGCGCAATCAGACCGGCGCTGCCTGGTGTGCGTGGAAAAAAAACACGTAGACCAGGCAGCTCCGGCGTTGGGAAAAAATGACGTTAGGGCGTCTTAAAATGGCGCAAGTCAGGTTGACGCTAAAAAATCGTCGTAACCCGACTTGCGCCATTTTTTTTCGACACCCATCCCCCATCAACATGACTCCTATCATTGTAAAGATAGGAGTCATGCCCCCTTGCCCAATGGCCATGCCCAGGGGACTTCTGTCCCCTGGGCATGGTCATTGGGCATAGTGGCATGTAGGGGGGCACAAATCAGGCCCCCCTATGCCAAAAAAAATTATTAAAAAAAAAAAAAAAAATACTTACCTGAACTTACCTGAATGTCCCTGGGGTGGGTCCCTCCGTCCTTGGGTGTCCTCCTGGGGTGGGCAAGGGTGGCAGGGGGGGTCCCTGGGGGCAGGGGAGGGCACTCTGGGCTCATTTTGAGCCCACTTGTCCCTTAACGCCATGCCTGACCCAGGCGTTAAAAAGCGGCGCAAATGCGCCGTTTTTGGCCACGCCCACTCCCGGGCGTCATTTTTGCCCGGGAGTATAAATACCACGTAAAGGCCTGGGAGTCATTTTTTAAGACGGGAACGCCTCCCTTGCATATCATTAACGCAAGGAAGGGGTTCACGCTAAAAAATGACGCCCACTCCGGGCACTTTGGCGCCCGAAGCGTCTAACGCCATAGTATAAATATGGCGTTAGTTTGCGTTAGTTTAGCGTCAAATTTGCGTCGAAAAAAACGACGCAAATTCGGCGCAACCAGAGTATAAATACGGCCCTAAGAACCTAGAAATAAACACTTCAAAAACGAAAACAATGTTAATTTCTAAAGGTCCAGCTCAGTCATCGAAGATCCACCTGGATGTTGAACTCCTCGAAGAAGCCAACTAATATAAATACATGGGGCTTTTTTTGGACCACAAATTAAGCTTTCTAGAGCACAACTGTTATATAACCAGGAAGGCACGCGCGCTAATCCACGCATTTTGTATCCTGCGCTAAAGACTGGACGGGCTCTCCTTTAAGCCTTTACTCTCCATAATAACTGCCAGATTTCTTCCCACAGTTGCAAATTCAAGTACCGCATTCCATGGGTTGGATGCATCGCTCTTGGATACCCTGCAAACTAAAATATATAAGGCAGTATTCGGTCTCCCAAAAACGCCACCCCGGCACAGATTTGGCGGGAATTTGTCCTCACCGCTCAATCATTGGGAAGAAAGTATGCAACAATAAAGGTTTGGTATAAAATAAGAACAACACAGAGCAGTTTACTAAACAGTGCCTTATGGTTAGCCTTAGTAAATGATCCTACCTCCAGTCATCATGAATTCCGTTTTTCCACATTAAAACAGACAAACACCCTTGAGCTTTTGGAAAATAACTTACCGTTACTATCCTTCAAGAAAGCATTTTACAGAGCAGCAAAATTTCATTCGGTCTTGCATGACAAGAATATTTCCACCAAACTATCCCATGCTTGGATGGTCATCAACAATTATGATATGATGAAACCTGCTCAGTGCTTAACCCAGACATTCTCCCCTTTTATCAAGTGAAAACTGATGGCACTACGTTTTGGCAACATTCCAGCCCTTGCATGAAAGCATAAGGGCCCAACAAATTGCAAATTATGCAGATCTGGAAAAGAAGATCTTAAACATTTAATTTGCAGCTGTCCCATTATAAAGCGAGCCAAGGACGTTTTATTGAAAAAACAATGTTCTTGGATAGAGGGGTTTGTTTATGCAGGTCAGCAATTATTTGCAGTCTTAACCCAGAAAACACTCATTTAAATTGCAAATTGATAAAATTTCTCCAGCAGCACGCAATTGCTGTGACCACAAAACTGAAGTGGTGTAAAACTAGTTGACTAGCGACCCCAGGATGTTCAGCTAAGGATGCTAATGAAGCCGCAAAGTATTACCATCCATCAGGGGAATTATCCAAGGCCTGATTATTCCTCAGGATACCTAACCCTATGAGTAATCATCATTTTAGAATCTGCTGCTGGGGGGCAAACAATGCAGCAGGGTGACCTAGTTGCAAGACGACGAGTATCAATGTGACACTTACATTTTACCCTTGAACTGAGCTGTGTAAGGTGCAAGATGGGCCTCTCAAATTGCAGAAATTGAAATAGTAAGGACTGGATACTTGGTGTAATAGTGTCTAATAATCTGCGGCTAGGAGGGAAATAAAGTAGTATGGACTGGCGACTTGAAGGCACTTGAACTTTACCTGCAAACAGAGTGAGGACAGATGCTACATTGGGCTATGAAAGATCTTGGACTGGCCATTTGCACTTTATTTTATACAGCATCAAATAATTTATAGGACGAATGATATAATAGCGAGGTTTATGGTGCTATGGTAGACTACTTATAAGCTGAGAAAACGTAAGGTTTTTATAATTGTAATTTTAGCAATTTAAACAAATGCATTCAACTTGGTTTTACATTTATGGAAATGGTGTACACTGTTTTTAATTAACTAATGCAAATAAATAAAGTTGATTCAATTTGAGGTCCTTAGAATTATTACTTGTTCTCTTCTTGGCCTTTTTGGTCAGCTGATGGGGATACAGTTTGGGCTTTAGTTTCCTCGACAGTAAATCTGCGTGTTTGTCATAATTACTTCTAGCTGTAGAATTTCTGCGTAGTCTAAGGAACTGTCCACCAGTAAGTTGTCTTTTTTAGTCTTTTGGATGGAAGCTGTTGTACCCTAATAGGTTATTCCCCAGGGCCCAGATCCTGAGGTTCAGAAATATAATAGATTCCTCTTTGGTTGTACTTGTGAATCACAGGAAAGTGTCTCTAGAGTTGAGCCAATCCACAAACTGAAGGGCCTGCGTTTCACTGCCCTGCCAGATAACAAATACATCATCAATAAAATGCTTCCATATTAGGATGTTCATGCTAAAGGGGTTGGTATCCTTGTAGATGTGATTCTGTCCTAAATTATGGATGAATAAACAGGCTATACCTGGGGCAAATGTACTGCCCATCGAAGTTCCATGAGTCTACAGGTAGTAGTCGTTCTCAAACTGGAAAATGTTCCTAGTGAGTGCCATGTGCGCACAATCTAAAACAAAATATTTGGGCATGGTAGAGTTCCACTGTGTCTCATTTAACAGGGATTCTAGGGCCCTGAGAGAGGCTTCCTGGGGAATGCTTGCATATAAAGCCTGAAGGTCCAGGGTCATGAATAGGTCAGCGTCGGGTTCAAACCTGATATCCTGCATCATGTTAAGGACATCTTTTGTGTCTTTTACATATGAGGGCATTTGGGCCATCAATGGTCCGAATAAATGGTCTGTGAATTTGAGTTGTATTGAGTTGATGTGATGTTGATGTTGTGTGAAACAATGTTGCGTACGCTTCACTGTCTCTGTGCCTGAGATGAGCAGACGTGTGTTTTTGTGTAGTGTTGCAGTGCAGTGTGAATGACCTGCCCAAAAGGGGTATATTGTGACTGAATGTGTCCTTCTTTGTGTCTGATTTGGACTTGGGACATGGTGGCACCGGACGTGTAAGGCTGCCTGCAGGTGAGTGTCTCCCTTTATACTCCCCCTTTCTGCCTGCTGAGCCATGGTGATTGGACTGCCACCATCACATTAGCAGTGTGCAACCTCCTAAGGTGTCTGGTGGCAACACAGGCTCTGCCGGCCTGTTTGTGCTGCCTTGTGACCATGGTGGTCTGTGTTGCCTGGCGATGCTGATGGGACCACAGCAGTCTTTGCTCCATGGGCCCCAGTGACTCATAATAAGGCTGTCCGATCGCCCACCCGATGGCGGTTGGACCACAAACGCCACCATGGCAGTACGCGGACTGCCAAACTCGTAATGAGCCCCTTAGAACCTCATTCCGAATTGCAAAATAATCACACTTTTGTCAAGAGCTACTTTCCAAATTGGTATTACAAGAAATCTGGGCACATCGTACTCCTGCTTTTTTCTCCATGCACATTTCATTAGGAAATACATCACAAAATGCACATGGGCATCACAGCCCGCATGTACGAATCAATGATTCATTTGTTACTCTCTGTTCCTTGGAGGAAATCTCAGAAATTTGAAAATGACTGTACCCTGAAATATTGGTATTTCGTAGTGTGATATTACTACAGCTGGAGTCCTGTTTCTCTCATAATGAGGGCCTTATACACTGAGACACTGCCAGTAAAATGAGACAGATTGACACTGACTCACATTGCAGCTGAGAGACACTGGCAATTTGAAAGGAAGAAACAAAAACAGACAATAAGGCTATGATTAAATGGGCTGGATAGGAATGAGGTGTTTACTACACACAGTAGATATCCATTACTCCCGCATGAGATATTTTCCAGGTATACCTCCTGTTTTGTAAAAAAATTATTGGCATTTTCAATATGCTTTACAATTTTGCAATAATTTACAACCACCATGCTCTCCAACGTTATGTTTTTTTATGGCTGGAAGACACACAAAGTTTTTCCACGTTTACTATCTCTTCAGGTTGTCTTCAAGGAGCTTATTCTTCCGGTTACACTGTGTCTGTGAGTACATGTGTGCCATGTATCCATGCATGTAATGCATCCCTATTGAACTTTCCAACCAACCACCTGTGTAACTAACATTCCCACCTAGAGGGAGGTGGGCCAATGACAGTGTTTGTGGTATAATCTTTCAGTCGGAAAGGAAGTCAGGGGACTAGTGGGGCAGACAGGGAGGAAAGGTCATGCATGTATTTGCTACTCAATGAAGAGGGAGGGAGGGGAGGTAGATTGTGTGGCCGTGCGGTGGGAGTGAGCGAGGGAGAGGAGTCCACCCCCCAGTGCAACCCTCCACATGGGTAAACTGTAATGACCAGAACAGTGAGTATGTCAGGCATGGCTGGGTAGTTTTGTGTTACATGAGAGATGTAGGTGGGATGCCCTACAGTTTTAGGGGTACTCCTACAGATTTGAAACCGTGGAAATGCTTCCTGGGAGGCCTGTCATCTGATCATTTTTGGCAAATGGGAGAATGTTAACATCAGCTCATCCTATGTGCGAATAATTGGATATTTCCTGAGTTCCTGGGCTTCACCTCTATGTAAAGCCTGGCTCTCTCTAGCCATAAAACGTATAGCTGTGCTCCACATGTTTTTTCCAGGGGCCCAAACTCACCTTCCAATTCATAGCAATGGCACGTTTAGCTAGCAACAGGGGATCTGCAAATTTCGTCTCTGGTTTGTCGGTTTTGGGACTGGGGCAATTCCAATATACCGTTCTCCAACCTGCTGTAGTAAATTCTTTGCTATGTTCTAAATGTGTGTTATCCACAAACCGCCAGAACTGCCTGATTAGTGGGCACTCCCAGGCCATGTGGCTTGTTCCATATGACAGCAGGGGTAGCTAAATAAGTCACAGGATTGATTTTACCAATCACTTTGTGAGGCAAATAAGTCCTGTGCAGATGATTATATTGACTATATTGAAGCCTGGCATTACAAGATACCTTTTGATAATACTCCAGTACCTCGATTTATTCCTTATCATGGCATGGTCTCCCAAGGTCATCCTCACATTTATCTTTTAAGTGCCCCCCTACTTTAAAGGGCTATGTATAAAAAGGTGATCAGTCTCATGCCACACCCCATAGTACAAATGTCCTAGATATGCACATGTGCCAGCAGTTCTGACTCTGTGATCCCTTAGAGAGAGCTTTCCTGCATTCAGGGCCTTATATCATAGGAATTGACCCACAGGGAGTCCGACCGTTCCATTAAGGATTCAAATGCTGTTAGGACCCCATTTTCTGACAAATCTCCCATGTACAGGCCTACCTGGCCCTAGCTCCGCAATTCTTTGCTATTTCATAGCCCCATGTAGCCCGTTAAAATACTCACCCCAAAAATTATTTGGTTATTCCTCAGGGCCCAGATCCTGAGGTTCAGAAATATAATAGATTCCTCTTTGGTTGTACTTGTGAATCACAGGAAAGTGTCTCTAGAGTTGAGCCAATCCACAAACTGAAGGGCCTCCATTTCACTGCCCTGCCAGATAACAAATACATCATCAATAAAATGCTTCCATATTTGGATGTTCATGCTAAATGGGTTGGTATCCTTGTAGATGTGATTCTGTCCTAAATTATGGATGAATAAACAGGCTATACCTGGGGCAAATGTACTGCCCATCGAAGTTCCATGAGTCTACAGGTAGTAGTCGTTCTCAAACTGGAAAATGTTCCTAGTGAGTGCCATGTGCGCACAATCTAAAACAAAATATTTGGGCATGGTAGAGTTCCACTGTGTCTCATTTAACAGGGATTCTAGGGCCCTGAGAGAGGCTTCCTGGGGAATGCTTGCATATAAAGCCTGAAGGTCCAGGGTCATGAATAGGTCAGCGTCGGGTTCAAACCTGATATCCTGCATCATGTTAAGGACATCTTTTGTGTCTTTTACATATGAGGGCATTTGGGCCATCAATGGTCCGAATAAATGGTCTGTGAATTTGAGTTGTATTGAGTTGATGTGATGTTGATGTTGTGTGAAACAATGTTGCGTACGCTTCACTGTCCCTGTGCCTGAGATGAGCAGACGTGTGTTTTTGTGTAGTGTTGCAGTGCAGTGTGAATGACCTGCCCAAAAGGGGCATATTGTGACTGTGAATGTGTCCTTCTTTGTGTCTGATTTGGACTTGGGACATGGTGGCACCGGACGTGTAAGGCTGCCTGCAGGTGAGTGTCTCCCTTTATACTCCCCCTTTCCGCCTGCTGAGCCATGGTGATTGGACTGCCACCATCACATTAGCAGTGTGCAACCTCCTAAGGTGTCTGGTGGCAACACAGGCTCTGCCGGCCTGTTTGTGCTGCCTTGTGACCATGGTGGTCTGTGTTGCCTGGCGATGCTGATGGGACCACAGCAGTCTTTGCTCCATGGGCCCCAATAACTCATAATAAGGCTGTCCGATCGCCCACCCGATGGCGGTTGGACCACAAACGCCACCATGGCAGTACGCGGACTGCCAAACTCATAATGAGCCCCTTAGAACCTCATTCTGAATTGCGAAATAATCACACTTTTGTCAAGAGCTACTTTCCAAATTGGTATTACAAGAAATCTGGGCACATCGTACTCCTGTTTTTTTCTCCATGCACATTTCATTAGGAAATACATCACAAAATGCACAAGGGCATCACAGCCCGCATGTACGAATCAATGATTCCTTTGTTACTCTCTGTTCCTTGGAGGAAATCTCAGAAATTTGAAAATGACTGTACCCTGAAATATTGGTATTTCGTAGTGTGATATTACTACAGCTGGAGTCCTGTTTCTCTCATAATGAGGGCCTTATACACTGAGACACTGCCAGTAAAATGAGACAGATTGACACTGACTCACATTGCAGCTGAGAGACACTGGCAATTTGAAAGGAAGAAACGAAAACAGACAATAAGGCTATGATTAAATGGGCTGGATAGGAATGAGGTGTTTACTACACACAGTAGATATCCATTACTCCCGCATGAGATATTTTCCAGGTATACCTCCTGTTTTGTAAAAAAATTATTGGCATTTTCAATATGCTTTACAATTTTGCAATAATTTACAACCACCATGCTCTCCAACGTTATGTTTTTTTATGGCTGGAAGACACACAAAGTTTTTCCACGTTTACTATCTCTTCAGGTTGTCTTCAAGGAGCTTATTCTTCCGGTTACACTGTGTCTGTGAGTACATGTGTGCCATGTATCCATGCATGTAATGCATCCCTATTGAACTTTCCAACCAACCACCTGTGTAACTAACATTCCCACCTAGAGGGAGGTGGGCCAATGACAGTGTTTGTGGTATAATCTTTCAGTCGGAAAGGAAGTCAGGGGACTAGTGGGGCAGACAGGGAGGAAAGGTCATGCATGTATTTGCTACTCAATGAAGAGGGAGGGAGGGGAGGTAGATTGTGTGGCCGTGCGGTGGGAGTGAGCGAGGGAGAGGAGTCCACCCCCCAGTGCAACCCTCCACATGGGTAAACTGTAATGACCAGAACAGTGAGTATGTCAGGCATGGCTGGCTAGTTTTGTGTTACATGAGAGATGTAGGTGGGATGCCCTACAGTTTTAGGGGTACTCCTACAGATTTGAAACCGTGGAAATGCTTCCTGGGAGGCCTGTCATCTGATAATTTTTGGCAAATGGGAGAATGTTAACATCAGCTCATCCTATGTGCGAATAATTGGATATTTCCTGAGTTCCTGTGCTTCACCTCTATGTAAAGCCTGGCTCTCTCTAGCCATAAAACGTATAGCTGTGCTCCACATGTTTTTTCCAGGGGCCCAAACTCACCTTCCAATTCATAGCAATGGCACGTTTAGCTAGCAACAGGGGATCTGCAAATTTCGTCTCTGGTTTGTCGGTTTTGGGACTGGGGCAATTCCAATATACCGTTCTCCAACCTGCTGTAGTAAATTCTTTGCTATGTTCTAAATGTGTGTTATCCACAAACCGCCAGAACTGCCTGATTAGTGGGCACTCCCAGGCCATGTGGCTTGTTCCATATGACAGCAGGGGTAGCTAAATAAGTCACAGGATTGATTTTACCAATCACTTTGTGAGGCAAATAAGTCCTGTGCAGATGATTATATTGACTATATTGAAGCCTGGCATTACAAGATACCTTTTGATAATACTCCAGTACCTCGATGTATTCCTTATCATGGCATGGTCTCCCAAGGTCATCCTCACATTTATCTTTTAAGTGCCCCCCTACTTTAAAGGGCTATGTATAAAAAGGTGATCAGTCTCATGCCACACCCCATAGTACAAATGTCCTAGATATGCACATGTGCCAGCAGTTCTGACTCTGTGATCCCTTAGAGAGAGCTTTCCTGCATTCAGGGCCTTATATCATAGGAATTGACCCACAGGGAGTCCGACCGTTCCATTAAGGATTCAAATGCTGTTAGGACCCCATTTTCTGACAAATCTCCCATGTACAGGCCTACCTGGCCCTAGCTCCGCAATTCTTTGCTATTTCATAGCCCCATGTAGCCCGTTAAAATACTCACCCCAAAAATTATTTGGTTATTCCTCAGGGCCCAGATCCTGAGGTTCAGAAATATAATAGATTCCTCTTTGGTTGTACTTGTGAATCACAGGAAAGTGTCTCTAGAGTTGAGCCAATCCACAAACTGAAGGGCCTCCATTTCACTGCCCTGCCAGATAACAAATACATCATCAATAAAATGCTTCCATATTTGGATGTTCATGCTAAATGGGTTGGTATCCTTGTAGATGTGATTCTGTCCTAAATTATGGATGAATAAACAGGCTATACCTGGGGCAAATGTACTGCCCATCGAAGTTCCATGAGTCTACAGGTAGTAGTCGTTCTCAAACTGGAAAATGTTCCTAGTGAGTGCCATGTGCGCACAATCTAAAACAAAATATTTGGGCATGGTAGAGTTCCACTGTGTCTCATTTAACAGGGATTCTAGGGCCCTGAGAGAGGCTTCCTGGGGAATGCTTGCATATAAAGCCTGAAGGTCCAGGGTCATGAATAGGTCAGCGTCGGGTTCAAACCTGATATCCTGCATCATGTTAAGGACATCTTTTGTGTCTTTTACATATGAGGGCATTTGGGCCATCAATGGTCCGAATAAATGGTCTGTGAATTTGAGTTGTATTGAGTTGATGTGATGTTGATGTTGTGTGAAACAATGTTGCGTACGCTTCACTGTCCCTGTGCCTGAGATGAGCAGACGTGTGTTTTTGTGTAGTGTTGCAGTGCAGTGTGAATGACCTGCCCAAAAGGGGCATATTGTGACTGTGAATGTGTCCTTCTTTGTGTCTGATTTGGACTTGGGACATGGTGGCACCGGACGTGTAAGGCTGCCTGCAGGTGAGTGTCTCCCTTTATACTCCCCCTTTCCGCCTGCTGAGCCATGGTGATTGGACTGCCACCATCACATTAGCAGTGTGCAACCTCCTAAGGTGTCTGGTGGCAACACAGGCTCTGCCGGCCTGTTTGTGCTGCCTTGTGACCATGGTGGTCTGTGTTGCCTGGCGATGCTGATGGGACCACAGCAGTCTTTGCTCCATGGGCCCCAATAACTCATAATAAGGCTGTCCGATCGCCCACCCGATGGCGGTTGGACCACAAACGCCACCATGGCAGTACGCGGACTGCCAAACTCATAATGAGCCCCTTAGAACCTCATTCTGAATTGCGAAATAATCACACTTTTGTCAAGAGCTACTTTCCAAATTGGTATTACAAGAAATCTGGGCACATCGTACTCCTGTTTTTTTCTCCATGCACATTTCATTAGGAAATACATCACAAAATGCACAAGGGCATCACAGCCCGCATGTACGAATCAATGATTCCTTTGTTACTCTCTGTTCCTTGGAGGAAATCTCAGAAATTTGAAAATGACTGTACCCTGAAATATTGGTATTTCGTAGTGTGATATTACTACAGCTGGAGTCCTGTTTCTCTCATAATGAGGGCCTTATACACTGAGACACTGCCAGTAAAATGAGACAGATTGACACTGACTCACATTGCAGCTGAGAGACACTGGCAATTTGAAAGGAAGAAACGAAAACAGACAATAAGGCTATGATTAAATGGGCTGGATAGGAATGAGGTGTTTACTACACACAGTAGATATCCATTACTCCCGCATGAGATATTTTCCAGGTATACCTCCTGTTTTGTAAAAAAATTATTGGCATTTTCAATATGCTTTACAATTTTGCAATAATTTACAACCACCATGCTCTCCAACGTTATGTTTTTTTATGGCTGGAAGACACACAAAGTTTTTCCACGTTTACTATCTCTTCAGGTTGTCTTCAAGGAGCTTATTCTTCCGGTTACACTGTGTCTGTGAGTACATGTGTGCCATGTATCCATGCATGTAATGCATCCCTATTGAACTTTCCAACCAACCACCTGTGTAACTAACATTCCCACCTAGAGGGAGGTGGGCCAATGACAGTGTTTGTGGTATAATCTTTCAGTCGGAAAGGAAGTCAGGGGACTAGTGGGGCAGACAGGGAGGAAAGGTCATGCATGTATTTGCTACTCAATGAAGAGGGAGGGAGGGGAGGTAGATTGTGTGGCCGTGCGGTGGGAGTGAGCGAGGGAGAGGAGTCCACCCCCCAGTGCAACCCTCCACATGGGTAAACTGTAATGACCAGAACAGTGAGTATGTCAGGCATGGCTGGCTAGTTTTGTGTTACATGAGAGATGTAGGTGGGATGCCCTACAGTTTTAGGGGTACTCCTACAGATTTGAAACCGTGGAAATGCTTCCTGGGAGGCCTGTCATCTGATAATTTTTGGCAAATGGGAGAATGTTAACATCAGCTCATCCTATGTGCGAATAATTGGATATTTCCTGAGTTCCTGGGCTTCACCTCTATGTAAAGCCTGGCTCTCTCTAGCCATAAAACGTATAGCTGTGCTCCACATGTTTTTTCCAGGGGCCCAAACTCACCTTCCAATTCATAGCAATGGCACGTTTAGCTAGCAACAGGGGATCTGCAAATTTCGTCTCTGGTTTGTCGGTTTTGGGACTGGGGCAATTCCAATATACCGTTCTCCAACCTGCTGTAGTAAATTCTTTGCTATGTTCTAAATGTGTGTTATCCACAAACCGCCAGAACTGCCTGATTAGTGGGCACTCCCAGGCCATGTGGCTTGTTCCATATGACAGCAGGGGTAGCTAAATAAGTCACAGGATTGATTTTACCAATCACTTTGTGAGGCAAATAAGTCCTGTGCAGATGATTATATTGATTATATTGAAGCCTGGCATTACAAGATACCTTTTGATAATACTCCAGTACCTTGATTTATTCCTTCTCATGGCATGGTCTCCCAAGGTCATCCTCACATTTATCTTTTAAGTGCCCCCCTACTTTAAAGGGCTATGTATAAACAGGTGATCAGTCTCCTGCCACACCCCATCGAACAAATGGCCTAGATATGCACATGTGCCAGCAGTTCTGACTCTGTGATCCCTTAGAGAGAGCTTTCCTGCATTCAGGGCCTTATATCATAGGAATTGACCCACAGGGAGTCCGGCCATTCCATTAAGGATTCAAATGCTGTTAGGACCCCATTTTCTGACAAATCTCCCATGTACAGGCCTACCTGGCCCTAGCTCCGCAATTCTTTGCTATTTCATAGCCCCTTGTAACCCGTTAAAATACTCACCAAAACCATAGGGGCGTAAACAATGCAGGATTACCAAATAGGCAAAGTAGGCACCAGCCTGTGGGCCCCATTCCTTTTAGGGGCCCAGCAACAACAGATCAAAATAATATTGATTTGATCTTGAAAGAAAATTACAATTGAGCTTTCCTAGCTTGTTTCCATAAGATAGGAAAAAATGAATCAACTCAAAGAAACGAAAACTTAACATTAAACACTCTAGAGAAAATACTGTATTAATCTAATGTACCCATTAACAATTTACAAGTACAAGTTCAAGTACATAAACCAAAGACATCAGATTCACCTAACAGTTTGTCTCTTAAAAGCTCACCTTCTGTCAGCTGTCAGTTTGTCAAAAAAAAAATCTGTGCAAACTACTTAAGTGTAATGTTTAGTTGTGTGTAATAAAATTGTTTTATTAAAATTGTTGGGTAGTAAAATTAAAAACATATTAGGAGATAATTTGCAAGACGGCTCCGAAATTTCGAGTGTTTAAGGGCCTCCACAGGGTTTAATCCAGCACTGGGCATGAAGTATTTTGTCTCGGTTCCTCTGCAAAGCCTGCAGAGCACAGTGTTGTGCATTAAGTACCTTGTATTTCAAGTTCTTCACTTGGAAATGAGTCATATCATGAGGAAAACAGAGGGGATGAAGGAGTGTGTTGATGACTGCCACATAACTCAGACTTCCGATCCCTGAGCAAACTCTTGTTAGCACAGGGATCAGAATGCATTCCCTAGCTTGAAATCAGGGCCATATACAGTTTGGTATGGTCAGACTCTCTTGGACAAAGAGAAACTGATTCAGAGAAGGAATATTTCGTACATACGTACAGAGAGATACTGATATGCATATGGTTACAAACAAAGGGCCCATTTATAACACTCACACTGTTGGAAGGTTTACTTATATCTTTCACACGTTTTTATATGGAGTGATTCAACCCAGATCGGGCCAGATTTACCTTTCCTCATGCAATGCCGCACAGAAACCAAATCTGCTGCACTGCGCTTTGCAAGAGAGAAAGCACATCAGAGCCAGATCTACTACGATTAGCCTGCTGCTGCTGTCATCTCCTGCACTGGTGCTCTAACAAGGCTGTCTGTGCAGTGCACAGTCGTGCACCGTGGTGCAGAGGTGAGTGTGCACTGCCTAGCATAGTATTTGTACCAGAAACATACCCCTGAAGCACAAATTCCTAGGCCTAGCCAAACTCAAAAAGGATCCCAAGCATCGAATGTGTTTATGTCGACATAAAGTAGACGTTCGAGCTTGACGCAAAGCCTGGCCTGGCTATCATAGGAGATCAGGCGTTGCTTCAAAACTAATAGGTATTTCTACTGGTGTTCCCCAATAATGCCCACTTGATGCAAAACGACACCAAGCAATGCAAAGCTGTTATTGCGCTGAGAAAAGTGCACCTTTACAGAGCCAAACACCTTTTGCACTGGATACTGAATACCATGTGCTGCTTTGCATCATTTTATGCTGATGCAAAGCCTTAATAAATCTAGGCCAGGGTGTCAGTGAGCTTCACAAGATTGTAAACAGAACAAGAGTGAAGAAATTAGGCATCACTATGGAATGGCACAGCTGCGTAAGAGAATCGAATCTAACCCTTTGTTACATCTTTTCATACTTTTCTCCCAGCAGTAAAAGGAGCATGGGTAGTTTCTGCTAGTAATGCCGTCGTCCACAGCCCAAAATGCAAAAACAAACTGAGCAAAGATTTATTTCACAAGAACCATATTCTAACTAGCAATATGTTCTTTATTAATAGATGTTACTTTGCACCTTACAAGATCTAGCTGGTGTATATTCCAATATTTGGACATTGGCCCAGTCCTTGTACATCAGTATTCACCCCATGCCTCAATTATTCTTTATTAGTTTGTCCAAATTATTCATTCATGAGTATCTTCTCTTTGTTTCAATTCTATTATCACTCAGTGGTTCATATTTTGTTGTTGTATTTCTTGTTGTAATGGAGTTTGGCTTCAGTACTTAGAGCTGGGTGGGGCCTGTCCTTCTTTCAGATAAGGAACACTCTGCATGATCGGTGTATACCTGTCTCTGTACCTGTGTTTCTTCCTGCTTGGATGGTCATCCGATGCTCATATAGGTGTGCAGCCATTGTTTAATACTGGCAGTCTCTTTCTGACTTTGCAGTGAAGGAACCTGCACCTTTGTGCATTCACACTAAGCGCTCCCTGCAATGGGTAAAGTTATTAAGAATAAGGTTAAAAGACAGACATCTTTGTGTAGAAAGGCAATTTCTGGTTGAATTCTGAAGGCTGTTTTCAACTGTCTCCATCTGCTGCAGACAATAGCAGGCCCAGGGCTCCCAGGTTTGGATGCAGGATGGATCAGATTTCCTTGTGTGATCCGCTAAGGGTAATTTTCGCACATTGTTTGTACCTATATAGATCGAATGTGTCACCTAGACATAAGGTGGGAGATTCCACCCATCGTCAAGTCCTTTGTTTTTGCTTTTATGTTAATTCCCTTCTTTTTTTGCGTCCTCGTCTTGAGATGTTGTTTACTTTATTACTTCCTTCAGCCCCTAGAAATCTTGCCCCTGTTTTATATAGTCTATTAGGTAGTAAATGAGACTATGCTTCCAGGTGATCAGGAGGTTATGAGCTGTGTCAAGCGCAGGAACACCAGCCCACATAACAGACGCACAACCTGCAGCCATCCACCCACATCTCTATCACACACTTCCTACCTTTCAATCATCGTTTAATTGAGAGTGTTGAGACTTTACACCAGTCACAAACCCATGTGCATCGAAGCAGCTAGCATACTATGCTTTGCTCTCTGAAAGATGGGCATCCTTCCCGGGCTGCGCCCTTGCTAATGTTGGATAAGCAGCTCCTGGATGATCGGAATGTCAACCACTGAGGTTTTCCTGTATCCCGAAAGTTTTAATGTTTCCACTGCTAGTTTCCTTACATCCTGACAACTGATTCACAAGTGCCTGTGGCCTAAAAAGGCAATCTGCAAGTCAGTCAGGAGGAAAGCCAGAACTGTGGGCGGTGATATCACAAGGCTTAGATGCCACGGCTGAGGCGGGATGACTACAACTGAGCAATTTTGAAAAGTTTTCCTGAAAATACTAGAAAGAGGAGCTTAGAAATAGGTGGGAGTGTGACCTCATCCCAGAATATATAGGGTTGCAAATCTAGGAGACAGCCTAAGAGCTGTTACTGGTCATATTTTGATGTCTTCTTCACCTTGGCAGAGAGAGGTATCCTGGTTCCTGTTGTGTGTTAATGATCTTGTTGGAATCAAGTGTGATATTCATAGGAATGACCCAAAAGCTCTACCTGTGTTTGCAGTGGACACTGATTGAATGGGTTAAAGCTGGTGTGGGCATAATGGGTGCTTAAGGGGACTCTGACAGAGGTGTAAGAGGAAGAAAAATGAAGATTTGGCTCACAAGATGCTGGTGCCAGGCAGCTCACAATATTACCTAGAATGTATGCATGACAATCCTTAGCTACCAGGGGTCCATGAATGTAGAGTTTAGCAGACAGATTAGTGCCACACAGGGACATTCCACAGCTCCTCTCCTAGGAACATACACAGAGGCAAATAACTTTCAGTGAACTAGCACTTTGGCAGGAATAGACCTTCTGAGCTCACAACCAATTGCTGAGTTTCTAAATATCAATGCACTAGGCCTTCTGTACAGCAGGATCATTCCTTCTTAACACTAAAGTAACTCATGTGGAGCTCCCTTAAGATTCTTCATATGTTCTGTTGAGTCTCATGAAGCTGAGCAGTTCCTGGACTTCTCCCTTTGGCATTGCATTTAGTATGTTATTTTTCTGCTACAGATCGTGATCCAAGTCCACATTGTGAAACTCTTGAAACAGAGTCCATTTCTTGATCTGCCACCAAAGCTTTCTGATATTCATTGTTGGTACCAATTATGTTTTCACTCACTGTTCAGTATCCAGAGTTATCATAGGATTCTTCTCTTACATTCATGTACTCATGCAACTGTAGTCACTAGGGGGAAAAGGGGATCGCTGAGACTAAAGAATATGGCCCTCATTACAACCCTTGCGGTCGAAGACCGCCAGGGCTGTTTCGACGGAAGCACCGCCAACAGACTGGCGGTTTCCCGCCACATTGGTCCCGGCGGTTGTAATCCCCCAGGGCAGTGCTGCTTGCAGCACTGCCCAGGGGATTACGAGTCCCCCTCCCGCCAGCCTATTCATGGCAGTATGAACCACCATGAAAAGGCTGGTGGAAAGGGGAGTCGCGGGACCCCTGGGGGCCCATGAAGCTTTTCACTGTCTGCATAGCAGACAGTGAAAAGCGCGACGGGTGCAACTGCACCCGTCGCACCGCCGGTTCCATTTGTAGCCTGCTCCCGTGGTGCGGCCGAGATCCCCGCTGGGCCGGCGAGCGGAAACTAGGTTTCCGCCCAGCGGGGATCTCCAAATAGCCACTGCGGGAGTGCGGCCGCGCGGCGGATTCAACTTGGCGGGCGGCAATTTTCAATTCATTTTAATTATAGAGTAAGTATATTATTAACACCTGTTGGGACATTGTTGCGTGTTACCATGCACTCAAGGGACATATTTATAAGGATGTGGAACAGCACAGCAAATCACCTTTCTGCACTGCGTCACAGGGAAAGAGCAGGAATGCACTGTATTTAAAATAATACAGCCCATTCCTGCCTTCGTCACTGCAATGGTGCTGGTTTGGCTGCCTAGCACCAACACAGGCACCCTTGCACCATGGTGCAAGGGTGCCAGCGTTGTGAGGAGGATAGTTTTTGTGCAGGAAGTGACACCTTCCTGCACAAAACAATGCCCTGGGGCATTTTCCTCTTTCTATGTGTGCTGCAGAATGCAGCACACATAGAAAGAGGAAAAACGAAGAGGAATAAAGATATTACTCCTTGTTGTGCTGCAATGGGGAGGCATAGCATTCTTGACCATTCCCAGGTTTATCACTTCTGGGAAATCTGTGAATGCATCAACATCCATGACTGTTGCGAGGGAACACCCACCCAACACCCATGGAACACCTCCCTAGGGCAGAGTAAGTCAACACAGCAATTTGCGCTGTGTTGCTATGCTCCAGATTTATGAAACAAGTCAGGGTCACGCAAGGTGGCCTTGCATGGCTTTATAAATCGTATTTTTGAGTTGCATCACAATTGCACCAGGTTGCGTAATGCAAGGACGACGCAAAAGGGCTCATGAATATGCCCTTGGTATGCACAAGAAAGTTTCATGTATTTCCTTAAGAAGATCACAATTTGGGGGTAAAAAACACAAGGACACAAAAAACCTCCTTGGCAATACAGGTAGTTCTCGTTTGAAGCTCAGCAAAGAAGGAACCTTGCTCCAGAAAAAAGTAAAGAAAATAGCAGGGATAAAAATAGTATCTAAGTAGGCAATAATGCAACAACAAATAGGATGCAGGAGCTTTTCAATGCAACCATGTCTGATTCAAGCCTCCATTTAAACGGTCTAGACAGTACTTAATTCCACAAGAAAGAATGTTAATGCCATCTTGGATTGAGAGTTTCTGACAACAAACACTCAGAATGCAACTATCTTGGATAGGAATAGATTTAAGACTCACCATGTGTTCGCCATAGGAATTATTGTCCTTCCTTAGAGCAGGAGATACAAAATAAATTCAGGCCTCCATTTAAATGGTCTAGACAGTACTTAATTCCACAAGAAAGAATGTTAATGCCATCTTGGATTGAGAGTTTCTGACAACAAACACTCAGAATGCAACTATCTTGGATAGGAATAGATTTAAGACTCACCATGTGTTCACCATAGGAATTATTGTCCTTCCTTAGAGCAGGAGATACAAAATAAATTCAAGCCTCCATTTAAATGGTCTAGACAGTACTTAATTCCACAAGAAAGAATGTTAACGCCATCTTGGATTGAGAGTTTCTGACAACAAACAATGAGAATGCAACTATCTTGGATAGGAATAGATTTAAGACTCACCATGCGTTCTCCATAAGAATTATCGTCCTTCCTTAGAGCAGCAGATACAAAATAACTTCCTTTTTAACATCTTTCTACCCACTCAGCCTCGCACCTGTCACCGGGCACCGCTTGCAGAAATTGCCGTATCTGGAGAAATACACGAACTGCATGGCTGCTGGGGTGCTGAAGGTGAGTGGCTTAAGTTTTGCATGTCAATTTTTGCGCTGATCCGTACAGGGAGAAAAACGTTAAGGAGTTAACAGTCAAAAACATGCATTTCACATTCAAGTTTGCATAGGAACTTTTGTTCTTTGCTACAGCAAAAACTGCTGAATGAATTTAAATCAAACCTTTACAGCAAACATGGCATGTGGAAGACTGTGGGCCTCATTATGACCCTGGCGGCCGGCGTTGCATTGGCGTAACAGCGCCAACAGCTTGACGGTGTACAGCCAATATATTATGACCGTGGCGCATTAGCCACGGCCATACCGCCGGCCCCTCCACTATACCGCCAGGCTTAATCCCCTCCCAGCAGCCTGTCCATGGCGGTGTTTATAGGCTGGCGGTAAGGGGGACTCGGGGTGCCCCTGTGGGCCCCTGCACTGCCCATGCACTTGGCATGGGCAGTGCAAGGGCCCCCAGGCACAGCCTCATCGCGCATTTAACTTCCCAATAGAAAGTCTATTCCCAGGGACCTGAGACAAATAAGGAAACCAGACCCCTCTCTCTGAAGTACTCCAACAAATTTGCTACAGAGCATGTTAAGGCCAGGTAATGTCTGTCACTGACTACAGAGCCTACCTCAATTCTCTCAAGTAGAATATTCTTCAATGTACTCAGACTCTTAATATTGACACTCTTAAGTATATCAATTCCTATGTCCTTTTTAACTACTGATGATGGGACCATTAGTGAGACATAATATCCTTCATAGTCATACAAGACAGTTTCTCTTTGTCATTTTTCTAGAATAAGATCATAGACAAATTTAAGTGTGCATGATCTTGCTAACAGAGTCCAAGAATCAAGGGTAAGCTCCAGTCGAGCAAGAGCAAAACATGGCTGGTGATGTTAATTATGGCATATGTTCTTAGTGCTGTGTATGTAGATTCATTTACGCCATGACAGTTAAAATAAATGTATACCAATAACTTGAGTTATTTAGAGCACTCAGCGTAAAGGTTAAATTGAATTTTATTATCGCAGTCCAGTAAAACTGACATGTGATAAACACTTTTTTCTGCCTCACAGACTATATGTAACAATTAGATTGCACAGGAAAACAACTCTGTAATTGTCATACATCTCTTTGAGGTGATTTTTGTGAGTCATGGCTCCTCCGCACACCCAGCAACGTAATAAATAACATATTACACTCTGCCCATCTGCATATATTCTATATTCTCAGGAAGATGAAAGTTCAACAGCAGCAAAACTGCCCAGGTGTGAAAAGAGCACATTATTATCCATTTTTGTTGTCAAAACATGTTCAAAAATCGACCGCTGGTTAAAAAACAAAAGACTTATTAAATTTCAAATACTCATACAGTGTGATAAACGATATCTAAATATACATCAATACAGAGTTTGATAAAGACCTGTATCAAGGCAGGACAAAAAGATGATAGAATTATACAATACACTGATGAAGCAATTCATATTGCTTTTGTTGATGGGCTCCAACTTAGCTATAAAGAATAGTTCTCTTGTGGGTAGTGTACAGGACTTGTCGCCGCCCTGTGGACCCTTGAAGGTCCCCTCTATCACCTGCCACTTAATGGCCTCGGAGGTGTGGTTGAAACATTGAACGTTTTCCACTACTGAAGTGCAAACTGTGCTGCACTTGGTCCGAATTCTGTGTTGAAGAATTCTGCATTTTATTTTTTGAGTAGTTTGACCCACATATATGGGATCACACAGGCACCGGACCCCATAGACAACATCCTGAGTGTTACAATACATAAAACTAGATAGTGGGGTCTTAAAGTATTTGTGAACCAACGCATTCGTATTCAAACTGAATTTACAAGCAACGCTGTTACCACACTTGTAATGTCCAATCATTGCTGGTAGTCCCCAGAGAGCGTGAAGGGTATTGCTGGGTACCTCCAGTAAAGTAGCCTGCACTAGAGCATCTTATAGTTTTCTCCTTATTTTAAAAGAAAAAAGTGGTTCTTCATTGGTAGTCGGTGTCCTTTCACTAGGCCCAGTGTAGTCGTAACCTCATTGTTAGCTGGATTAAAGTTAGTTACACATACTAACCTATCCAGACTACTCTCCCTTGTTCATGGTTCTAATAGACGTTCTCTATGGTTGTACCATGCCCTTTTTCTTGCTCGCCTCACTAAACGTCAGGAGTATCCTCGTTCCACAAGTTTTATTATGAGGATATCCGATTCACTGAAAAAAATTATCTCTTTTGGTACAATTCATTCATATCCGCAGCAATTATCCAAAGGGCAAATGGTCTCTCAGGCTTCTGGGATGGTTCCTGGTATAGTGTAGTAAGGAATTCCTCTTTGTAAGTTTCCTATATAGTGACACATAGACCTTCCCATCTTTAATAGCAACATTAAGAGCAAGAAATGGAATACTGTGAGGACTGTGAGCCATTGTGAATTGGATGTCTGTAGATTTCGTGTTTAACCAAGCATGAATTGGATGTCTGTAGGTTTTGTGTTCTGTTTGAACCACTCCATATTAGGAAGACATCATCTATTCAGTGTAACCATTTGAGTAAATTGGTACTGGAAGGATTGTTAGGTGTAACGATCTTGTGTCTCGTAATTAGCCATTTATATATTTACCAGATCCGGCGCAAGCCTGCACCCATGGTTACTCCCTTTGTTTGGATGTAAAGATTGTCAAATTAGAAGTAGTCTTTTGTCATTACAAGCTCGACTATGAGCCAAGTAGGGACATTAGTGGGCTGTTCATGTGTGCTTCATGTTGGCGAATGTTGGTGTATACGGTTTGTATATCCATGGTAACCAACAGATTAGTACTCCTGTTAGATGGAGTGGCTTTGATCATATTGATGAAGTGCATACTCTCTCGAATGTAAGGTGTAGTTAGGGGTACCCATGGTTTCAGGAAAAGGTCTAAGTACAGACAAAGGAGTTCAAGGATTGACCCACAACCCTGTATGACTGGCCTTTCTGGTGGTTTATGTGGCCTTTTATGATTTTTTGGCAGGGTATAAATTACAGGTATCCTAACACTATCTTTATTGATAAATTGAAATTTGTTTGTTTTTACTCAAAAAAGTGAGATCTAACCTTGTTTGAGTGAAGCTTGCTATCCAACCCATTAATTCAACAGTGCGGGCTCTTACGATCATTTTATAGCAGATATCATCAATTAGCAGGTTCAATATTTCAGTCTTATAAGCTGAGGTATCCTGTATGACTATTCCACCACCTTTATCTGCTGTTTTAATCACAATTTTTCTGTTATTCCTAAGGCTTCTAATGGCCGTGTTCTCATCAAGGGGTGCAATTATATTTAACATATCTCATTTTTTTTTTTAGACTATCCAAATGCTTCATCACCATCTTCTCAAAAGTAAGAATTTCAATAGGCATGGTATGCGAAGGTAGCATAAATGAGGAGGGTGGTACCAGTTCTGTGGTGTCCAGGGACACTGATGAAGCCTGTCCTTCAAAAAAGTGATTCAGGTGGACCTTCCTGAACAGTTTTCTTACCTCTAGCTAAATCTAAAAAAAGTTTGGCATGGCTGTAGGAACAAAGAAAAGTCCTTTACTAAATATTGAGATTTCTGAAGGGGAAAGTTGATACATGGATAGGTTAAAAATGAGAGCCATGTTATGTTTAATGGGAAAATTGGCTGTAATTATTTCTGGGGCCATGTTTTCTACCACGAGTACTGTTGGCACCTGGTATGATGCTCTCCATGTTTTTCCTGGGAATAAACACCTCGACCCCTGCCTCTCCATCTCCCTGCTCCTGCCTCTCTGGGGTCCTCGCTCTGTGTGTCCTCTGGCTAAAAAAGTATTGGTGTCACCCATGCCTTGGCCAGCCTGGTTAGTTGCTGAACTTGGTGCTGTGCTCTTGGTGTCAGAAACCTCGGATACTGATGAGTCAGAAAAAGTTAGATATAGTCTGTACCCACCCTGGCCTCTATTCACATATCAGCTGTCTCGTCCTGTTTGTAGTAGTCCTCTCCGATATAAGGGTACGTAACTTGCTTGTATTTTTCTATATCTTTAGCAAGTTTGTCTAATTTCTTTTGTTGGTTAATGAAACTGAACCTCAATGTAGTATTTTTTACTCAGCATCCTAAGACACCTGCACGGGGCTTGTCGCTTTGTTTACTCATGCATGTATTTGTTAGCGGTCGGGTTCACAAGACCCATCAGTTTTGTCCGCTTGCATTTTTGTTATTAGTTACAGTATTATAATTGATTGCATGTTTGGTAAGATATTCAACATGCTTCTCTGGGTTACCCACCCCACTTTGTTTTATTTTACCCCCCTTTGTTTTATTTTAATTTACCAAGTTTTGGTAGAACAGGAGCAGTGTATCAACTTTTCTGAAGCGAATGAGCTGCATCATTTTTCTATCATGTTGAACAAGGCACCGTGGCCTCATAAGATGGTGTTGTTTGAGCAATTCAACCTTTTGACAGTTTTGTTGTTTTTCCATATTGGCAGTTTATTGGTTTTTATACCGCAGTCGTCTCCCTTGTTTCTCTTTGTTTGAACACAGAAATAAAGAAACATGGGAATATTTTTTGAGTACTGTTCCATTTGCGTATTAAATCGTGGTTTAGCACCCCATGGTCATGTAAGTGCATATTTTCTCAATCTATGGTACTGCAAATACAAACCAGGTATTACCACCTCTTTTCAGCCTGGATAGTCTCCGGAAGTGAATCACATTGAGGATCCTCCCCTCAGTGTTTAAGTCACTCCAAGTGGGATAACAGATCCCACTGAGACAAATCTATCGACAATTATGATCAGTCAATCTTTGGATTACTTACCTATTTGGTGAGTTTGATGTTTTAAAAAAAAAATCATATGCCAATATCTTATCCCATATAAAAAGGAAGTTTCTCCTTTTCATAGGTATCTCCGTTTAAAGTCTTTTAGTACTGATGATGACCCTTTACTAAATTGGGTCAAAACATCAATATTTGTGTGCAATGAAATGGTTCTTGGAAGAAGCTATTTAAAGGATTTCAACACTTTCATCTTTTGAGTGTTGCTTATTTTGATCCTATATGCTGACAGCAGTCATTTGTATATCTTTTGATTCTGCATAAACACTTGCCAACTTTCTTTTTCAATGATTCACTTGCACTGCGCCGCATCACCATTAGGCACACCTATGTTTATGAACTAATAACATTTTGATAAAGTGATGTCTGAATAAAACGATTTTTTCTGAAACAATGCATTTGTTTTATATCCTACCCTACCAATCTGAGGTATAGTCTAAATCACTGTTGTGGAAGTCTAGGTATGTACTTCACGCTTCAGGACCAATTGTGTGCTACTATTTACCATACCCGGGTCCTAGGGTCACGGGGTAGCCCCTTAAAGTTCCTTATGGATATCTTTAGGGAGCAGTGCACCAAAGCAGGCCCCCTTGCACCATAGTACAGGGGGGGTACAAAATCTATGCTTCAAGGCTTTTCCCACTTTGTATGTGTGCTGTACAATGCAGCACACATACAAATGGAGAAAATGAGGAGAAATTAAAACATTTCCCCTCGTTACGCATGCCTTGAGGAGGTGCAGGATCTTAGTAGTTCTTTGTAGATAGATTTGCATTAAAACACATGGATGGCTGCATTGGAATGTCAATGCACCACCCACGGTTGCCCTCCTTGAAGAAAAGTTATGCAAGGCAGCGCATTGCACAACTTTTCATTACTTTGGGTTACTATCCAATGCAAATCCTGATTAACAGAAGCTAAAGTAGATAATACTAATGCTCTCTTCTGTGATAGTGTGGTCAAGCAGTTAGGCTTATCAGTGGGTAGTGCAAAACACTTGTACACACACAGACAATACAAGAAGCACACACTCAATGAATTACTCCAGACCAATGATTTTATATAGCAAAAATATAATTAGTTAGTTTATTTCTAGAACCACAAGATTCAAGTTGCAGGTAAGTACAGAAATTAATAAGTATTTCACATATGTATCAATACCACTTTGATTGGAATTGGTAAGGTGTACAGTTTTTGGATAAATGGCAATAATCTTTTCCAAAAGTTGACACTGCAATTTTCAGAACAGTTCCTGGGGTGAAGAAAAGTTAGTACGTTTTGCAGGTAAGTACAACACTTACAGTTCCAGTCTCCTAGACAGTCCACTGGTTGAGGTTCAAGTTAACCCCAAACACCCACCACCAGCACCACGGGCCAGCCGGGTGCGGAGGTCAAAGTTGAGGCAAGTTTAACACGGGCTCCTATGGAGACTGAGGGCACTCAGTTTCAGATCCGCTGGCAGGTAAGTACCCACGTCTTCAGAGGGCAGACCTGGGGGGTTTAGAGGAGCACCGGGGGGCCACAAGTAGGCACCAAACTCACACCCTCAGCGGCACAGGGGTGGCTGGGTGCAGGGTGCAAACAGAGTGTCCGGCTCCCAATGCTTCCCTAAGAGGGGACCCCGGGGGTCTCTTAGATGATGCAGGCTGGGTCCAGGGGGGCAGTTCAGGAAAACCACAGGCTGGACCAGTAGGAGGGCTGCCTGCTGAACGTTGCTGCACCAGTGTTCGGGTTCTCCAAGGCCTGGGGGCTGTGGGTGCAGTGTACCTTTAGGTGTTAGATATCTTCTTCTGGAGCTTTCGCGGTCAGGGAGGTCCTCTGGATTCACACTGCAGGCGTCATCATGAGGGGCAGGAGAGGTCAACCCAAGGTAGGCACTTGCTTGGAATCGCCTCAGGATCCTCTCTAGCTGGTTGCGACACCTGGACACGGGCTGTGGGCGTCGGGTGCAGAGTGGTCAGGACTCACTGATCCAGGGAGGCTCTGGAATACTTAGATGTAGTTTCTTCTTGGACAGGGCCGCTGTTGTGAGTGCGAAATTAACATTAATAATTATTCCATGTATCTCTGCATTTGATTTATGTAGAAAATATATTAACACAGAAAATTAACGTATAACTCGAAAATGTGCCTACTTGATTGGCCACCATTATATACGAAGTTAATAATTAATAATGTATTAACATCTTTTAAGAGTTTATATAAATGTCAAAATGCAGTAATTTATCATACTTATAATAAAACATTATGAAATTGCTTATGCTAATTGTAGGCCTCAAGTTAGCGAGGCCTTGGCTGCAATGAATGTCTGCCAATATTACTGAAAAATGCAACGTTAGTAAAAATGATCTCATGTCTGTTGAATAATCAATGCTTTGTGTAATGCAGAAATTGTCCGGAGCTGTATTAACAAAATGTTATTTCTCTCAAGGAAATGTGTGTAAACTCTACATGTTCTTAAACTGTTACAAAGACAAACTTGCAGCGTATGGGAAAGCAACATTTCCAGGAACTAACAATGGGCCTACTGACGGAGGACGGAAGGATCTACAAATTGATTTTATTGGATTGACTGATGTACGCAAACAGGGGGTAACCAATCATCGACATATGAAAGACTGCTTAGTTATATCTTAGACTTGTGAAGTAAAACTTATAGGACCAAAGTTATTGCAAGATGCCGCTGACAAATGACAACGTCGATCAACTTTAACTTAACTGCAGTACTTTTGAAGTTCTTGGCTCATTCTGCGATGCCCAGTCACTCTGACACTTTGTCACTTTGACTCGTGCCAGCATTTACTAACATAACTAGGCAAGGGAAATTACCTTTAGACGCACTACACGTAGAAAAGCTTTGTATATACAGGCCTAAATCTTCTGTAGAAAGAATATTTCTGGGAACGAGTGCATGTAGGCATGTGTTTTTGTTTCAGAGTAAGTGGACATTCATGTTAAATGGGCAGGGTCCTGCAGTACTTGCAGTTTACTACATCTGTGGACAGAATGCTTATTACTGTCTTCCTTGAGGATGGTATGGCACATATTACCTGGGCATAGTTTTTCCTAAAATATATCAACTAGATGACGTGAACAAACTACCTAAAAGACAAAAGCGAGAATCAGCCTCTGGCGTTGTTGCTGACATATTTGGAGAAATAATTCCTTGAGTGGGGGTTGTTCTGAATTCAATAAAAATTCGAAAGTTGTCTACTATTGTGGATAACATGCTAACAGATTTTTCGGGAGCCACTGACCTCATGGACACTGAATTGGCTGCAGCAAGAGCTATGTCTCTTCAGAACCGCCTTGTGTTAGACATCCTTTTAGCAAAAGAGGGCAGAGTTTGTAAATTGCTTAGTCCGCAACATTGCTTTTCATATATACCAGATAACACCAAAGCAATTAGAGGCTTTATTAACAATCTAACAAAAGATAAAGATCATTTATAAGAACTAATTGAACCTGGTGTGTGGGAAAGTGTTGGCAGAGGAATTGCTTCTCTGGGGAATTGGCTTGGCAACATGGGAAAAGGGATTATATTGAAAATATTACAGGCAGTCTTGATTATCATTATGTGTTTATTTGGAATCTGGACAATACGAAAATCATGGAATATGATTAAAGCAAAAAGATTGAAAAAGAATCAGAGGAGGGAGGAAATTAGAATGGAAACATTGTGCAGGGAAACTACAAGGGGAAAGAATACAAATAAAAATGTAGAAGAAACAAACTTTAGAAATGTGCATGTTAAAGAAATAAATACATGTATTTGAAGTGTAAGTGTGATGACATATTTAGTCATCAGAGAAGGGATTGTGAGCGCTGAAATTAACATTAATAATTATTCCATGTATCTCCACATTTGATTTATGTAGAAAATGTATTAACAGAGAAAATTAAAATGTAACTCGAAAAATGAGCCTACTTGATTGGCCACCACTATATATGGAGTTGATTAGTAATAATGTACTAACCTGTTTTAAGAGTTTATATAAATGTTGCAATGCAGTAATCTATCATACTTATAGCTAAACATTATGAACCTGCTCATGCTAACTGTGGGATGCAAGTTAGTGAGGCCTAGGCTGAAATGAACGTTAGTAAAAATGATCTCATGTCTTTTGAATAATCAATGCTTTGTGTAATGTAGAAATTGTCCGGAGCTGTATTAACAAAATGTTATTTCTCTCGCGGAAATGTGTGTAAACTCTGCATGTTCTTAAATTGTTACAAAGACTAACTTGCAGCGTATGGGAAAGCAACATTCCCAGGAAGTAAAAATGGGCCTACTGACGGAGGACGGAAGGATCTACAAATTTATTCTTATTGTATCGACTGATGTACGCAAACGGAGAACAACCAATCATTGACATGTGAAAGACTGCTTAGTTATATCTTAGATTTGTGAAGTAAAACTTATTGAACCAATGTTATTGCAAGATGCCGCTGACCAATGACAACGTGGGACAACTTTAACTTAACCACACTACTCTTGGAGTTATTGGCTCATTCTGCGATGCCCAGTCACTCTGTCACTCTGACACTTTGTCACTTTGATACTTGCCAGCCTGCCTACTTACTGACACTCTGGTATTTGCTCTCCAAGTTTATTTCTCATGCTCCATGCAATCATGCTGGTGCTTACTTTAGCGCTTGATGCTTAGAGCTTGTAGCGCTTTAATGATTTGCCCTAGACATTTAGTTGATGGTTCAGAGAACTTAGAGCCCTGATTCTGAACCATTCCCCTCCCTTCCCCTCTATCCTGATGCTGATGTCCCCCTGATGAAGATAACGCCGCTTGCTGATCCTTAAGGACAAGTATATGCTAAAATGTTTGATGTTTGACTTTTGCTTTGTTTTCGAGGTACAAAAAGTGCTGCTTTTTGATAGAGTCCAGCTAGATGTTTTCCAAATTCGTGCTACTAAAACCTTTGCGTGCAGCCTAACATGCTAATGCTAATCTGGAGTTAGTGAGGAGCTTCCTCTGTTCATATGTTTGACAAATGAACTGCCTTCATTCAAATTGCTGATTCAATGTATGCTATTTCCATTGTGCAATTACTCTTGCTATTGATTTGTACTGTTGCTATTGAAAGTCTCGTTATTAATGCTTTAATCAAGTTAAGATTCTTTAGACGCTTCGGGCAGCCAGTGTTATTTCTGAATCTTTATCATGTGGTTTTGAGATTGATTTACGTGATCTTAGCATTGTTAATACAGGCAAATAAATATTCTAACTGATACTTAAAGGTGTGGTTATTTGTGGCCAAATGGGTCACTGTGCGTGGTTTTACTTACTCCATTTGAACTAATACTGTTGTTATTGTTGATTATTGATGACTGATGTTTATGTTTATGTTTGGATCAAGGGCGCAGTCATCTTCAACGGAGTCCAAAGGTCCATCGGCCCACAACAGCACGTCTCCTAGGTCACTCTTAGCCTATAGAAAACATAAGGCTTGATGTGCTGCAACACTGTCCACAGGAGTTCTTGGTCCTCTGTGATGCAGGGCAGTCGTCTGGAGCTTGGCAGAGTTTTCTGGTCCCATAGGATTTGTCGCTTTCTTGTTGCAGGTTCTCTGAAGCAGGAGACAGGCTGGTAGGGCTGAGGCCAAGTCAGATTTTGTCTTCCTTCTTCTCTGCTGGGGTTTCAGCTTAGCAGTCCTTCTTTCTTCTTGTGAGGTCACCAGGAATCTGACGTCTTGGATTCAGGGGAGCCCTTAAATGTCTATTGGTCCCTGTCCTCTAAACTAAGATGGAGGATTTTGCAGGAAGGGGTTCACCTCAGCTCTGGACACCTTAGGGATGGTCCTAGCTGGGGTGGTCACTCCTTCCTGCTTTCCCTAATTTTTCCGTCGGACTTGCTGCCAAAAGTGGGTGTTTGTCTGGTCTGTGGGCAACTCCACTAGCTGGAGTGCCCGGGGGCACTGTAACAAGAGGCTTCAGCCTTTGAGACTTACTGGCAGAAGCATCTCCACTCAGGACAGGCTTGGTTTCTGGCCACAGAGAGCACAAAGGCTCTCACCCCATATGGTCAGAAACTCATCTGGAAGTGGCAGGCTGCCACAGACTGGTCAGTCCTGCACTAGCAGTTTGGCCAACATACAGGGGGATCTGTAAGATGCCCTCTGGGTGCATTTTTCAATGAATCCCACACTGGCATCAGTGTGGGTTTATTGTGCTGAGAAGTTTGATACCAAACTTCCCAGTATTCAGTGAAGCCATTATGGAGGTGTGGAGTTGTAATGACAAACTCCCAGGCCATATACTCAATCAATCAATCAATCAGGAATTTGTAAAGCGCACTACTCACCTGTGAGGGTCTCAAGAGGCTGAGGAGGGAGAGGGGAGGGGGGAAGGTGCTGCTACTGCTCGAACAGCCAGGTCTTGAGACATTTTCTGAAGGTAAGGAGGTCTTTGGTCTGGCGCAGGTGTGTGGGAACAGTGTGCAAGAATGATCTACCGCCTGTTGTAGTTCTGCAGACGTGTGGGACGGTTGCAAGTGCGAGGTCAGCGGAGCGGAGTTGCCGGGTCGGGTTGTAGAAGGAGAGCCGTCTGTTGAGGTATTCTGGTCCAGTGTTGTGCCGTTCTTTGTCAGCATGGGTGAGGAGTTTGAAGGTGATTCTCTTGTTGAATGGGAGCCAGTGCAGGTTTCTCAGTTGGTCTGTGATGGGCAGTGGCGGAGGATGTCCAGGATAAGGCGTGCTGAGGCGATCTGGATGCGTTGCAGCCTCTTCTGGAGTTTGGCCGTGGTTCCTGCGTAGAGGGCATTGCCGTAGTCCAGTTTGCTGCTTACGAGGGATTGGGTGACTGTTCTTCTGGTTTTGGTGGGTATCCATTTGTAGATCTTTCAGAGCATGCGGAGGGTGTTGAAGCAGGAGGAGGAGATGGCGTTGACTTGCTGGGACATGGATAATGAGGAGTCGAGGATGAATTCTAGATTGCATGCGTGGTCGGTGGGAGTCGGAGCGGCTCCAAGAGTGGCAGGCCACCAGGAGTCATACCATGCAGAGGGGGTGGAGCCAAAGATGAGGACTTCCATCTTGTCGGAATTGAGTTTGAGGCAGCGGCTCTACATCCATTCGGTGATGGCCTTCATTCCTTTATGGAGGTAGGTCTTGGCGGAGTCGTTGGTGAGGGAGAGGATCAGCTGGGTGTCGTCGGCATATGCGATGATGTTGAGGTTGTGGGATCGGGCGATGTTAGTGAGCGGGGCCATGTAGACGTTGAAGAGGGTTGGGCTGAGGGACGAACCCTGGGGTACGCCGCAGATGATTTTGGTGGCTTCCGAGCGGCATGGGGGAAGGTGGACTCTCTGGGTTCTGCCGGTGAGATAGGAGGTGACCCAGTCCAGGGCTCTGTCACGGATTCCTGCATTGCTGAGGCATGAGCGTAGGATGTGGTGGCAGACAGTGTTGAATGTGGCCGAGAGGTCCAGGAGGATGAGGGCCGCGGTTTCGCCATTGTCCAGTACGGTTCTGATGTCCTCGGTGGTGGCGATGAGGGCGGTTTCGGTACTGTGGTTGCTGCAGAATCCGGATTGTGAAGGGTCCAGGGTGCAATTCTCCTTGAGGAAGCGGGTTAGTGTCTGTTGATAGCCTTCTCAATGACTTTTGCCCAATATGGCTACACTGCACTTACAATGTCTAAGAATGGACTTAGACACTATAGGGGCATACTGCTCATGCAGCTATGCCCTCACCTGTGGTATAGTGCACCCTGCCTCAGGGCTGTAAGGCCTGCTAGAGGGGTGACTTACCTATGCCACAGGCAGTGGTCTGTGGGCATGACGCCCTAAGAGGAGTGCCATGTCAACTTTGCCTTTTTCTCCCCACCAGCACACACAAGCTGCAAAGGCAGTGTGCATGTGCTTGGTGAGGGGTCCCCCAGGGTGGGATAATACATGCTGCAGCCCTTGGGGACCTTCCCTGGCCACAGGGCCATTGGGACCCTGGGTAACTGTTACAAGGGACTTAACTGTGTGCCACGGGTGTGCCAATTGTGGAAACAAAGGTAGAGATTTTGGGAAAGAATACTGGTGTTGGGGCCTGGTTAGCAGGGTCCCAGCACACTCTCAAAGTTGGCATCAATATCATGCAAAAAGTGGGGGGGAGGTAACCATGCCAACAAGGGCACTTCCCGACAAGAAGCATTGGATCAGTCAACATTTCATCATGGCTTGCAGGCTGGCAACACAGAGCAGCAGGGTTTGCATGGGGACGCTCATGCACCACCCATGGGACACCCCCTCAACACAAAGTAAAGCAAGGCAGCACATTGAGCAAGTTTGCTTACTTTGGGTTACAAACCAATGCAAATAGTTAATTGCATTGAATTGTAAATCTCACCTGCACAGTTTGCTCCCTGTTTGATTTGGAAAAGTAATGCAAGCCTGACACAAAGTGTTGAAAAGTCACTTTTTTTGGCATGGTTACCTCTACATTTTGCCTGCTGTCATTATGCTTAGACTGTTTTCACTGGGATCCTGCTAACGAAGGCCCTAGTGATTGTGCTTTCTCCCTCTAAATTTGGTTGCCTAGGACTCTGCAGACCCCACAATTGGCATACTGTTGTCCCCTATAAGCCCCTAGTATATGGTATTTAGGTACCCAGGGCATTGGGGCACCAGGGATCCCCATAGACTGCAGCATGTATTATGCCACCCATGGGAGCTCAGGCCAAATGTGTCTGCAGGCCTGCCATTGCAGCCTGCGTGAAAAGGTGTGTGCACCCTTTCACCACAGGTCACTGCACCAGGTCACTGTAAGTCACCCCTATGGTAGGCCCTCTGAGCCCAGAGGGCAGGGTGCAGGTCCTTGTGTGTGAGGGCACCCTTTCATGAGCAGAGGTGCCCTACGAACTCCAGTTCCACTACAGTGGACTTCGTAAGTGCGGGGACGCCATTTTACCCCTGTACTGGACACAGGTGTCCAGCTACATAATGGCAACTCCGAACCTGGGGACTCCTTAGAGGAAGCCCAGCATTGCTCCGACCAGTCTTCTGGGGTTTTCCAGGCAGTGCGCGCTGCTGCCTCCCCAGACTGGTGTCTGCCCTCCTGCTGCTTAACCAGCTCAGGCAAAGGAAAGCAGAACATAGAATTTCCTGTGGGAGAGGGAGATAACACCCTCTCCCTGGGAAATAACTGTTACAAGGCTTGGGAGGGATAACCTCCCCAAGCCACCGGTTTCCTTTGAAGGTCACATTTGGTGCCCTCCTTGCATAAACTGGTTTGCACTAGTCCAGGGGCCCCAAGACCCTGCTCTGGCATTAAAATGGACGAAGGAAAGGGGACTGGCCACTCCCCTGTCCATCACCACCCCAGGGGACACAATCTGCATCACTTTTGGAACCCCTCTTCATCTCCTGCACTGCACAGCTGGTCTCCTTCTTCCCCTGTCGACCTGGTCCTACACCCATGGAAGGGTGGGTGGTGGCTCCTGCCACAACCGGGCACTCCATCACTAACTGGACTTGGTACCCTTCCTTTGCAGGTCATCTTCTGCCAGAATCCACATTTGGGTTCTTCCAGTCTGGTCTGGGTCTTGCACAGTCCTTTTCCTAAGCCCTCCTGTTAATTTTGGGGAAAACCAGGTACTTACCTCTGCTCTCCTGGTCACTGGGGGTCACTCTGGTACTCGCCTCTTGGGGTTCCTAGTTCCTCCAGCTCCCCTCTGGCGATTACACATCATTGGGTGGGGGACTGTATCTCGCATTCCACTTTCTTTTCCTAGGGCCCTCACTATTTTCTAATACTTTTGCCAATGGTTGTTATTTTTATGCTCCTTACTGATTGCTATTGTGTATATAATTAGTGTGTATACTTACCTCCAGTTAAGGGGAAAGCCTATTAGTATTGTAGTATTTGTGTTATCCTAATAAAGTACCTTTATTTTTATAACACTATGTGGTTCTTTCATGTCTGAGAGTGCTGTGTGACTACAGTGATATTGTATAAGCTTTGCATGTCTCCTACATAAGTCTTGGCTGCTCATCCACAGCTACCTCTGGAGAGCCCTGTCTTCTTAGACACTGCCTATACTTCACTAGTAGGGGATACCTTGACCTGGTATACGGTGACAAAACCATAGGTATCCACCACACACCAGGCCAGCTTCCTACACAAAGCATATGCAAATCTGTGCCTTACTCTTTTTTTAAAACATTTTAAGCCCTCAGAATATACCCATAGTCTGCAAATTAGATCTAACTCCACAGACTCATCTACACACATAAGATGGCTGTGAATGTCTGCTGTCTACTCCTCTACCCTTCTGCCATCTTGTTGTCTCCAAGTCTGCAGCTTAGAATATTAGTTTGCAGCCTATTGCTACCATTTTACAGTGTCTGCTGACTTTCATGCACAATTACATTTTTTATTGCTATTTGGGGTCCGTTAAGGGAACCCTACAGTGTTTTTCGGGTTAGAGTGTGGATTTTATGCCTTTTCTTTTTTTTTTGTACACTTTGAAAGTGGAGTGTAGGTGTTGAGTCCTGAAATGCCTGCCATAAAAACATTTTTCTTTTACCGCCTGCCAGTCAGAGCTCTTTGGGTCTGTGGATTGCCCTCTGGCTATGCAGCCCTGAAAGACATGACAGGAAAAAAAGCTTTGCCTTTTTGAGTTTAGTTGGCGAACATCAGCGGACTTAGTCCATAAACCCCTGGGGACTAAAGGGCAGAAATATGCATAGGTGTTGTGCCTTTAAACCCTGCCTGGCACCTCTTTTAAACACTAATAATTACTGAACAGATTTAGAACAAAATTTAAAAAAGAGAACTTACTGAGTAACGTTTTATGTTCATGCCAAGCTTGGTGTGAATTAGTTTAGTGGTTCTTTAAAAAAAATATGATCGTGAACATGGGAATTTATATACTTTTTTCCCCCCTTAACTTTTTTCTAGTTGATGGATCTTCATGAGACTTGGCATAAAAAAAACATAGCTGATTGAGTAGATTTGCAAGATTCATGCAAATCCATGTACACATTCAAAACTTACAGAGAAATCAGAAAATACCTTTTTAATAGAGACTACACCTGAACCATAATTGTATAGCGGTGACTGCCATTGTGGGCCCCGCCATGCACACTTTTTTCTTTAATAGCTTGATTTCTAATGTTTCATTGATATTTCTATTAACATTATAGGAGTTGTCATGAGTGCTGTAATATCTGGGGTAATTAGCAGTGCATGCCGAGGTTGCAAGTTGTAGTTACCTTAGGTAGTGAGTTATAGTTACCTGAAATAACTGCTGAATTTTTCTGGTTTTGCATGAGTAAATTCAGAACCTAACTATAACGTCACTGTAATCTTTGTTTTTTAAGTGAATTCCTAGGGTTTTTTAAAATTCTATTTCCTAACTAAAACGTCCCTGTAACCTTAGGTTTTTCAGTGAATTTCTCTGTTTTTTTAGCATAAAGTAATTTTAATTTCTATACATTAATCCAACCACTGCCTGTGGCCAATCCCTGAGGACAACTTCACCCCAACCACCCAATGCCACACTGCGCACAGCCTTTGGCCATGCACAGCAGGAGTCAGCCACATGGTCTCTCTCTCTGGGTATGAGAAGAAGTGTGAGAGGGTGTCTCTGGATGTGAGAGTGGGTGTGAGAGTGTCTGTCTAGGTGTGAGAGTTGGTGTGAGAAGGTCTATGTGGGTGTGAGAGTGTCTGCTTGCGCTCCAATAGATGAAAGATGCATTCACCTCAATGAAGGATTTCAGATTGTTTTTCATTATGGAATCGCCAAGTAAGCACACTTGTTTTGCCAAGCCCAGGAGTTAGGATCATTATCCTCTCTAGAAGTGGAGCTTCAACTGGGACATCTGCTACATTTATATGTGTAAGTGCGTCCTGTTGAGGTTTGATATCTGGGAAATGAGCATCATCGCCAGAACAGAAGCTCACCTGCTAATTTATCCAGCAAGAGTCCACAGTTTGCACAAAATGTCCATCCAACTGGGGCACTTTTTACTTGTTAGGTAGTAAGTGCTAACTTGTTGGGTAAATGTCCAGTGTGGGGTGGGGCCCACCTCCCCCAGCCGATTTCAGCCCCGCGGACCCCCACTGGGACGCCGCCTCAACATGTACTTTTTTTGGGAGAGGGGGGCTGTGCAGTCCACCTCCCCAGGGCAATTTGGGCTCTGGGGACCCCATCCCCAGAGCCCGCCCATCTCTCCTGAGTGCCCTCCAGTCCACCAAGTGTGCAATGGGACCGCAGAGGAGTCTCAAGGCCTCCAGACGGATTCCTGCCTCCTGCGGGAGCTGGCATTGCTGTCACAGACAGTGAGCTGCTGAACATGTGGCTCCCAGTCTGTGAGAGCAATAGTTTCCTTTGTTTCTCTGCCCGCATGCCTTTGAGCAAGGAAACAGAGGACACCTCCACTCCCAGCACGCAAGAGCTGTTTGACAGCTCTTGCTTGCTGGAACAGGAGTGTTTGCTCTGACTTTGGTGGGAGCTATCAAAGCTCCCGCCAAGTCACAGCAAACAGCTATGTCCTGGGGGCACCCCAGGCCACAGTAGGAGCTGGCCCTGGTGGGTGACGGTCCCCAGGGCCATTATTGGCTCCTCGATGGGATGGGTGCATGGCCCTCCTCCAACATTTGAAATTTGCGCCGGAGAGGTGGTGGACCCCTGACCTGGGTGTCAGCAGTGGACCCCGCCTTCCTTATCTTTTTTCAGCCCTGGGAGGTGGCGGTCCCCGAGCGTTCGGTGGGGCCGTGTGGCCCTCCCATAATGTGAAATAAATTGTCCCAAGGAGGTGCCGGCCCCCAGTGGCTGTAGGGAGGGAGGCACACGGGCCCTCCCGTGTTAATTCAATCTTTAGCCACAGAGATGTGGCGGACCCTAGGACTCTGAGGGAGGCCGTACGGGCCTTCCCCATTTCAAATTATTGTTTTGCCCCAGGAAGGTTATGGTCCACAGGGTGCAAGGGCCCGCGTGGACCCCTTGCATATTAGTCTGTGATCTCCCATGGAGTTGGCAGTCCTGAGGGCTAATACAAGCCTTAGGAGGGGGCCTGATGCCCCCCTCCTTTTTAAAGCCCCCAAAGCCTTTTTTTTTATGTGGGGAAAATCCGTGGCCCCGAATCCTTGGATTTCCCGGACATTATTTTTTTTTTAAATGCTCTTTAGCCCTGGTGGGGTTTGTAAGGGACACCTAGACCAAAGAGAGGGGCTCAGGGTGACCCTACCCTGGCCCCTTTTCTTTTTTTTCACTTTTATTTGGGGCTCGGCTGAAGCCAAGTCTGAAGCTGGCTGCCAACACTTCCTTGTTGAAGTGCTGGCAGCCATTCAAATATCAGCATGGGTACAGTTGGATCCGCAGAGGATCCACTTCTCTACATATCTATAATTTTTGCCCTTTAAAATCTCTAAAACCACTGAATGGATTTACACTGAATCACAAAAAGTGTTCTTTATGGACCAAGAGCTAGCTTTTTGTCTTTGTTGGTGTAATTCTGTCCAGCGGCTAGGGCTGTAGTTGTGTTCAAAATCTCAATGGGAAAATGCATGTGGAAAACTCGTTTTGCCCCCCCCCCCCTGTTTTCTCACCCCTGCTTTACAGATCACCCCAAAACATTCAAAAACAGCAGCTGAACTGACTAAAGTATACGTTTTTAAAATTAGGTGAAGATTTGTTAAGCGGCACCAAAGGTATTGGCAAAACAAAAAACGCCTTCTTATGGTTTGAGGAGTCAAAGAAGAATTTGCCAATCTTGATTTGTTGGCTGTAATTTTCCAGTAATGGTGTAAACCTCCCGGGTACAAAGCAGTTTATGTCCATTTTTTCTTTAAGGGTTTTCAGATGGGATTCGTAATTCAAAGCGTCAAAGGCTACTGACGGATTTAGATCGACGAGTAGGCATGACTCACCTTCAACCAAGATGTGGAGGATATCATTGAATATTTTATGGGTGATTGTTTCTGTGCTTTATTACATTGGAAAGCCAGATTGAAATTTTCCCAGCAGTTCATTTTGTTTTCTGAAAAAGTTTAAGATGTGAATCATCAGAGGTTTTTAATACCTTGACCACAAAGAGTAAGCTAGTTACAGGGCAGGAGTTTTTTTGGGTCTTTGGAATCTGATGCCTGTTTGTTAAGAGCAGAGTGACTAGAGAAACTTTAAGGGGGTAAGGGACAGTTACTTGAGCCAATAATGAGAGTACGCTATTTAGCTAAATTGTTGCTAGTGGACTTTTGATTTCCTTCGGGAAAGCTGAGGGAGTGGTTTCCCATAACGGTCTAGTTTTGGTGAAGAAGGAATGATTACTTTCTTGATCTCCAATTGCCTGGTCAGACTAATTAACTTTTGGTCACTTTGTGAGTTTTCTAGGGAGTGTGCAATTTTTTTAATTTTTCACAGGTAAAGTTGATGAAATTTCACATTTTTCTTTTGATGCATTGGCGATCATCAAAGGGTCTGGTATCATGGCATTTGTACAATATCAAATAGTTTCTTAGGACAATTATTAGACGGATCCAGTTCTTTTTTTGGTGAACTGGGCTTTTGGCTTCAAAGTTAGGTTGTTTGAGGATTTTTTTTAGCTGATCGCAGTGTGGAAAAGTTCTTGTTGCTGGGTTTTGCAGCCATCTTCTTTGGGTGATTCATAGGGTTATTCTTCCTTCGTCATTTCCTTCAAGAACCAGAAGGCTCAGATTTCGTTTTTTGTCTTTTCAGGACATTAGGGGCCACAGCACCTGCAACTTTGTCATTGCTTTGGCATAATGATTGTAAAGATCATTAATGTCAGGAGATGTTGGAAAGACTTGAAATTTGTGTTTGAATTCTTTGATGTGACCGTCCTTCTCTATGTTTTATTAAGACTCACAGCCATAGGTTTAGTCTTTTGGTTACTCCCTTGAGAACCTTTTTCATCAAGGTGAGACTATGAGGAGCGGGTGATCAGACTAGTCAATGGGTAGGATGGAGTTTATCTTCAATTTGTCTTTCTGTGAGACTCTCAGTGTGAGTCAGCCTTATGCAAAAACTGTTAAAGACTTTTATTGTCAAGGTAAGAGGTTAGAAGCGGCACTGTGCGGTCCTTTTGGTCACAAAGTCTCGGAGAAAGTTTTTATTGTCTGGTTAGATTTTTTTAAGAGCTCCAATAACTGTTCCCTGGGTGATGGTCGATTAAGTTTAAGTCTCTCATTTTGAGTTTGTGGAAGGACATGCAAATGATGAGGGGTGCTCTTCCGTAAGACCTCTGCACTTTATAGAGTATTTAGACATATCCCCTCCTATTCGGATAGGTCTGTCAAGGTAGGTGATGGAGTATCCTTTAGGGTCCAATAGTTTGAAAGCTGACTGTGAGGTGTATATTAGCTATTTTTCAGTTAAGAATATTCTGATTGGTTCCATGATTAGATCTTCTATTTCTAGGTTGTGTTTCACTGTTAATCTATTTTGGCGATGACTGAAGAAAAGAGTTTTGGTAACATTAGTTGTTTCCTTTAGCTCAAATTGTTGTGATTTATGACTTTTAAGAGGAAGGGGTTGAGATTTCTGCTCTCTGCCCTTGATGGTGTCCAGTTACTCCCAGTGCAGGGATCCCAGGGTTCAAACTGATGTGATAAGAGGATTGTGTTATGGGGTGGTCAAAAAAGTTTTAATTTGCTAATAGCGTTGGCACCAATATATGGATTTTCATACATGTTGAGATACCAGAGTGGGTTTAGTTTGCAAACTGCATGTGCAACTGGCAGTTAGTCACATGGGAAGTGGTGGTTTGCTGCAAACCACCATAGCACACAAATGAAGGCTCTTTGAAGTTGAGATTTGCCAAAAGGTGGCAGTGCACAGGGCCTGGACTATGGCTAGGCCATCCAGTCAATCCTCGCTGTTCACCACTGAAGTCCATGAAGAACAGGGGTAGGCAGCTACATGGTTCTGCAACATTATCATTTCTAAAATATCCACACAACCATCAATAAAACACTTTTGTTTCCATCTCATAAAGCACAGTTAATATGAAGTTAAGGTTAGCTTTTGGTCAAAATATCTCCATGTATGTTAAAAAAATACCTTTGAAATTCACTTTAAAAACACAGTTAAAATGCAGTTATGAGTACAATATAAAACAAAAAAATCCAATCAAACCCTGAGTTATGGTTAGCTCTGCAAACAATACTTCACAGTCCTGACATGTGATCCATATCTAACCCGTTAAATGAAGTGCTTATAACCTCATAATAATTGTAAAAAAATAAATGAGAGGACTTACACCCATCCCACATTTACTAGAATGTCACACCACAAGGTGCAGCACCAATATTTGCTATGACACAGACAAGAGTGTGCCCTGTCTGGAGTAAGATTTGCACTGGAAGTACCATTCCAACACAGATTCCTATGTGTAATCAACAACAGAAGTGTCCAATGCGTTGGATGTATGTTGTGCACTGCATCACACGAACAATGTGTCAGTGTTGAGGATATCAATACACTGCCCCTTGTTTGATTCTGCTTCCACTAGGTGCTAGTTTTTGAGGCAAAGTCTATTCCGGCTATCTTAGTTGATTGGGATTTGTGTTAAAACTCATGGGTGTTCATGCTAATCCACTCCAGCAAGAACACTTAATGCAAAGCAGCACAAAAAGTATTTGGAACTGTGATAAGAGCAGTTTTCAACTGCAAAACGCATATTTGTGTTAGAAAGACAATCACTGCTGCCACTTTAATTTGGACTAGTGTAGGCCCCAAGCCTTTGTAAATATAGGCCACGTCTTAAACCTATACACAAAGATATCATATTATATTCATAGTTGCATCGTTCATAATGGTAAGGTAATATGTCATGCTACCATTGAGCTCATTTTTGTCCTTTATGAAGTCTGTTACATTAAGGGTGAGGTCATGAGGATTGCATTTGGTGTATGAGTTATGGTTTACATAGCAGGTGTGCAATCTTTGGTTTGTGGAACTAACCACAATTGAGGATTTTGTAACCATAACGGCACATTATGTGTGTTTGGCATATAATGAATCACACCTGCATATGGCAATGCAAACCTGTATGTGAACATGTGACATTTATAGATCACAAACACCATACACTTCCCATCTACATCTGAAATCATCCACCATTATATAAATAATAAATTAATGTTTGGCAATCTCAGCTGCCCATTTAGATACCTAAAATATTTATGGTCCTGGTCTGAAGGATGTTACATGTTTGCTAACACTCGCATTGTTAGTGCAGTTTAATAAAATGTTGGACAGAAACCCATATAAGTAACTAAAATGTATAACACACATACGACTACTAGAAAAATACCTCCCTAAAATGACAGCTTAACTCAAAGCGCAAGATCCTACCTTAAGCTTTGAAAAGCAAAATAACTACTGATGGATTTAAATGTGAGCCAGACTGTGGCATTGTGTGCAGTAATATGCCCCATTATAGACTGAGGGCAGCACTCTGGGATTACTTAGGAAAAATGAATAGTTTATGGAAATTATATATTCATATAAAAGACATTCTGCCAGGAGATTAATTTATCACATAGAGCTGTGCATATCGCGGAGAGCGCTTCACGTGAAATGAAAGCATCCATTAAATTTCAGATTTTATTTCATGACAAGATAACCTAGCAGTGAAGTGCTTAATATTTTTGTGTGCTTACAGAGACATTTCTGGACAATGTGAAATGTGAGAACACACTTTGGCGTACTCCAATAAGTCATTTCTACTTTTGTAAGTCATCCGAAGCTTCTTGGTGTGTCGCTAGTTCTGTGCCTGATTTGATGGTGTTTCTCCTCCATTCTATTGGTATGGCAGAAATTGCCTGGTGATGTATTGGCTAATATCTCCCTACTATATTGTATGTGTTACATTGCCTGGCAATAATATTGAATCCACTAGATCACCATCCCACTACTTTGCAGGGTAAGATAATCGGTTAATACAACAGTTAAGAGGGCTAGGCAGATAGTGTAATGGTAAAAATCATATTAATATACTTACCATAATGGTAAGTACATTATTATTATTATTATTATTACTGTACAGTCAGTATAAAACTTACTGTAGGTTGCCTATCACTGATGCAGTAGTGGGCAACCTAATGAATGTTATACCAGAAGATCAATATTATTGTTATTTAGTGTCAGACAACCATTAGATATGATGTGGACCTCTCGATTTCTGAAATTGTGCAAGGTGTCACTTGCTTAAGCTTTTTTAACAATTTAAATGCTCGGTGCCTCCTTTCATCTCCTTCCTGCCTAGGTCTTATTAATTTCTGAGATATAGTGACATAAAGGACATTATTGATGACCCCAAGGCTACATGCAGCACTTCAGAAAGCTCCATCATAAATAAATGAATTAATAAATAAACAGTGCTCCTCTATTATCACTCCTACTAAGCAGGAGAGTAAGGTGAAGTGGGGGCAGTGGGCTTGGGGACACTTATTGTAGAACTAGCTCTGCCCTACTGTTCTGTCTCCAACACGAAGTAGTAGGAGAAACTTGGACATAGGGTGGACCCATTGACTTAGTTGACACTGCTATCTCTAAGTGGTCTCTGGGTTTATTAGCGCTCTCAAAAAATTAAATTGCGAAGAGCCCTGGCGATTAACAGTAGTATAAAACCTGTTATTGCTTTTTACTGTTTCTTTTAGCACTCATGCTTCCAAGGGCCAGACTAACAAGTGGGGCTATATCTCAGGCCCAGAGAGTGGGAGAAGTATCTTGAGCCCTGAATCCTTTGTGTTTCTGTGCTGTGTCAAAATCGAAATGCTTTAACTTTTGTATAGGTAAATCACACATAATTATGTTTATAACTAAATGCTCTGACAGGACATTTACTTTATTTTGCAAGATTACTGTGCCTTACAGCATACGGTTCTTAACTGACTATAGGCCTGATAATGAGTACAGGCGGTCCATGGACCGCTGTACCTGCAATGTCAGTCGGACCGACGCAACCTTGGTGGTCCGACCTCCACCTTATGATGCTGGTGGTCGGACTGCCAGCACACCACTGCCGCCACCAGGATCAGAGATCCCAACAAGTTGGCGGCAGCGAAAGTCCTGGTTAGCCACGGTGGTGCCGAGTTCAGCACAGCCCTGCTGATCACGACTTTCCTTTCCGACAGCCTTTCCATGGCAGTGTTTCCACCATCAAAAGGCTGGCAGAAAGGCAGAGTTGGGGCCACAGAGAGCCCCCTGCACTGCCCATGACTATGTCATAGGCAGTGCAGGGGCCCCCATCAGCACACTTGGAATGCGCACTGCCGGCCATAGCAGGCAGTGCGCATTCCGAGTGTGTTGTGTGCGGCGGCATTGGCCTCAGCTCTCTCTAAGAGTTGAACCCAATGCCATTGCACTGTTTCCACCCGGCAGAAACATTGTAGTATTGTGGTAGGGAGGCTGTCGGCTTAGCAACCACCTCCCCACCATCGTATTGGTGGCCCGGCTGTGGGACTGCCAAACTCATAATCAGGCCCTGTGTCTTGACTGCTTGATCAGCTCGATTTTGGACATCACACAGGTCGCAAAAATACTGCAAAATGTGTTTTTTTTAAATTACTTTAGAAAAGCTTTATTTTTACATTTGGATGTATGTGTTAAACCTTTTATGACTCATTTAAAAAGATTTATAAGCAATACATGTGGTGCATTTATTCACAATATGTTTTTTCCATGTTGGGAACAAAAACCTTTTTATGATATCGAGTTGAGCTAAATCTATTGGCATCAGTTTAAAGTGCAAAAGTAGGACTTGCCCTGTTTTATTTTTCATCAATACAAAGGTTTCTTAGTGCCTAATGCATCCCCTCGACGGATCTGAGTTTGACCCAATGATTACAGGGCCACTTAGCATTTCTTTCTTCTAGAGTCAATTAAATTGAATCCCATTGACTGAGATACCAATATAGCCTTAAAGCCCACCGTAGCAGGCTATACCGGACATTAAAGGCCCACTCCAGCCTTAAAGGCCCAACCTGATGGTGAGGGCCTTTAACAAGGGAGCAGGACTTTAATTGCCGGTACAGCCCAGTTACGAAGGGCTATAAGGCTATTAGAACATTCGCCACTATAGGGCAGAATGTTCTAATAAATAAAACAATGTCCTCACGGAGCCCGAGGGGGATTGAAATCCCCTTGGGCTCAGTGAGTCCTTTGTTCACAGCTGCTGCATTGGAATGTTGACGCTCCGGGCTTCTACCAGCCAGTAAAAGCCCTGAGCATTCCATTGTCTCCAATGAAGCTCACAACATTCTAATGTTCTAATAAGCATTTGTTATCTGTCAATAGCTCCAAGAGTCCTCTCCAGGGGTGAATGGTGAGTTCTACAAATGCACCTGTTATCTCATGTTATATGTCAGCAGTGGGTACTTAACATGGCGACCCATCTATTGAGCTAAAGTAAAATAATAAAGTTGTCTGCCAGAACAAAATTTACATACCCTAAATATGTGACAATAATTCATATGTTTATCAAATCCTTTCGTTTTACTCTTCCATCTACATTAAAGTGTCTTTAGTCCAATTTAATGTAACTTGGAAGGGTCTCCCTCTCTCATCTTTTAATATCCTTCTTAGTAAGCCCCAGCCCTTCAACTCGTATTCTTCTTTAAAGGGAAGCCAACAGATTTAAAAATAGGTATAGAACAATAGTAAGGAGACAACCCAGCTTCTATCTTTAACTACCCCATCCAGGGAGTGTGAGAGTACGGTCTCTCCCACCAAGACAAGCGTAAAAGAAAATGTGACCAACAGGTGCATTTTACAGCACAGTTCTCCAAATATTGTTCCAAAACTGCCATAAGTTAAAATGGAGCAGCCGTGGCATTCAGGGTCTGATCAGGGCAGACCATCCATCTTTAAAAAGAGCCCCTTACCCTGCAGCCTTTCTAGAAAATACCAGAGACCCAGTCCTGCTGCCGCAGCTCTACGCGTGTACCTGTTACCTCTGGCACGTGAGACGGCGTCCCTTTGTCTCTTACGTGTAACCAGACGCCGGAGCGTCAGACGTCGGCTCGTTCACCTCAGAGATGATTAGGAATTACTGAGAGTCGAGCCTTTACACAGCTGCATAACGATAACGGATAGCCCTTGATTCCCGAACAATAAGCATTCTGGGTGATACGTCTTGTCAGGCCGCCCCTCTCGACTCTTCCCCTCCACGGTCGAGAGTCTGAATCCGGTTTAGGTGGCAGTTAAAGATTGTGTGTGGCAGTTCACAATGAAATTCCACTTGACAGCTCGGACATAAACCTAAAAATAAATGGCTACCCGTCCAAATAATAAGTAATAACAATGTTAGCCTGCATAGGAATAGCGAGACCAGATTCAAATGCAAAATTAATTTTAGGAATATGAGTGACTAGGGAGAGGCAGTGCCAAAGAAACAGATCCCTCATATAGCAATAGTGTCTTCTAGTCCCGCAGGCAACTGCCTGCCTTTCACCCCAGCTCAGCAATTATGTGGTATAATGACTGCAGTGCAAATAAGCAGAGGGATTTTATTAACCCAAATGAGCAATCATCTGCGTATTATTGGGATTTGATTGACAGTGACAAGTGTCGAACAGGCACGGATGCGAATGTGATAAAGAAGCTTGCAGCAAAGCTGTTGATAATGTAACTCTGAATAAAGAGCGCGCGGCAAACCTCTGCGAGTAAATAAAGGAAGGAGCTGTGACGCATATTAATCACGCCAGTTTGCAACCACCTTCTCTACACCACATAAAAAAGAGGCAATAGGTTCATCATGTGGCATTTTATATGAATACTAGAATTGCATTTATGATTCCCGCAGACTTTACAGTCGTATATTAATATCAAGAATAAAGGTCATTCGGTGTGACAGCTAAGCTGCGGAAGCTCCAACCTTTACATCAATAAAAGCCTGGAAACAATTCGGTATGAAATGCTTAAATTATGTAAAAGAAAGTTATTTTATTTCATCTTCAGGCGGGTGCTGGAATTGCTGCGCGGTGCCCGCTGCAAGGGGGAGGTTGTGCAAAGTGTGCCCACGCATGCCCGCATGATCTATGGCACACTGTTTCTTCCCAGAGCTTGATTGATTGTTTCAGGCTTCAAGTCCACACAAGCTCTGTTTTTTACCTGGATGGCGTTTGGCTGGCATCAGATTGGTGCTGATCAACACCTGATTGCTTTGGAGTCCGTGGAATTGGCAGGACGCTTTGCGTGGTTGCCGTTGGCAAACAGGGTGGATTGCGGTCTATGTGTAAACTAGAGCGAACAGGCTGTCATGCTCCGAGGCAGTGATTCTTAACCTGGGTCTCCGGAAAATGGAATCATATTATCAGATTAGTAAATTATATATGGATAAGAAATTAGAACGTAGACTTGAAACATTTAAAATGCTCCGTAAACGTGAAGGAATTTGAAAATGTATGAAAACAAAATTAAGTTGGGATATTAATTAGCTTGATTCGTGGGAGCAGTGCAAGTAGCACAAATGAAATCTAGTATAGACGATTGGTGTTCTCAACTGAAGCCCTAGTTTGCCCTAGTTTTCACTGAAGCCCTAGTTTGCACTGAAGCCCTAGTTTGCAAAAAGAGAGCATGCACTAGGAGCAAACAAGAGTGTAGCATATCGCTTTGGGTTTTAGAAACAAAACTAAATTTTGAAAAGCGACACATTTCTCCTTAATATTTCAGTTTTGTAGATTGTTTTATTTGTGAATGAAATACGATTTAATAATCTGTGCCTTTGTTTAATGTATTTTTCTGTACTCTATAGAGATTAAAATTTTAGACATTACTTGGGCGCGGTCCCCTGGTTCCAGTTGTTATTTAGTGGGGAGTCCACCGAAGCAAAAAGATTAAGAACCGCTGGAGTAAGGGCTCACCTTTGAGAATATGAGATAGATCTGGGGCTGTAGGTGCGACAGGTCATGCGGGGTCTCAGAATCCGCAGTAATTAAAAACTGATCTTTAAATGTGTCCCCTACTGGGCTATATAATCCCATCCTTACCTTTACAGGTAAACAAAGGTAAAAATCCTCAAGGTAATCTGTGTCATCAGCGCAGTCTATGTTTAAATTTCATATGTTTTACTCAAATTTATGTCAGTGCAAGTTTCTCACAGTGCTTGTCAGTGGGTCATAAAGCTGGTTCGACAGTCACATATGCAACAACTGTAAGTACCATTTACGTCAAAGTATTTTGAAGCTGTTAACATATTGACATAACAAAATACTAAGGTGACACAAAGAAGTACACGCAGAAAGAGAGAGTGAAAAAGGCGGTGAAATGTAAGATGTGCAGATGGAGGATATAGGAAATATGTTGGAGGAAAAGGGTGCAAATATCTAGCAGAGGAAAGTAGTGTGAAAAGGAGAACAGGAGTTATTGAGACTCTCTGAAGAATACTAACTGTTCAACAGGTCTAAGTAACGTTTTTTAAAGTTTTATTTATGGTTCTATCATCTACAGCAGACACAGTGACAACAGGTCTGGCATGTTTTAGGCATATGCTCATTGTTGTGTGATATGTCAGGATGCATAACAGAAACCTCATAGAGCGGTACCCCAGATATTGGTCAGGGTGCATGCAGTGTGAAGAACAGCATTTTAGTTCACATCCTTGATTACACAGACCACACCTATTGCGAAGGATTCCTAGTTACTCTTCTTTGTCTTTGCCCTTTTTAGAGACACCACCACTGTTTTCATTCCACTTAGAGCACAGATGTGGAATAATGAGTTAACTGTCATGAAGTAGTTTTCAGGTAAGGATTAGGCCATTTCCAAACGCATCAATCGTGCACTCATATGACGTTTCTGCACTTCCATTTTTATTGACACAAAATATTTCATACTTTTTTATGGAAGATTAAATCAAGCACACATATTTGTAATCACTTCCAGCATTATTTAGACTTTTGTACTGTTTTATCTTGTTTATGACATTCATGACGTTTCCAATGCATTTCGCAGAATCACTTGTTCCTCATTGGGAATGTTCTACAATGAAAAAAGATGAAATATATTTTATGCCAATAAAAACGCAGGTGAAGAACCTTCACTATTGCATGATTGGTGGTTTAGGGAATGACTTAATCCTTACCTAAACAGTAATTTTTGTGGAATTGGGTTTCTTCATTTATGAGTGCATCGTAAAAACGTGATAAGTAACGAGTAAAAGTAGTAACGATTTGATAAAGAAATAAAAGAGTGTACCTCTGTGGCATCATTCCTAGTGCTGTGCTACTCACAAATTCAACTTTGCACTCGAATCTGGATTATAACTGGCTAACGGCCACTCAGAATGAGAAGTGGGCTGTTATTGTGGGAGGTAGAAACTCATTTCATATCTACATTACTTGCTTCACCTGGACCTTGCTGTTTTTCCCTTAAGACTTAGCAAGGTTTGGGTTTTATCACTCAAAATTTGACAACTGCATTGTGAATAGATATGGCACTTTAGATGAAACTCAACATGCGGCTCACTGTCATGGTGAGGAGGGAGCTGATACATCACACCACATTTTGTGGCGTGGGGGAAGAGATGATGCCTTACCTCATGTGGGAGTGGGCACGCCATACCAGCTGTAATTACAGAGGACACAATTCTCCTAATAAGGTGTTTAATTTTAAAAGATGAAATTTCAGACATCCATCAGATTTAAATTTCTGCCTTGCTTAGTTTTGCAACGTTGGTTATTGCTGGACAAATCAGTTTTGTAAGTGGGGAGACGCATGAGTTTCTGCAAGAATCACCAGCATGTGGATATGGGAACGAAGTTATTAAAACATTTCATTAGAAGAGAAGAGGAAAACAACCAAGTGACAAGAAAAACTTGACATCAATTTTTGTTCTTTCACATTTTGTGGTATGATTTTATCCGCATCCAATCAAAACCAGCTGTTACAATGGAAAGTTAATTTTCATTCTAATTACTTTGCATATTACAACGCAGTGAAATATGAATTTGACCGAAAACATGAATTGATCTGGAAATGCAATGCTTGATTGAAATTGCTCCAGGCGGGTTATATAAACTGCCTGGACGGTGGCTTTTTAGGTAAAAACTTAGTACATAGCACATGTGCTGTCAGTTGCAAAATATATTGTTCAGTTATAGCGTGCTTATAGCCCACACACCCAATGCTTTCAGTTGGTTGACTTTGTTGTTATTCTCATTTGCTTGCTTCTTATTTTCTAGATTGTGTTGGATTTCCTTCCTCTTTGTGTGTTTGTTCCTACCCTGGAGCATTGATTAACTACTTGTGTCCTTCCACCGTTAATTTTTCTCTTTTGTTTGAGCACTCCACAAGAATGTGTGTGTTTTACATTTGTCTCCCGCGCACTTCTTTCCTCCCCTTCATCGCACTCCGTTTTCCACTTGTGTGCTTCTCTACAACTCCCCCCATGGTTCTTTTCTCACCCGTGTGCTTTTCTGCTCCTGATCACATTGCTCTTTCTCCCATTGGCTGCCCTCTCTTTTTTTGTTGGTTTCTTGCAACCGCACCCTCCATGTTGCTCCTTCCCACTTACGCCCTCTGGTTTGCTTTTGCATCTGCACACAGTGTTGCCAGATTTTAAAAGCCTTCTATAGCCCAAAGCTGTTGAACGACCAGCCCAAAGTAAGCCCAAATGAACCAATAACAGCCCAAAAGGTAGCCCAAACTTTTAACACTGAACTAATGCAATCGTAGGCTGGAGTAAACATTTTAAAGCATAAATATAATTTCTATTGTAAGCAAATATGTGAAACGCACAGTGCCTAGATTATTCATTGCATTACACACTAAAAATGGAAATAAACATGGAAAAATGGTCACTCACTTCTTATGATGAGCAGCAAATTGGAACAAGTAGTAAATCTGAACTTGCTGAGACATGTAAATCTTTGATTATGTGCACAGCAGTCCTTCTTTGACAAACCTTTTCACATTGAAGCCTGTAGCAGCTAATTTAATAATTTAGCCACTGACTAAGATCACAAACAGAACCATCCAGTGAGGCTGAGCACTGACCATGTACCCTCATTTCGCTTAGCTTAGCCAATGAGACCACGTTTGTGCTTGCACTGCCTGCAACTGGAGTGAAATAAATAAATAAATCAGCTGAGCACACAGCTCTAAGTGCATGAAAAAAAGTATGGGAACAGTGATGCTGCATGCAATGGGGCGGAGTTAAACATATGGCCAAGAAAACCAAAATATTCTCTTTCAGGTAACTACATACATAACAACTAATGCCTTTAACAAAAAAAATAGAAAAATTAAGTTAAGTTAATCATTGTATATTATGAAACCTCTATTAATTGATGCACTGAAAGGTCTGTGTGTAACCAAAAAGCCACAGAACAAATTCTTGGTTGGTGCAATGGAGAATTGTGTGTTGTGCAAATGTAAGTCATTAGGTTAAGCTTGCATTACAGGCAGTATAAGATAGACTGCTACCAAACATGCAAAAAGGTTTGAGATAACATGGTTTAAGTAATAATCAAACTGTAGGTAATGATTTATTTGTATTTAACTGCCCTGCAAAGCAAGCACTGCACAGCTCAGCTGGTAACCCCCTTGCACTATGAGTCAAAAACAATAACTCTTTGTCATCACCAACCTTCATGTGATTCCATCCAGTGCTTAATTTGAGCTTGTTGTTTCCGGTGCGGAGCACCAACACTTATTTTTGAGGACCAGCGCTTTGTTTTTCTGCCTCAAGCATTTACTGCAAGCAAAAGACATATGGGAAAGACGGAGGAAGAGAAAAACGAAAAAGCGTCAGAAAGGGAGAGCAGAAAGCTGCAGGAGTGAGGTGAAGTGGCAGGGAGTAGCTTTAAATGGATTAAAGAGGCTCGAGATAGCTTCAGGATTACTCTGCCTCAGTATTCCGTGTTCGCACATTTAATTGCAGCAGCCGCGTGTTGAAGAGGAGAGCTCTGAGCACAGCACGTTTTTATTTACAAATTGAGAACTGGCTATGCCACCTTGGATGCCACCCAATCTGGTGCAGACCTGAAGCTCAACATGCACTTGTGTGTCAGGCTAGATGACACAAGATGTGGTCTTGTCTGCCATTCCAGCCTGGTTACTTCTGTAGCAGGGAGAAAGGCTGCCGAAGGGAATTTTGGGAGTTGTAGTCTTTTTCTGTAGGCTGGCCACTAGTCTAAGGTGCTTAGAAATGCAGCAATTGTCACTGAATTTCTAATAATAACCCTTGCTAGCAAACACCCAAACCAACCCCCCTTGAGTAGCCATTAAATCCTGTAAGGGTTTGGACAACGTTACTGAACTACAATGAGCCATATGCATCTTTAAGGGCCCCCCCCCTACAGTGCCATCTGCACAGGGGTTTTTCAATCCGTCGATGCTTCAGATCCACTGCGCTCAATTCACAATTAACCCCTGAATATTAAAAATAAGGAATACTTATACTTCTCCTGCTCACAAAGGCACAAATTGCAGCACACCTGACTTACCTTGTCTTCTGCTGTGCACCGACTGGCTGCACTTTGTCAGTGTCAGGGGAGGGCCAGACACGGCAGCAGCCAGCAGGCTGTTTGACTTTGGCACTTGCCCCGAGGAGTCTCCTGGCCCCCCAATCTCTCACTCTGGGGCTGGCAGGCAGTCACAGCCAAGTGACAGCCATAGCCACGCTGCCGCACACAAGAGAAGAGAGGGCCCACCACGTTGCTTAAGTTGCACCGCGTGCAGTGCTGTGCAAATGACTGAGGAGACAAGCACCCAATATTGAACATGCAGACAGAATAGAAAGACTCTGTGCGGCCTGGGTATACGAGCACCTGACCTGCCGAGTGGAAGGGTAAGAAGTTAGCATTTTGCCCGTTCCTGCATCCTTCATGGCCCACCTATGATTCCTCATATGACCCTCCTAGATCCAGAGTCCTTGAACCGTGCCTGGAAGCCAGGGACAGAGTGCAGAGAACATGGGCAATGACAACCTACAATCCCGTCAGCTGCAAGAGAGCACATTCAAAAAACTGAAAGGGCTGAAAAGGGTCACTTTCCGTGAAGTAAGTATTATTATCACTTAGCTCAATAGAACCCATATTTCTATTCCTTAAGGGTGAAATGCTGAGTGGGTGTGCCAAGATTACATCCCAGCCTTTACACAGCTCCATGCAGCATCCATAGTAAAATAAAGGTATCTTACTTATAAGTAGGCTTCTCACAGGTTCTTCCGAGGGGGAGCTCCCTCGGTTTTATGGCTCACTGTGTCCTTGGTATTAGGCAGTTTTGACGCTCCCAGTCCTCGGACGGGTCTCTGTGCTAGTAGTATCAATTTCTAGATGGAGGTTGCATCCTGTAACAGACACTGCCCCACCTTTACTGTTCGAACCGCATCATGCACCCAGGGGTAGTACCCTACTCACCACAACCAAAAAAACCTTTCTCTCCCCTTATGGCGGATCAAGTCCTACTGCATGCAAAAAAGCTGAACGTGTTGCCTCACCCGGTATTTGCTACAACTCAGGAATGCGTTCCTACTGCTGTCAAGTGCTGCGATATCTGCGCACCCCACATTCACTTCAGTTCTGTTGCTGCAGTCTGCGCGCGCTGCGGCATGCGGACAGCCCGCGGGGGCAAGCCAATAATTTTTGGCAGGGGCTGGGCCATCAATTGGTAGTGCTTTTGCGCACTACTAGATTGATGGCCCTCTGCCCCAATTTGCAAGCAACATGATTACATGATCTTAGCACATTGCCAGACACGTGCTGCTGCCGGCTGCCTGCTATACGTGTTGTATTACATAAATAATTTGTATGCAGGTCATGTGACACTGTCACTGACGGAGAATCCATTTTATATTCAATTTCTCACGTGGGGGTGGGGGCAGTACCCATCTGCTGCTGGTGGCGCCACCCTGCAAACAATTTCCCGCACAACTGGCTAACAATCGGCCAACAATTCGGCTCCCGCAATTGGTTGTTTTTCCTGCACAAATGGGAAAAATATCGCCTATTTGTGCGGGAAATCGCCCAATCTGGCAACACTGCCTACACACCTCCGTGATGCTTCCGGCCACGCCTTGTTGCTTCCGCCCCATGTTTTGCCGCCCCATGTTTCCCCCCTCATTGCTTTCACACCCCCATGTTTTGCTTTGCCCCCCACAAAAAAATAATGCTTATGGCTTGTGTTTTTTTCTCTTTTTCGTTACTGATCCTTGTTGGATTGCTTGCTTTCTGGAACAGTTACTTGGGTATTTTACCAAAGGAACTGTTCTCAAACATACATAGTTAGCACCACCTAACAAGTTTAAGGGCCAGATGTATCATCACGGCCCATTGCGATTCGGTAATAGCGATTTTTAAGAAATCGCTATTACCAACTTGCAAAGGGCCATGTATCACATTTGCAAATCGGTAATAGCGATTTCTTAAAAATCGCAAATGCTACTACCGAATCGCAAATTGTGATACCAGCCCCATTCGCAGCTATGGGCCTGTTGGCCCATAGCTGCGAATTTTTTGCATATCCAAAATTGCGATTTCTGAACCAGAAATCGCAATTTTGGAAATGCAAAAGGCCAGGGAGCTGGGGGCATAAGGCCCCCTCTCCTGCACCCCAAAATCATTTTTTTCAACATGTAAGGTACACACATGCCAAAAGGTCATTTGTACTTTACATGTTCAATTTAAAAATGCAGTTTTACTGAATTTTTTAATTTTGCACCAGGTTACCACTCAGTTGCATATCATGGTATTTTGCAAGTGCAAAATGCCATTTTTGGAAAAATCGCAATTTGCGATTTTTTCCAGCATAGCCTTGCGACCTGGAATTTGCGAATCGCAAATTGCGACTCGCAATTTCCAGGTTGCAACGCAAGAAATCGCAATTTTAGCGATTTCTTATTTGTCGTCTGCGAATGCATTTCATGCATCACAGACCACTGTTTTGCACTCGCAAACGGACGAATTTACCGATTCGCACCGTTTGCGAGTGCAAAACTTTTTCATACATCTGGCCCTAAGTTCTTCTGAAGAGCTTTAATGGAAGTGAAAAGTCAGGTGGGAAGATTCTCTCTGTGAAGATTGAACTGTACTAGCTTTAAGAGAAAGACCAGTACCTCAATGAAAAAAGGATAAGGCCCATATTTATACTTTTTTAGCGCTGCGTTTGCGCCGCTTTTTGACGCAAAAAAGGGCAAAAACTTACAAAATACAATTGTATTTTGCAAGTTTGCTCCGCTTTTGCGTCAAAAAATGACGCAAATGCGATGCTAAAAAAGTATAAATATGGGCCTAAGTGTTTTACTGCTAAATGAAGACCGCAAAATGAAATGTGAGGTGCAAGGGCTACATCTGCCTCACTGCTATGGCGTTACTGAAGGCAAAGACCTGTGAGCAGTACTGTTTGAGCGCCACCAAAATGTTTATTTATATGCTAAATAGGCACACTTGCAAATAACCTGCAGCACGAGCTTGCTTTTTGTAAAGTGCGTTAATGTCTCTTTGGTGAAGCAGCAGTGAAGAAAACTGTCAAATAAATACAAATATTTTGCCTGTGTAGGATTTAAAATGAACAATCAGTTTTACTTTTGCAAGATGCCCCCAATAGATAATAAAGTATTACAGTCCGGACTCTGGGCCATTTTCACAATGATCCATTACACAAAACCCGATAGTCATGTGACTTATCACAATAGCCCAATGAGTAAAACACAGTAGGCAAGTCGGTTTTCACAAGCCCCTTAAGCCCATATTTATGGATGGTTAGCGCCGCTTTAGTGCCATTTATTTTGGGGCTAAAATGGCGCTAACATAACTCCATATTTATATTTTGTCGCTAGACCCACCTAACGTCAAAATATTGGAGTTAACGCCAAGTTTAGGATGCGCATAACCACCTTGCGTCAATGAGATGCAAGGTAGGCGCTCCCATCCTAAACATGACAAAAAAACCCTAGCGCCATATTTAGCTCCAGCCGCAGAAACGACACGCAAGGAGGAAGTGGACCCTAATAATAGTGCTACGCCCGCTTAGCACCATTATTTAACGCCTGGGTCAGACCAGGCATTAGGGTGCAGGTAGGCCCATTTCTTTGGTGGAACACAAGAAACACAAGGATTCCAAGCCCCAGGACCACCACCACCCACACCACAGGGACACCACAGGAGGGGGACCCCATCCCAGGGAAGTTTAGGTAAGTATAATTTTTTTTTGTCCATGCCATAGGGGGCCCTTTACAGGGGGCCCCCTGGCTGGCACTGGGTATGTTGTGCTTGCCCAGGGACACTAGTCCCCTGTGGTGGGCACTGGAGTGGTGGCAATGACTCCCGCCTACACTAAGACAGGAGTCATTTTTTGGCTGCTTGGGTGTCAAAAAAATGACGCTAGGCTGGTTAGTGGCATATTTTAGCCGCTATCCTGCCTAACGTCATTTCTAACTAGCGCCATTTTCCCTAACGCCATCCCTGACTGGCCAGCGTCTTTTTTTACACGCTAGCCATTCCTTAGCGCCATCTTGCGTCATTTAATAGATATGGCGCAAAGATGGCTCTAAGGAATGGCGTCAGCGGGCGTTAAGAAAAATGACGCAGAACTGCGTTAGTGCAGTTTTGCATTATTTTTCATAAATATGGGCCTTAGTATGTAAAACTCCACTGCAAGGATGTTTTTCATAATGGCCTAAGGACTTCAAATAAACAATGAAAAGTGTATTTGCAGCTGATCCGCTGGCCCTCACTCCACACTCATATCTGGCAGCTCACAGGTCATATCTTTAACCTAAGCAGAGGAGGCACAGGTGCTGATTCCATGGAACTCCCAGAAATGTTTAGATGTTTGGGGGTAAAGTGCTAGGCCTTCTAACAGTTGATACAGTGCTTTCAACTACCACATTCTTTATCAGACTCCCTCACTACGACTATTTTACGGAATCCTTTCTGCAAGATTAGTGAGTAACAAGCTATGGATATGTGATGAGACCTGGTACCAACTCTGGTCCACGAGGCCTCCTATCTTATCGCTAGTGGGAAGAAGCTTTACAGTCCGTCAACAGAAAACAGCAAAAGTATAAAAATGTGTAATGCCGGTAGAAACTCGCGATGTTATGCAGGATCCGGTTACAGCACAGGGGTTTTGGACATCAGGGCTTAGAAACAGCTAAAGTGATGCATGAAACGTTACACCAAAACACAGCATTATCACTATTATTTCCTAATGAACTGCTATGGAGACAGTCCAAGGTAAGGCCAGAGAATCTAAAAGATTTTAGATGTTTAATGGTGTCTAGTGGTTTCAGTTAGTTGTTTTTAATATAACAAGTTGGATTTCACTATTTTTAGTCTGGGTATGCGTAGGTATGCTGCAAATGAACCCAGTAGAAACCATTTGTAACTGTTGAACAGGAGTATAAATAAGGGTGATCCCAAAAATAGCCTGTTCTTGGGTAAAACTAGCTCATTTTCAACTCTGGCGAAAAACACATATTTATGGAATTTTGGGCCAGATTTACAAAGGGTTTTAGTGTTCACAAAACCTCCAAATTGGTAAATCCGTGGGTCAGCGAATGCTGAAGCCCTTTTTAATATGTACTAAACATACGCAGCGATTCAGAAAACTAAATGTGTTTAGAAATGGAGCCCGCATCAGCAAATCATAATTAGTGTTGGATTGTAACCAAAAGTAATGTCAAGGTGTGCAGTGTACTTTCGTACATAACTCTGCGTCAAAGGGGCGTTCCATTGGTGGTGCATGGGTGTTCCCATGCAACCAGCCATCGGTTTTGACGTAAATCCTATCTACATTGAATTGTAATCATGGGTTTGCGCCACAATTCTGTGTCTCCTTTAGACAGGCGTAATTAGGAGAAATGTTTTAATTTCTCCTTGGCCCACCTTGTATGTGTGCTCCATTATGCAGCACCCACAAAGAGGGAACTGCCTTAAAGCATCGTTTTTAGGGGTGAGCGCAAAGCGCTCCATCCCTCGTCTAATCTCTCTTTAGGGGGATTTTAACCACCCCCATGTTACATCAGTCACTTTCATTGGTTTGTGGGCTTGCCTTTTAAAATCCGCTTGTTTTCATTCGTGAAAGGCATGCATAGGTCATGCCTTTTCCAGTGTTTAGCACTCCTCGAGAGCACCGGTAAACTACTGGAAACATATGAGGCTCCATGTTTTCCGTATGTTTTCTGGACTACTTTTTCTCTTTATTTCGCAGAGCGATAATCGCTCTCATTTTTGTTTTTTTCATTTAATGTGGCAAGAAAAGTCCGGTTAGGAGTTTACAACGCTAATAGCTCTAACTCGATGTAATGCGAGACCCATTGCATTGCAAATGCTTGTTTCAACAGGAAGCGACCCTTTCCTGTACAAAAGCTGTGCTTACCACAATTCTAACACCCTTGCACTATGGCGGTGGCACATCACAGCACAGCATGAGAGGCGGGAACAGAGGGAGAGAGCGGAACAGCGCCACATCTTAGGAAATATGGTGCTGTCCTGATCGCTCCCTTTCACAAAGGAAGTGCAGTATCTTTACTTGCTGTACGGTATGATTCCTTGCTAAATCTGAGCCAGGGTGATTTACTCGTAAATGTCCACTCATAAAACTCTCTTTACAACAACTTTGGTATCACGCCTGGAAAATTAAACAAGGCAGTTACAATGGTAAGACACCTAGCCAGTTTATATAACGTTTTAAAATATTATTTAGCATTTTCTATACAGATTTGGGAACAGAGGAGCAGTGACAACAAGTTAATTGCCCAGGATCACACCATTGAACAGGCAATGTGCACTGCTATATCGTTTCCCACAAATGCGAGAATAAGACGTTGTTGGTTCAAAGGCAGAATTAGGGCTCCATCACAAGGACATCATTTGAAGGATTTGAAAGCAGACCGAAGAAAATACTTGCTTCGAATTGACATGTGCTCCAGATCAGGTGGAGCTGCACTGTTCGAACCGAAGAAGTGTCCTGAAGGTGAATTCTGAATTAAAATGAAATGTCTGCTCGCACGTCACAGAATTACACTAATTCAGAGAAGTGCGATTGTACCTCATTAATTTCGAACATAGATTTCTGAGTGAGGCTATTTCATTATAATATGATTACCTGACCCAGCAATTAAGGTTTATTGCCAGTTTCAGAGCCAACATGTGAAATTTGTGAAATTAACCACTTTCTTAAAAGCATTATACAACCCTTTGGACTCACCGCGTGACAGTTTTGCATTTAAATGGAAAAGTCTGTTAGAACATGACAAACAGGTTCACTTTTTTATCATTAATCCTGCTAAGCAATATTCATAAATTCAATTTCAAATCAGTTGGAATGCTTTTCTTTTATTACTTTTGGTGTTATTAAATGAGATTGTTTCTGACTAATATATTTCTGGACTCAAACCGTAGCTCGGAGCTGTTACTCAAATCTAATAACATGGCCCCTTACTCGTGCCCGGCACTAATAAATGCCAGTGTGTGATACATCTACTGGAGACTGTCAAGAATATTAAAGCAGGCAATAATGCTGCTAATGTCTCATAACGAAGCTGATTTCTAAAGGGCTGAGATCTGTCATTTTCAAGCGAAAACCCCAGCTTTAAAGCCTAAAGCACTCCTCTCGTCAGCTAAATATTATTATTACTGGGGAAGTAAATGGCCGGGATATTGCAGTGTCGGATTATAAATATGGGACTTCTGACTGTGCGCCAAGAAATAGTGGCGCGAGCACTCATCAGCTGGTGTTTGCATGACCGTGCACAACCAAATGGCCATCTCGCCCTCATGTCCCCTGTCCCCCAGGACTAGGGTGACTAAATTTTGAAAAGCAAAAACCGGGACAGGTCAGACATAAAAGAAGGACTAACGACTTTACTTTCACTTGTAAAACTGGCATGTCCCGTTTTTTTGCACAGCTTTGTGAATGTGTGCCTATACATGTGTGTGTTTACATATATGTATGTATATACACACACACACACACACATTTCCAAGACTACACATATAAAATTAACTATGGCTTGACCTCCCACCCTGCACCCCCAACCCGCCCGCCCCCACCCACCCGCTCTGCTCCCCACTCCATCTCTCTGCTGGGAGCAGACAGGGGACTGTGTTGCCTGACTGTAACAGATTAATTACTTTAATTAATGTATACTTTGTAGGCGTCTATTAAAGAAGAGCATACCTTGAATTTATACTTCCCTAGATAATCTGACTTTTGTCCCAAAAACCGGGACATGTATGTAATGATCTGTCCTTTGTCCCAAAAACCGGGACATTTGTTTAAAATTAAGAGAAGTGTCGGGACACCGGGACAGTCCTCTAAAAACCGGGACTGTCCGGTGAAATCCGGGACGTGTGGTCACCCTACCTAGGACTCTAGAAGAAACCTTTTTTAACTGCCTTGTCACTCTTTTTCTTCACACTTCTTATTCCACGGCCACCATTACAAGTTAAGCAGGATATTCACCACACGTAAATACAATTATCCTAGTCTAAGTTTTTAACTAGCAAATGAACCATAACATACAGAATCAGTTTTTACCACACAATGAGCCTTATGTTCAAAGCTATTTGCAACTGCAAAATAGCTTTCGGCTATGTTTAAAACCCAAATTGCTATTCTGCAGCTTGTTACCGAATCGCGAAACAGGTTTGCGACTACAAACTGAATCGTGAATTGAAAGGGCTGTGTTTAGGGCATTGTTTCCGATTTGCAATGTCTAATGGCGTATACCAACGGTTAGCGGCTGCAGTTGCAGTCTCAAATCATTGATAGCTTACCAACACGTAAAAGGAGGTGCTCAGCCACATGGGGCTCCTTCCCCTTTGTCAATGTTGTAAAAAAACATTGTTTTAGGAGTAGGCATTGGTCTCTGGGACCACAGCGGACTGGTAAAAAAAGATTTTGAAACATTTTTTAAACACATCCTGTTTTCTTTTAAGGAAAACAGGCTGCGTTTAAAAAAAAAAAAAAAAAACAGCAGGTCACCATTAATGTGATGGCAGCGATTTGTAGTGGGTAGCAATTTACGACCTACTGCATTCATATTAATTAGGTAGGTCAGATTGTGACCACGTAATAATCGGAATTTTGCGAACCAGCATGTTTAAACATTTGCTGGTTAGCAAAAACGAATGCATTCGGTAAAAGTCAGTGTGCAAATTGCAACTATTTTACTGACTGCTTTGCACAAACATAAGACCTCGAATTACTCATGTTTTGCATTTTTCATGAGGCTAACCCACAACAAATTTTGGCAGCTTTGACCTGCCAGAATCTTTTAGCGGAAAACTGTGACAGTGTGATATTTATCACACAACTCGCAATTCTGATCCCTGTTCAAACAGGTGTTTTAAGAGGGATCAGAATTCAAATTTGCACTTATAATGAGGGCACGTGAGGGGAGTCCTCAACTGGGTCAAGAGCAATTCTTTGCCCCCAAAGAAAGGTAGCTCTTACCTCAGACTTCTAAATTGGTTATTACACTACTTTACAGCTAGCCTTCTCAAGTTATAAAAAGATCTCCATCCCCTTCCTTTTCCAGTTTCTTTTTTTTTTTTTTTTTAAATAATGGTACAGCAGAACATTATTTTGAATTATTTCAGCTGTTTGCTTGCATGTTCTTTTTCTTAGGGCTTTGGCCTGCAATGCTTTGAGCAGCCCTCAGATATGCAGTTGGTAGCACACAAAAATATAGTTGTGTATCTTCTACCTACAAATTGGCTCCGCATCAGGGGGCATATATTCCTCTTCCTCCCATAAAAGAGAAGCAGTTTGTGGGGATAAAAAAAAATGCTAAAGCACTATTAACTACATTTAAACTAAAAATGTAATTATTTCAGCTATATAATATTACATTAACATAAATTTTCCCTGGGTTAAATTAAAAAACAAATTCTGACCAAAAGTAAAAAAGAAGTTTTTATTATGCATTAATAATTATTAAAAATCATGTATAGAATTATTTTAAAGTAACATAATTATATTTCACACAGTTTCTTGTTACATTATTTTTAAATGCAGAAAAATTAAGAAAATGTATTTTTAATTTACATGAAAATATGTACGTTTTATATATTTCTTAAAATCCTTTAATTTATAGTTGTAATTATTTAAAATAATTTAATTTAATTTAACATTATTACCTATTGAGTTTTATTTTAAGCCTCTAACTCCACTGATTTCTATGGGAGGGTGTTACAGTATCAGTGGATGGACGTGTATGGTGGTGGACTGACTTTAAATCTGAAGTGAAGTACCTTAGTAACATTTTGGATCCCTTTTTGGTGTAGTAACTTTAGAAGCGCAGTTTGTGAATAGGAATGGGCTTACTTTTGAAGTATCGATCCCTAAACTCCTTTCTGACCCTCAACTAACCCCTCCTTACTATTTCCTATCCCCCTCTCCTTAATTAGTAAGTATTCCCCATATTCCATCCACTGCTCTCTGTTCCTTCAACATTTACTAATGACACGTATGCATGCATGTGGGGATTCTCTGCTTTTTGGTGCAGAGATCTCCCCACAGAGAAAAATAAAAGAGTTGGAGGTGTAAACTCTGGAAGATAGCTTATGTGCATAGTATTCAGTAGTACGTTTTGAAATAATATACTAAAGGGTTTTGGAATAAATAGGTGAACTTTGATATTGCTTTTGTGTCTCACTCACAGAGAGTAACAGTTCAATGAGGCAGTTCAGTAAGATTCCCTTCCAGTGAATCTCTTGGTAGTGTGAATACCAGGAATCTTTATATTTGCCAAGGAACTGATGTCTCTTTCTTTTTCTTGCCAGTGAAATCTTGCCTGATGACCAGTATGGCCCATCCCTCCTTAACCAGCAGATTGTCAACAAGCATAGCATGTTATTTCTAATATGAGCAATAAGTATTTCAGAACGTGGATGGCACAACCTCTCCCTTCTGTCTAGGCATGAGATCTCACTAACTAGACTGTTCTTGATTTTGGTGTACTGTTTTGTAAAAATTGGCATGTATCCACCTAGTTATCGGAAATCCCCCGCCCTTTCTCTCTTCTGAACCTTCCCTGTAATATCACCTTTTTATTCTGCTGTTGGCTTTTCATACCCATTTCCTGGATTGGAGTGTACATGCCCGTATCCAGAATATACTCATCCTCTCTGAAATCTCCTCCCTTTCTCAACCCCCTTCTAACAATACCTCTTTTTCTCTATTGTGAGATTAATCCCTTATTGTACTCACCTATAGTAACACAATATGTTGCTTTGTAGGAATGTTTTTAGAGACCTTCATGTTTCCACAAATATTTATATTTTTATAATTGTACATCTTTATTTGCATAGTTGAATTACAGAACACAGACTTGAAAAGACAATTTAGTATGTAGTACAGGATATTAATCGCAGCCCACAGTGTTGGATCCAATCATATTTTTAAATAAGTAATAACATAATTATCTTTAAAAAAAAAGTTTCGAATGTTTTAATAAACAGCAAGAATTATAAGAACATTTAAGAACCCATCCTACCCAAACCCAACTCACTCTATTCAAACCTAACAAAATGGCCAAACAACAAATAAATGAAAGGAAATATTATCTGCTTGATATTATGGCTTGGATGTTTTCTGCTGCTAAGTACATACATTAGTAGTATGCATTCTTCACATAGATAGGTAAGTAATTGGAAGAGATATTCCTAAGCACTGAACCAGAAGAAAGCACATGCCGCTTTCATAGAGAATGATCTTGAAGGGCTGAGGTTTAGTTCACCCCTTCAATGATGACATGATGTAATATATACAGGTGTTGTCATAACCATTAGTACAGATCTTATGTTTTTCTAAAGGCGATTTTCCCTTTGCAAATACATATATCCTACACACAAAATAGCTTTGAGAAGTGAGCCTTGTCTGTTTAGTAAAATAATTTCCCCCTCAAGGAGAAAAAATCCCCGTCGCGAAAAATAAGAGAATAAATATTAAAGACATGCAGAAGCGTTCTCCCTACTGTGTATAAGTGGGCATGCATAAATGCTTCTGCACATGAGGAAATAATATTTCAGGAAATATTTTCAGTAGCACGCCTGGCAAATTACAACTACCGCAGGAGTCCAGGCTTAAGCTGGATAACATTTTGAATTCTAAACATGAGTAGTTCTACCTCTCTGCAGGTATTTAAACCCACTAGTGTAGATGAACTAATCTCTCTGCATACGTGGGTCCACAGTACGAATGACCCAACCTGTGGGCTAAGAATTCAGGATTCTGACACAGTAACATCACGCGTCTCGATGTTTGTAGTTAAGTTATTGTTCAGGCAAAGCAGAGAACCTGGATGGTACAGTAAGTGGCCAGTTTGGTTTCTGGGCTGTCAGTATCTTGAAATAAAGCGAAAAACATTTCACACACTTAGGAAGACCTTCCCGCATTATTCAAACCTTTACAAGAAGAAATGAAATTATATGTGAGGGAATGGAAATTCACAGAAGATTTCTGGAGTAACCCTGGAAACCTGAAACTGCTGCAGGTGTGTAGGGGTAAAAAACAAAATGTAGACAGGCCCAGCTCCACACAGTGTTTATGTAAAATGGCAGGCAGCCAAGCAAAGTATCAATAGACAGTTGTCACTACAGCTGACCATGGAAATACACCTCTTGAGTTTGCAGCTTTGTACGTCAGCTAGTTTTGTGAAACCGCATATACAAATGTCAGGTGAATCTCAGAAGCTCAATGTCTTGCCTTTAGTGATGTCAACTATCGCCCTTCTTGGCTTTGGTGTTATTAATGGGTCTTTTAAGACTTCTATTGGTTCCAGTATGAGGGAGCTCGGGAATACCCAATCTAGGAGGGGTTCCATGTTTGCTTCTGTTACTCTGCTTCTTTCTAGATATAGATCAGAGTCATAATTTAAAAATGTATTAATTTCTTGCTGGATCTGTACAATATTATTATTATTTGTGATAGCAATGACCAGGCCCTTCAGGGCCAGGTTTGATAAACCATGCTACTAACCACCCGGCTTTATCACATTCATCTTGTTGTTTTGCCATATAAGTTTTATAATTAATTCAAACTTTGCAGCCGTTCGAGTACTTGTGTTTGTCTATTTTCTTGTGGTTGATTTTGTCTTGGGTGTCTGGTGTGTGTATCATTATTAATTTAAACTTTTTCATTTGTTGTTCCAAGAACGTAAGACCTTTCTCGTATTCTTTCCTAGCCACAAACGTTGTTTTAATAGAATGCCTTCTGATCACAACTTTAAATACTTTCCTGTCTACTAATGTATCTAAGGTAGTCCATCGTTTTTGGAGAAATAATACTGGACTTCTTCCATTACAATGCCCATAAAAGAGGGATTGTCTAATGCTGTAACGCAGAATCTTCTATGGCAGAACTGCAGATCTATGCCACCAGCTTTCTAGGTTTAGTAGCAAAGGAGTTTTGATTGAACACAGCTTTTTAAATGAAATATAGGTCAATATGACATATAGGCGATAAACTCATAATAAGAACCAGTAATCACCAATAAAAGGATTTCTTAACGTCCTATAAATCCACAAAGCCACAGGTTGTTACCAGGCAGCATCCATGGTGGATAATGTTGTTTACTATTGATGTGTCAGTGAGGACTATTTCATTCTATTTGTTTAATATAGTTATTCATTGTATAAACCTGTCTTCCCAAAGGCATCAATAGTGATAGTGAGCAGTTAAGGCTTACTCTAGGAGGTGCTAAAGGGACTGGAACTCAAATTCAGTACAACGCAGTAATCAGGCATGATAACCTCAATATCTGGCTGTATGTTTTTAAGTGGCCTGATTTCAGGGTCACGGTTATGGAATGAAAACTCAAAAACGTGCCTGTGACTCATAATCTCTCTGGTACCCCAACAGATGCCTTCTCGTGTATCCGTATGACCAAAAGGTCTCAACATGTGCAAAGTGAACTGCATGGTGATAGTGGAAAGTTGGCCACCCTCGGGGCACCTTCACTGCCACTAGAAATCAGCGAGGCAAGAAATCATTAGTGTTAATGTCACCATGTGAATGTCGTCTTTTTAGACCACTCTACACCCTAGTCTAGTCCTGCACCTTATTATCAGTTTCAATATCACCACAGACTCTTCTGGTATCTCTGTGGTTTGAATGTCTCCAGTATAACTGCAGGGAAATGATTGCCATGGTGGTCGGCTCAGAGCTCCAGCAGAGAGCATCTTATGCCATGAGCAGTCAACCATACCTGACTTTTGCATTTATACCTATTTACAAGGAACCTGGATTGATCCTGAATGTTGGAGAATCTAATGTGAACAACACTGGAAGTTTTCATCACTTCGCAGCCACTAGAGAGGGGCAGACCATTTACTATTACAATATTATGCTATTGTCCAACAGGAGGCTGTACCTACACCTCAATAAATTAACTCTCTCTCCTCACCTTTGACTGACTTGGGACTCTCAGATCACGAAGTGTCACTATGGGCTTGGAACCATCCCATTCTGAATGCAGGCTAATGATTCCTGGGAAAGAGGTAGCGTACAGAGGGTCCATCAAGGTGAACGAAATAAACCATTTGTAGGCAAAGGAAGGGACTGAACAGGCATTGTCACCACTTACTTCACTTCCACTTCTAGGTGGATCATTGACAGCCCTCCTCAGATGAGGGATTGAGTGTGCCTTTTGGTTCTCAGTATCTGTGTCTATGGATGCCTTGTCTGGTTCCCATAGGGGCAAGGTCAGCAAAAGGTCAGTTCAGCAGTGCTTCAAAACGGCATCAAGTGCAATTCCTGCTTAGGGAAAACAGGCGGTTTGCAGCTCCTCTACCCAGCTAGCAATGTAGCAGTATGCACATAGGTCTGTATTACTGGAACCCTTGCAGTTGATGGGTTCGTTCTCCAGCTCCATATGGTAGGTCCATTCCAGTTGTGCAGGAGACCATTGCCAATCAGTGCAATTATCTCTTCAAAGTTCAAAACCACACACTTTAGAGCAGACTTCTCCCTCCAAAGAGAATATTGAGTGGATCCACCCTTACCCTGCTTACAGAATGCATTGTGTGGGCTTCTGCCTCCATATAACCAGGGAGGTACCAGGAACTAAACTGGTGGGAATCTCAGGTATTCATTTCAGATGGGCCCTGGAGAAATGGAACAAAAGGACTGAAGAGGCAGTGGGAATGTCTCTGTAGCTCTGTGGGCGGAGACCATCCTCTACCTTACATTTGTCATTTATATGAAATGATTCAGTCAAATCGTTTTGTATAAGGGGTAGTGTTGTGAGGTTACCTTAGCACATTTTATGGGCACATTATTTTATCCATAGGCCTGCAGCTTGTGCCCTTTAGCCTAGTTACCATTCATTTTATTCATTTTCCTTTCCCGAGCAGAAGCTCTCTTCTGCAGTGATGTTTTATTTTGCTTTATCTTGTATACTTTTAGCACAGAAACTGTTTTCAATCTTTGTACTCTCACATTCTCGTTCTGTGCTCTGCTCAAGACTGTCTCCAATATCTTACCAGCACAAATTGGAACAATGCAATCTCTGCCACTTCACAGAACATGCTTGTTTTACGTTAGGGCAGTTTTCCTAGAACATTAGCTGTTTTATTATAAACCATCTCTGTGCCCCCTATACATTAGAGGGAGAGTTCCAGCCAGAAGTTTGCCACTGCATGCTGTCACTTCATTGCAGCTGTCAGCTGAGACTTGACGTCTTTCTCTGCCTACCTGAGAGAGCACTCTCAGTAGACTAACAGCTCTCTTCGCCATTAACAAATCCAAGTACGGGGGGGTGTCTTCCTAGGGATTCTGAAGGGTGGGTTAGGACTAAAACTGCTGTGCTCTAAAATAGTACTTTAGTGGTGTAGGTAGGAATTCCAACACCTAGCATTCTGACGCTATGGTGAGACTTTCAGTCTCTTTGTCACCGCATCATTAATATTATGTTTTATCATCCTAATCATTGCAGTACATGCTATTTTATCTAGAACACAATTGATTTAATAAAGCATATTAAAACAATCTTTGCTTTTGTTTGTCTTTGCATGTGTGAGACGAATGTACCTGAAAGAAAAGGATGAGATCTGTTCCACAACGATTTCCCCTAAGAAGTCAGAATGTCATGCGCACGGCTGCCACAAATCACCTCCACTTCCAGGTGCTGGTGCGATATACTGCTAACTGGCCGAAAGGGTTAGGCTGACAGTTGACACAAGGTGTGGAATTGGACTGAGTTCCCCACAACCTGGTAGTGCTGCAGTCTCATTGGTACAATGAGAGGCAACACATCAGTACCAAAGATAACCACAATCTACCTGTAAACACAATCCAGATAGCTCACATTCACTAAAAGAAAATAAAAAATGTGACCCAATTACGAGGGGGCACTGGACTTAATTTACATAGTGAGGTTAGTAGGCATTAGTATAGGGTGCAGACACTACACCGCAAAACTGCACAAATGTTGGCACTGGCCAAGACCGTAATCAATGAGATTGGTATTACCTGTAAAGAAAAAAAAAGTTGTTGAGAGACGAGTTTAGGTTCTCCCCTGTCTTAAGATATACCAATGATATTCTCTAAGAGCACCATATTTGATGATCAGGTGGTTTCTTTTGTTTAGGAGTTGGTCTGACTGAGCCAAAAAGTGTTAAGTGCAGGAGAACTTCAGGGAAGAAGGACAAAATGACAGGGATGGAACAGTTGTTCACTGTGGGAGGTACTTTCACCTTTATAGATGCTTTACCCAGCTATATTTGTGTCTATTTTGGGAAAGTAGTCAAGGTTTAACAAACCATACCTCTGTACACATCCATACATAAAATAAAAAGCAATGCCACAGCACATGACTATTGAGCAAGGCTGGACTGGCCATTTTCTCAACCAGGCAAATCCCCAGAAGGCTGGAGGCCTCTAGAACAGTGTCAGACTCCACCCCCAACTCTCCAGAGCATACCACAGGCTGACAGCATTGTCTCTAATGGGAATCTTGACTACTGTTACAGGAAATTAGCTAAATTATCCATAGCAACACCATATGACTGCCTACATCATAGTTACAGGGTCTGGTGACCATTTTCTTCCTCCCGGGGATAACATAGTTCAACTGTAGGAGATGTGCAACCACCCTCAAGTCTCCTCAACTGTTCCACTCTGACGTAGGTAGCCATGTGTCCTTGCTAATTGTCATTGCATCAATTAGTAGTTTCCATTAGAAGAAGTATCACAAGCAATGATGCAATGTATTGTCTGCTTAGGTCAAAGTAGGTGGGGACTACTGGGCTAGGCATTGCCATACTTTTTTCATCAATGTAAATACTGTAACTAAGGAAAAACTTTAGGAGGTGCAGCTTGTGAATTATTTGCAAAGCTTATGCTGAGCTAGGAAAAAGTATACAAAAAAAATGTGATGGATGGAATGCTGAATTAATCTTAGCCAGTGGTAATTATTCGGACCCCATCCCTGTCCATCATTAATTTGCACACCAATCCACCTCAGTTTGGACCCAACCATATGCAAATCAGTCTTGACTCTGCTCCACTGGGAACAGTCCAGCCTGAAATGCCGGCTCAGGTCATCCCCAAACCGGAACACAAGCAACCCAGGACTGGTTATGTCCTTATTAGGGCTCATCAGCCAGGTACATCTTGGTTCCAGTGGCACAGTGTGCACCGCTTTATGCATTATGGAGATTGTTATTTTTGTATTTGGTACATTACAGCAATCGGACTATGAATACTTAGTCAGGGCATTGCTCTATCTATGCTGGACATGGCCAGATGAAGCACAGCGGAACTAGAAAAGCAGAGCTGTCAGGTGGAGTTGCCTCAGTAGTTAAGGACACAGACAGGTAGGTGAAGATTTTTTTATTAAGAATGAGACAATTCCAAGGTGTAGTGGGACTGGTTGATGGGTTGGGTGATAGTGTTTGAATGTTTGTGGTTGAGTGTAACTAGTGTGGCACGGTGAGCTGCAGACCTACTTAGATTCCAGTCTGCTCATTGTCACAGTTACAGAGTTTTCAGTTATCCTAAGTGTGACTTTTCCACATCTATGCCTCCTTATGTGTGACATTCCTATGTTTTAGGTGGAAACAAAGTGATTATTTTTGGCTTGGTGACCAGCGCCGTAATGCCTCTGTAATATTTGTAGGAAAGTGCCACTGTTGGCATGGTTACCTCCCCACTTCTTGCCTAGTGTTGATGCAAACTTTGACTGAAAGTGTGCTAGGATCCTGCTAACCAGACCCCAGCATCAGTGTTCTTTCCCAAAATGTGTACCCTTGTTTCCACAATTGGCACAACTCTGGCACACAGTTAAGTCCATTGAAAAAGGTACCCATGGTACCAAGGGCCCTGTGGCCAGGGAAGGTCCCTAAGGACTGAAGCATGTATTATGCCACCCTAGGGGACCCCTCATCAAGCACATGTACACTGCCTTGCAGCTTGTGTGTGCTGATAGGGAGAAAAAGACAAGGTCGACATGGCTTCCCTCTGAGGGAGCCATGCCCACAAACCACTGCCTGTGGCATAGATAAGTCACCCCTCTAGCGGGCCTTACAACTCCATGGTAGGGTGCACTATAACACAGGTGAGGGCATAGCTGCATGAGCAATATGCCCCTACAGTGTCTAAGTCCACTCTTAGACACTGTAAGTGCAGTGTAGCCATATTGAGTGTATGGTCTGGGAGTTTGTCATTACGAACTCTACAGCTCCATAACGGCTTCACTGAAGACTGGGAAGTTTGGTATCAAACTTCTCAGCACAATAAACCCCCACTGATACCACTGTGGGATTTATTGGAAAATGCACACATAGGGCATCTTAGAGATGCCCCCTGTATGTTAGCCAAACTGTTAGTGTAGGACTGACCGGTCTGTGCCAGCCTGCCACTTTCAGACAAGTTTCTGACCACAGGGGGTGAGAGCCTTTGTGCACTCTGTGGTCAGAAACAAAGCCTGTCCTGGGTGGAGGTGCTTCACACCTCCCCCTACAGGAACTGTAACACCTGGCAGTGAGCCTCAAAGGCTCAAGCCTCGGATTAGAGTGCTCCAGGGCACTCCAGCTAGTGGAGCTGCCCGCCACCCAGACAAAGCCCCACTTTTAGCAGCAAGTCTGGTGGGAAAATTAGGGAAAACAGGGAGGAGTGACTGCCCCAGCCAGGACCAACCCTATGGTGTCCAGAGCTAAGGTGGCCCCCTCCCTGCAGAATCCTCCATCTTAGTTTGGAGGACAGGGACCAATAGGATTAGGGTTGTGCCCTCCTTCCCAGAGGGAGTGGGCACAAGGAGGGTGTAGCCACCCCTCATGGACAGTAGCCAATGGCTACTGCCCTCTAACCCCTAAAATGCCCCTAAATCTAGGATTTAAGGGCCTCCCTGAACCCAAGTCATCAGATTCCTGGTGACCTGACAAGAAGAAGAAGGACTGCTTAGCTGAAACCCCCAGCAGAGAAGAAGAAGAGGACAACTGGTTTGGCCCCAGCCCTACCGGCCTGTCTCCTGCTTCAAAGAACCTGCAAGAGAACAGTGATGCATCCAGCAGGACTAGCGACCTTGACAAGCTCCAGAGGAATGCTCTGCACCCAAAAGGACCAAGAACTCCTGTGGTCAGTGCACCCCCAGTCTCCATAGGAGCCTCCGTTACAAGTGCTCCTCTTTGACCTCTGCACCCAGCCGGCCCCTATGTTGCTGGTGGTGGGTGTTTGGGATTAACTTGAACCCCAACCGGTGGACTTCCTAAAACCCAGCGACTGAAACTGTGCCACCCGCCCACGCCCCCCCTAAACATAAGCCAGCCACCAATGAATATGGGACCAGATTTTTCTGGCTAGTAAAACCGCACAAGGCTTTGGCAGCTGTAGTAGTAGCTGGTAGTCATATATGTTGTTTTCCTCTGAAAAAGCTGGAGCATTTAATGCTCCTACTTCTGAAACTAATCTCCCCCTCCGCTCCCTTACTGTCCTTACCCCCTCAACTTTCCCCATACACCCATGTGCCACCTGCTCAGAGAAGGCGCTAAATGTTCCCGATAATCCACCAAACTGTGAGTAAATACTGTGTGAAATTCCGTCAAGTTTAACTGAGTCCGAACAGTAATTCCCCATTCAGTGGGGATTAAATCATAGTAGCAGGTTTTTTATGAGTAAATTCCATCCAGTACTGATTATTCAAGCCACTTAAAATGTTCTCAATGATAACGAATCACATCAAGGCTAACTCACCTTCCATCCTTCTAAGGTTGGTAAATTGAATACCAATAAACTAGATATGAGTAACACACGCTACTCACCCTCCTCCTTTGACAGTCGTTTGTTCCCTCGCTAAATAATGAAGTAATCCACTTCACCGAGCGCTGCTTCATTTTCTCCTTCAGTTTATTGATTCGCTCCATTATGCAGAACTAGTGCAACTTTGGCCCATATTTACACTTTTTGATGCAAAACTTTGCTTTGTATAGCGCCAGCTTGCATCATTTCGGGACACCAGCAGGGCGACATATTAATGGAATGGCGCAATCCAGTGCAAAGGGTGGGCTAGCGTAAAAAAATAAAAAATTATGTTAGCCGGGTGGGGTGGGGGTGGTGGTGGTGGTATAAGAGAGGGAGTTTTGCACCAAAAAATGACGTTAGTCTGGTTACAGGCAACAAAAAAAAAAGACACTAACCAACCTAGGGTCATTTTCTGAGGCACACCATCCAAACCACATGACTCCTGTCTTAGAAAAGACAGAAGTCATGCCAACCACCCCAATGGCCAGCACAAGGGACCAGTGTCCCCTGGACATGGCCATTGCACCCTGTGCCATGCAGGGGGCCCCAAGTTGGTCCCCCGATGGCACTTTAATTAAAAAAAAAAATACTTACCTATATTTACCCTACTTACCTTGGATGGGTTCCCCCATCCTCCGGTGTCCCTCTGGTGTGGATGGGTGTGTTCCTGGAGCTTGAGGAGGGCACCTGTGGACCTGTTTCAGGTCCTGAGCTCGCCCCCCACGACCGCAGCACCAACCTGCTGCCCTCTGCCTCTGTCCCACGAGCACGCTGCCGTTTGCGTGTTCGAGGCCCTCCTCCACCCGCAGGCATCCTCCTGCGCCTCATCCCTGGTGGCTAGTGGGCTCACTTGACCCGTGTGCCGCTTCCGCCGTCCTGTAAGTGTTTTTTTGGCTTTTTCGTTTTTTCCGCGCCTCGCCGCCGGCGCTTCTGCCCCCTTTGTGCCCCCCTGATTGCTGTCTCCCCGATCGTGTATTGTGCCATTATTGTATTTCTGATTGTATTTCTGATTGTATTTTCTCTTTGTAACTGCTTGTAGTTTTGCTCGTTTTCAGTGTTTTTGCCCCTTGTGCGCTCCCCGTTCCCTGCCGCTGCCTCCCTGCGGCCCCGCCCCCCTCGCGCCCCCATTTGCCGCTCCCTCCCGCCTCCCACCTCCCAGCTGCTCCTCCCTCCCCCCTCCCTTCTTAATGGCTGGCGCTGCGCGTCGCGAGTGAGCAAACTCTGACCTGTTTCAGGTCCTGAGCTCGCCCCCCCACGACCGCAGCACCAACCTGCTGCCCTCTGCCTCTGTCCCACGAGCACGCTGCCGTTTGCGTGTTCGAGGCCCTCCTCCACCCGCAGGCATCCTCCTGCGCCTCATCCCTGGTGGCTAGTGGGCTCACTTGACCCGTGTGCCGCTTCCGCCGTCCTGTAAGTGTTTTTTTGGCTTTTTCGTTTTTTCCGCGCCTCGCCGCCGGCGCTTCTGCCCCCTTTGTGCCCCCCCTGATTGCTGTCTCCCCGATCGTGTATTGTGCCATTATTGTATTTCTGATTGTATTTCTGATTGTATTTTCTCTTTGTAACTGCTTGTAGTTTTGCTCGTTTTCAGTGTTTTTGCCCCTTGTGCGCTCCCCGTTCCCTGCCGCTGCCTCCCTGCGGCCCCGCCCCCCTCGCGCCCCCATTTGCCGCTCCCTCCCGCCTCCCACCTCCCAGCTGCTCCTCCCTCCCCCCTCCCTTCTTAATGGCTGGCGCTGCGCGTCGCGAGTGAGCAAACTCTGACCTGTTTCAGGTCCTGAGCTCGCCCCCCACGACCGCAGCACCAACCTGCTGCCCTCTGCCTCTGTCCCACGAGCACGCTGCCGTTTGCGTGTTCGAGGCCCTCCTCCACCCGCAGGCATCCTCCTGCGCCTCATCCCTGGTGGCTAGTGGGCTCACTTGACCCGTGTGCCGCTTCCGCCGTCCTATAAGTGGTTTTTTGGCTTTTTCGTTTTTTCCGCGCCTCGCCGCCGGCGCTTCTGCCCCCTTTGTGCCCCCCTGATTGTTGTCTCCCCGATCGTGTATTGTGCCATTATTGTATTTCTGATTGTATTTCTGATTGTATTTTCTCTTTGTAACTGCTTGTAGTTTTGCTCGTTTTCAGTGTTTTTTGCCCCTTGTGCGCTCCCCGTTCCCTGCCGCTGCCTCCCTGCGGCCCGGCCCCCCCTCGCGCCCCCATTTGCCGCTCCCTCCCGCCTCCCAGCTGCTCCTCCCTCCCCCCTCCCTTCTTAATGGCTGGCTCTGCACGTCGCGAGTGAGCGAACTCTGACCTGTTTCAGGTCCTGAGCTCGCCCCCCACGACCGCAGCACCAACCTGCTGCCCTCTGCCTCTGTCCCACGAGCACGCTGCCGTTTGCGTGTTCGAGGCCCTCCTCCACCCGCAGGCATCCTCCTGCGCCTCATCCCTGGTGGCTAGTGGGCTCACTTGACCCGTGTGCCGCTTCCGCCGTCCTGTAAGTGTTTTTTTGGCTTTTTCGTTTTTTCCGCGCCTTGCCGCCGGCGCTTCTGCCCCCTTTGTGCCCCCCTGATTGCTGTCTCCCCGATCGTGTATTGTGCCATTATTGTATTTCTGATTGTATTTCTGATTGTATTTTCTCTTTGTAACTGCTTGTAGTTTTGCTCGTTTTCAGTGTTTTTTGCCCCTTGTGCGCTCCCCGTTCCCTGCCGCTGCCTCCCTGCGGCCCCGCCCCCCTCGCGCCCCCATTTGCCGCTCCCTCCCGCCTCCCGCCTCCCAGCTGCTCCTCCCTCCCCCCTCCCTTCTTAATGGCTGGCGCTGCGCGTCGCGAGTGAGCGAACTCTGACCTGTTTCAGGTCCTGAGCTCGCCCCCCACGACCGCAGCTCCAACCTGCTGCCCTCTGCCTCTGTCCCTCGAGCATGCTGCCGTTTGCGTGTTCGAGGCCCTCCTCCACCCGCAGGCATCCTCCTGCGCCTCATCCCTGGTGGCTAGTGGGCTCACTTGACCCGTGTGCCGCTTCCGCCGTCCTGTAAGTGTTTTTTTGGCTTTTTCGTTTTTTCCGCGCCTCGCCGCCGGCGCTTCTGCCCCCTTTGTGCCCCCCTGATTGCTGTCTCCCCGATCGTGTATTGTGCCATTATTGTATTTCTGATTGTATTTCTGATTGTATTTTCTCTTTGTAACTGCTTGCAGTTTTGTTCGTTTTCAGTGTTTTTTGCCCCTTGTGCACTCCCCGTTCCCTGCCGCTGCCTCCCTGCGGCCCCGCCCCCCCTCGCGCCCCCATTTGCCGCTCCCTCCCGCCTCCCAGCTGCTCCTCCCTCCCCCCTCCCTTCTTAATGGCTGGCGCTGCGCGTCCGCGCGCAGAGGGCGCGCCGCTGGCGCGCCGGAGGCAAGCCCGTCCGCGCCTGGACCGCGCCCAGCGCCACACCCCCTGGCCCTCGCGCCCCCCGCATCCGCTACTCAATCGACGAACTCCGCGCCTTCAACCCCGGCCCCTCCACTGAATGCTGCCGGGCATCCCCGAAGCACACTAAAGGACCTTTTTCCTGCCGTACCTGCAACTTCTCCTGCATCAGAACGACCAATCCAACTACTGAAACATTCAACCCCAACCACCTGAACTGCATCCTCATCAACACCCGCTCCGCACGAAAACACGCCATCGAGCTCTGGGATTTGCTCGACACCACTGCTCCTGACGTGGCTTTCCTGACCGAAACCTGGTGGAACGACTCCTCGTCTCTGGACATCGCCATCGCCATACCGGACGGCTACAAAATCACCAGAAGAGATCGAACCAACGGAATCGGCGGCGGAATAGCCATCGCTCACAAAGCTACCCTCAAAATCCACACCCACTCGGACGACACCCTCAGGACAGCCGAACACCTCCACTTCCAGATCCACACGGACCCCAACACGACCCTCAGAGGAACCCTCATTTACCGCCCTCCAGGACCAAGAGCCCCCTTCAGCGACACCATCGCCGACCTTGCAAGCACCCACGCCCTCGCTTCCCCGGATTACATCCTCCTGGGAGATCTGAACTACCATCTGGAAAATGCCAACGACGTCAACACCGCATCACTGACCTCCAACCTCCTCAACCTCGGACTCCACCAGCTAGTCAACACGCCCACCCACATCGCCGGACACACCCTTGACCCCCTCTTCACCTCAAGCAACCACATTTCCTTCAGCCACACCTCCGAACTCCACTGGACCGACCATCACTGCGTCCATTTCACCTATAAGAAAACCACAGAGCAACACCGCATCCAGCTACCTCCCCACCGCCGCTGGGGCAAAGTCACCCAAGACCAACTGACCAGCACCCTCATCAACAACCTTCCACCCGATGCAACCGACCCGAGCACAGCCGCCATCAACCTCCATCAATGGATCCTCGACTGCGCCAACACCCTTGCCCCTCTCAAGAAACCCACCGCCATCCAAGGAAAGAAAAAACCAGCCTGGTTCACAGACGATCTAACCACCTCCAAAAGCATCTGCCAGAAGCTCAAAAAGAAATGGATCCAAGAACGCACACCCGACAACCTCGCCGCCCTCAAAAACGCCAACCGCGAACACCACCAACGGATCCGCATCGCCAAGCGCGCCCACTTCACCGAACGCATCAACAACAACGCCCACGACTGCAAAGAACTCTTCGGCATCGTGAAGGAACTCTCCAATCCAAAAGCCAACTCCAACGACATCCCGCCCTCCCAGAAACTCTGCGACGACCTCTCCACCTTCTTCCACCAGAAAATCGCTACCATCCACGACAGCTTCAACACCGGTCCACCGACAGACTCCACCCCCGACGTCTCCTCCCGCGACTGCCGCCTCACCGCCTGGACCCACGTGGACGAGGCAGAAACCATAACAACCATGAACACCATCCACTCAGGCTCCCCCACGGACCCCTGCCCACATCATGTTTTCAACTCAGCCAACGCCACCATCGCCCCCGAACTCCGCAAGATCATCAACCTCTCCTTCACTTCTGCCACCTTCCCGGACAGCTGGAAACACGCAGAAATCAAACCCCTCCTCAAAAAACCCAAGGCCGACCCCAACGATCTCAAAAACTTCCGTCCGATCTCTCTCCTCCCTTTTCCAGCGAAAGTCATCGAGAAGATCGTCAACACTCAGCTCACCCACTTCCCCGAAGACAATTCCATCCTGGACCCCTCACAATCCGGATTCAGAAGAAACCACAGCACTGAGACTGCTCTCCTCGCCGCCACAGATGACATCAGACATCAAATGGACAACGGCGAAACCTCAGCCCTCATCCTCCTCGACCTATCAGCCGCCTTTGACACCGTCTGCCACCGCACCCTACTGACCCGCCTCCAGGAAGCCGGCATCCAAGATAAAGCCCTCCACTGGATCTCATCCTTCCTCTCCGACAGAATGCAGAGAGTCCGTCTCTCCCCTTTCTGCTCCAAAGCCACCAACCTCATCTGCGGCGTCCCCCAAGGATCCTCCCTCAGCCCTACGTTGTTCAACGTCTACATGGCCCCCCTCGCTCAACTGGCCCGCCAACATCATCTCAGCATCATCTCCTACGCCGACGACACCCAGCTCGTCCTCTCCCTGACCAAAGACCCGCTCACCGCCAAAACAAACCTCCACGAGGGACTAAAATCCATCGCCGATTGGATGAACAACAGTCGCCTGAAACTCAACTCCGACAAGACGGAAGTCCTCATCCTCGGGCGCACTCCCTCGGCCTGGAACGACTCATGGTGGCCCTCCGTCCTCGGACCCCCGCCCACCCCTGCCAGCCACGCAAGAAACCTCGGCTTCATCCTGGACTACGACCTCACCATGTCCAAACAGGTCAGCGCCGTCTCCTCCTCCTGTTTCAACACCCTTCGAATGCTCCGCAGAATCTTCAAGTGGATTCCAACAGAAACCAGAAAGACGGTGACCCAAGCCCTCGTCAGCAGCAGACTTGACTACGGCAACGCACTCTACACAGGCATCCCAACCAAAGACATCAAACGACTCCAACGTATCCAAAATGCCTCCGCCCGACTGATCCTCGACATACCCCGCCGAAGTCACATCTCCCCTCACCTAAAGGAACTCCACTGGCTCCCGGTAGACAAGAGGATCACCTTTAAACTCCTGACCCACGCTCACAAGGCACTTCACAACACCGGACCCTCCTACCTCAACACCAGACTTAACTTCTACACTCCAACACGTCAACTCCGATCCGCCAACCTCGCCCTCGCCATCGTACCCCGAATCCAGCGCAAGACATCCGGCGGCAGATCCTTCTCCTTCCTCGCCGCCAAGACCTGGAACTCTCTCCCCACATCTCTTCGCCAGACCCAGGACCTCCTCGCATTCAGAAGGCTCCTCAAGACCTGGCTCTTCGACCGCTAAATCAGCAGCGCTCCCCCCACCCCCCCTCAGCGCCTCGAAACCCTGACGGGTACATAGCACGCTTTATAAATGCTATGATTGATTGATTGATTGATTGATTGATTATTCCAGGGTGTTAAACCATGGAAATGAGTCCACAGGTCCCCTGATGCCTGGTCTGACACGGGTGTTAACTAATGGTGCAAAGCAATCTTTGCACCATTATTTAGCCCCTCCTCCCACCCGTGCATTATTTTACAATGGGGGGATAAATATGGGTCTATGGGGTGAGCACCATTTTTTAGATGGGAACGCCTACCTTGCATCTCATTGACACAAGGTAGGTTCATGCATTTAAAAAATGGTGCAAACTCCAATATTTTCATATTAGACGTGTCTAGCGTCAAAATATAAATATGGAGTTCATTTTGCGAAGAATTTGCGTAAACAAACGACGCTAATTCAGCACAAATGGAGTATAAATATGCCCCTTTTTTGCAGTATGTTTTAAAACGTCCCAGGCATACCTAGGCAGTGTAAATATTTCAGAAACCGGTGTTGTGTAGTTAGCAACTGTAACTCCTAAATATGTGTGAGAGATGACATTTATATTGTGGCTCCGAACAACCCGCTTGCGACAGATAACTGCAGCGACACTGATAAATGGAAGACGTCTATTAACCTTAATTATGTGAGGTTAGGGAAATTATAAAAAGCGACGACTTCCGCATTTTACCAGAAGATGGAGCAAGAGCATAAGTATTGAAATAGCGCGCCCTGATTTACGATTGGGATTAGTTGAAAAGGATTTGTTTCTAGGGTTCTGTTTTGAAAAGCAGAGACAAATGTTCGGTAAAATGTATAGCATTTTAATCATTTCAATAAATAGTTAAATTGAAAGATTTTGATTTTTTTTTAGGCCTTCGTTCAATTTGATCATATTTTACGATAACATTTTCAACATAAGAGAAGTGCTGGAAAATGATGAGACCGTTTAGTAAATATAAATTAATCTCAGCTTTTCTCTGACAACTCAAGGGCCTGATAGTATCCCCATGGGTTTCAGTTCAGTACTGTCTTCCAAAGTAATCTGCAAAATCAAACTTTAGCTGGTTGCTGAGAGGCCTAATCTCCATCGTGTTCTCAGTTTACTGATTTCAGAAGATTGTGTTCAGCTAAAGCGTCCAGAAAGAGTTTACCGGGTGCTCTTTTGGAGTGATGTACAGTAAACTGTACATCAGTGTTTGTGATGGATTTTTTTCCCCGTGGCATCTTTCTCAGAAAAGAAGAGTAAATGCAATAATTGTATTTTTTGTACAGTAAAATACTGCTACGGTGAAAAAAACATCAATATATTGTAATATGAACTACTCAGACCCAAATACAATCTAAGCTATTATAAAACATAAGAAAACACACGGAAATAAAACTCATTTGCGCAACAACTTGTTTCACGTAACACTACTTTGAACACACGCATAAAAAGAGTTTTGAGGTAGAGGGAGGTTGGTAGGACTTTACAAGAAACTAAACACATCAGGCATGACATGGCCGTTACCACATGGTACAGAACAGTATATATATTGCTTCACCCGATCACTGCTGGTTGTATCAGAGACAGCGCTCTGCTGCAAAGCAACATCAATTTGATTTTTTGGATATTTATCACAATGTTTGGGTTTCTTCAGCTAACTTATTAATTTAAGTTTTCCAGTCAGAATAAAACTAATGTCAAATCCACAGCACACTGTGTAATGTGCCGCACCTTCTCCAACTTGGCTCCTAAAGCCTGGAACACAGTCACCCTTCACATTAGGGCCAGCAGATCAGTCCTAGAATTCAGGAGACACTGAAAACGTGGGTCTTCACAGAGGACCCAGACAGGGCAGCAAGCGAACCCTCCTTCCCATCAGCGCCAGGATACCGTTCTGGGGGAGATGCACACTCAAAATGCCATAATCAAGAAGACAAAGAAGCCCATTTACAGTCTGACCGAGCGTGGTGTCCGCCGTAAATCAGCGATGTCCCAGCCTCACCCAACCTGCGGTCCCCTCCTCTTTGTTCAGAGTCATGGAATGGCGATGCCTAGGCCCTCACTAGAGCGCTAGGAACGCCATTAGATTTTAGTGCCCAGGCCTTCATGCACAAGGAGAAAAGTCCCTGCATGTCCTGGTCACTGTGTTATGTTAAGTAAGAATAAAGGGCCAGATGTAGGAAGCCTTTTGCATGTCGCAAACTGCGAAAAACGCAGTTTGCAGCATGCAAAAGGCCGAACGCGATTGCTCATCCTCAAATTGTGAGTCAGTACCGACTCGCAATTTGAGGATGCGACTCGCAAATAGGAAGGGGTGTTCCCTTCCTATTTGCGACCGCATCGCCATGCTGAGTTGCTTTGTGACCGCGAATGCGGTCGCAAACCAACTCGCAGTTACCACCAGTGTCACACTGGTGGTAACTCATTCGCAAAAGGGAAGGGGTCCCCATGGGACCCCTTCCCCTTTGTGAATGCCGAAAAAAATATTTTTTCAGAGCAGGCAGTGGTCCTATGGACCACTGCCTACTCTGAAAAAAACGAAACCAAATGGTTTCGGTTTATTTTTCATTTTGCAGCTCGTTTTCCTTTAAGGAAAACCTTGCTGCAAAATGAAAAAAAAACTGCTTTATTGAAAAAGCAGTCACAGACATGGAGGTCTGCTGACTTCAGCAGGCCACCATCCCTGTGAGTGCAGGGACTCGCTATGGGGTCGCAAATTGCGACCCACCTCATGAATATTGATGAGGTGGGTCTTTGCAACCCCATAGCGAGTCGCAGAAGGTGTCTGAGACACCTTTCTGCATCTCATTTTGCGAGTTGCAAATTGCGAGTCGGTCAGACTCGCAATTTGCAAGTCGCAAAATTTTAGTTTGCTACATCTGGGCCAAACTCCTTGGGAATTTATTCTTGAAAAACCAAACACTTGGCAGAACTCGTACATCAAGCGTGGTGCCCACCTCGTCAATACGCCCCTGTCCTCAACGGAGCCATCAGCAGCAGCTGAACTGGAGGCTGAACGCATAGGTCTTTAAGTGTGGAGGGGGATCTACCATTCGGAAGACTGAGGCGTTGGGCTTCACCAAACTAGCGCCTTGACCGTCCAACTGCCATACTTTAAGTGACCACCAATATAAGTATCTTAACCCCTATACAATTTAAACCATTACATACTCTTGCCTTGCAGCATGCCACCCCTCTGAAAGTATAGACTAATTATGAAAGAAAAACAAAGGGCAACAGGCTCCCCATCAGTGCATTGGTAGAATTGGATATCATCAATTATGTAAATACATTGAACATGACCCCCTGTTTCTTGTTTCCATCATCTAACTGAGTAAGGATTGCCAGATCTCGCCCAGCCTGCTTACGGTGGTCATGGAAACTGTCAGAGACATCTTAAAGATTTATTAAGCTATAGGCTTAGTCATATTTTGGAGTTATCTTATTTCACCGTCCAATGGCATACATGCTTCAAAAATGAAAACATGAAAGATAGTCTGGAATATCAGACTTCACAAAAGGTGTTTGGGTCTATGTCCTACCACTTTTGAAGCCCTGGGCCATGTCTCTTTCGATGTCCTACATCAAACAAGGTGTTTTAGGGGTCGAATCTCCCACAACTTTTCAAAAGCATGCTTCATCATAGGTAGCCCCTCACACTGAGGTAGGATAGTGCCACTTCAGTGGCCTCAACCAAGAAGGGAGCTCCTAGATATTCCCTGAAACAGGGCAATAAAGACGTTCAGATGTTCTATAAAAATATCGAAGGGTATACCCAAAAGTATCCTTTTATTTAAGGGTACCCATGATGTGATTAAAACTAATGATAATTATGGATTTATCTGACAAGAGCGAGTCAGACAACCATTACTATTGCTAACTTGTTTGGACCGAGATACATGGCTAATTCTGGTCCTCAGTCTACTTCAGGGCTACAGACTCCCTGCTTAACAAGTGAATTTAGATCATACAAAAAAGGTGAGGCATACAACTCTCATACCCGATACATGTTTGATGTGAGCTTCCTATAATAGAGATATAAAAAAAGAAAGAAATATTTCACTAATTCTTGCAGCCTTCTAGTAACAATGTGATATGTGACACTGAATCCCCATTAAAGGGATCTTCTATCTATCTATCTATCTATCTATCTATCTATCTATCTATCTATCTATCTATCTATCTATCTATCTATCTATCTATCTATCTGACTATCTAAAATATCTACTTCGCTCGTGGGCACTGTACTCTCTAAACTAATGACGTGACTGTAGGTGCACCTGTCAACATTATACAAAACAGTGAAACACATGGTGTATCGTTTCTTGCAAATGTGCATATCTACTGTCACATCACTTAGCCAATTTGAGAAGGCTCATGACGTCATGGTCTAGACAGAGGACAGCTTCCCCTGTAGTCACACACTAAGGGTAACAATAGTTAGCACCTAGTTAACCTCATATTAGTTCTGTTGTATTTTACATTTTAAATGGATTACTACCTGCACATTGTGGGTAGCTATCTGAATCATAACCCATCACTGCCTAGCATTTTAAGAATTCAGCCTAATAGTGATAACATTGATGTTAACGTACACATTGCTCCTAACAGGAAAAAGCCACAAAACACACCATATGCAAATAAACTGGGACGACAAGTGGTGAATCATCACAACTCCAGGTATATCAAGCATTATAGTGGTAAGACACTCATAGACGGGGTGATCAGTATGCCTGAAGTATGTTGCCTCAGTTTTTCATGACTGATGGGAGCATCGAAAACGAAGAAAAAAAAGGAAAAATGAAAAAAATAAAGAAGGACAACCCACCTCCAACAATGCTAAAAAAAGAGTCAGATCTTCAATAAAACAACACAATCCTTTTTACCATAAAAATATATATTTTTTTCCTTTATTCAAATACACTGATATCACTGAAGTTTTAACATAATAGATATATAGAAATTAATTATTATACAAAATGCTGCCATACCCACCAAAACAAACACAAAACCTTGACACGCTCACAAATTACATCCATACCACTCACACAGTTCATACCATGGTTAAAAACGTATATCATTGCGAAAATATTGTGCAACGCCCTCATTTTTACCCAAGAGCCCGACTCAGTTACTTCAATTTTATATAAAATGGATGAGAAACGTAATAATGTACAATGCAACAAATGCTTTTTTAACAAAAGTACAAATTAAGTGTAACCAATACATTCATATTCTTAACTTCTCTTTAGGCAATGTATACATATGTCAAATATCTTTATGGTTCCGTCTTCTTGGTGCCAGCATAAATGTTTCGCAGGTGCCAACGTGCGTTTTGGTGCAAAGTGATCAAAGGACCACACACCTTCTTCAGGGCATTCGCTGTTCACTGAAACCACAGGAGGGACAGCCCAACAAATATCTGATTGTTATAGGTGGATACAAATGGGGAAGGCATCACAATTCACAGTTACACGAAGGCTTCTTTACTGAAAATACATCCAGCGGGACGCACATACTAAGAAAATTCAGGTCAACTCGCTGTGAAGAAGAATCCAGAATTCCAGATAGAAAGTGTTACACAATGGCTGAGGCAAGCCTCACATCTAATGCTTCAAAGTCAGGAAAATGGGTCGTAAGGATACAAGGACCTCAACCTCTAAATCCTCAAGTGGCAAATCAGGCAGGCCCCGTAGTCTGAAACATGGATGAACAATGAGAGCATCTAAACCCTTGTGGCATACTCTCAAGGGATTGTAAATCTGCCCCTCCTATCACAAATCACATGCATCCATATCACACATAAGCAGCTGAAGACAGTGTATAGGCAATCACCCGCCTTCCTTATATGGCCCTGTGACAGCTATGGTAATATGCAAGGATATATCGCCACTTGTACCCTGTACTCTAAATAACCTTCACACCAGTACTGAGAGATTGTGTGATATTTGGATTTTATTTATTCTCCTCTGCACTGTGCCCTTATCCATTAAATGTATATAATGTCGATTAACTCCAAGAACTTTGGCTTATGTATTAGTAATCCTCTCTTCTTCTCCTTGTTTCTGGTCCCAGATTTAGGTTTCTTCTAGTTCTTCTTCCCAGGTAGGTTGTCGTAGTTTCCAGTATCCTCCTCCGGAGAGTGAGAGTGAGAGTGACAATGAGAGAGTGAGAATGAGAGAGAGAGAGAGAGAGAGAGAGAGAGAGAGAGAGAGAGAGAGAGAGAGAGAGAGAGAGAGAGATGGTTGTTTCCTTTTTCCTTTTTTTTTTAATGAGGATGTGGGTTAGTAGGCAGTAGTTTTTCTGTACTTATCTCATTAGTGGTGTGGCTCTTTTTATAATTTTTTTTCTTTTCACTGTGGTGGGTTCTTCACCTCTTTTTCTTCCCTCCACCCCGTGCTGCTCTTCTCATACATGTATTTTTTTCTTTCAATTAAGTTAGTGTCCAGCATACCGATATCCCTCTCCAGTATGTTCCTCCTTCCTCCCTCCTCCCCTTGTATGTATTCTCTCCTCCTCTCCTGCCCGCTTCCGTACCTGTGTGAGCAACACTCCTCCAGGAACATGGCTGGCTTCCTCGACCGTCTCTCTCTTTCCCTCACCTTCTCTGAGGTCGCTCTCCACTCCGTGCTGTGTCCTGGGCTTGTTGTCTTCTCCAAGACGCTCTCCGCTGGGTCCTGGGCTTGTCGTCTTCTCCGAAGATGCTCTCCACTCCTCGCGCTATCTCCTCTTCTTCCCGCAAAATTCTCCGTCCTCTCTCCTCGCTGGCTGTTTTTCTTTCCTTGGTGCTGTTGTTTTTTTTTTTCCTCCCACGCCCTCAGCTACGTTGGGCCATCCAACCCAGAAGTGCAGAGCTCCACTCTCCAGAGTGCCCCCGGGGCACTCCATGTCTGCCCACCATCAATCCCAGCCCCCGTGCCCTGTCACATTCGCTCACTCCAGCAAGTGGCTGTTGGAGCCACGAGTTGGTAAGGTATCTTGACAAGAAATCAGCATTAGATAATAAGGAGCCTGGGGATTGGTTCTCCTGAAACATAAAAGGTTGCAACAATAAGAACCATCGTAGTACCCTAGCGTTCATATTCTTATGTCTGGACAACCAAGTCAAGGGAGCATGATCAGTGAGGAGAGTGAAAGGTCTCCCTAACAAGTCGTACTGCAGGAATTCAATAGCCCATTTGATGGCTAGACATTCCTTCTCCACTGTGGGATGGTGTCTCTCTCTGGGCAACATTTTCCTGCTAATAAATAACACCAGATGAACTGCTTGTCACCGCCCCCAGTCCATGATCGGAAGCATTGGTTTGCAATTGAAAGGGTTTTTGGAAATAAAGCTTTGATGCTGTAGATCAGAGAGTCTAGCACTTTTGCTGGGTCGACCTTTTTCCTGGAGTGCTGTGAGTGGAGCGGCTATGGTAGAAAAAAGGGGAATAAAACTCCTATAATAACCGACCATCCCTAGGAAGGCTCTTATTTCTTTTTTACTCTTTGGAACAGGTATCTGTCTGATAGCTTCAACCTTATCTATTTGGGGTTTTATCAACCCCTTTTCTATCACATAGCCCAGATAATTAATTAATTGAGGTTTTTCCTATTTGACATTTTTCAGGGTTGGCGGTCAGTCTGGCTTTGTGTAGTGTTGTGAAAGCTGTTCTAGATGTTAGGTTGTACTGTATATAACAATGTCATCTAGGTAGACTGCTACATACTCTTGATGGGGTTTCAGGATGATGTCAATTAACCTCTGAAAGGTAGCCAGTGCTCCATGTAAACCAAACGGTAAGACCGTGAATTGATAGAGACCCAAGGATGTGGCAAATGCAGTTTTCTCCCTATCTGATCTCAATAGTGGAATTTGAAAATATCCCTTTGTTAAGTCCAGTGTTGTTAAGTAATGGGCTTGTCCCAGTCGTTCGATTAAGTCGTCGATTCAGGGCATAGGGTAAGTATCAAAATGGGACAGGGAATTAAGTTGTCGAAAGTCAATGAAAAAAAAAACGGTTCCGTTTGGTTTGGGAATCAATACTACTGGAGAATACCAAGGACTGGAAGAGGGTTAGATAATCCCTGCTTTTAACATCTCTGTAACTTCTTGCTCTACAAGCTGTTTCCTAGCTTCTGGTATACAATAGGGTCATTGTCTTGCCACCTTTCCTTCCATTGTGCGGATACTATGTTATATTAGGTGGGTTCTACCAGGGTTTCTAGAGAATACCTCCCCATGTGTCTGTACTACATCTTCTACTTGCTTTCTTTGTGTTGTGGTTAGCTGTATGCCATAGTTAGGGAAAACTTCTTGGTCGGGTTCTGCAAGGAGAGGAGGTCCTGGAATATCCAGGGGTTGGGTTGTAGTAATACACAAGTCTCTACCATTCTCCACTTTATGTTCCTCATCCTCATACCATGTTTTCAACAGGTTAACGTTGTATATCTGGCTCTTATTGGACCCTGCTGGGATTTCGATCCGGTATGTTACCAGAGTTATTTTATCTACTATTGTGTATGGTCCTTTCCATCTGGCTAGCAGTTTATTTTCTGTGGTGGGCAAAAGTATTAATACTTTCTGTTCTACTGGTAAATCACGTAACTTTGTTCCTACATCGTAAAGAGATTTCTGTTTCTTTTGGGTCTCTTCCAGCTGGGAATGTACTTCTTCCCACATTGAATGACAAGTTTCTTTTAGTTCCCTGGTATATGTAAGAATGCCTTTAGTCTCTTCCTCAGATTTTTCCCACTGTTCTGCTGTCATGTCTAATATTGTCCTTGGCTGTCGTCCAAATAACAGCTCGAAGGGACTATATCCGGTGGACAATTGTACATGGGTTCAGATTGCATATAATACTAAGGGTAACTTTTTATCCCAGTCTCTCCTGGTTTCATTGATGGATTTACGTAGAGGTTCGTGACTGTTTTGTTATAGTGTTCTACGAGTCCATCAGTTTGGGGATGAGAAACTGATGTTCGTATTTGTTGAACGCTTAAGATCTGACATATTTCTGTCATTAACCGAGACATAAAAGGTGTTCCCTGGTCTGTCAGAATTTCTTAGGGGAGCCCTACTGGGAAAAAACAGATCATAGCCTGAGCTACATTCTTAGTCGTCATGCTGGAAAGGGGTATGGCTTCTGGATACCTGGTAGCGTAATCAACGAGAACCAAGATATACTGGTGGCCCTTGGAGGAAGCTATCAGTGGACCCAGCAAATCCATCCCTACTCATGTGAATGGTGTGTCTATAATGGGTAGATGGAGGAGGGGAGCCTTTGGCTCTGTGTTGGGATTCAGTAGCTGGCATTTGGGGCAGTGCTGACAGTGTCTTCGTATACATCCCGGTATACCCGGGCCAGTAAAACTATCTCAATACATATTCCTCAGTTTTCTCCCGACCAAAATGTCCTACCCCACCTCTCCATGCGCTATATGTAACACCTGAACCCTGTGTTCCTTGGGCACTACTAAATGAGTTTTCTCACTCCCTTGTTGTGTGATACCTCAATACAATAGATTATTTCTGATCAGAAAATAGGAACCTACCGGTTTGGTTGTATCTGTGAGGACTGTATACCACGCGTTTTTGAGTGTAGGGTCATCCCGTTGGCATTGTCTGAACTCCCCAGCGACGGATAGAGCCCACTTTGCTTGGTTCGTAAGTTCTTCCTCCTTTCTATTGTCCCATATTTGATATGTTTTCTTCTGCACTCGCATCTGGACCTTGGTCAATCATTTCTTACACAGGTTTTGCTCTATCGCCTCTTTACAAAAAGGGGCTTCAGCCCACCAGGCCTCATCGCATTTTCCATTTTTACACTGTCTAGAAGGTCTTGAGAAGCAACATAATCAGTCCCTATGATGACATCCTCTACCAGTTCAGGGATTCCCCCTACTACGACTCTTTCTTCTTTCCCACGCCAATTCACATGTATTGCTGCCACTGGATATGTTTTACTGTACCATGGACACAGGTGATGACTACGTACTCTCTGGATAACCACTCGTCCAGTTGCAAGTATTCTCTATTCACCACACTTTGACTGCAGCCTGAATCCACTACTGCCTGTTGTAGTTGGTGGTTCACAGTGAGATTTGTGGCATACCGAGTTGCTGTTTTACCCAACCACAAGACCCTCTCCTTGGTTATTCATATTTCCATTGGTTCTACCTGGTTCAGTTTTTGTGGAGAAGCATGAGCGGTATGTCCCCATTCTGCGCATTGATAACACTGAGCTGTGGTCATGGGCTCTTTCAGGGGTAGTCGGAAAGGAACACTTATCTCAGGGTTTGGCCCTGCCATAAGTTTTACAGAGGGGAAATGGGAAGTTGGTTTGGAAGGTAATGGTAAGGTTCTCGTTGTATTGTCCCTAAACTCAGGGGCTCTTTGATAAGCACAGGCTAATTCGATGGCAGAGGCATTGTCCACACTGGGGTGTTGTCTAACACAATGGTGAGTGATTGACGGTAAGGTGTCCAAGTACTGTTCCAGTACAATGACTTGGAACATCTCCTCTTTGGTGGTCTCACCAGGAAATAAGCCATTTAGACACTTCGTGCTGTACCCTATAATAGAGGGTCAGTGGGTTCTCAGCAGTGATCCATTTAATGCGTCAGAATCGTAGTCTGTAGCTTTCATGATCAATTCCAACCCTTTCCAGAATAGCCTTTTTTATGTCTATATATGGGGTTATACCACCTAGGTTTACCACTTGATAGGCTGCTTGCAAAGGACCAGTAAGAAGGGGAGCAATATATTGGCCCCATCGCTCCTGTGGCCAGTTGGCGGAACCCGCCACTCTCTCAAAATTTGTAAAGAATGTATTCGGGTCCTCTCCTTCTTGATATTTCTGTAATACGGTGCTAGGGATGCTGGGGTGGACTCAAGTGGTGGCAATGTTATCCGTGAGTTTCCCAAGAGCCGTTTCATGTACTAGCTGGTTATTTGCGAGAATCGTAGCTTGGCTCTTTAGCGCATTCTGCAGAGCATACAGCTCTACTTTGCCTCCTTCATTTGTTCTTCCCATACCAGCTGTAGGTGTCTCTAGCGTACGGCCAACTGGGTTATCATGTCAGCCAGGGATGGTTGGTCCTCCATATTATCTTCCTGTCGGTAATATTATGTTTTATCCCACTTCTGACACCACTGTGACAGGTATGGTAATATGCAAGGATATATCGCCACTTGAACCCTGTACTCTAAATAACCTTCACACCGGTACTGGGAGATTGCGTGATATTAAGATTTTATTTATTCTCCTCTGCACTGTCCCCTTATCCAATAAGTGTATATAATGTCAATTAATTCCAAGATCTTTGGCTTATGTATTAGCAATACTCTCTTCTTCTCCTTCTTTCTGGTCCCCGACTTAGGTTCTTCTTGTTCTTCTTCCCAGGTAGATTGTCGTAGTTTCCAGTATCCTCGTCCGAACCCAGAGAAAGAGAGAGAGAGAGAGATCTGAAGCCTATCAGGTAAGTGGGCAAGTTTGGGACTGTTACTGCTTCTATTCTCCCCCTTTTCCCCATGGTTGTTTCCTTTTTCCTTTTTTTTTCGTGAGGATGTGGGTTAGTAGGCAGTAGTTCTTCTGTACTTATCTCATTAGTGGTGTGGCTTTTTTTTTTTTTTTTTTTTCTTTTCACTGTGGTTGGTGCTTCACCTCCTTTTCTTCCCTCCACCCTGTGCTGCTCTTCTCATACATGTTTTCTTTTTAATTTCAATTACGTTAGTGTCCAGCATGCCGATATCCCTCTCCAGTGCTGTCCTCCCTCCTCCACTTGTATTCTCTCCTCCTCCCCTGCCCGCTTCCGTACCTTTGTGAGCCACGCTCCTGCAGGAGCATGGCTGGCTTCCTCGACCGTCTCTCTCTTTCCCTTACCTTCTCTGAGGTCGCTCTCCACTCCGCGCTGTGTCCTGGGCTTGTTGTCTTCTCCAAAGATGCTCTCCGCTGGGTCCTGGGCTTGTCGTCTTCTCCGAAGACGCTCTCCACTCCGTGCTGTCCTGGGCTTGTCATCTTCTCCAAAGACGCTCTCCACTCCTCGCGCTATCGCCTCTTCTTCCCGCAAAACTCTCCGTCCTCTCTCCTCGCGGGCTGTTTTTCTTTCCTTCACGCCGTTGTTTTTTTTCTCCCACGTCGTCAGCTACATCGGCCCATCCAACCTAGAAGTGCGGCTCTCCACTCTCCAGAGTGCCCCAGGGGCACTCCATATCCGTCCCCATCAGTCCCGGCCCCCGAGCCATGTCACGGGCCCATAACATTGTCATGTAGTGGAAATCGGTCAAGGACCCCCACAATGCCATTCAGTCATTGCTCATGGCCAGTGTCTTCTCAGAGTAAGAACGTCCATGCAAATCCTTGCAGCACACTATAAAGGGAATCTAAATCAAGTTGTGGCCCCCAAACCATGGGTAAATTCATATGCCTGTCTGCACAGACACTTTCGTCGGCAAGGGTGAAGCTGAAACCTTGTTACTTACAGCATCCTATCACTGTTAGGTGAACACCAGAGAGCTAGAGTATTCTGATTGTTTTTGAGCCTTGGCGCTCCCTATGACATGTGCGTAGGTGAGGACGTATGTGTGTGTGGATCATGGGAACTGTAATCTCCATTGATAGGTGAAGGCTTTTCTGTGCCAAGCGTACTGGAGTTTGACTTTGAAACACAGTCAGTGTGGACTTGTGAGGCTCAGACTACTAGTGGGGCTTGCCCTGGATGTTGCCTGTACTGAATGGATAATAATTACTATCTTTAGGAACGAGGAGGCACTGGGACTCAGTGGAAAGCCTAAAGAAACATTAGAGCACTGACCTCAGGGGAACTGTGTAGTTGTTTGTGAATGCCATATTTGTCCTTTGTGCTAGTAGAGGTAGAAATAAAATACTGTTCTTTTTTCATAAAAGTGAGTATTTGGCTCAACAATGACTTATTGCTGCTGCTGTGTGCAGTTTGAGTTTTGAGCCTGTGGTCACTTCCTTGTATCCACAACTCCACCCCTCCTGAGGGAGCATTTTGCTGCTCCACCGTGTTACTAGAGAGATTCAAGTGCAAAAGGGGCATTTTACCCAGTTGCTCAGAATCCATAGTAGGTTGGGTCCCCGGATATCAGGAGTAAAAGGCCCTTGCTTGCCAATGGCCCGCTGGTAGGGGTTCTAAGAAACTTCTTTCCTCACACCTCTTAGGCCAGGAAGAATGGAGAAGAAAAGGATACAAAGAGAGTTTGAGTCAAAAGGAACACAAGCAAAGCTGCTTTCCCCTTCAAATTTACTAGTTATTATACAGACAAGAGGTACCTTTTCTGGTTTGGAGAAGATGCTTGACAATTGCTTAGATCCATGACAACTTCCCCTTCACATCTCCGTGGTTGAAGAATTCCTCAGCCTCTTCAGAATCCCACAACCACAGGCAATAACACACTACCTCTGAGGAAATTATTTAAAAAGGGTTTTGAAGGAGTAGGTGAACCCAGTGAATTTGAGTAAAGCAGTGCACATAGGGCCTGATAACAAATTTAGGTCTATTTGTCGCACATGAAAACAATACTACAGGTTATGTTATTTATTGTGTGCAATAAATACCACCCATTATATGTTTATGAGGAATAACATGATTTTGGTGTTTAGCTCACTCAAATCCGCACGGTATGGTAAATAACGTAAAATTTCTCCAGTTAAATTTTGGCAGGTTTGGTCTGCTGAAATTTAAAGAAGCTGGAGTTATTTAACACATCTGATAATTATCCAATAGTTAATGAAGGAGGTAAATACCTTTAAACTCGTAATTCTAACCCATGTTTAAACAGGGAATTATGCATGGGTCGGACTATAACAAGCAACTCATAATCAGGGCCTAAGCATCTGAAGGGTGCACCAAAAATGTGGCAAATCACCTAACACAGTGTTTCCCAACCTGTGGTCATGGACACCTTCCCAGGGGGTCCGCAAGTGTTTAGAAAATTAAATAATATTAACAGATTAATAAAGTGTATATAAATAAAGAAGCTGAATGTAGATTTATCAATTTCAAAACTAAGTTTGAATGTGAAGAAATTGGAAATTGGAGGCTAAATATTACATCAGTATCCTCAGATTGATTCGTAGGAGCAGTGCAGGTACATCGAACACAATATGGTATGGACGATGGGTGGTCTCAATTGAATTTAGAAAAGCTTCAACCTTACTATTAAAAGTAAAATTTTGATGTTTTAAAATGTCCGTGTGTTTCAAAAATACAATCAAATGTGTCATCTTTTGTGTATTTGTTTGATGAATGCTTTTTTCGGGCTTTTTTGTGAATTGCTTTGCTGTTCAAATCATCGACAGTGCTTATGCCGGGGTTCCCAGCTTCCAGGAATGATTCAGTAGGGGGTCCCCGGATTCCAGTAATGATACAGTGGGGGCCCCACTGAATGAGAAGATACAATTAGAAAGTTGAAAAGATTCTATTATTAATGATTCTTTTTAATTGAGATGTCATCTGTGATGTAATAAATTATGTCATAACACTTATTAATGCACTGCGCATACTCACACCTAACGTAAAAGGCTTAGATACCCCTGTCAAACGCAAGGCCGTCCTTTTATACCTAGAACAAACAAAAGCAGACATATGCCTTCTACAGGAGACACACCTTCAGGCTAAAGATTGGCACCAACTGAAGTCTCAGGCCTTCCCACAACAACTGCACTCTTCGGGGTGAGCAAGTCAGCGGGGGTAGCAAATATATTTTTGAAATCATTCAGAGGGAAGATGGAAGACAAGATAGTTGAGATTAAAGGAAGGCTGTTAACATATGTGCGGGTAGGAGAGCAAGTCCTGGCCCTAGGCTCAATATACGTTCCGAATATCAACCAGGAAATCTTCATTCTTAAAGCAGTCACCGACACATTGAGCTCCAAAGAGGAGTTGGTTCTATTGGGGGGGTGACCTTAATCTGGTGTTCAACAATATCATGGACCGCTTGGCCCAGCGTCATGGTATGTCAGGGGGCTGACTGGTTGCAGGAAATGGGACTCCTAGACTTGTGGAGGCTGACCCATACCAACTACCAGGACTTTACTTTTTATTCCCATGCACATAAAACATATGCTAGGCTGATTTACTTTCTGAGGACGAGAGCACTAGGTGCAAAGCAGACAGTGCGTATTCCAATGGTGCTGGGCAGGGAGGCCCCCGGAACTTGTTCTCCGCCAGCCTTTTCATGACTGGCGGAAAACAAGGCTGTAATCGGCTAGGCAGCGCTGAGTTCAACGCCTCCCTGGCTGATTACAAGCAAGACCACCGTCAGCCCATCGGGATCTTGGATCCCAGCAAAATTGGCGGTCTTTTGGCAGGTCTGCCCACCAACCTCGTAATGTGGTGGTCGGATAGCCACAGTTGCAGCAGTCTGGCAGTGTTGTGAATGGATTTACACCAAATCACAAAAGGCACAAGTTGTGTAATTCCGTTAAGTCGTTTTTTTGTAGCCCTTCTTAAAGAAGACTTTGGAAAATGCATGGGGATTTTGTATTTAGCGACGCCCTGACATGAGTGATGTAATATGTGAAGTCATAAGCAGTGCATTTGGGGGGCATAACTTATACTTAGCTGCGGTAACTATAACTGCCGAATTTCTATGGTTTTGTGTGTGTAAAATCTGAACCTAACTATAACATCCCAGTAACTCATGATTTTTTCAGTGAATTTCTAAGATTTTTTAAATTCTATTTCCTACCTATAACATCCATGCAACCTTTGTTTTTTTCTGGGAATTTTAATGCTATTTCCTAACTATAACATTACTGTTACCGTTGTTTTTAGTGACTTTCATTAGTTTTTTTAAAATATAAATGGTATTACAATTTGACCCATAAGTTTAGTTTATAAATACATTTTATTCACACATTTATTATTATTATTATATAATTTAAAACTAACAATTAAAACATTAAGGTAAGGTAGCTTATTTAGTCTTTCTATATATGCAATTTATCAAGTCTTTCTTTTTTCATTCATTTTATAGATCTGCAGATCCGTTGTGAATCCTCGGGGTCTGCCATTTATATTGTGGGATGATGCACGACCAATTTGTGGATCCCTTCCCAATGAAAAGCACAAGTTCAATACTAACAAAGCGACATATTTAATGCAAACATATGCTTTTGCAATTTCAATAAGTGTATCACTGCCTGTGTGTGGGTGTTTGAGTGGCTGTGTGAGTGACTGTTTGGGAGTGGCTATATGAGTGTGTGTAAGTGGGTGAGTGAGTGGCTGTGTGGGTGTGAAAGTGTGTGTGTGGGTCTGTGAATAGGTGTGGAGCTTTTTGTGGGTGTAAGTGGCTGTATGGGTATTTGAGTGGGTCAGTGAGTGGCTGTGTGGGCGTGAAAGTGGGTGTGTGGATCTGTGAGTGGGTGTGGAGCATTTTTGTTCGTGTGTGAGTGGCTGTGTGAGTTGCTGTATGGGTGTGTGAATGGATCTGTGAGTGGCTGTGTGGGTGTGTAATTGGGTGCATGAGTGTGAGTGTCAGTGGATGTGTCAGTGGGGGTGGTGGTGTGTAAGTGGATGTGTGAGTGGGTATGTGTATAGCTGTGTGGGTGTGTAAGTGAGTGTTTGAGTGGTTTTGTTGGTCTGTGACTGGGTGTGTGAGTGGGTGTAAGGGTGAGTAAGTGGTTGTGTGGGTGTGTATGTGGTTATGAGAGTGGGTTTGTGAGTGTGTGTGTGAGTGGCTGTGTGGGTCAGTGAGTGGGTGTTTTTGTAGGTCGGCGTATGAGTGGCTTTAGGCTCCCCCCGCAGTCCTGTCATTCTCTCTCTCTTTCTTTCATCCCATAATGGGATAAAAAAGAGATAGAGATTGCTCTCTTTCATCCCAGGCCCTGCTAATTACTGCACAACTTATGACACTCATGAAATTTTTTATAACATATTTGATAATATCAATGTAATATTTGCAGTAAACTTTTTGACGAACAAACTGTGCATGGCAAGGGTGTGAGTTATAGTTACCTTGGGGCACGAGTTATAGTTACTTGAGGTAGCTATAAATATAACTGGTGAATTTATATGGTTTTGTACGTTTAAAATGTGAGCCTAACTATAACATCTCTGTAACCTTTTGTTTTCACATGAATTTCTATGTTTAAAAAAAATTCTATTTCCTAACTGTAATGTCCCTGTAACCTTTGGTTTTTTTCAGTGAATTTCTATGTTTTTTTAACATATAGTAATTTTCATTACTACACGTTCATTCAACTACTGCCGCACATGGCCGGGGGTTGGCAGGCCAGGCCCTGAGGGCAACCCCCTATAAGCACCCAACCTTGCACTGCGCACAGCCTTGGCCCGTTGTGGCAGGGGTTTCCTGCCACGCCTTGCCTGCATCCAGACCCTACCTCCAACCCCCCTAACCCTACACTGCGCACAGCCCTTTGCCTGTGCACAGTGTGAGTCGACCGCAGCCTGTCTCTCTGGGTGTGAGAATAGGTGCAAGAGGGTGTGTCTCAGGATGAGAGTAGCTGTGAGAGTCTCTGTCTGGGTGTGAGAGTGCGAGCATCAGTGTCTTAGTGGGTGTGTCAGTGTCTGTCCAGGTCTGTGAGTGGGTGCATGAAGGTGTCAGTGGATCTGTGAGAGTCTGAGTAGGTGTACGAATGGGTGCGTGAGTGTCTGAGTGGGTCTGTGAGTGGGTGTGTGAGGGTCTGAGTGGGGCTTTGACTGTTTGACAGGTCCCACTGTCAGAAAGCAGAGTGTTTGCTATGACTTGGCTGCAAACGTCAAAGCTACAGCCAAGCTACAGCAAAGAGCTATGCCCCGGTGGTGAGCACCCTGGGACATAGCAGGATCTGTCCCAGTGGGGGGGGTAGTCTCAAGAGCCATTAGTAGCTCCTCGAGGGGGCACTGGGCTGGAACTGCATTGCCTATTCTCCCTCACAGGGGCAGTCACACTCCTGAGGCTAGAGAGCCCCTCACTACTCCCACCACCTAGGTCACTGTTCCCAGTAATCCGGGCTGTCTGCATGTTCTCCAGTGCATTGGTAACCTGCCCCAATCACCATGCAACGTCTCCATTGCAATATGCTATCTCCACTTGCATGCCCAGGGCACGTCCTGACAGTAATGCAGTTGCATTTGTGAGGCAATGGACAGATCTGCTAAACCCATCCAATCTACCCATCAGTTGGTGATGATGCCTATGGTGGGTGACATGGTCCTGCCACATTACTGTGCAGAGTTCCTTAATGGTATTCATCATCTCCCTTAAATTGTCTGCTGTTGCTTTCTGTCCTTCCAGCACTGTTGCATTCAGCTGACACATTTGCGATTCAGAGACCCCCAACTGTCTGCGCATTGATTTCATGTGCTTAAATGGGAGGCGCTGCACCTTCAACATTGATGCCTCCAGATCCCCAAACATAGATGGGCCCTGACCTTCCTCTGTGGTCTGCCTGACATGTGCTCTACGTCTCCTGTGGGGAGCGTATTGGTGCTGGAAAAGGAACTGACGTCTGTGGGTGCGTCTATCCTCTGAAGGTGGTGCATGCACATCTCGTGTCATGTCACTGGCCTCCAGGATGAACTCAGGGAGTGGTGCCGCTGTTGCCCTGCATCTGGGTTGTGCAGGTGTTGTGGGTGGTATGGACACAACGTTTTCAATATTGAACTTTGGCTGGCTTTCCTCATTCCCCCCAGTTTCTCTTTCTGCTGCAAGTGGTGAAGGGATATCTACAACATCAATGAGCAGTATTTCAGTTACAAATTACTTTTGCGTGTCTCAGTTCAAAGTTAATTTTGAAGTAAACAGTTTCCCTTACATAGTGTTTCTGCTTGTCATTTGTCTTACCTATCTGTAAGGGGTTGCACAATGCTGCAGTGTTTGATCTTGTTCCACAGTTGGAGCATGGACTACCACTCTCATAAGGCATTGTTGGGTTGCATGGAATGTGTGGCATGGACTATTTATATCAGTGAGCGTTAACATCGATTTCCTCTAGGGGACAATTTTCCCTGCACATATGGTAATTCAAATAATTGTTGTCCTTACCTTTGCTGGTGCCAGGTGTGGCTGAGGTGTCTATGTCAGTGACCCAAATGATGGCTTCAGCCTGCAGAGTTGCCCCTAGCATGTCCTCCAACGGGGTAGATGGTGTCTGGGTGGATGTTCCTCCGCCAGTACTCCTTCCTTCCACATGCCTAGTCGCTACTTTCTCCTTCACATGTGTATGTAAATCGTACCAGTGCATCTCCTCAATGGAGCACCATGCCACATCCACTGCGCTGATCTTTGCCTGGATGTCAGTCCATATTTTATGCTTCTCACTCTCTGGGACATAGAGTGAGTTTTTCCCAAAGATCTTGTCAAGGTTCCTTACCTCCTCTTCAGTGAGCACCTCCAGTTCCTACCCACTGAACCTTAGTTTCCTTTTTCTACCTCCAGCATCCTTTGCATTCCCCTCTGTGGCCATGGTGTGATTGGGTCCTGGGTGACACTCCAAACTGGCTTCCTAATGCTCAGCTCACAGAGTCTGTCTCCTCCTGCGGCTCAGGCTTCTGGATTTAGCATGTCTGACTCATCTCCTGGTTGTGAGGTCATCAAGCTGCTCCAGAATGCAAAAGTCACAAATTGCAACTACCAAATAGCGATTCACTATTTTACCAAATCGCTATTTGGTCATCGCTATTTGCAATTGAGAATATTAGTTAATCGCAAAAAATGTTGCAAATCGTATGTTACTTCGCATTTAGTGATTTCCAAATAGCAATTCAGTATAAATCGCTATCTGGTAATCGCTAATGCGGTGCTTCATACATATGGCCCTAGATCCTAACTATAACTATCTAGTGGCAACCACCACTAGCTAATATATATATATATATATATATATATATATATATATCTACAAACATCTCCTTAACTTGGCTATCTTGCTGCACCCAGAAAACCAATATATTCAGTAAGCCAAAATATTAACCTTACTCAAGGGGGCACAAGTTATAGTTATGTTAGGGCACGAGTGATCGTTTCTTGAGAAGTGTAATGTGAGCTATAGAAAGTGGAAAACATTTCAGAATGTTCTGCATGTCCATGTGTATCTGTCCATGCTCATTGCGAATGCCCATAATATAATTGGCACTCAATTGTCTCCTGGTCATCGTAACCAGTGTGTGCCCTTGTTGTTCCCCCTCCTCATATGCTCTAGTCATAGCAAACGTGCCCAGGAAAAGACATTACCTAATTGCCTGTATGTGAAATTCCACGAGTACTGTCCTAACCAGCTGGGCCACAAGGGGGTCAGACACACCTCCCACTAGGGTTTCCAGTCACTTGAGTTTGCCCTCCAGACCGGAGAGGTGAGTTTGGAGAGAATGTAACACTCCCCCACTTTTGGTGAGGCACAATCCCCAGACCACAATCTTAAATGCCTCAGATACAGTGCAAATGGAAGGTACAAAATTGCTATTCCTAGCGTAGAAATCAGCGATTCCAAGCTGAAGCTCCTCTTAGAACTGCTGGCCTAGTAGGGAGTGCAGGGAAAGGTACCGGTTCATGCTGAGGGGAATCTGGGTCGGTATGGACACTGAATGTAGAATAGATTAGTGGTCTGAATATGTACGTGCAAGATGCACCATCTGTTGTACACCATCTGTTGTCCCACCCCTCAGGAAATCAACCAGTAATCCAATGTGGATCAAGTACCCCAGAGTGAAAAGTGCTTTCTTTTGCCAGCAGATGCTGCAGCCTCCAAATGTCAAGCAGGTCGTGGCTTTCGATTATGGCTTGTAGGTGATGGGAGGCAAAGCTGCGATAAGTGTGAGGGATATGACAGCGATCCATCTCTGCAGATAGGACTGCGTTAAAATCGCGGCCCCAAAATAACAACATTGGGCCTATGGAGGAGATCGACCCCACAAGCCACTGAAGAACTTGGGATATTCTGTATTCAGCCCATAGCAATTAACTTCCAATGTCATGGAACAGCAGCTTCCCCCACATGATTGTGTAGTGGCCAAGTGTGTCATATATGGAACCCTGTGGTATGTACAGTACCCCCTGCATATAAGAGTAACTGACCCAGCTGCGTATGTTGTGTAGGTAGAAAATAATCTGTGCGTTGCCCATCTGTCCGCTAAAGTGGTCCTAGTGGCAGTGTCCAGGGGCATCTCTTGTAACAGGGCAATGTGAATGCCATGTTGATCAAGGTATGCCAGTATATTCCTGCACATGCGTGGGTCACCGAATCCCCTTACATTCCATATAATGTATTTGTAAGGCATGTGTGGGGGAGAGGCGGCAGCCTTCAGTGAATTGCTCATGCTACTGTGGGGAGAAGGAAAAGACTCTGTATACAATGTATAAGAAAGTAAGAGGGCCAAGACAGCAATATTGTGTTATGACAATTCCGGAGCTTTTGGCACAGTAAATGAATACCTAACTTTGCCCCTCCCACACTGACAGTCCAATCTTGTCAGGAAAAGTCTCCCTCCCTGAACATAGCCTGTAAACCAACAACAATAACAGAGATAGTCAGACATCACCCATAGAGGGAGATAAAGGAGGAACAAAAAACATCCTTGAAATGAGGGGTAACCTATGGGGTGCAGCCAGATACCCGGTGGGGTCATCCTCGACAGAGTGAGGGTGCCCATGGAAAATAGTACAAACCTCTGTTAACAGGGAGCATGTGTTTCACAACATGAGCAAGCTAGCAAGAACGAAAAAACCTGCAGATAACAGGATAGAAAAGAATTAAAGTCATGGAGACAAGAGGGGAGGTCTCATCTCATGGGGCCTCACTCAGGGACAAGTTAGCCCTGGTCAGCATCCAGCGAGGATGGTCGGGAGGATGAGACTAACGCTTGTCCTCATGACCCTTGGAGATATGTCTGCGCATGAAGTCTGACATCTGCTACGGGTTGGTGAAGATGTGGTACTTGCCATGCACTTTGCTGTGACCTTAAGGCACACAGGGTAAAGCATGGTGCATGGAATCGCATCTTGGTGGAGCTTTTGCTTGACAGGGATAAATTCACGGCAGGCATCCTGCACGGCAATCGTGAAGTCTGGAAACAACGAAATTGTGTTCCCATCAAAATTCTGTGAATGTTTTTCCCCTTGCCAACCAGAGAGCAATGTCTCGGTCCGTAAAGTTAAGTGAATGGGCAACAATGGAGCGTGCTGGTGCACCCGGGGGTGGCTCAGCAGATAAGGTGCGGTGGGTCAGCTCTACAATGAGGACGGAGGAGAAAGAGTCAGCAGCAAACAGAGAAGTTAGCATTTTTTTGACATAAGCCTCTAATTTGCCCGTATGAGGGGCAATTCCGGCACATCAATTATGAGAAGGTTATTGCGGCGGGATCTCGACTTCAAGTCCTGGTTTTTAGCTGCAATTACTTTCAGCACCTTCCTCATGTTACGTAGCACATTCCTTTTAGCTGCCATATTGTCCTCGACCACAGATATGCATTGTTCCGCCTCCTGTACTCGTCCATCATGCTTTCCCAATTTATGGGTTATAGTATCCATCCTAGCACTCATGGAGTCCATTTTGGATTCGTTAGACTTTGTTGCATCCCCAGAAGGAGTGCTCAAACGTCAGTTAGTTTTAGGAGTGCCGACTGAGGGGCCAGCAGTTTCAAGCGTCTTCGGCCCAGTGTCCGCCATCTTGGAGGTATGGTGATTGTCAAAATGGAGCTTAGACTATCGTCCATCAGATTTGCCCATGATGCCAAGAGAGATGAGGCCTGCAGCGCCTCCCTTGGAGGGTATGTTGTTGAAGGGAGCAGTGTTTGCCTGCCACAGAGGATGTCTTGTGGGCGAGATAGTAGTCCCAGGCTAGGTCCTGCCTCATCTCTACATATGTGTGTAAGACAGAGAGGCACAAGCAGACCTGGCCCTCGCAGAGGTGGGGACCCCTACTAATCTCCACGCAGCAGCTTGCACAGGAGCTGAGTTCTAACAACAGGCAGAACGTGCATACTGGCTTGTCCAGAAGCGAGAATGCATCAGGTCAGCCCCAGAAGCCAGGTGCAGTAATTATGTGTTTTTTAAAGGGCTAGTGCAGAGCTTTGAATAGTGCAAGTAGCAAACATACACTATCTGCCAGTATCACCACATTACAGCATGTACAGCAATGTGCGCACTAAACCTGGGGCCCAAGGAACAACACATGAAAGGGTGCTGGATCAAGGGCCACTGGCCCACTCACTGAAACACATTGCACAGGATAGGTCGATCTCTGTATGACACAGAGGGCCAAAAAGCTAGTGGTCAGCCCCTTGAGGTGCTGACGGGCCACTCTAGGATTGCACAACACAGGCAGTCAGTATATGTCTTCCAAAACAATGAAAGCGGGAGGCAGCAATTAAGCCCAGCACCATCGGCAAACCCGCTCACCTTGTAATCAGCTGTAGTTTCGAGTGCTGGCCCCGAGCATAGTCTCACTGTCACCGCATCGCCACAACAGGGTGTCTGCTGCACCGCCCCAGCTGTCCCAGGCGCGGCCAAGATAAAGACCGCAGAAGAGCACCCGCCAGTACTGCATGGACCCCCAGCCTTGAGTTGCAGGCCCTGCAGCGCCCGACTCGGCATGCGACCACACAAGCTGCAGTCACCCCTGGAGGCCTTTGCAGGCCCCGCTCGGGCCCTAAAGGCCTAAATCTAGACACCGTTGAGCCCCTGACTCAAGCCTGAGCCCACCGGTCCCCACCGAATAGGCACACCAAAGAGGAAGGGCCCAGAGTGCTGCAGCCCAGCAGCTGTCAGGAAGGAGCAGGCCCTAGGAGCCGCTAATCCAGTGCACTCAGGGACCTAGACAGGGGGCCTCCGGGCCTTCACACAGTCCTGAGTGGTCAAGGATTACATTGCTGCTAACTTTTCCACTAATGAGGAACTTGGAGGCAGAATGATGGCGGATTATGTTCCCAGACTGCCAGAGCCTCCCACAGGTGCGAACATCTTGCAGGCCAGCTCCTTTGGCACCCCCTGGTCTGTTCTCCTTAAGGACAATGTACTTCCACCTCCATTTTTGTTCCCAGAATCACAGTATGTGAGCAGAATTGGTGTCCAAATGCTTAAACATTGTTGCTCTTGACTATGGTGAATTGATGTTGTCAAACTGTAGATACAGTCTTGTTGATAGCTCTGTCTACAATGCACAGTGATGCTCATTACACGTATTTATAATGGAAACTGCTCGAGAGCAGAATCTGTTAAATTTGTCCACCGTGCCATAAGAAATTACCATACTTTCTCAGGTTTTTTGGTGTTATGTATTATTTAGCATTTAATGATAGCCGGTGTCTTATCCATTTGAGGAGCTGGAGCAGCGCTATTTTACCACCATAGAAATTGGTTAATTGTTGCTTGTAATAGTAACTTTCAAGGCACATGCTATGTTTCGGTGGAAATATAGCAACATTTGTAAACATATCCGACGGATGCAAATTAACATAGCGCAATAACATACATAAAAGCAAAATTACAGCACACTTAAAAAACACTGAAAAGGGACTCACCGCTGAAAAAAAGTCAAAAGAGAACTTAATAAAACAAAGCAGAACAGAATAACAAAATCCTGTTGCAATAATACACCACAAAAACACAGCTGCGCAAACAGGCAACAGAAGCCATCATTAACAAAATGTTGCATAACTGATGTGCACCAGGATTCTTGCCACATGTTACCACCTCCAGAATCCTGTTTTCAAAACAGGGCGGTAGAAAGTGTTGGTGTTTAGAGCAAGCCTTGCCTTTCCACTAAGGACATGAAATAGCATCAGCAGTGCTTTAAATGGGCCGGTACTTCCCGGTACTGAGTACCGGCACTTTTCTATTTTGAGAGGAGAGTACCTGCACTTCTCAATAAAAACGCAATACTTTTAATTGGAGAGTGCCGGCACTTCTCAGAAACAAGCAGGCACTCTGACACAGAGTACCTGCACTTCTATTTTTCCATTTCAAGCACTGAGCATCAGGTAAAATTGTTTTGTGATCCGGCCCTGTAAGTGTAGGGAGGAGGAAGAAAGAGAGGCATGAGGTGAAATCAAAACTAAGCGACTTGTGTATTATCAAAACCCTGCATTTGTCAGGACCCTTTGCCCCCTGTACTTTATTAAATGCATTTAGCCCCGTGCCTGGCCCCTGCTTCACAGGACAAGCCCCTAGAAAATGGAAGTCAAACGCAAAGTTTATAAACCTCCCTGCAGTCGACGTCTGCACTTCACGTCTCTGGACTACGTTGCTCTCTTCATGGAAAGGAACTACAGGAGATACATGACAGATGTGTTCTTTGTAACAGGCTTCAAACCACAAACAGCCCGAAATGAATCATTCACGCAATGAGGCTAAATAAATTCTCATTTCTTATCATTTGTGCACAGTTTGGCACAGATATGACTTCCTGCATGTCATGAAAAAAGAGCGCGGAGTCACACCACTGGCAGGTTTTCAGTCCAAATCTGCCTTTGATAGTCCCTGATGATATATATATATAAGTCCTCATTTGTCTGCCATACGCTGTACAGTCCTTTTCTTGTCACTATAACAAACCATGCAGTTATTAGACACTTTATTTTTTAAATAAACTTAACCTACATCAGCTTTTGTATTCAAAAGAATATAGTGCAACTTTCCCTGTTTCCGCATTTTCAAAAGAGAAGTCAAATTCAGCTTATTGATTTGTTATTGTCTTGATTTTGTATAGGCTCCTAAGAAAAAGTATATAAATAGCAGGAAATACGATTTCATCATTATCTTGGCTCTCGTGCTCGCGCTGTAACAAAATTAATATGAGGCCAGATGTACAAGCACTTCACAACAAGGAAAAAAAAAGCTTTGGACAACGTGGCAAACGTTTCCCTGGTGCAAAGTCGTTTGTATAGAACAGTGCTTTTTTATGGGTGGTACATTAGGTGCCGGAGCACCCTCTTTGTATGAAATTAAATGAAAAATAACGTATAAAGTGCACACATACCATAAGGGATCTTGGTGCTGTAGATCACCGAAAAATGAGAGTGACCAGATACAACCTTTCCCTTTAGAAGGAGGCCTAGAGCCCTTTAAGGGTTTCTTTCTCCAAGTGAAAGCCCCAGCCAGACCTATGGAACCCTAAAGTGCGAGTATCCACTGACTAGGTGCACCGCTCAACAATGGAGGAACTTGCCAAGACCCATGCAGTTCATCACAATGATGTGATTTTTTTTATTATATATTTCTTTGATTTTTTTAATGAACATATCAGTGCATCAACGGTCGGCCCACCAGAAGGCTATAGCCCATTCAGAACTCAGCAGACAGAATTAATCTTGACCTTCCACGCCGCACTCACATCACACCATACCTGAAGGAACTTCACTTGTAGCAAAGCACAACAGGGCCCACATAGAGCCTACATTCTGAATTGCACATTTTAACTTAGCCTTTCTTTCTGATAGTGAGTTTTTATTCGGGTTTTTGCTCATTCAATAATGTACTGAGAAATCACTGTACATGCAGCATGTTTGTTGTCAGCAGTGCCGCCATTCAGTCTGTACACTTAATCCAAGGCTTGAACATGATGTCCAAAGTATTATGATTATCTATGGAGACAACTCATTATTTGGTTGCATCTGTTCTGCACCTCTGATTCGGTGCAATACGAACTGTGCTTGTATTACAAAAACTGCCTCTGTGCTACATTTAGCAAAGGAGGATTTCTGCTAGGATTATCCTGGAACACAGAGCCACCATGCTCTTGATAGTGTAGGTAGTAACAGATAGGAGTGTACCAACACAATAACATTATCGTGGTTGAACTGTTTATTTTTTTCACCATTTTGTAAAGCTGGTTACCATGCTTTGTCTCATTCGCCAAATAATTGCAGCTCATGTTTTTATGCAATAATATGGTTGTTGCAATAAATGTTTGAAACTATATTTTACATCTTTCTTGTGTCTCATTTTGGGTACTCAGAGTGACAACGAAAGGGTAGATCTGTTTCCATGATTTCCTTGGAAATCTGAGTAGTCATATTCGAGGGTGCAGATACCATCAGGTTCCATGATCTACTTAGGGGTTCAGATGGGACAATGTGAGCTAGCTAGGAACTGTGTCAACATTTCCTGGTGGTATAGGCAAACAGAGTCCCTGTACACTGACATTTATGTTGACCAGATACACAGTCCTACTTAATTTGCAGTAACGGTATAACACACTAGCTCTTCAAACACAAATGAACTCAATTCAGACTCCTCACCCACACTTTCAAGACACTACATAACAATGTCCAGCATATCTCAACAATCGCATTTGCTTTTATAAACCTTCCAGACACCTCTGCTTGTCCAGACTCCTTGCACACAAACTCATTCAGAAAAGCAGATCTAGCGGTCGAGCCTTTTGGTACAGCACTCCTCAACCATTGAATGACCTGTCGCTACACATAAGAGCCTCTTCCTCACTTCATGAATTCTTCAAGAAGCTGAAGACATGGCTTTTTTCTCCGAGTAGACCCATTATGACCTAGGTTTGGCTAGACTCACACCTGTTAGTGCTAGGGTACCGTCCCAGGTGATATGGTGCTCTACAAATGTGCATAACATATGTCTAAAATTAAGGAAAAAAACAGCAGATGGCAAATGACACAGATCTCTTTGCAAGTTACTATGGACACTGGGTCAACAGCATACTCATAAAAGCTGTTCCAATGCCAGACTTCCATGAAAATGAAATGAATTATAATGGATATTTATAAACTCTGACAAAGATAATTTTAAAATAGCCCAAATATTACTTTACAGTAATAAAAACTTGTGGTGCAGAAATAAAAATTAAAAAATTGTGAAACAGGGAATACCTTTACCTCAAGATGGCGTCCATAAAGCCTTGCACGATTGCAGTTTTTGTTACTGATTTCCTGAAACTTTTCAGTGGCCACCTTGCAGTCAGGCTATTGTAATCTGGATAGGGACAAGACAACAGAGTGGATGTAAGAAATTGGGTTATTAGTCAAGGGGAAGTGACTACCCACCTTGAATAATAATCACAATCCTTGTCAAGGTGAACCTCAAATTCCCAACATTAACCTGCTCTCCAACACCTGGTAGCGATGGCATGGAGCAGACAGGATTATCTTAGGGCAGTGTGTAAAGTAATTATGCAGTACGAAAACATTAATGAATAAAAAACACAACACGATAAAAATACCAAACTGAATTAAGAAAATAGAGTTAATTTTGATAAATAAAATGACACCAAAATGTCAAAAATCCAATAGGATGAACAGGAGATATGATTTTTTTGGAAAGTTTTTAATAAAAATAGCGCCAAAAAGCATTATACACCAAAGGCATTCAACTGGTCATGGTATGCCAAGACCTAAGTCCTATTTGAGGCCGACCTTAATGTAGTGCAGGTTGGTTACAGAAACCAGGTTTGACTTGATCAGAGGTTTTACCTTGTTGGCTTGTTATGTCCTTTTAGCTTTAACAGACGGCCAGCCCTCTCACCCTTGAACTCAATTTATTTGTCCTGGGTACAAGAGGGTGGAGGTCCAGTTCCTTCAGACTCCTCTGTGGTCACAGACAGCAGGTTCAGTTCTCTTGTGTTCTTCTTCAGATCCAGAAAGTGTTCTGAGGAGGACCTAAGGGGACAACACATTTATGCCTGGCACTAGCATTTGACTGAGGTGACTCCAGCTCTCTCCCTAACCAATGTGATAACAGTTCCCAGGGTTACCCCTACACACCTTTGAAGAGGTTTCTGTCAACCCTATTGCAAACAATCCCACAGTTTCCCATACTCCTAAAATCCAAAAATGGTGAAGCCCTTCTCCCCTTGTGCAGAGCCTGTGTAGCCATCCAGAAGTGTAGCCAGGGTAATGTACAGCCCCTCCTCTGGGGGCAGTTTCTCTCCCACTGGTATCTTTGCCTGTCTGAGTAGAACAACAAAAGAAGGGGCAAGTCCATGTGACAGTTGTCATTTGACATCATTCTAGTCACAGTGGAGGCACCTTTGAAGTAGAAGTTCTGAGTACACACCAAATCGTCATCCTGCCAGAGGAACAAAAACACCTTCCCACATCCAGGCCTTAGTCTCTGCTCTGGAAGCAGGTTTTATACCTTCTTCAGGGCAATTCACCAACTGGGTAACAGTTGGAAGGCTCGTGTAAATGAGCTTTTAGGAGTTTCAAGGAGGGAAAAAGTAACTTTCTGAAAATTACTTTGTCTTACTATTTATCACAAATCTCACTTCACCTTCATGTTGGGCTTTTGATAAACATCAAAAAGAGTTGTTTAATTATGTTTCTAGCTGCTCTCTACCCTGAGATAGCATAATTAGGTTTTATTAATGCTTTCTAGAGTTTTGCTTTGGGCCAGCCATTCTTTCTATAGGAAAATGGCTTTTAGGTGCTAGTGATTCTAAGGACATGTTAAAATTACATTTCAATATGTTCTACTTTTAAATACTATGCACCCTGCCTTGTGTGCTACACGCAGTGCTTAATTTGAGCCAGTGGTTGCAGGTGGGGTTTATTGGCACTCATTTTGGGGGACAGATACTTATTTTTCCTCGGCAGGCATTGAACTAGAGCTAGAGCGAGAAAAACACAAAACAAGGGGCATAAGAAAAAAAGAGAGAAACTGTGGGAAAAGGAGGAAGCAGGGGTGAAAAGTAACCTATGCTGGCACTTATTCTTTAACAAATTAAGTACTGCTTAAAACCCTAATTAGGGGTGACATTAATATTAGAAAAAAGAAAAAGGTTTAGACCTCTCAGAACTGTTTACTTTGACAGGTCAAACTGTAGTTTTTACACTGCTCCAGTCAGGCCACAATGGTTGATCTGAAGCTATGTTTGTGTGGTCACTGTAGTGGATGGCACAGTAGGTACTGCAGTCCACTAGTCTCATTTAACTTCCAGGCCCGAGTACACTTTGTATATGTTAGGGACCTATAGGCAAGTTAAATATGCTAATTAAGTGTATGTCAACTTGACCATGTTTAAAGGGAGGGGGCACAGGCACTTTATCACTGGTCAGCTAGGGCAAAGTGCTCAGATTTCCACAGCCAGCAAAAACAGATGGGGCAAAAATCAAGGGGCACATCATGCAAAAGATGGTTATTTTTACAGTGGCCATCTTAAAATCAGACTTGCAACAAGTTACGACTAACACTTTAAAGACATCTACTGTGGACAAAACAAAACAAAAATGGATTGCCTTATGTATACAATGCATGTATGAAAGAAAGAATTTCATGTGTAATGATTCAGTGTCCTTTTAAGACAACAATTTCCATATCTCATATCTCCAGCATCTCTCTACCAATCAAATGTGTATTTTACAAGGTGTCGAAATGTACATCTACTGCTTGCAGCTGAAGAAATATTTCAATTAGTATTATAAACAATAATCTGCATTTATTTGCGCTAACTGAGACGTGGCTGAGCTGCTCCTCACATGGTATTATGGACCTACTGATGGGCCACAACTACTCCATCATCAGGAAAAGCAGACCTGACTAAAGGGGCAAGGGGATAGCCATCGTTAATAAAAGTAAAATCTCACTCTCCCATAAATGTCAACATTTTAAAACTGGAAAACGGGATATTTTAAAAAACATAATTGGGGGAATGTATTTTCCCTATCGAGTTATATTGAAGCAGAGGGCATTTCAGGTGGGAAACAGCTCAAATAAAACATTTTTTGGCTACTTAAATCAGCAGTCTCAAGCCTGAATCAGGTCTGTTGGTATTTATTCACTCGCTAACGCCACCACAATACTTTCAATACTTGAACTCCTCTAGGCTGAGGTGTTACGCCTAGTTAATGTGAGACCCCATTACTGATTACCCTGAAATAAATAAATTCACTTTTATTAATAAACCTAGGCAACTTTATTTTTCTTGATCTCCACAACATTTAATAAAATAAATGAATAGACCATGCGGTTTCTGCCTTTGTCCACTTCTTGGCAGTGAATGATCGGGAGAAGCAATGCAAAATAGCCATGCGTTGCACAGCATCATGTCATATCTCATAGTTGCTACACAAGACTTAGAACAGTCCAAGGATCCTGCCCATATCGACGTTTTGGCTCATGTACCTTTCCTCGGATTCTGCCAAACGCCTCTAACTTCCGACAAAACCACAACCCATCGGATTTCAAAAGCTTGATTTGGTGGAATTAATTTCCAAGATGTCCCTTCCTTAAATTCTGTGCGATGGCACTCACTTGCTCTTCACACTAAAAGAAACATCGAAAGGCAGAGCCTCTGCATCTAGGAAGGTGAGCGGCTATTTCCAGCACTGATCCATACAAGCAAATCCACTGAATGGTTCTATGGCACTGACTAGTGCTTACTCAAGCAACATATTGGGCGAAAACTCCACACCTTCTCTCACAAATGTCTAAAATGAAAAAGTAGAAAACTAAAGTTATCAAAGCTAAAACATAATGTCTCAACACTCAAATCAATAGTGCTAAAACGAGGTAAAAAGGCTATTTAAAATGATAAAGCAGCTAGCCCAAACTGCAGTGGCTGATGGGCCTGACAAATCAACACGTTATGAATATGATTTTTTTATTTTTTTTTAAAGAAAAGTAATATCTACAAAGCATTCTTTAAGGCGATCCTGGATGTCACTTAGCCAGTCAGCTATTTTAAACATAAACCTTCCTTTATTCAACATATTTCACTTTATCCTGCGGCCTCATCGGTTTAACCTAACAAAAGCCCTGTCACATCCTCATTGTAGATGCTCCCTATGCTTGCTCACCACTGTGTAGCTAAGTACTGTGGTGTATAGTGCCGTTAATTGGCTGCTACCTTACCTTGCCCCCCTGCGTCCCCTGAGGCTCTCCGAGATCCCTGTTCATGGCTTGTTTTATTGTTGTGTCAAACATATCCCAAGAACTGCATGCCTTGCTGATCGCATGGTTCCCTTAACTCCACGACTGTCACACAAACCTACAGACTTTGCTAATGTAAGGAAGTAATGGACTGTTTCATCCGGATGAGATGTGCTATACCTGAATACCATGGATTATGTTCTTGATGCTTCACGTGCCCTGTATACTCACGAGAGTTTCTCACTGTTGTTGTTACCAAACAATGAAAAAAAGTTATTTAAAAAGAAATAAAACTAAAAAGCCTTGCTGCACCGCACTATGATGGGATGATGTTTGAACGGAGGGCACATTAGTGTCTTATTAAAAAACAGTCACAATACCCAAACATCAAAGACACCTGCCAAACAAACCTCAGACCTTCAGATTGTGACAACATTAATACAAAAATTGGTGTCCTTCAAATAAATTGAGACATTGTTGACTAAAATATATTGGTGGTGTATTTGCTAGGGTTCAGACCAAGGTATGGCACAAAAGTGGCAAATTTTAGATTATTGTTGACATTCTAAGAATCTTTGATGAACGTCAACCACACCTTCCAATCCTACTCTCCTTAACAGCAGTGTTCAATGCCATTGTCAACAAAATTCATTTTGGCATTAACGGTATTGTATTGTCTCTTGCCATAGGTACACAATCAAGGGTTAAACATCACAGCTCCTCCTCTAATGCCATGCAGTGCCCTCAGGAATTCACTGTTATCCATCCTATTTGATTTGTAAGTGGAACCCCATCATTAGCCACTCAATAAACTTTGCAGCTTGTTCATCTAGTATGCAGAGACCACATAACTGTCTTAAAATGAACACACCCAAGCTGTCAATAAGTTAAAATCCCAGCTGAATTGTACTAAAGCACAGATTGAACAAAGGCATCTTCATTTTATCTCCCCAAAGAGTTTCTTCTCTTGACATCCAATCAAAATAAGGACAGTAAAGTAATCTGGGCACAAGGGCTGCGTGACGTGGGTATCACACATAGAACAACATCATAAGCCAAGTCTTTTGGTTTTCTACTCAATGGAAACCTTCACTTGAATAAGTATGCTCAAGCTTGATAAACCAGTGCGATACCTGCTACATTAAATCAAAAACCTGAAGCATGTTCTCCCCTGTCAAGATCGGAAATCTGCAGCGGAGGCAGTAGTTGTATCTCCCTTCTGGTGAGGCAACCATCTTGCCTCACAGAAAACAATGCTATAAGCAGCAGCAGGCTATGGCCCTCATTACAATCCTGGCAGTCGGTGATAAAGTGGCAGTAATACTGTCAACAGGCTGGCGGTAATTACCGCCAAATTATGACCATGGCGTAAAGAGCTCAGATAGACAGCCACTTTACCCCACCGACCGCTTGGGTGGAAACAACAGCCACCACAGCAGTAGCCGCCTACAGCCAGGCGGAAGACATTATTCCGCCCACTGTATTATGACAGCCCAATCCTCCACCTTTTCCGGGGTGGTACCAACGGCATAAAAAGACTGGCTGAAACACTGCACAGAAGGGAATGAACTCACCGTTGGAGACACAGAGAACAACCACGCTGCCATGGAGCCCCAGCTGCAAATATTTCTGATGATCTTTTACGTCTTGCTCCACCACGAACACCAACGACAGCGAAGATAACCACGGTGAGTACAGCTGCCTAGCACACATGGGAGGGGGGGAGAGAAAAGAGAGTGACACACACATGCACAACACACACCCCGCAACCAGCAACATACACACACTCAGATGCAGTAAGAAAACATATTGACCACGTAACCCTCAGGAATAATGCAAGGACAACATGAATAGATGAAAGTGAGTGTAATAATAAAAAATACAGTAGAAATGCGTACATCCAATCTAAAAATACATACATGTGTACAATTCAAGTGACACTGCCCAGTCTTCAATATGCATGGGCCACAGGGCCACATAACAAAGTCCGAGGCCCCACTTGTCTCCTGCCACAACATTGAGAGAACACTGCAGGGGCATCATTTAGAAAATAGGCAGGCACCTCAGGGTCACGGGGAACAGGGGGCACCTCAGCCGGCAGATGGAACAACACCACAGGTCCTGGAGGAGACAACATGCTCATTACTCTGTCCTGGTGAGTGCAAGGCCACAGTCTCTCAAGTGGGTGACTTGCCCACTGGCTCTGGAGGGGACAACATGCCCCGTGTTTGATCCTGGTGAGTGCAAGGCCATAGTCTCTCAAGTGGGTGACTTGCCCACATACTCTGGAGGGGGCAGCATGCCCTGTGCGCTGTCCTGGGGAGTGCAAGGCCACAGTCTCTCAAGTGGGTGACTTGTTCACATGCACTGGAGGGGGCAACATACCCTGTGCTTGGTCCTGTGAGTGTAAGGCCACAGTCTCTCAAGTGGGTGACTTGCCCACATGCTCTGGAGGGGGCAACATGCCCATTGCTCTGTCCTTGGGAGTGCAAGGCGACAGTCTCTCAAGTGGGTGACTTGCCCACTGGCTCTGGAGGGGACAACTTGCCCCATGCTTGATCCTGGTGAGTGCAAGGCCACAGTCTCCGAAGTGGGTGACTTGACCACTGGCCCTGGAAGGGGCATCGTGCCCTGTGATTTTCATCCTGGGAAGGATGGGGTGAGTGGGTGCCATACCCACTGGTTCTGGAGGGGGCATTGTGCCCTGTGATCTTCATCCTGGGGAGGATGGGGTGAATGGGTAGCTTCCCCACTGGTTCCGGAGGGGGCATCATGCGCTGTGATCTTCATCCTGGGAAAGATGGGGTGAGTGGGTGCCATACCCACTAGTTCTAGAGGGGGCAACGTGCCCTGTGATGCAGATCTTGGGGAGTGCAAGGTCACAGTCTCTCAAGTGGGTGTCATTCCCACAGGATTTGCAGGGAGCAGGCAGCACAAAAGCCCATGGAGACAGGCCTACAGAATGTCCGCCGGCGGTGACGTCTGTTCAGTGGTGGCAGTGGAGTTGGTGCTGCTGGTGGTGGTGGTTGTGGAGTGAAGCTCCTGCCCATCCCCTGCAGCCTTGGACAGCTGCCCACTACTGGTGGTGGTGGTGCTGCTGCTGGTGGTTGTGGGGAGAAGCTCCAGCCCATCCCCTGCAGTCTCGGACGGCTGACCACTGCTGGTGGTGGTGGTGGTGTTGCTGCTGCTGGTGGTGGTTGTGGGGGGGAAGCTCCTACCCAACCCCTGCAGCCTCGGACAGCTGCCCACTGGTGGTGGTGGTGGTGTTGCTGCTGCTGGTGGTGGTTGTGGGGAGCGGCTCTGCCTATCCCCTGCAGCTTTGGATGGCTGCACATCCAGGGGTGGTGGTGGGGGCTCCGACTGAGTCCCAGCACCAGGCCCCTTGTCCTTCCTGCCTGCTGGTGCAGGCCCCTTGCCCTTCCTGGCAGCAGCTGGTGATGGCTCCATGCCCTTCCTTGCAGCAGTTGGGGCTGATTCCTTGCCCTTCCTCGCATCAGCTGGGGGTGGCTCCTTGCCCTTCCTGCAGCAGCTGGGGATGGCTCCTTGCCCTTCCTGACAGCAGCTGGGGATGGCTCCTTGCCCTTCCTGGCAGCTTCCTGGTAGCAGCTGGGGATGGCTCCTTGCCCTTCCTGGCACCACTTGGTGTAGGCACCCTTAACGTGAGGCAGCCTGGTGCCCTGGATCCTTTCCCACCACAAGTGGGTGTGGACACTACTGGGTCCGTGGACTGGGTGGCTGAGGTGCTTACCTGGGTTTTAGCCACCCTGGCCAGACGTGAAAGATGGGGGGGTAAGGAAGAAGTCAATGGTGGAGAAGAAAGGTGCTTTGGGACGTTGGGGCGGGTAGAGGGAGAAGGTATGGGAGTTGAGGAAGAGCGAGTGGTTGTGGGAGGTGTCTTTCTGCTGTGTTTGGGTGCAGGTGCATGGGCTGGAAGCTGTTGTGAGGTGGATAGCTGTTGGGTGTCTGAGTGCTTGCGTTTGTGTACCTTGGGAGGGGGGGACAGACACAGTGGGAGAGGACACAGGGGACGTGTGCATGGCTGTTGTGAAGGTGTCTGCCAGTGAGGTGTGTGTTCTGATAGGTGTGCTGGTGATGGCGGTAGTGGAGGTGGATGTAGTACATGCAGGTGTGAGTGTAGTCACAACTGGGAGGAAGGTGGAAGAGGAAGGGGACACAGTGGAGGCAGTGGATGTTGGTATGTCTGCATCTGGATGGTGTTTGTGTGAGGGCCTGTGGGATGATGTGTGGTGCTTGTGTTTGCCTGTGCCACTCTTGTGTGTTGTCGTGTGTGCATGCTCGTCTGCCTGTATGCTAGGGATAGGTTGGGGTTGAGGGGAATGAGACTGAGTTGAGGATGTTGGAGAGGGGAGGGTGGAAACAGGGACAATGGCTGCCATCAGAGAGGAGGCCAGAGCCTGAATTGATCTCTGTTGGGCCACCAAGCCAGTGTGAATGCCCTCCAGAAATGCATTGATATGTTGCATTTGGGCTGAAAGCCTGTGGATGGCATTTACAATGGTTGACTGCCCAACAGATATGGATCTCAGGAAGTCAATAGCCTCCTCACTCAAGGCAGCAGGGCTAACTGGGGCAGGGCCTGAGGTGCCTGGGGCAAAGGAGATGCCCACCCTCCTGGGTGAGCGCGCATGGGCAACTCAATGAGGGGCTGCTGGGAGGGCGGTGCTGGTACGGGGTGGCGGATGTACCTATAGCTGGGGTGGGCACAGAGGTGTCCACCACCACCAGGGAGCTTCTATCGGAGGAGGTATCTGTGTCCGAACTGTCCCCTCCAGTCTCAGCCGTGGTGCTCCCCTCGCCCTCCGTCCCACTGGTTCCCTCACCGTCGGTGGACTCTGCCTCCTGGGTCCTGTGGGATGCAGCTCCCTCCGTCGCCGGTGCCTCTGCTCCTCCGCCAGATGATGCTAATGCACATAAGGACAGGATGACAGAACAAAAAGTGGGGGGAAAGACAAAGGATACACTTGGTCAGTGGCTGCACCAACGCCACCATTGGCATACACAGCACCCTCACACACAGGGAACAGGCCTACGCAGGATGCAATGCACTACCAGTAAAAATGCTAGTCACCAGGGCATGGGGAGGGACACATACTGCCAGCTGCAGCATACCTGGGACCCACACAGCCCTGCCCAGTAGTGGATGCCTACAAGCTAGGTAGGAGGACTATCACATCAGAACCCTGGCCAATATGGGACCTACTCTGCAATGCCAGGCCTGGCCTAGGGGCACCCACAGACACACATCCCCCAGCTGAATACCACCCCACCAGGCGTAAATAGTAATGATGGGCACTGTGCTCACCCCTTTGTGGCTGCTGTGATGCCTTCAAGCGCCCACCCAGCTCTGAATAGTCCACCGCCAGTATAAGGGGCCATAAGGGGGGTCAGGGTTCAAGGGGCACCCCTTCCTCGTTGGGAGGCCATCCCCAGCTGGGCCTCTGCTGTCTTCCGTGCCCAGCTTCTCAGGTCCTCCCACCGTTTCCGACAGTGAGTGCTCCGTCTGCCGTAGACCCCCAGGGTCCACACGTCCTTGGCGATGGCACACCATATACCCTTCTTTTTATGGGCGCTGATCTGCAGAGGAAATACACACAGGGAAAGGTATTAGTCAGACCGTCCTGCCTGTTACACTCATGGCCCACCATACCCCTTCCCATCCCCATTTGCACAGACCTGGCCTAGCCCAGAAGCAGCACGCCGGCCAGGGCATATCCACCAACCACCCCACACAAGGCCTTCACACACACCACTGCATTCATTTATGCCCCATGCATTGTGCTCACAGTGTCCTCACCTGTTGGTCTGGAGGCCCATACAGCAGCCGGTACGGTAAGTTCCAGACACAGGTCACAGCAGCACATGTAGTGTAGGTCCTCTCCTGTTGAAGGTCAGGTAGCAAGTGAGTGAACAAATAGAAAATGGCGGTTACGTCTGCGGCGGTGCATACCGTCACCACCAGCGTACATCACCATTGGCCACTTTACCCCATAAGGCCCAATATTATCCAATGAGGCATTGCACGGTGGTTCCCAGCCACCTCCCGTTATGGTGCACAACGTCAGTGGAATTACCTCACTTCCACCTTTCCCTCCACACAGGACAGGCAGACCCCATTTCAGGGGGGGGCAGGCTCTGTATAATAAATACATCACAGTTCACAATTGTACATACAGGACAGATGCCACTTATACATTTCAAATTAATTTCTTGCATTGTACTGTTGTGGCTACAATGTACAGTTTGTGACCAGCTCCTCCCTCTTTTGCCACATAGATTGCCACCGCTGCGGAAGAATAGGAGATGGAGACATACCCCCATGTATAGACCACTGGTGGACTTGGCAACAATAGAGGACAGGCACACTATCCTCACCTATAGACTTGGCAGGGCCACAATCACAGAGCTGTGTGCCCAATTGGAGCCTGACCTGATATCTGATATCCGTCACCCCACTGGGATCCCCCCTCTTGTGCAAGTCCTATCTGTGCTCCATTTCTTGGCAACTGGTTCTTTCCAAGTGAAAGTGGGCTTGGCAGTAGGAATGTCACAGCCAATGTTCTCAATAGTGCGGACAAGAGTGCTGTATGCCCTGATTAAACACATGTGCAGCTACATTGTTTCCCCCCAGGTGGAGTATTTGGCCACAGTGAAGGCCGACTTCTATGCAATGGGACATATCCCCAACATCATTGGGGCAATTGATGGCACACATATTATGAAGAGGTGTTCAGAAATCAAAAGAGTTTTTACTCAATGAATGTCCAGATGGTGTGCCTGGAGGACCAGTACATCTCCCACGTCAATGCTAAGTATCCTGGGTCTGAGCATGATGCCTTTATCCTGAAGAATAGCAGCATCCCAAATATGATGGCCCAACTGCAGAGGCATAGGATGTGGCTAATAGGTGAGCCCTGGTTCCCACCCAGTGGATGTTGGTATATGGGTATGGTGTGGGCCATATGGGATAGTGTGTGGCTAAATGTTGTCCATCAGTATCTGCAGGTGACTTAGGTTACCCCAACCTATCATGGCTATTGACCCCTGTGAGGAATCCCAGGACAAGGGCAGAGGAACATTACAGTGAGGCACATGGGCGAGCAATAAGGATAATTGAACATACCCTTGGACTCCTGAAGGCCAGGTTTCGGTACCTCCATCTAACAGGTAGATCCCTGTGCTACTCACCCAAGAAGGTCTGCCAGATAATCGTGGCATGATGCATGTTGCAAAGCCTTGCCTTGAGACGCCATGTGCCTTTTCTGCAGGAGGAGGAGGCTGGAGATGGTTGTGTGGCAGCAGTGGACCCTGTGGACAGTGAGGATGAGGAGGCAGAGGATGAGGATGAAGGACAACAAAACTGCAGTGATTCGACAGTTCTTCCAATGACACACAGGTAAGACAGTGTAACTTCGCATTTCATTGTCATTTGTTTGTTTCACATTTTCACTGGCAGGCTGTGATTTCCCACTTCTATGCCCACTCATTGTACCCTTTGGACACTCTTTTTGCAGATGGTGGTGCCCCACTATGGCTCTTAATGTGTTCACTGCAGCCAACTACAGGTCTATTCTATGTGCACACTAATGTTCAGTTGTTTGCAATGTTTGAATCTTGTTAAACAAATACATACTTAAATCATTAGACATACTCCATACTTGTATTTTTTCAAAGTGTGTTTATTGAAATGCTATGAAGAAAAGGGGGTAGTGCAATGGGCTGGGGTGATGATGGAGAAAGGTCCATGGTATTGTTCCAGTTTATTTGTAGCACAGGTGCATTGTCCAAGGGGACATAGGAAGGGGAGCAATGGCAGTTCAAGGTGGACAGGGTGACAGAGTGGGACACAAGGGTGACAATCAGGAGATTCTTATTTCCTGGCAGGGGTCTTAGCATTAGTCTCTGGCTTCTGCCTGGATCGCAGGGAACGTTTGCGGGGTAGTTCCCGTTCTGCAGGGGGAGGGGTGTAGGTGGCCTGTTGGTCCTGTGGCGGGGCCTCCTGTCTTCTAGCGGCAGTGAAAGTGGAGGGCAGTTCAGTAGTCTGGCTAGTGGCAGGGGCCCGCTGTTGTAAGACTGCCTCTCTCATAAGGTTGGCCATGTCTGCCAGCACCCCTGCTATGAAGACCAGGGTGGTGTTGATGGCCTGCAAGTTCTCTGTGATCCTCTGGTACTGTCCATCCTGCAGCCGCCTGTTCTCCTGCACGTTGTCCAGGATTTGGCCCAGCGTATCCTGGGAATGTTGGTATGCTCCCAGGATCTCGGTGAGTGCCTCCTGGAGAGTCGGTTCCCTGGGCCTGTCCTCCCCCTGGTGCACAGCAATCCTCCCAGTTTCCCTGTTGTCCTGTGCCTCTGTCCCCTGAACCCTGTGCCCACTGACCCCAGGTCCCTGATTGTCTTGGGTTGGAGGTGTACCCTGGGTTCCTTGTAGTGGTGGACACACTGCTGATTGACGTGTCCTGGGGACAGAGGTATGGGTACGCTGGGTGGGTGCTGTGTCCTGAGGGGGGAGACTCTGTGGTGGTGTGTGACTGTGGCTGGATAACTGACTGTCCAGAGGTCCCTGATGGGCCAGGTTGGTCATCCAGATCCAGGCGACCAATTTACTGTCATCACTGTGGGCCTCTTCTGTGGGGGGGCTGAAGTTGCTGGCACCTCTTCTCCGCTGACATTGGCTGGGATACCTGTGGGGATGTAAGTGCAGTGTTATTGTTTCTGTGTGTGACATATGGTGCATGGGTGGCTTGCCCTCTTTGGTTATATTTGCCCTGGCAGCTTTCACTTGTGTGAGTTGGTATTTGGTGGGCTAGCTGATTCTCTCTAATGTGCATGCTTTAGTGATAGGTGTCCATGCAGGTCTGTGAGTGGTGTCGATGCATTGATATGGCATGCAGGGCTTGGCATTGGGATGAGTGAGATGTGATGGTGGGGAGTGGGGGATGTGGTGATGTGATGGGAGTGAGGGTGAGGGTATATGATGGCATGCAGGTAGGGGTGTGATAGAAATAGAGAGTTGACTTACCAGAGTGCAGTCCTCCTGCTACACCTGCCAGGCCCTCAGGAGGCATGATTGCCAAGACTTGCTCCTCCCATGTAGTTAGTTGTGGGAGAAGAGGTGAGGGTCAACCGCCAGTCCTCTGTACAGCTAGTTGGTGTCTTGCTGCAATAGAACGTACCTTCCCCCATAGGTCATTCCACCTCTTCCTGATGTCATCCCTGGTTCTTGGGTGCTGTCCCACGGCGTTGACCTTGTCCATGATCCTCCGCCATAGCTCCATCTTTCTAGCAATGGATATGTGCTGCACCTGTGCTCCAAATAGCTATGGCTCTACCCGGATGATTTCCTCCACCATGACCCTTAGCTCCTCCTCAGAGAATCTGGGGTGTCGCTGTAGTGCCATGGGTGTTGTGTGAGTGGTGTGGGTGAGGGTGTGTAGGGTGATGTGTTGGGGTGTGTGATGTAAGGTGTGTGGGTGGTGTATAGGTGATGGTGGTGTGTGGGGCTGGTCTTGTCTGTAGTTGTGATGTCAGTCTGTTTGCAATAGTTTGTATTTGTAAAGGGTTGTAGGTAATGTGGGTAGGTGTTTTATATTGGTGTGGGTGTATGGGTGTCAGGTGTGTGTTGTTTGAATTGTCCAATGTGGTGCTGTTTTGTTTGTGTGTGTGTATTTTGAGTGCAGCGGTATGTACCGCTAATGGTTTACTGCCATTTAATGTCCGCCGTGGTGATTTGTGGGTCATAATGTGGTGGGCGTTGTTCTGTTGGCTTAACGGTGTGGGTTTTGATACCACCAGTTTCTTACTGACCTTTGGAGCGACCGACTTGTGTCTGTGGCTGAATAGTGACGGATTAGTGTGTGTGTCATAATATGGTGAATGGATATCCGCTGCGCCGGCGGTATGTTGGCGGCAGTCAGCGTGGCAGTAAGTGGGATTTACCACCAATGTCATAATGAGGGCCAATATCCTCACAACTCAATAAAATGGAACATATCACCCTGGCTCTTCCTTCACTAGTCTGGCTGCTGAAACAGCACATCTTAATTAAAAAGCCTTACAGCTAAACACTCCTAAATACCTGACTCACAACTAAGGCAAAGTTCCGGATTACTTAAGAGCAAAACCACATTCCATCTGTAGAGCCCTCTCTTCAGGAAGAAGCACCAAGGCTCTGGATTAACATCACACAAGAACCCACCTTCAACATCCTAACGGCACATCTCAAAAACTCAGACATAGAGAATCTTACAAATTAAGAAATCGCCATGCAATCACAACTGCATTGGTTTCACTTCTGCACTGTTTACACAATCACATTCTCATTACAAGGGTGCATACTTCTTTTGCAGCTAGGGTGAACTTGTATGCTATTTAACATGCTTATACTTATAGACGGGGTTTTGTTATTCACTGATCTCAAATAATAGAAATGATATTCATAGAACTGCTCCAGATCATGTCTTCACTATTTTATAACTTCTGATTTATTGTACTAATGCTCATGAATACTTCTTTACTGAGCATGGTCTCCATGTTTTCCTTTGTATGATCATTAATGGCTGTAGATTTGGGGCCTGATTTAGAGTTTGGAAGTCGGGTTAATTTGTAACAAAGTGATATACCTTCCACCTTATTACAAGTTGCAAAGGATATAATGCAAAAGCCCTTCCACCTTGAAACAATCCTCATGAAACCCCTTCTTCCTCACTTGAGCCGCGCTCTTGCCTTACCTTGTTGGGGTCGACTGCAAAGTGTTTCATCCCTGGTGTGATCTCTCTGTGGGCTTTTAACCACCCCATGTCAAGCCCATCCGTTTGGTTGGTTTGTGGGATTGCCTTTAAAATTAGCTTGATTTCATTAGTGGAAGGCATGCATAAGTCATGCCTCTTACGGTGTTTAGCCTGCCTCGAGCGCACCGGCTAACTACTGAAAACATACGAGGCCCCATGTTTTCTGTATGGTTTCTGCATTTTTTTTCTCTTTATTCTGTAGGCAGCGCTATCTCGCTGGGCAGAAGTTGAGCGCTTTGCATGACATCGACCCTGTTACATGGATGTTTGCACTTTTGCTGATTACAAGGATAATGGCACTTTTGCGAATACGTTTCACTGCAAGCAAACTTCTGTTTGCTTTGCGCTCATGACGACCGTCAGCTCGCTTATGTGAAACTGTTTTACTTTTCAGTTTATGTGGCAAGAAAAGTCCGATTAGGAGTTTACAACGCAAATAGCTTTAACTCGAGTAATCACAAGACACATTGTACTGCAAATGCTTGTGAAATAGATTTTATCCAAGTCCCATTGTTTTATAAGGCCTTAGTCTGCTGAGTAAAAACTAAACAAATTAAGATATTTACTTTTAGATGAGGATGGTGCCCCTCAAGAAGGCGCTGTGCTGTATGCAGTTCAGAGGTCCTTTTTCTCACTGAGGAGGAAGTGGTTTAAAACATGTTCTTCAGGGAAGCGGGTTATAAACAGAAAATGTTTGAACATTATTCAAGCGCAAATGCAATTAACATATCAGACCGAGGACCCAGCACTCAGCGTGTATGAGCACGAAGGGTTGTATGTCACCACCTAAAATACAACGGAGTCCATCTACCACTACATAGAATCAACTACATTGAAATGAGCCCCTCTGAGATTACCACTGCAGGGATTACCACTCCTGAGGTTACCACTACTGTGATTACTACCTCTGAGATTACCAGTGCAGGGATTACCTCTGCTGAGGTTACCACAGTTGAAATTATCACTGCAGGGATTACCACTGTTTGAGATTACTACTACTGGGATTACTACCTCTGAGATTACCACTGCAGGGATTACCACTGCTGAGATCACCACTGATGTGATTACCACCACTGACATTACCACTACTAATATTACCACTACTGTGATTACTACCTCTGAGATTACTACTGGAGGGATTACCACTGCTCCAACTATCTGCTTTCTTCCTTAATGGTCACTGTTCCGGTCCAGATTGCTCCTCTCTTCTTCTCTTACCCATGTTGCTCTTTGTTTAGACAGTTACCATATCATCCTGCCCATATTATCTGATGCTGGTGCCAAAGCAAAAATATTCACAGCCCTGCAATAGCCTCTAAATTTTGCCATTCATCATATCTATTTTAATCCCTATAGCATAGTCTGGGAGTTGCTGTCTAGAAACTGCCAGTGTTGCAAAGACTAGAGCATTAGATCTGTTGTTACACAGCTTTGTAGACTAAATTTTCCAAGATTCCAACAATACTCTAATCCTTACCTCTGCTATTCATGTATATCTATTGTAAACTGTTATTGCTTTCAGCAACATTAGTATGTTAGCTGCTAAAAATATTTACCTTATGATATATCAGTGCACTAAAATTTAAAAACACCACCATTTAACACTGCTACGGAATGTTGTAAAAATGAAGGACTTTTATCAAAACTCTCAAGCTTAATAGAGCCCACATTATTACCCCAGGAATCTACAGGGAAAGGTACAATTTCTGCAGGACTTCCATCTGTGTCTCCATTAGTAACTTCTATAAAAGATTATCTAACAAAGCATTTTAGAGGCAGTATGATTCAAAGAGATCAAAAACTTACTTAAGTACTAGGGAGAAGTTCTATGGAAGTACCTTCCTAATTCCTCTGGGTTGACCAGTTTTCGATAATCCCTAGACTTGGTTCTGGGACTGGCTCCCAGAGCCATATCTGTCATTGTCCCCACAGATGATTATAAGCTTTTCTACTCTTAAAGACATGAGGCAGGATTTATCTGATGAGACTTCAAGGTAAACTGAATCTTAAATCTTGTCCTAAAAAAATAAGCAATTTGATCAAGTGAAAGGGTATTTGGCAAATTCCACAACACTACCTGACATAACCTGATACCAATACATTTCCTTCTGCATCTTCTTCACTGTTAGATATTTTGTTATTAAAGGAGAAAACCATCTTGAAGCAGTGGTTTTAAGAAATAGGGCAATGAAAACCTTTGCAGGATTTCTTAGGAAAATGTCAGTTGAACTTAAGGAAATAAATGCATGTATGCCCTCAGTCATAAAACCAGTCCAAGATTCATCAACTAAAAATGTGAAGTTACATTTTATTTCTCCTGTGGTACAAGCTCCCCAAGGTGTGTCCGTTTATACAGCCAAAAGGGCAATGTATTTGAAGAGAGAGGTGATTTTATGTATTTTCACTGTAGATATGTATTATATAATAGATTTTCACTCACAAATAAGAGGAAGCGAAGATATCCATAAAACAAAAGATATAGGCCCTCATTACGAGTTTGGCGTGTGGCGGAGGCTGCCCGCCAAACTTGTATAGCCATCTTACTGCCAGTGTGGCCAGAACACAGCCAGCCCTATTACAAGTTTCCCGCCAGGCCGGTGGGCAGAAACAGCGTTTCCACCAGCCAGGCCAGCAGAAAAAAGGGGCTTAACATTGACGCTGGCTCGTAATCAAGCTGGCGGCAATGTGGAGGTGCGGCGGCTGCAGTAGCACCCTCCGCGCTTTCCACTGCCCGTAACTCGGGCAGTGGAAAGTGCTGTGGGGCTGTCCATGGGGGCCCCTGCACTCCCATGTCAAGCGCATGGGCAGTGCAGGGGCCACTAGGGGGCCTGATGGCCCCCATTCTGCCAGCCTTCCCATGGCGGTCCAACCGCCATGAAAAGAATGGCGGATTTGGGAGTCGTAATCCCCAGGGTGGCAGTGCATGCAGCGCCACGCTGGCGGATTACAACCGCCGAGACCCCCATGCTGTCGACTGGCAGCAACCTAGCGGTGTCAGCAGTCAGACTGTGGCAGCTCTGCCACGGTCACCATGTGGCAGTCAGAAAGCCACGAGCGTGGCTGTCCGACTGCCACCGACAGACCCGTAATGAGGGCCATAGTTACAAACGAAAAGAAAAAAAACAAAGATAGACAATATAACCAGAAGTATAGCTAGGATTTTTACAAATAGTTGCAAAATTCGAAGCTATGCACACACCCCAGAAAGATAAATTATGAAAGAAAAAAGGGTTTGTAAGGGCTTAGAAAAAAGGGTTCCATAGGAGATTAGTACCAAACCTATAGCTATATATACCTAGAGAAAGAAATCCAACTAATTTGAGGGAGGAACCAGAAAGAATAGAATGTGTTCGGGAAGGAGATTGGTCACATTCAGATAAAGAAAATATGAGAGTAAAAACACAAGAAGAGCCATGAGTTAACAAGTCTGGAAGGTAAAATGGCAGATGTAACCCCCTGTCTGTATATACATGGAAATATATTAGTAAAAAGTACTATTAATTAAGAACAGTGACTCTTTCATGCTTCCTTCAAATTTTCAGTTAATTCCACTCTTTAAAAACATTATCAACAGCAGATCTAAAGCAGGATGGTTTTGTAAGGAATGTAGATGGGAGGAAGGTCATCAAAGTAACCTTTTACTTCCATCTGGTAAGAGATTTAATTGTAAGAGTTCAAAAATATTTTTTTGATTCTAGGAATTTGATTTGTGCCTGATCAGCTAATAAAAGTTAAACACTCCAAATTAATTTATATTTAAGTCATAATGCTGGATTGAGCTGGATCAGGTGTGTCTACCTGTAACGCCCAAAAAATCAGGATGTAAGTTTCGGTCAAAAGCAAATAAGTTCTGTGAAATATTGCAAGTTTAGGTGAAGTTGGTTTGGATATACCCCTTTTTACAACCTCGTCTTATTATGATGGAATGTGCTTGGGTTGAATAAGGTGCTAAAAACAAGATCTATTGAAGAACTGATGTTAGAGAAAGACGTAATTTGCTTCCAGGAGATGTGGCTGTGTGAAGTTGATCTAGTTTAGAATGTTGTGTTGAAATTAATACTTCCACAAAGAATGAAGGGGGACAGACATCAGGTCGGTTACTAAGTCTAATTTCAACAAAGTTTGCAAAAAGTGTTATAAAAATCCCAACGAACCATCAATGTAATTCCCTAATAGCTTGAAACAAGGAAATATACTTTAATGAAGTTAATGTTGAAGTACTTATTTTGTTGAATCCATATATCAATGTTCAGGATAAAACCTATAATCAAAGACAGTTGGAAAAATTTGATGAGTATCTATCTAATATATTGAGTTTGTACTCAGGTAGTATGATTATTGTATTAGGACATTTTAATCTCCACCTCAAACCAATAAACAAGGACAAAAGACAAAAAGAACTATTGCTGGCAAATAAGTTTCCAGTGACAATTTTCCCATAAAGTCCAACTTCAAATTATCATGGGATCTACTCTCTATGTTTTCATTTTTTGGTATGGCATGTCTAAATGGGCAGTTCTCTGCCAGTTTCCTGGTAGAATAACCCTTTCACCATAGCAAACAGAGATATCCAATAGATTATGTTTTTGTGATGTTGTCTGTTATTTTATTTGATCACCAAACTTAATTTTGTATAACTGGATAGTAGTGATAACTGGCGGTTAAGTTTTATACTACAACTGTAGGAGTTTAGTGGTTGTGAAAAACCTTTGCTTTATAGAATGGAATTCCCTGAGAGTCGTACTACCCATCAGGATGAAAAACACCTATCACCACTTGTGCAGTTCCAGAGCCTATCTGAAACTAATACCCTAGATAAACACATGGTAATTTATTTGGTTAATTGGTATGAGAAAAACACTGAGGCATTGTCAAATTGCTGGAATCTGAACTGGACGAAAAGATTAAAGAAGCTGAACCCAGGCAGATGAACTCTATCAGACGGTATGTTTGTTTTAATACTGTTTGACAGTCATTTAAAGGTGCACTACCATCGCTAGGCAAGAGAGTTAAAAAATCAACTGATCCTCAGCTACATTATCACTACAAATCTCAGTAACCTCAGTATAAATATTTGTTAAATAAGAAAAACGGAGTATCAGAATAATTGTTGGGCTCAAATGTTAACAATAATATCCTCAAAGAACACCAGAGGCTTTTGGCTGGTTGTTTGTAATGGAATTGGTAAGAAGTTCCAAATAGTTACAAGTGCTTTAACAGAAAAGGCTTGATAGGATTATCTAGGAGAGAGAAGGAGGAGTCTCTTGATGTCATATTGAATATGTTTGTGATGAAAATGTGCTGAATGTAATTTCCGTAAGGATGGTAAAAAAATATAATAGCTGCATTTAATTTATCAAAAGCGGTAGGTCCTGATAATGCATGCAATTGTTATAAAAGTGAACTTACCTTGATGGGCAAAGGTTTTTGTCCAGGTTTTTTTGCTGCATACTGTAAATGGGTCTTTCGCTGTAAATTGGAAAGGAACAGCAGTTAAGCTCATACCATGATGACCATGCCTCTTCTAAGAACTACAGACATCCATGCTTAATTGACACTGGTGCAAAAGTATACACAAAAATAATATTACATGTTCTAAAAGACTGGATTGAGGATCATAACATATACTAATTGAACCAACGGCAATCTAAATTTCGACCACTGCTTTAATCTGTGGTAAATTCCCTGGAAGATAATTGAACAACGGAGCAATTTATTCTATTGTTTTGCTGATTATCTGGCAGAATTTGAACTGGCAAGTAGAAATCCACTATGGGAAAAAATGATTTGCTAAATATCTTGAAAGACCTCATGCCACTCCAGATGATATTACACAGGTCTACCTGGTCTAAGGTAGAAGTAGATCTGGGGGGAACTTTGTCAGGGAAATTCCCAGTGAATTAGGACTCAGACAGGGTTGTGTATTAACCCTCATCTGGTTCACCCTATTTATAGCAGATTTACCAAATATTCTGTTACACACAACTTCCTTTCTCCTTGAATGACTAGTGCTAAAGAACCGTGTTTGTTGTATCCCAATAACTTAGTTATAGTGGACTGTACCTATATTAGATTACAGGAGACTCTGCATATGCTCCACATTTATTGAGAATTCAGTACAACAATAAATATGCAGAGATTATGGAGGTACCTCTAGTTCCTCTGATGTAATTAAGAGTATGGCTTAAATAAGTAAACTGAATTTCTGTCATTCCCATAGTGCGTCACTCAAGCAGTATTTTGGTGTTTCTATGAGCTTTCTGTTATTGCTTCCAGATACATAACACAACAACTGACATTCACCTAAAATCAGCGCCATAAAGGAGTAATATGCTACACAGAAAAAAAAAAAAAACAGTATCCTTGTAAACACTAACACTCTTAGAGAATGCAAGATTAAGTAAATTGTGAAATATAAAGAGCAACTAAAATGCTGACATGGATTACCTTAATGTTTTTTACATTCATTATTCAGAAATCGATCAGTGTTTATACCAATAAGCCTAATGACAATGATTGAGGACCCAATAGGGACCAATTTCAGTTTCCATGTTTAATTACTACTGGCCCTGAGACCCAGATTGACCCGGCCCATTTAAAGCCCTGGAAATGTCTATAATTAAAGTTAGTATCTTGCCATTGTACAACCCTGCTTCAAATCTTAAGACACATGAACAAACGTATTGACCAAATGTACCCAAAGGGTGGTACTTATTGTCTCAAAGAACTACAAAAATGTGAACTGAAAAAGGCTCAAAATTTAAGAAAGCAGGTTAGGATAGTTAGAAGGTATTTCATATATACTACTGTGGAGACTTTACCTCCTCTTAACGTTTCAAAGTCAGGATTGCAAGCCATGAAATTTGAAAAATCTAAAAATAGTGATATAAGTAGGGCTGGGAAAATTTCTACTATGCTACAGTAATTAGAATCATTTCAGTAATTCACATTACTCTTGGATGCATAATTATCGATAATTACATGATTACTCCTCCTTGCATAATTAAGAGTAATTTGGGGGACAAAATGCTAAAGCAAAAGCACATATACAGATCGCAAGGAGCTGCCTGCGCCCGCTATTTGTGTTTTGCTGCATTTAGCGCTGCAAAATGCATCCATGGGTCAATTTGAATGCGGGGGTGCATTTTGCACTAAGAAAATAGTACTGATTATTAGTAGTAATTTGGGGGGAAATCCTGCCCCAAGAGCACATTTAGCAAGCATGAGCATGAAATATTTTTAACATGATCCACATCGTACCTGATAAAGCAATGTTTATATAAAAATAATTAAATGGAAAATTGGTAATTTGTCCAAGAAAACGGTGCCTTTAGGGATTTTGGCCTGCTCAGCTATCTGGCCGTTATTCAAGGGAAAGAGACCCAAGACTTGGCTGAACTTGTGCTTCACAAACACACGTTATGTTATGTTGGTAGTGGGTGTGTGGTGTATGAAAGGTTACACATATCACGTTCTTTATGTGGCGTCTCCTTTTGTATCCACGTAGTCCTAGTATTCTGTGTGGAAGTTGTGCAATGCAGTGTGTACAGATGAATGGTTGTTTGTGAAGAAAGTGAAAATGTTATTCCATGTGTAGGAGGTTATATGCAGGGCTGTGACAGGGGGCAGTCACTGGGGCTGTTTGCGTAGGCCCCGCGCTGCTTTGTACATCATACTGAGGAAGGCAATGACAGCCTCCACAAGATCGTTCCATTAGATGCTTGAGTGACCTACAAATGTACTTAGTTTGTGTTCTGAATGAGATAGCTATGCTGCTGGAAAACCAAAGCGAGCTCCCTTCAACAAGTTGGGGACGCAGGCCCCACAAATCCTACTATCAATCCTGTTTACGTATTGCAGAGGGATGTAAAATATGATATCCTGGGCCGAATGCTCGGTGCTCTGTGTATCTCAGCAACCTGGAAGGCAGTTTGTGTGAGTATGGTCATCGATGGAGGATTCAGGTGCTTAATTATGGAAAAGCAATCTTTCTGGGTCTTCTAGACTACTTTTCCAACTATTCTAGATCATTCATAACACTGCAGCCTAAGTAGTAATTATATTCTCAATGCAGGGGACACAGCAGGGATAACGTTTGCATTGCCTTCCTGCTCATAAATAGGTGGTATTCAAACCTCATAGGTCTATATCTGAAAAACTATACTTCTTTCTCCACAGCAGATTTCAAAGATACACTCTAACTCGAACCTTGCAGTCCACCACAGCAGTTTCTTGCTCTAATTTTATGTCAAGACCGGAGGCTCCTATTATGCTTAACTCTTCTTGCTTTAATTTAACAGCAGCAGTCAACGATAAATCTACAAATCCCATTTGGCAAAATGAAATAAGCCAATGTAGTTCATCACATTAAACCAATCAGCAAAGTATGCACCATATTATGACCTTACTTGACTGCGAACAGCCCTCTTTTCTTGCTGCTCGCAGTCAAGTTAAGTACCTCTCCTCATATTTATCTATATTTATGGTATTTTCTCTGTTGTATGGTACCTATTAAACATTTATTTTGTTTGCAGGCTTTGCGCTGTGTTTCGGTTCGCTTTAGGCTTTGTCCAGATGGCACATTGCCGCAATGCCCATAGCGTGCTTTCCCTCGCGCTTTGTGCCGTTTTGACAGTTGGAATTCCTCAGATAGCAGCCACCATTTTATGCCTCTTCTGAGGAACAATTACTATCTACTTACTGCGCTCCGTCGAACGCCGTTTTGCCAGGTTTTTCCTTTGTTTCCCTTACTGAGTTTCCTGCTTTCCTCCTGGCAGTGAGAGCTCGTTTATCACACCCTCTCTACCTCCTCTTTCCTATTTTTATACACGCCCCTAGGCGGGGCTTTTTCAGTCAGGTGCACTCCCTTGGGGTTTAACCCTTTCTTGACTGAATTGTTGGTTATTTTGACCACGTTTGTTTGGAAATGGAAATTGATAGCCCTCCTTTAATTCAGGAGGCTCCAGAGGAGGAAACTAACATTAAGGAGGAATTGAATAGTTGTATTCAAGCCTCTGTACAACAGGCAGTGTCTGCATCAATTAATAAAATTACAAAAAAATGTAAAAACTTCTGTTGTTAACATCATGTCTAAAACAATTTTGGCCCATTCTGCGGGAGAAGGCAGAAAGCGCCCTTTAGTTAATTTACAACCTAAAAAACATAGCTTGGCGCTATTGGTTGGTGAGGTTTCCTCACGCAAGGCAGAAGATGTGGCTCCTCACAGGCCTCCTTCTAAGGAGGGTAATACTCATGGAAAACAGAAGATTTCAGCCAAATGCTCAACAAAATCCAATCATATTTCTTTCCCATTTTGGTCTCCTCCATCCCCGATACAGATGATGACTTGGCCAACGTGGACTCAGATGATGATTTATCTGATAATGACAATGGAGGACTACTATTGCCTCCTCCAGCAAAGAAATTTAAAATTGCACATCAGGATGATCCCAAACCTAATGTGGTAATGGACACGGATGGGGTCCCTATGTTCGATCCCACTCATATTCATCATCCCAATTCTACAGAGTGGGTCCCTGCGGATCATGTGGGTGAATATGTATCCTCCAGATTATGTTTTCCCTTGGACAAACAAACCACAACAAAATTAAGATCCGAATGCCCCCGTCCTTCTCTCCCTCAAAAGATTGCAGTCGCTCCTTCCATCGACCCAGCACTTGTCATGTTTTTTACTTAATATGGCAAGGACCCTCGGAAGGGTGTAGATAAAGCTTGGTCCTCCTGTCAGGACAAACGTTTGGATGTGGTTGGTCCACTGACTCGTATTTTTGACCTGGCAGAATCTGCTAGGTTGGATAACTTTGCCATAGACCCTGAAGAACATTCACTTTGGGTCCAATGTGCTTTCTGTCTTCTGGGCAAGGCTAATTCTGCCCTCACACATGAATGCAGGAAGGGACTCCACCTCAAATTGGATTTGGTTAACCTTGCTACTGTGGATCCAGGTATCAAGGCGGAAGGTTTGCTTTTGGCGATTCTTTTGTCAAAGAACTGAGCACATATGTCTCTACTTTTGCGTAACTAGACAAAGCACAGCAATCCCTGAAGAAAACGTTTTCCCAACGGGTTTTTGCCAGGGCTGGCAGAGAAAGGAACCGCTTTGCAGGCCGTGGTTACGACAACCAAGGTTCCATAGGTTCTTACAATAGCTCTTACCAGGAATATAAGCCTAATTTCTACCTGCAAAGAGGCAGGGGTATCTATGGCAGAGGCTCCAGAGGTTCCAGGTACTCTAATCAATCAGGTGAGTGTTCATTCTGACCTTCTTCTTCCTATAGGGGGTCATTTTCTTTTTTTTTCCAAAATGGTTGTCAATCACAGCAGACCCTTGGGTTTTAAACACAGTTCAAGGTTATGTTATCGAACTCTACTTAGAACCTTTTCAGTCTTCCCCTCCTCTTTTTAGTTCTAAAGAAAAACAAAAAGATGTGACCATTAATCAATCTCAGGTTATTCAACCAATTTGTAGTTTACCGCCATTTCAAAATGGAAATGATTCGTCACCTCAGGGACTCCCTTCTTCAAAACGAATGGATGGTTCATTTGGATTTGCAAGATGCTTATCTCACAGTCCCCATTCATCCAAATTGCAGAAAATGTCTTCAGTTTCAATGGCTAGATCAATTCTTCCATTTCACATCCCTTCCATTCGGTCTTTCTTCAGCTCCTTGGTGTTTTACCAAGTTAATGAAGCGGGTGGTAGCTCTACTGAGAGCTCAGGGCGTCAGACTCATTATTTATCTGGACGATATACTCTTAACCTTTTTAGTGCGGGCGTCGGCCACTGGCCGACGCCCACACTCCCTCCCTGGTGCGGGTCACGACCAGTGGCCGACACCAGGAAGGGTATTAATAAATCCTCGGGTGCGTCGCACCCGAGAATTATTTATTTTTTTTCCATTCCCTGGGAGACACAGAAGCTTCCGTGTCTCCCCCCGCCCTCCACCCACCCCTTTGTGACGTCAGCTGCGTTCGGGGGGCCAGGAAAACTTTCAAAAGGCCTCGTAAGAAAGGGGAGACTGTGCTGCAATCGGGAGCCAGGAAACACCACTAGACGCGAGGGATTTCACTTGGGGGGGTCGGCCCCCTCAGAAAACGGGTCGCCACCCCCGGGGGCATATTTTATTAAAAAAAAAGGTAGGTGCCCCACCCAGGGGAAATTTTCTTTAAAAATAAAATAAAAAATGAATAAAATAAAAAGACAGGGGGTCGCCCGTGGGCAGGGTGACCCCCTGTGGGGGCAATATTTTTTTTTTTTAGATGTTGTAGGGTTTCCCTGGGGGCCATTTTGGCCCCCAAGGAACCATACAACAACTAAAAAAAAATAGAACTATATATAGATCTATATATATACAGGGAGTGCAGAATTATTAGGCAAGTTGTATTTTTGAGGATTAATTTTATTATTGAACAACAACCATGTTCTCAATGAACCCAAAAAACTCATTAATATCAAAGCTGAATATTTTTGGAAGTAGTTTTTAGTTTCTTTTTAGTTTTAGCTATGTTAGGGGGATATCTGTGTGTGCAGGTGACTATTACTGTGCATAATTATTAGGCAACTTAACAAAAAAAAATATATACCCATTTCAATTATTTATTATTACCAGTGAAACCAATATAACATCTCAACATTCACAAATATACATTTCTGACATTCAAAAACAAAACAAAAACAAATCAGTGACCAATATAGCCACCTTTCTTTGCAAGGACATTCAAAAGCCTGCCATCCATGGATTCTGTCAGTGTTTTGATCTGTTCACCATCAACATTGCGTGCAGCAGCAGCCACAGCCTCCCAGACACTGTTCAGAGAGGTGTACTGTTTTCCCTCCTTGTAAATCTCACATTTGATGATGGACCACAGGTTCACAATGGGGTTCAGATCAGGTGAACAAGGAGGCCATGTCATTAGATTTCCTTCTTTTATACCCTTTCTTGCCAGCCACGCTGTGGAGTACTTGGACGCGTGTGATGGAGCATTGTCCTGCATGAAAATCATGTTTTTCTTGAAGGATGCAGACTTCTTCCTGTACCACTGCTTGAAGAAGGTGTCTTCCAGGAACTGGCAGTAGGACTGGGAGTTGAGCTTGACTCCATCCTCAACCCGAAAAGGCCCCACAAGCTCATCTTTGATGATACCAGCCCAAACCAGTACTCCACCTCCACCTTGCTGGCGTCTGAGTCGGACTGGAGCTCTCTGCCCTTTACCAATCCAGCCACGGGCCCATCCATCTGGCCCATCAAGATTCACTCTCATTTCATCAGTCCATAAAACCTTAGAAAAATCAGTCTTGAGATATTTCTTGGCCCAGTCTTGACGTTTCAGCTTGTGTGTCTTGTTCAGTGGTGGTCGTCTTTCAGCCTTTCTTACCTTGGCCATGTCTCTGAGTATTGCACACCTTGTGCTTTTGGGCACTCCAGTGATGTTGCAGCTCTGAAATATGGCCAAACTGGTGGCAAGTGGCATCGTGGCAGCTGCACGCTTGACTTTTCTCAGTTCATGGGCAGTTATTTTGCGCCTTGGTTTTTCCACACGCTTCTTGCGACCCTGTTGACTATTTTGAATGAAACGCTTGATTGTTCGATGATCACGCTTCAGAAGCTTTGCAATTTTAAGAGTGCTGCATCCCTCTGCAAGATATCTCACTATTTTTGACTTTTCTGAGCCTGTCAAGTCCTTCTTTTGACCCATTTTGCCAAAGGAAAGGAAGTTGCCTAATAATTATGCACACCTGATATAGGGTGTTGATGTCATTAGACCACACCCCTTCTCATTACAGAGATGCACATCACCTAATATGCTTAATTGGTAGTAGGCTTTCGAGCCTATACAGCTTGGAGTAAGACAACATGCATAAAGAGGATGATGTGGTCAAAATACTCATTTGCCTAATAATTCTGCACTCCCTGTATATATATATATCTATGTAGATATATCTATGTACATGGATATATCTATAGATATATCTATGTAGATATATATATATATATAGATAGATCTATATATATCAATCAATTAAAGAGATTTATAAAGCACGCTACTCACCCGTGAGGGTCTCAAGGCGCTGGGGGAGGGTGGGGGGAGGGAAAAGGGCTGGGAGGTTCACTGTTCGAAAAGCCAGATTTTGAGGCCCTTCCTGAAAAGAAGTAGGTTTTGGGTCTTGCGAAGGTGGGTTGGGAGGGCGTTCCAGGTTTTGGGTGCAAGGTAGGAGAAGGATCTGCCCCCGGAGGTGGTGTGTTTGATGCGGGGGACAGAGGCGAGAGAGAGGTCAGCTGAGCGGAGGTTTCGTGTAGGGGTGTGGAAGGTGACTCTCGTTGAGGTCGGCAGGGCCTGTGTTGTGGAGTGATTTGTGTGCGAGGATGAGGATCTTGAAGGTGATCCTTTTGTCAATGGGGAGCCAGTGGAGGGATTTGAGGTGTGGAGAGGTGTGGAGAGATGTGTTCGTGTCCGGGGAGGTCGAGGATGAGTCGTGCTGCTGAGTTCTGGATGCGTGTAGTTTGCGCTTGAGTTTTAGAGTGGTGCCGGCGTAGAGGGCGTTTCCGTAATCAAGTCTGCTGCTGATGAGTGCGTGAGTGACAGTTTTTCTGGTCTCTGTGGGGATCCATTTGAATGTTTTTTTCAGTATACGGAGTGTGTTGAAGCATGAGGAGGTGAGAGCGTTGATTTGTTGGGTCATCGAGAGGGAGGAGTCTAGGATGATGCCGAGGTTGCATGCGTGGTTGGCGGGGGTGGGTGCAGGGCCTAGCGTGGTGGGCCACCATGAGGGGTCCCAGGTGTTTTTGTGTGGGCCAAAGAGGATTATTTCGGTTTTGCTTGAGTTGAGTTTCAGGTGGTTGGCTGTCATATATATATCACTTTTGTCAATATGTGTGTGGTTTCCCTGGGGGGAAAAGGATCAGACTTGTCTAGTGGCAGTTTTAGTGCCATAAAGAAGCGCAGAAGGTTTATATGCCTACTGCAAAGAGCAAATCTGTATTTTATGTAAATAGCTGAGTACATTAGTAAAGTCAGCCATTACCTGCGCTATAATACCAATGAAATGTATGTGCGGGGTGGAGGGTGGCTATGGAGAGATGAAGGGCACTTTTGCTGGGTGGTAATGAGGGAATCCTAGGAGGAGGGAGTGGGAGCACCAATAATGATTGTTGGACTGGGCGCAGGAGGTGCTAAAGACTGTGACGAATGGTATGTGACAAGGTGTTTTTTGAGTGTCTTGAAAGAACGTGCTGATTGAGGGAAGAAGCGCAGGTAAGGTGGCCTGTACTGTTGCACGTATCTCACACACACCATCGATTTTGTGACTGTCTACGTAGGCTAGTGGTTTAGAGAAACAGTTTAGCCAATAGCAGAGATGGCATCTTGATGGATGACTGCTGCCTGCACTCGGGTTATAGAAGACCGCTCTGACATAGGATCAGAGACTGAGACATCAGATACTGAGACAGCATCTGAGGGATAGGACAATGGCGCAGACCCTGGGAGTGATTTTTCAGTCGGAGGAGTCCCATTCGATAACTCCTCTTCCAGTACATTATGAGGGAGGTAATGAGGACAGTCCTGCTGTCCCTTCACAAGCTGTTTGTGCAACTGGGTAATAGTGGGTTAGCCCAACCCAGAGAGCAGGTGAATGCGGCGGCAAGCAGAGAGAGAGAGAGTGCTCTCTTGGGAGCTCCCCAATTTAGTTCAGCCCCAAATTCCACCACCCAAATCGTATTGTGGAGACATCAAAATTATCTATGGCAAAACAAACTGGTTTTGTAAGGCAGGCACCTGTGTTTTTGGTCCTGGATTCGGCAGCCATATAGAGAAACACACTAAACCCAAACATTTCTGGAAACTAGACATTCGGGGGAGTCCACAGAGGTATGACTTGTGTGGATTCCCCAAAGTTTTCTTACCCAGAATACCCTGCAAAGCTGAAATGTTGAATAAAAACTCAATTTTTCTCGCATTTCTGTCACACAAACTACAGGAATATGCTGGGATCCACAAAATTCCTACCACCCAGTGACTCCTCACCTGTCCTGATAAAAACACTACCCCACTTGAGTGCCTACACCTAGTGCCTGCGTCAGGAATGGATCACCCCAGGGTCAACAGCTGCCTCACGTAAGAACCAACATTGACCATTGTGTGATCTATTCCTGTCGCGGGCGCTAGGCCTACCCACACAAGTGAGGTATCATTTTTATCAGGAGACTTGGGGGAACTCTGGGTGGAAGGAAATTCGTGGCTCCTCTCAGATTCCAGAACTTTCTGTCACCGAAATGTGAGGAAAACGTGTTTTTTATCCACGTTTTGAGGTTTGCAAAGGATTCTGGGTAACAGAACCTGGTCAGAGCCCCACAAGTCACCCCATCTTGGATTCCCCTAGGTCTCTAGTTTTCACAAATGCATAGGGTTGGTAGGTTTCCCTAGGTGCCGGCTGAGCTAGAGGCCAAAATCTACAGGTAAGCACTTTGCAAAAAAACAGCTCTGTTTTCTGTCAAAAAAATGGGATGTGTCTACGTTGTGTTTTGGGGCATTTCCTGTTGCGGGCGCTAGGCCTACCCACACAAGTGAGGTATCATTTTGATCGGGAGACTTGGGGGAACATAGAATAGCAAAACAAGTGTTATTGCCCCTTATCTTTCTCTACATTTTTTCCTTCCAAATATAAGAGAATGTGTAAAAAAGACGTCTATTTGAGAAATGCCCTGCAATTCACATGCTAGTATGGGCTCCCTGGAATTCAGAGATGTGCAAATAACTACTGCTCCTCAAAACCTTATCTTGAGCCCATTTTGGAAATGCAAAGGTTTTCTTGATACCTATTTTTCACTCTTCATATTTCAGCAAATGAATTGCTGTATACCCAGTATAGAATGAAAACCAACTGCAGGGTGCAGCTCATTTATTGGCTCTGGGTACCTAGGGTTCTTGATGAACCTACAAGCCCTTTATATCCCCGCAACCAGAAGAGTCCAGCAGACAAAACAGTATATTGCTTTTGGAAATCTGACATCGCAGGAAAAAGTTACAGAGTAAAACATAAAGAAAAATGACTGTTGTTTTCAGCTCAATTTCAATATTTTTTTATTTCAGCTGTTATTTTCTGTAGGAAAACCTTGTAGGATCTACACAAATGACCCCTTGCTGAATTCAGAATTTTGTCTAGTATTCAGAAATGTTTAGCATTCCGGGATCCAGCATTGGTTTCACACCCATTCCTGTCACTAACTAGAAGGAGGCTGAAAGCACCAAAAATAGTAAAAATGGGGAATGTCCCAGTAAAATGCCAAATTTGTGTTGAAAAATGTGGTTTTCTTATTCAAGTCTGCCCGTTCCTGAAAGGTGGGAAGATAGTGATTTTAGCACCAGAAACCCTTTGTTGATGGCATTTTCAGGGAAAAAACCACAAGCCTTCTTCGGCAGCCCTTTTTTCAATTTGTTTTGGAAAAAATGAAATTTTCACTGTATTTTGGCTATTTTCTTGGTCTCCTCCAGGGGAAACCACAAACTCTGGGTACCATTAGAATCCCTAGGATGTTGGAAAAAAAGGACGCAAATTTGGCGTGGTTAGCTTATGTGGACAAAAAGTTATGAAGGCCTGAGCGCAAACTACCCCAAATAGCCAAAAAAGGGCTCAGCACTGGGGGGGGAAAATGCCCAGCAGCTAAGGGGTTAATGAACCAGATTATTCTATCTCTTCAATCCCACATCTCCCTTACCTGCTCCCTTTTAGAGGATCTAGGATTAATTCTCAACAAAGAAAAATCTTTCCTTTTTCCAACCCAACACACAGAATTCCTCAGTTTCGTAATAAATTTGGTTTCTGCCACTCTACATCTCCCTTCTGCAAAGGTAAAATCTATAAAATCAGAAATCATTCATGTTCTGCGCAATTCTTTCCTTTCTCTCAGATCCCTCGCTCGAATAGTAGATCTTCTCTCTTCTTCTATCCAAGCCATCTTCCCAGGTCCTCTCCATTATCGGGCTCTCCAGAGGTTAAAAATCCAGCATTTAAAAAAAGGCCTCTCATACTCAGACTCCGTTTCGTTAGATCAGGATTCTCGTGTGGAACTTCAGAGGTGGATCCTCCAGTTAGATGCCTGGAATGGCAGAACAATATTTGCATCAGTAGCAGATCTTGTATTAGAATCAGATGCAAGCCTCTCGGGTTGGGGAGCCCGCTGTGGTCCAATATCGACTGGAGGTACATGGTCTTTAGAGGAATCCAGATTGCATAAAAATTGTTTAGAGATGCTTGCAGGCTTCTTTGCAATCAGAAGCCTTGCAAAGAACAGAGTTTGCTGTGCTATCCTACTCAGAATGGACAACATTTCAGCAGTAAGATATATAAACCACTTAGGTGGTATGAATTCCAAACCTCTAGCAGAACTAGCCAAAGCCTTCTGGGAATATTGCCTTTCAAACCAAGTTTCGGTTTGTGCAGAGTATCTCCCAGACGACCTCAATTCTGTAGCAGATTGGCACTCACGACACTTCCGGGATTCAAGCGACTGGAAACTCCATCCCCTGATCTTTCATTCCATTCAGAACAAATGGGGTCTGCTGTCAATAGATCTTTTTACCTCCCGTCTCAACTCGCAGCTTCCTCAATTTTACCGTTGGCACCCGTATCCATTAGCGCTAGCCTCACATGCTTTCTCACAGGATTGGTCTATTTCCCCCCTTTCTCATGATCAACAGGTTACTTGCAAAGGTAAGGCGTCAAAAGGCAACTCTAGTGCTCATAGCTCCCTTTTGGCAGTCCCAGGTATGGTTTCCAACCCTTCTAGAGTTATCCATAGATTTCCCCTTTCTTCTTCCTTCCTTCCCCCATCTCCTTTTGGACCCCTGAATCATCCTCACAACCTAGTTCTAGACAATCTTCTCACCCTTTCAGCGTGGAAGATTTCCGGAATTCCCAATCTCTCCCTTGCATTTCATCAGAAGCTTCTAAATATATCACTCAGTCCTGGGCTCCAGGAACTACAAAGGCCTATAAGTCAGCTTGGTCTTTATGGCACAGCTGGTGTTTGGGAAAAGATATCAATCCCATTTCAGCTGATGTAATCTTTTCTATCAATTTTCTCACATCGGAAGCTAGCAAAGAAACATCTTTTCATACTCTAAATCTTTACAGGTTAGCAATTTCTTTGAATCATTCGAATATGAATGGAAAACCAGTAGGAGAACATCCTCTTGGATGTCGAATTTTGAAGGGAGTAAATTTCTCTAATCCCCCTCTACCTAAATACAGTAAGTTATGGGATGTCAATGTTGTTTCGGATCTATTTTTGACATGGCCTGATAATGCTCTACTTTCCATAAAAATGCTTTCTGCAAAATAACAATGTTGCTATATCTCATTTCGGTCAAAAGATTGTCTGATGTTAGAGCTTTAGACATTTCCTTTTGCTAATTTACTCCATTAGGTGTGTTATTCACTGTATCTCGACGTACCAAAACAAATCTCACATCAGTGATTTATCCCTATTTTCCCGATCATTCTAAATTGTGGGTTTTATTACTAAACACTAAACACTAGAACTCCTAATGCCACTCTTCTTCTAGCAATGCAGGATCATCAGCAAATTTTGGGAGAGGAACCGCTGTTTTCAGACTGTAGCCTCTTAAGCCTCACAGTTCAATAGCATTTGGTGAATAATACCAATCTGTTAAGATAAGTTGTACTTCGGGGGTACCCCAAAATATGCTCTGATTTACAAAAAAATGTTCCAAACTATAGACCATGTCATTGTCAAAGCCAGGATACTGACAAGGTGGGTTGAATCTCCGTTCTGATTGCCCACATAAAGGGTGACTGCTCCCATTAGCTATGCTGCCTTGTGAAAGGTATGAAGTGACATGTGAAAGGTATCAAGTGTTTCTGTAAGAGAATCCCATTTAGGAAGACAAATATACAAAGGGTAAAAAAAGTCCTGAGCTCTTCATTGAAGATGAAGATTATTGGCACCACATCCTCAATGACATTAGGGAAAAGGAAGAAGCTAAACACAAAATCCAAATCTGGAGCTGGTAAATGTTTCAACTCAGACAAAAATCAGGGACAAAATAATAGCAAGGCACAAAGAACACAAAGTAGAAATAAGAACAAATGTGTTGTTCACTGCATATATCACTTGGAAATGCAACTTTACATATTCAATTCAGGAACGAACATCTCCCTAAAATTCTTTATTACAGCTAGGAATGGGAACCTTTGATTTTATGGACAAACCATCATCTTAGAAAGGGCAGTTTATAAAGCATGTTCATGCACCTTTCCCGAAATTCATTACATTTTTTTTGACACATGAACGAACCCTAGTTTGACATCCTTTACCCAGCGCTGAATTCTACTGTCCTGCTGCTGCCTTTTGTGCCTGATGATCTACATGGCTTGCGTAACACCCCTACATGAGCCTGAGAGGACAAAAATGCCCGAGTGGTCTAGGCAGTGAGGAGCTTAACTACACACCAAGGGGCATCCAACAGCATGCTGCTTGGCAATGCAAGGAGTTTTCTGCCTTCTCCTTAACACATATGATTTTGGGTATGATCTCAGCACAGATGTAACAAGGGGCCAGATGTAACAACCGGTTTGCATGTCGCAAACTGCGAAAAACGCAGTTTGCGACATGCAAAACGGCCATCGCGATGCAGAGTCACATTTTGCGAGTCGGTACCGACTCGCAAAATGTGAATCCGACTCGCAAATAGGAAGGGGTGTTCCCTTCCTATTTGCGACTGCATCGTCATGCTGAGTTGCTTTGTGACCGCTAAAGCGGTCGCAAACCAACTTGCAGTTACCACCCACTTGAAGTGGGTGGTAACGCATTTGCAAACGGGAAGGGGTCCCCATGGGACCCCTTCCCCTTTGTGAATGTCGCTGAAAATATTTTTTCAGAGCAGGCAGTGGTCCAATGGACCACTGCCTACTCTGAAAAAATGAAACCAAATGGTTTCATTATTTTTTTGAATTGCAACTCGTTTTCCATTAAGGAAAACGGGCTGCAATTAAAAAAAAAATAACTGTTTTATTAAAAAAAGCAGTCACAGACATGGAGGTCTGCTGTCTCCAGCAGGCCACCATCCCTGTGAGTGGAGGGACTCGCTATGGGGTCGCAATTTGCGACCCACCTCATAAATATTCATGAGGTGGGTCTTTGCGACCCCATAGCGAGTCGCAGAAGGTGTCTAAGACTCCTTTCTGCATGCACTTTTGCGAGTTGCAATTTGCGAGTCGGTATGACTCGCAATTTGCAAGTCGCAAAAATTTTTCTTTCTACATCTGGCCCAAGATGTCTTCCCTGAAGTGGTAGGCCAAAACATTGTGGTTGTAAATTAACTGCAAATGTATGAAAAGCAAAATAATGAAAAGGGAGGCAATCTTTCACTTTAGGAACAATAGGAGACAAACTTGATCTTGATTTATCAGCATATATCTTCATCTTGACCTGACAATATCATAAACTTTTAGAGAAAAGTTGCCTATGCATCTGTAACTGAATTAAATGCTCAGTAGGCACTGGAACTAAAGAATCAATATGAGGAGAAGAAGGAAACACTCTTGGTAGTACTACGAGCTGCAATATTATAAGAAATCTCCTCATATGGTAAATACAAAGCTGTATCATCTTGAATTGCATTACAGTAGCTCCTTAGATGCTGCTCTAAACTTTGATTCTATTTGCCCATTTGACTGGAAATGGTAACAGAAACAAAGCTTGTTCAATTTCCAATGCCACACACAGAGCTCTCCAACCATATGTGTAGGAGTCTGGCTCGCAATATAATGTACAAAAAAAAGTGCACTGTGTCAAGTCCAGGCACCCCACTTTGGTGTCCAGAGGTAGAAAGCAGATCACCTAATGCTTTGTGTTTGTAGTAGTATGGGCTAACAGTTAGGCTTATCTTGGAGATGTGCTAAGTATTTGTTGTACTCACAGTATCAATAAATAAGGGCACACACTCAAAAGAATAACTTGAGACCAATTTACAAAAACACTTCAGATTTTTATTACATTTTTAAGACCAAGATCATCAATTTATGGTAATTACTTTTTTATTTAAGAATTTCTGAAGTTTAGAGAATGTTCTATTTTTGTGTGTAATTACACACCATGGGAATGAAAGGGTAAATCTTTAAAAATGCATCTAAAATCAGGCAATGCTCTCACAAATGTCAACTTCTATTTTTAGATTGAGGTCATCGAGATGGTCCTATGGGCCAGCTCGAGAAGTTCAGGTGGTTCCTGGTTCAAGTGGGAGCAGCAGCTGAAAGTCTTGGAGCTTGTGCACAATGGAGAGGGGCACCATTTGGAAACACACTGCACGGATTGACTTAAAGGTAAGTCCTGTGGGTCCCCTTGGAGAGTGGAGGTCACAAAGGGTTAGAGACCTCTAGAGAATAGCTGGTTTGTTGATGCAGGGGCCTGGGAGGCCGGGTGCAGCAAGATTGATCAGCCAGGAGTTGTGCGTCTTGAGTCCTTGGACCAGGAGCAGGTCATTTGGGAGGGCAGATTTCAGGTCAGCAGGGACACTCTGGGGGATGGTTCTTGGGTGTCTTGAAGCCCCTTGGCTGGTAATTGTTTCTGGGCTTTTGGACTTCCAGAGTGGACTTTGCTTCTGCGTGTCCAACGTTTGAGGTCCAGTACCGAGAGTAATGGTATGTCTCAGGCCCTGAAAGTACCAGTGCCACCAAATTTGGCACACTGGTTGTTTTTGACCTTCAGATCCATTGTGTGGATTTAGGTTGGGCTGCCAGGCCCGGTTCATTGGTTGGCAGCCGGTCAGTGAACTGGACTTCACTGGTTCCTTGCCTGGAGAGTGATATCTTCACTTTGAGGGAGGTTCTTGGTGATTTTCAGAAAGCTGTAGGTGCTCTGGGGTTTTTCAGGATCCTTCAGGTTTTCTGGTGACACCTCAGCAACAAATGTCAAGTCCTTGGAGCAGCAGGCAGGGTTTGGTGCCTTTTTTGAGCAGCAGTATTTCTGTTCTTGTGCCTCAGGTCTTCTTTGTTCCTGGTTTTCTTATGACCATCGAGTCTGATAAATTGGTCTAGGGAGGCCCACTAAATTCTGCATTTAGGAGGCATTAGAGGGAGTACCTGGTAGTGGCCAATGGGCCACCCACCTTAAGGTGTCTAAGTGACCACTTCCTGTGTTTTTTTTCCTGCCATACAAGATGGAGGAAAATTAAATGGAGTGGTCACCTCGGGTGTCACACCTGAGAGGTAGAGCAAGTTGGGGATGGCCATTCATCCTGTCCTTGCTAATTTTCTCACTGGTTTGCCCACCCAGAGTGGGGTTAAAACCATTGAGCGGCCATCTGCTGCTAGCAGCAGAGGAGAAGGTAAAATTTCAAAAGCGGTAAAGCCTTTGAAACTGACTGTTGGTGCAGGGTGCCTGCTGGGGGAAGAGGTGTAACACCTCCACCCAGGAAAGGCTTTGTATTCTGGTTCCTGGGAGCAAAAGGCTCTCACTCCAGGAGTCCAAATTCGTGTCTGGTGGTGGCAGGCTGGTTAAGACCATTCAGCAACCATGCCAGGACTGTTAGGCTTTGCAGGGGGCACCTCTAAGGTGCCCTCTGGGTACATTTTATAATAAATATAACATTGGCATCAGTGTGGATTTATTATTCTGAGATGTTTCATAGCAGACAACCCAGGGTTTAGCGAGGTGATCATGTAGCTGGGTAACTCGTAATGACCAGTGTCCAGCACATGCATTTGCTGTGGCTCCCCTGTACATTTACTATGTCTTAAGGTTTAGCAAGGACTCCGTAGGGGCATATTTTCTCATGCTCACATATCCCTCACATGGATTATAATGCACCCTGCCTTAGGGCTGTAGGGCATGCCAGAGGAGTGACTTACCTATATTGCATGCAGTGTTAATGGGCATGACACCGTAGGTGAGTGCCATGCAGAGTTTGCAACGTTTAGATTCACCTTGTCATGCAATTGCAATGGCAGTCTGAATGAGGCTGATGTGGGGCCTCTCAGAGTGGCACAACTGGTGCTTCAGCTCTGAGGGACTCTCTTCATTACCCATGCCCTAGGTACCAGGAGTACCATTTACCAGGTTCTTACTAAGGTGGATGAAGTGCCAAACATAGTACAGTTTTGGGGAAAGAGATCTGACCCTTGGAACCTGTTTAGCAGGGGACCAAGGCACTTACAGTTTGAAACCACATCATTTCCAGGCAAAAGGTGGGGGGCTACCGTGTCAAAAGAGGCCCTTTCTCAAAATATGAAAGTTACTGAGTACCCCTATCAAAAACGGTAGTATTATATAATACAGTAAGACAAAAAATATCAGTCAAAATACTGGGCCATTTTTTCAGCCCATTGGTAACTCGGACAAGGGATAAAAATGGACCAGCTTTGAAAAAGTGTCTACTGTAACTATTATCACATGATATGCTTCGGAAGATGTAAGATATTTTATAAAATCTGTAGAAATAGTATGCTAGGGTTCGGGAAGCTCTCATAATGGTAAACATTCTTTTTTATAAACTGAGCAGTTTCGTTCAGTCTCAAAGAAAACATGACATAAATAAAAGATAGGGTGTTCCTGTCCATAATCTTCTTGATCTATTAACGAAACTGCCCTAACTACTCTTTCAGAGGTATTTGTTTCCACCATAAGCTTCTTTAAAGGATCAGAACTGCATAAGATTGGTTCCTGAGTAAACATTTGTTTGAGTGTCATAAAAGGTCTCCTATCTTGATCGCCCCAGCAAAATCTACTTTTCATATTTTACTGTTTCAAAACATGATGTTGCTGGTTATGTCTGCAAAGTTCTTGATTACATGACATTAAAATTACAAGGAAACCTTGAGTGTATTTAACATTAGTAGGCGAAGGCAAATCAAAAAGAAATTAACTTTTCTTTAGATCCATGGAAAAGCCAGAAACATTCAGTCTAAATCCAAGATACTCATCTTCTTCCCTCACAAACGTACACTTATTGGGTTTGCAAAGCTAATGATGTTGCTAAAGTTTTGATAGCACAAAACCACATGTTCTTGATATTCCACAAGTGTCTTTAAAAAAGCTAGGCTAATGTTTAACTAGAGCAATTCAAACTGATTGAAAACATTACACAATATTCAAAATGCCCAAATGGGATGTAGAAAGCCATTGTTCACTTGTCACATTGTGTTATGTGTAACAGAAGATAAACACCTGTTAATTTAACTTTAGCAAAGACTTGATTTTCATGGACTGTCTCCAGAATGCCCTGCATTAGAGGTAAAGAATATTTATAATTGATCGTAACCAAATTAAAACCTTTATAACAAATACAAGGTTGAAGATATTGAGAATTTGTTGGTACAAAAACAAAGTTGTCCCAGCAGGTGAAGAAGATGGTACAATTAAACCATTATGCAAATTCACCTGCAAATAAGCCTTCATTATGTCATTCTCTTTTTCAGTTACGGAATAAATACATCTACAATTAACAATATTGCCATGTTTGGTACTGTATTGCCACTGAAGAAAGGTTAGAAACTATTAAATTGGATGTCAATCTCTTTGTATGGTCACAAGGTTATCAATAACTCCCTGAAGCATACAAATGAATATGCAAAACGTTGCTAACATACATATTGTTCATGTAGGCCAATTGACAGAAAGATCAAGCCAATTTAACCAAGGAATTCTAGATATTACCGCAGAATTGGGAGAAGTAGTAGTTTTAAAAGATAACACTTCACAATGATCTTCAAATGAGACTTGCAACAGAGAATATGACTCTAATATTGGACTTTAAATTAATGTTCAACCATCAACAGTTCAATAGTTCAAATCACTTCAGGAGTCTTCTCAACACTCGTAGTAATATTATTCTTAGTGTGCAGTCCTGATAAATGAACATTCAACAGGCACCACTATCCAACAAGACAGAAGTATTAACACTTTTCCTTCTTCTGTCCCTATACCAATCAGTTGAAGACAAAATGATCATCAGTTTTTCATTGAAGCTCCAATATAAGAAGGAAAACACACTCCTGTTTTCTTGTCTTTCTCAGAAAATAGTTTAATTCTCCCTGTATTCTTCTGAGCTCGTATGAGAAGCTTGAATAATATATCCAGCATCACCACAAAACAAACACACCTCAGCCTTTCAACTGTGTTCCTTTTCGGTTTCATTAATAGACCTCCAAATGCCCTGATCTGCATAGTCTCTTTTTGAGGCAATAAACTGCCTGAAACCTCTGAATGACCAGATGACTAACTCTGAAAAAAATTAGATTAGATTATTTGAAACTTACTTCATTTGTTTTGTCTGTTTTATAACCTGTGTACAATCAACAGTACTAAATAGATATGCTCAGATAACGAAAAGAAAATTGAGAAAGGACCAACTCATCTTTAATTTATTCTTTCAAACCATATAGAAAAATCATCACGATTTTTTTCAACCCAGATAGTTTCAGCTACTGATTGACAAAAACAGGTCACAATAATGAACAGACCCATTCCACCTTGCTTAATGCAGCATTTGCTTCCTCAGCAGAATCTGAGTGAGGACATTGAAATACCTTTTTAGATGCTAGAAGAAAAGTATCATATGTCTCCAAACAAGCATCTGAATTTGTTACTAAAGTATCTGCCCAGGCCAGTGCAGATCCAGGACAAGATCCAGACACTTAACCCACCTTTCCTCAATCTTAAATAAACTGTGCAGTGTGAAGGGCAAACTATACACTAAGAGAATCCAAAAGTTATCTTAAATGCACAGAATCACCAGATTACATGTGGGACTATTGGGATATCTGTAGATCATAATAGCAAGGTCTAGATTAATGCTGAATGGTCGTAGGTGTACTCGTGCTCTGTCCAGGAAATAGTCCATTGAGTAATCAAACCCAAGAAGTTAATGACATTGCAATGCGTCAAGGACTGTATGCTGGGAAGTTCTGATGAATCCCCTTTTTGTTTAACCAAGGAAAGGGCAACTCTTGCCAGTAGCCACAATCCCTTCATGTACACAACAGTACATATGAAACGTGTTACATCACCCCTTAAGAGGGTTCCAATTAGTAGGAAAAAAACATAAAGGGTAAAAAATCTTGATTGAGAATAAAGATTAATACAGAAGATATTAGCACAGTGCCACATTCGCCCTGACATGAGGAAAGAAGAAATAGCCAGGGAGGAATATGCAGATGAAAATCCAGTAGAATCTCTAACCACAAGAAGCAAAATCCAGGGCAAAAATAGTAGCAAGGGAGCGAAGAAAATGGTGAAAAAATAGGGAAATTCATGCTTTGCAAACCATTCATCATTTAGAAATACCTCATTATGCGTGATTCAAACAAGAACTGACATCACAGGAAAAAACTCTACTCCATTTTGGATTGGAAATTTCAGACATAATACTATGAACATAAGACCATCTAAGAAAGTGCAGTTTATACAGCTTGTCAACAGCCCTCTCCTCAAATGTATAGTGTCAGCTTGACTAAAGAGGAAGACAAAGTTTGACTTCCTTTGCCCAGTGAAGAACTCCTGCCACTGTTCTTCATTTCTGACTCTTTGCATGAGTCACGGTACACTCTTTTAGGTGACAGTCAGTATGGAAACACCAGTGTGGTCAAGTAGTGAAAGTAGTATGCTGCCTGGCTGCACAAAAAGTGCACTGCATTCTCTTAAACTCTTGCAATCTCAGATAAGCTTTTCGCCCAAATGTAACATTCATGCATTATTATACTGTAGACCTCCTCCACAGATGCTGCATGTTGGACCATCCAAGTGACCAATCCCGTGCATTGCAGGGCTATCACTGAGCAATCTGTGTGTTTTTTTAATTCTTCTAGTGACATTGTGTACAGCTTAAATCCTGCTGCAGACCTGTCAAATATGACATGACTAGGAACCCAATTTATTGCTTCTTCTTTACAGCTTGAGTACAAAATTGCACATGGAAAACATTTGTGCACACTAGGCAACTCTAACAGCAGCTTGGTGCCTTAATTCAAACCTATTCACAATAACCACCATCCCACATAGTTGGGGTCTCACGTCAAAACATGCATGGTGGAATTTTCCCTACACAACAGCAAATGACGTATAGTGCTGAAAATACTGTTGACAAAAATAGTGACACTGTCACTCTATTCACCTATTGTCTTAGTTTTGGTCTTTGCACTTCCTTTTCTTAAATGTGGCAGTAAGATATCTCCTAAACTTCTGTCAGCAGCCTCACTTTCCTGCCCAGCATCCTCAAAGGGCTCTGCCACAATAGTGTTTGGCTAAAGACAAATTACAGATTTTAGGCCAGGCATCCCAGTCCAAAGCCCACTAGTCTCATTGAACAATCTGTGTTTCAGGAAGTCCAACATGATCCTTTGGTTTTGAATCTCATTTTCAGCAGAACTTCTCTGCTTGACATCCCCTAGTCTTTCGTACTGTTGCTTCCTTGTGCCTGAGGCTGACAGCATGTCAAAAGACATTTCAGTACTTTGCTCATTATGAAAAGCTGACATCTGCCCTGGACTGCATCTGGTATCAAGCAACTTAATTTGTAACATATCACAAGGGCAGCTGAAGTTCAGCACATATTTTCAGCCTATAATCCCCCCATAGTCCCACATGTCCCTCCCAAATTCAGTGCTTTCACTAACTTGAAGCCCCTACATTTTCAGTCAATTGGCACACATTTAACACAGGATACAAATCTTTTGGCATCTGTAGGAAGCTGGGTCTGTATATACTATATCAAAATGAGTATGGTGTGCACAGAGAACAGGGATTCATCAGAGGCTTACCAGAGGTTAAAGTAGATAATAGTAATGCTCTCTTTTGTGGTAGTGTAGTTAAGCAGTTAGGCTTATCGGAAGTTAGTGCAAAGCATATATTCTACACACACAGTCAAAAATGAGGCACACACTCAATGACTAACTCCAGGCCAATGTATTTATATTGGAAAAATATATTTTGTTACTTTATTTCTAGAACCAAAAGGAACTTGTTGCAGGTAAGCACATTTGCAAGTAAGTATCAAGCATATGTGTCAAAGACACTTTGTTTAGATTTGGCAAATAAAACAGTTTACAGGCAAGTAACACTTTTCACTTTTAAAAGTTGACAGTGCAATTTTCAGAACAGTCCTGGTGGGAAAAGTGTTAGTGCTGTTTTGAGGTAAGTACGCGACTCACAGTTCCAGTCTCTGGGGTTTAGGATGTCCACTGGTCGGGGCTCCAGATGACTCCAAACTTACATCAGCAGCAACAAGGGTCCTGTCAGGTGCAAAGGTCAAATTTGAACATAGATTTAGAATGGGATCCTCAGGAGACTGTGGCATTCGGAAACAGATCTGCTTGCAGGTAAGTACCCGTGACTTCAGAGGGCAGACCTGGGGGGTTTAGGTGAGCACCAGGGGGGCGGGGGTCACAGGTTAGCACCAAACGCACAACCTCAGCGGCACGGGGGCGGCTGGGTGCAGTGGGTAACCACACAACGTCAGGCTCCCAATGCTTTTCAATAGAGGCACCACGGGGTCACAAAGATAATGCAGGCTGGGACCAGGGGACTGGTTCCAGAACACCAAAGGCTGGACAAGCAAGAGGGCCACCTGCTGAACGTTGCTGGACCGGGGGTCGGATTCCCCAAGGCCAGGGGGCTGCAGGGGCACCTTTAGGCATCTGGAATCTTCGGTTCTCTCGTGGTCAGGGGGTTCTCTGGATTTAGGCTGCATGCGTCATCATGTTGGCCAGGAGGGGTCAACCCAGGGTAGACACAAGGTCAGAATCGCATGGGGACCTGCTCTGGATCAGTGGGCCACCTGGACTCGGGCCAAGGAGTCGGGTGCAGTGTGGGCAGGACGCATGGATCCGAGGCAGTTCTGGATTCCATCTTGGAGTTTCTTGTGGACACAGCCCTGTCCTCAGGAGTTCTTGGTCCTCTGGTGGGCAGGCAGTCGACTGGGGTTTGGAAAGGTCGCTGGTCCTGCAGCTTGTGTCGCCTTTTTGTAGCAGGGCTTCTGAAGCTGCAAACAGGCCGGTAGGGCTGGGGCCAAGTCAGTTGGTGTTTGGAGTCTGCTCTGCTGTGGTTGGCTTAGCAGTCCTTCTTCTTGCTTCTTTCTTCATTACTTCTTGATGTCACCAGGAATCTGGTGAGATAGGTTCAGGGGAGCCCTTAAATCCTAGATTTAGGGGTGTTACAGGTATCAGGGGACTGTGCCAATGGCAACTGTCCCTGAGGGTGGCCACACCCTTCTTGTGCCCACTCCTAACCATATTGGTCCCTGTCCTCCAAACCAAGATGTCGGATTCTGCAGGGTGGGGGTCACTTCAGCTCTGGACACCTTAGAGGTGGTCCTAGCTGGAGTGTTCACTCCTCCCTGTTTTACCTAATTTTCCAGCAGGACATGCTGCCAAAAGTGGGGCTTTGTCCGGGGGTGGGCATCTCCACTAGCTGGAGTGCCCTGGGGCACTGTAACAGGAGGCCTGAGCCTTTGAGGCTCACTGCCAAGTGTTACAGTTCCTGCAGAGGGAGGTGTGAAGGACACCCACCCAGAGTAGGCTTTGTTCCTGATACCAGGGAGCAGAAATGGCCTTCACCCCATGGAGTCAGAAACATGCCTTGTTTGTCGCAGGCTGGCGCAGAGCCTTACACTATATGGTTGGGTGAAATACATGAGGCATCTCTAATACGCCCTCTATGTGCATCTTACAATAAAGCCAATACTGGCATTAGTTTGAGTTTATTGTGATGAGAAATTTGATACCAAAGTTCCCAGTTTTCAGTGAAGCCATCATGGAGCTGTGGAGTTCTTAATGACAAACTCCCAGCCCATGTACTTAATATGGCCACAACATACTTACAATGTCTAAGAATGGACTTAGACTGTAGGGGAATGTTGCATATGCAGCTATGCCCTCATTTGTGGTACAGTGCACCCTGCCTTAGGACTGTAAGGCCTACTAGAGGGGTGACTTACATATGCCACAGGCAGTGGTTTGTGGGCATGGCAACCTGAGAGAGATGCCATGTCGACTTTAACTTTTTCTCCTCACCAGCAAACACAAGCTGCAATGGCAGTGTGAAAATGTTTGGTGAGGGGTCCCATAGGGTGGCACAATACATGCTGTTACCCTTAGGGGCCCTCCCTGGTCACAGGGCCCTTGGTAACACTGGTACCTTTAAGAAGAGTCTTATCTGTGTTCCAGGGGTGTGCCAATTGTGGAAATAATGGTACAGTTTTCGGGAAAGAACACTGGTGTTGGGGCCTGGTTAGCAGGATCCCAGCACACTCTCAGTCATCAGCATCAATATCAGGCAAAAGGTATGGGGGGGTAACCATGCCAAAAGGGGCACTTTCCTACAGCACCTCTACCACTGAACGTGCAACCTCTATATCAGGGACTGCAGAACCAGCACCACAAACAGACAGCAAACAGAACACTCTATGAGCCATCTTTACTTCCTGAAGTGTCCACCTTTTGTCCAGCTCAAACTATTCAGACCCCTTGATTGATCTACACTGTCCCAAAACAATCTTATAAGCACAGCTGGGAACTACGAGACTGTACCTAGACATACAAGGCTGTACTGATATATATTCCGCTACATACTGTTTTGGGGCAATTACTGGACATACAGGGACCTTCTTAATCACATGATGCTGGTTAACGCATATTTATTTATTTAAAGTGTTTATAGTGTGCTATGTATTTAATTTGGAGCACTACAAATTAAAACAAACACACAGATTAATAGCAGAAAGATGAGGTTAGAGTCCCATCAGGAAGGTGGGAACCTAATCCAATATTTTTCAATCTCACCATTATGCTGGATGATAGCTAATTTGAAACAAAGTATTTTTTTCTTTCAAAAACACAAATCCATAAAAGAATACACTAAACAATTTTCCACTAAATACACAATTAAAAAGAATGTATCCTACAGTCAATAAATTCATAGTATCTCTATATAAACATTATCAAAAAATACAATTAAAAACAGTATAACAGATTTATGCTAACAACTGAATAACACATGACTCTCTATACAAGTCTAGAAGTGCAGTTCTTCTGATTTTCCTAAACCAAACCTAATTTGGTTGATATCACCAATCACATTATAGGGCCTTGTTCCCAAAGACTTGTCTTCATTTTTCTTCAAAGACCATATGTTGATCAGATTCACAGATTAGGAATGAAAATTCATGAATATGGCAGAGATTGCTGCTAGTTTCAGCAAGTATTCTAGTTCTTTGCTGATGCAGCTCTATGAATGATGCAGTGGACCTGGAACCTGATCCATACTCCTTCTGGAAGCCAGTGGAGAGCCATTAGGACAGGTCTGATATAATCATGCTTACGACGATTTATGTATAGATGGCTGACTCGATCTGACATTTTTAAAGCCTGACAATCATCTTCTTGTGAAGACTTGTGCAGATAATACAGCAGCGGCCCAGAAGTGTCATGTCAAAAGCTTTTATCAACTGCACACCATGGTCATTTTGGAATGGGGAGGGGGTCAGAGCAAATAAAGCTTCATATCAATAACTTTACTGTTTCAATGATTTGGGGATCAACTGAAAGTTCAGAATCAAAGTTTTTTGCCAGGTTTCTTGTCTTATTAATGGATGATGAAGTGGATCATAAGCCTGGAAGCTGCTCAAAGGTTAATGTGTCAGGCTCAGTTTTTCCCATGACTAGAATGTCTGTTTTGGTTACATTCATGCAGAGGAACGTCTCCATCCAAAGGAACACAAGCTCCAGGTACAAGGTAATGTTGAAGTGAAAACTTGGGCAAGTGTTCAAGTGAGAGTAGATTTGAGTGTCATCTGCATATATTTTGAAGTTCACCAGATACAGCTGAAGAAGCAGTGTAGGGAACAAATCCAGATGTTGAATAGAAGGCAAGTGGGGATGACACTTGGACACACAAGACATTAGGTGTGTGGATAATTCAGCTGACACAGTCCTGCTTTTTCTGTGGTTATTAAGGACTGGATGTATAGCAGAGCAGGTCCTGATATGCTCAACTGTTGTTGGGCACGTCTGCACCTTTAGTTGCCCCAAACTTTTCAGCTTATTATGTGGTCAACTGTGACAAAGGCAGCAGAAAGACTGTCATCACATATAGAAAGAAGGAGCTCTTCTTTGATATTGGTTAATGCAGATTCCTTGACTCTCAGAGGAATGAACTCTTTCTGTGGTAATAAATAACATGTGTTTGCTTCTCATGGTCCTGAAGATGCTTCATCACCCTAGGCTAGGTTAGGGGTGATAGTAAACAGACATTGACACCATGGTTATGAGGGTATGTCTCAGAAGGGAAGGGATGTTTCTGGAAACAACAGAGGCATATATCACCTTTGTTGTGTCAGTTGCAAGGCAAGGAAGAACTGACAGCACCTGAAAACAGTGATGATTTCCTTTTTTCGTTGGTAGTTTCATTAATACAATGTAAGCCTTTTTTAACTCTCTGAAGAGCCTTGTGAAAAGTCCTTCTATGTCCCTTGCGTCTGGCCTAATCTTCCTCGGTCTGATATCCGTGCAGGTTAGGTGCCAGTGCTTTCACACTCCCTGTCCTGCCTGCCAACAGAAGCCCTGCCTACCACAGGACCTACTTAATGCAGGCTGCAGCACGACCATACTTGTAGGCACCTGGGCACCTAGTCTGCCACTTGCCTGTGTCCTCTGGTTCCTGCTTGTTCCAGCCTGATCCAGTTACCACCAAAGGACCAAGTGACACCCCTGTTGCCCAGGTTTTCCCACCCGGGTTTTTCCACTCATCCTTCTTCCTGCCAACAGAAGCCCCACCCACCCCAGGACCTAGTCAATACAGGCCGCAGAGTGTCCTGGACCATGCCCAGTGCCATCACCCCTGGCCCTTCCACCTCATGCAGATAAACAATTGTGAAGCTCTACACCCTCGACCCCAGATACCACAACAAACACTGCCACTGTGTCAACCCACACTCCATGGTGGGATCTTTCACCTGCACCCACTGCCACTTCACCTGACACAGCACGCACACCAGCCCACAGACCAACCCCACTCTGAACACACCACAGACACCACCTGAATAAAAACACCAACCTTCATGCATTCTTTTCAACACATCACTGAGATTTGGAACCTCATCTCCAACCTTACCCCAGATGTACTCTTTTTCTTTAAGACCTGGCTCAACCTCACTTCTGTGTCTGACATCACCACCGCAATACCCGAAGGATACAAGGTCACCCACTGTGACAGCATCAACAAGCCTTGCAAAGGGATCACCATCATACACAAGGAATCTATCCAATGCACCACCACAAATGATGACATAACCCTAGTAATGGAACACCTCAACGTCCGAAACCTAACAGACACCAAATCTGCTATCAGTGGCACCCTCGCATAGCATCCTCCAGGATCACACCCATCCTTCTGCAACTTAATTCCCAACTTCATCGCTCCCCTCGCCATAGACTCTAAAACCTACATTCTCCTTGGTAACCTCAACTTCCATCTCAGTGACCACAATGACATCAATATTACCAATCTCCTTGACAGAATGAACAACATTGGACTCACCCAACTTTTAATGAACCCATGGACATCACAGGCCACTTGCTAGACCCCATCTTCACCTCCAGAAACTGCATCTGGAATAGCCACATCATGTACTCACCAAGACAGACAATTCCATCATCACCTTCAATATCACCAGCTCACAGACCACCGCCCCCAGTCCACCCAACACCCATCAGTACAGCTGGAGCAGTCTCAAAGGACACATGGATCAACACACTCAACAACACCCACCCCCATCTCCTCCAACAAGCTAGACCAGAACATCAGAAACTACAACAACTGGATCACCAACTGTGCCTACAGTGTCGCTCCCATTGGCAACAAAACCCATAGAGAGACCACCAAGCAGGCAACCTCTACCACAGACAGTTAAGAGACTCAAAGAAAAAGGCCTTAGCCTCATGCATTGAATCAAGCTCCGATAACAGCAAAGAACTCTTCAACATCGTCAAAGAATCCTCCAACCCTTCAGCTGCAACAAACAACATTACCCTCCCCATACTGGACCACTGCAACAACCTTGCAAATTCCTTCCATGACAAAGTTGCCAACATCTACAGAACCTTCAAACCCCAACCCAAAGCTACCAACTTCTTCAAGCAACACAACAACCCAGCTACCACCACAGGCATCCAACTAACCCAATTGAGCCAGCTCGCCTCACGGGACACTGCCTCCTTCATGTACTCAATCTTTTCAGGGGCCCTAACCAACCAATGCTCTCACCACATCTTCAACGTAGGCAAAGTCAGAATCGGCCAAGTGCCCACCACCTTGTTCACCACCTCAATAGGCATGACCATCTTCTTGAGGACTTGAAACACGCAGTCAACGCACTTCTAAAGAACCATTGCCAGATCCTAGCGAACTCAATCACTACCCACTGGTCTCCCTGCTCCGGTTCCTGACCACAGAGTTAGAAAAGGCCATCAGCCAACAACTCTCCTCACATCTGAAATAGAACCTCCTACTTGACTCCTCTCAATCTAGATTACTCAGCAACCACAGCACTGAGACAGCCCTCAGTGCGGCTGACCGATGGCAGCCTAGCCCTACTCGACCAAGAAGAGACTGGGGCTCTGATCCTCCTATACCTCTTGGCATCATTTGATACAGCCTCCCATGACAAACTCATCACAATGCTGCACAACTTAGGCATTCAAGGATCCACTCTCAGATTGTTCACCTTTTTCCTCACCAGAAGAATGCAAAAAGTCTGCCTGTCCCCATTCACCTCTAAACACAAGAAAATCATTGATGGAGTACCACAAGGATCCTTACTCACCCCTAACCTCTTCAACACTTATATGACACCTCTGGCAAGCATTGTCAAAATCCACAAATTCAACATCATATCCTTTGCCAATGAAACACAATTCATCCTTTCCCCCTCTGAAGACACCACCAACCCCAACTTCCACAATTGCATGACAGATGTCGCCAGCAGGATGAAGTACTGCTGCGTGAAGCTCAACACGGACAAGACAGAGGTACTGATCTTCTGAAACTAAAGCTGCCCAGAGAATGCATCCTGGTGGCCCTCAGAACTCAGTTCTACTCCTACCCACACTGGCCACACTAGGAACCTAGGCATCATTCTGGTCAACCAGCTAACCATGATGACTCATGTCAGCTATGTCGCCTCCTCTTGTTTCTTCATCCTCTGCATGCTTCGTAAGATAGTCAAATCCCAAAAGCACAAGATGCACCATCACCCAGGCCCTCATCACCAGCCGACTTGGCTACGGCAATGCTCTCTACACAGGGATTGCAGATCACCTCCTCTGATGAATACAGACCATACTAAATGCCACAGCTAAACTCGCCCTGGATATCCCGAGACAAACGCACATCACCCCTTACCTCAGGGAACTGAACTGACTCCCTGTACAGAAAGGATGCCAGTTCAAGTCCCTGACCCACACATACAAGGCTCTACACAACTGCGGTCCCACCTACATGAACCACCGCCTGAACTTCCATTATTGCACTAGACACCTCCCCTCCACTTTCTTTCCTCTAACCCTCACCCCCCTCATCCGATGTAGCAGATGTTGATATCGCTCCTTCTACTACCTAGCAGTGAAGACATAGAATGAGCTACCCTTTTATCTCTGGACTGCCCCATTCTCTTCCAGAGTTCCCAAAGTCCCTGAAGAACTGGCTATTTAGCTAATCCACTGGACCTTGGTAGCGCCTGGATACTTTCACTGGTAACAAGAAGCACTCTACAGATCTACTGATTGATTGATTGCATTGCCATTATAGATTTCAATTTGCACATTTCAGGTTAGCAACTTCACCACTTAACCAACTGGTAGATGCTTTGACGCATATCTTGGGGTGTCTGGTTTTGTCTGGCACATTTTGTTTAAAGCAGAAGAACTTTTCTGGAAGAAGTTGTCAAACAAGGTTTTGGGACTGTTTTATGAAGTTGGATGACACTGGTAGCCCTCTGCCTTCTCTCAAACATATCTATGCTAATGTTCCTAAAATGCTTGATAAGGATGGAGAGCATGTTGTTTCTGTTTCAGTTGAAGAGTGTGTGTCAGGTTTGACAGAATGATCAAGATCAACAATTAGTCAACCAATATTTGGCCAGCAGGTAGAGTGACATCTAAAGGAATTCATCTAAGAAAACTAGTTGGGTTGTATCGAGAGTGTTATAGACTGTTGTTCAAGGAATGAACTGATGGGGTTGATGGGCAATTGGGAATCTATACACTCAAATGGAGAGTCTATGGTATTGGGTATTTCCATGGGGTCTGTTCCGTCCCATATGCTAATGCCGTTCTTCCACCGCCTTCACTGGTCTGTTCTTGAGATTTATTTATGGCCCCAAGGAAGATATCACTGAGGTGTGGTGGCTGAGTTGTCTCTTAATCTTGTTTTGGTAAGGCTAGCTATATGAATGTTTGTTTTGGACTGTAGGGCTCTCATTAGGATTGCCATGATACGCACCTAATAAAATTTGACTCTATTGGACGCAATAAATACCACTAAGTTCTAAATTTTGGAGGAATAACATGCGTATGTTGGTGCTTACTGTACCCAAATCTAAATGTTCCAGGAAATACCGCAAGTTTTGCCTCAATGAACATCGGCTGGTTTGACAAAACTCTTAATTGTCATATGTGCAGTAACAAGAGATATCGTACACATCACAAATAATCAGGAAGCTCATAATGAAGGCCTAATTCACTGTTACTAATAAAGTGCTTCTGTACTAAGCAGGTGTTGATAAGACCATGTTTTATGTGACAGCCTGGAGTTGCTGGCAAGATGAACTTGGTAACACAGCTAGAATTAGGTAAATCAGTGTGGGCAACATGCTTGGAGGTAGTGATGTGAGATTCAGGCTGACAGGGAATAGACCTGTCACAGGAGGGTATAGCAATTAGTGCCTGAGGGACAAGGAACACAGGGGCGAGGGATGATAAAGCCACTGAAGTCAAACCAACACTGCTTTAGTGGGAGTGGAGTGCGAGACAAGTTTGTCTGGTGAAAGGCAGAAACTGGACTTAGCTTCCTAAAGCTGCTCTAGCTTGATCTGGAATATATTTATTTTATGTTTAATAATATTCAGAATTGCACCCAACCTTTCTGTCTGGTTAATTAAGTGCTGTCCAGAAACAAAATTACTACATAATATAAGAAATCGTAAAGAAGGGAAACTCTCAATAAAAAGGCAAAACAACTAATCCAAAATGCAGCTATCCAAGATATTCCTGGAATAAAAAAGTCTCAGCTATCTTGGCAAAGATGTAAATGATAAATTAAGTTTCGGTAAGCATGGGAAAACATCCACAGCATGTGGTCAGCAGCAGAAAATGACCCATTTATTATTGGGTGAACAAATGAGAGCTCGGGTTCGAGATTTGTCTCAGACAGTTTTGTGAAAAAAAGAGAGCGCCCAACCGAATTTAGTTGTAATGAATATTCTGACTGGTCTAACTAGCTCTATCTAGGGATACTATCATTTTCTAATATCGTCGATTTGCTACTTGGGTTCTTGTACGTTTTGTATTTGTTAAACATACTTTTTCCCATGCTTAAACTGTATAGTCAATAGTGGAATGGCTTGACTTGTGGTGTTAGAGACAGTTTAGCTTTGTACACAGCCCTGACCCCTTTGAGTAATTATGCTTCCATTTTCTTACGATAATGGCATTACTCCTAGTCCTACTCACTCGCCTTCCTTTTAACCAATGAGGCCTCCCGCCTCCCCCTAGACCCTCCCTTCCCCTTTCAAACCCCCCCCACCACCCTTATCCCCTCCTGTACAAAAACCAAGCCCAAGCCGCAACTCGGACAGTCAGTACCGGGAGGGTGGGAGGGAACGGAAAAGGAAGGCGAGGGAGTAGGACTAGGAGTAATGCCATTATCGTAAGAAAATGGAAGCATTACCTCCCGTCCCTCCCTTGCCTTCCTTTTAACCAATGAGACATAGCAAGAAAACACACAGGAGACGGACATCGAGTTGCAAGACCTTTATTTAACATCCTGCACCAAGATCATCCCCAAAAATGACCTCGTAGAGGATAAGACCCGGTGACCCAACACCGACTCCAAACTACCCAAGTCCGACAGCCTGTAATGACGCACAAACGTCGAAGGAGAAGCCCAAGTGGCGGCCCTGCAAATTTCCACCACAGACGTCCCCTGAAGCTCCGCCACCGTAGCCGCCATGCCTCTGGTAGATCTCCCCTGAATCCCTTGAGGAGGAACCACCTCTTTCAAGGAATAGGCCAATAGAATTAAAGATCTTACCCACCGACTAAAGGAAGCCGTGGAAGGTTTTTCACCTTTGCGAGCCGGACCAAAATTAACAAACAGTGAATCCCCCTTACGAAAAGGAGCCACCACCCGCAGATACTCTAACAAAACCCTGCGTACATCCAACGAATGCAAACGGACCTCCTCCCTTGAGGAGGGATTCGGACAAAATGAAGGAAGGATGACCTCCTGCCGGGAATGGAACGAAGAATTGACTTTTGGAATAAAGGAAGGCACCGGACCCAGAATCACCCTATCGTGAAAAATCTTACAAAAAGGAAAGGAACAAGCCAACGCCCCCAATTCCCCCAACCGACGAGCCGAAGTAATGGCTACCACAAAGAACGTCTTCAAAGATAGATGGCGCAAATCACAGTCCCCCAATAGTTCAAAAGGGGCCTCCGTCAACACATCCAAAACCAAGGACAGATCCCATGAAGGAAAAGAACGTACCGGGCGAAGAAATAAATTAATAAGCCCTTGAAAAAATCTAGGCATCAAGCGCCCTTCATCCTGAAGATTACGCCATGGTCCTCTGAAAGCCTGAATAGCCGCCCACTGTACCCGAAGAGAAGCCACTGACAACCCTAAATGAGCACCGTCCTGCAAGAACTGCATCACCTCAAATATAGAAGCGCAGGTAGGATCCAACTCACGACTTAAGCACCATGACGAAAACACCTTCCACTGTCGACCATAAGAAAGTAAAGTGGAACGTCTCCTTGAAGCCAGTAAGGTAGATCTCAAAGCCAGAGGCACCCCCAGACCTGTCAATCCCCGTCGTTCAACTTCCAGGCCGTCAAGTGCAACCTCCTCAATGACCCCAATGGGAGGCAGGGAAACTCCAGGGGAGACGGACAAAGGGGCAGAGGCCACATCCTCCCGTCCGCCATCAGCCTCAACAACGGGAACCAATTCGCCCTCGGCCAAAGTGGCGCAATGAGGATAACCCTGGACCCCAGATCCCTCACTCGTAACAGAAATGCCCTGAGTAGTTGAAAAGGAGGGAACGCATACAAAAGGCCCTGCGGCCAAGGACACGACATCCCGTCCACCTCCCATGCTTGGGGACACCGAAACCGGGAGCAGAAGCGATCCACTTTCGCATTCCCTGCGGACGCAAACACATCCAGCACTGGAAGACCCCAAAGCCGAACCAGATGCCGAAACAGAGACTTCCGGAGAGAGAAAAGTTGAGCGGAAGGAATCACTCTGCTCAGCAGATCCGCCCGAACATTCACCACCCCCCAAATGTACGTAGCCCTGAGAGAAGGAACCCACTCCTGAGCCCACACAAAAATCTCTCTGACTAAATTGAACAGAGCCCTTGACCTGGTCCCCCCTTGCCGATTGACATAAGCCTTGGCCACTAAGTTGTCTGTGCGAACCAGAACCGCTGATCCCCTCAGGGAATCCTGGAAATGGACCAGAGCCGGGAATACCGCCCTCAATTCGCGCCAATTCGACGACCGACTCGCCTCCCGAGGGGACCAAAACCCCTGAACCTGAGCCGACCCCATCCATGCCCCCCAACCGGAGAGGCTGGCATCCGTCGTCACCACCACGGGTCTCAGAGGTGATAAAGACACCCCTACCCTCAGGTGGTCTGCATCCAACCACCATTGCAACTCTCTGTGAATCAATCCGGACCCTGGAACCCTGTCCTTCAGAGAACCGGACCCTGGTGCCCACCTTCTCAAGAACCATGTCATCAAGCACAGGAGATGGAAACGTGCCCAAGGAACCAGAAATATCACTGATGCCAAATGACCCTGCAGCCGCAACCATAGAAGAGCTCGGGGAGCAGACAACAACAATACCTTTGTTACCAAAGCCTGGAGTACACCCAACCTTTTTTCTGACACAGTCACCAACCCTGGAAGTGTCTGAAACCGAGCCCCCAGAAAAACTAGATCCTGGGACGGCACTAAGTCTGACTTCTCCCAATTGATTAAAAACCTGTGGTTTTGCAGGACCCCCAGAACTTGGTCCACCTGCCTCAGCAACAGGTCTCGTGATTGAGCATGAATCAAAATGTCGTCCAGATAAGGATGCAGAAACACCCCTTCTGAATGAAGCAAAGCCACCAGAGGAGCCAGCACCTTTGTGAAAATTCGAGAAGATTTTAGACCGAAAGGTAGAACGCAAAACTGATAATGGTCCTGACCCACAGCAAACCTCAGGAACTTTTGAGAGGATCTTGCCACAGGTACATGTAGGTAAGCATCCTGTAGATCCAGTGACACCAGAAAGTCCCCTTGCCTGACCAATGGAAAAATAGTCTGAATGGACAGCATGCGGAAATGCACTGTCCTGATCCAGGTATTCACCCTCCTTTAGATTGAGCACCGGTCGAAATCCCCCTGAAACTTTCTGCACAAGAAATAAGACCAAATAAGTGCCCTGGCCCCTTTCGTCTAGCGGAACGTGGGAAATGGCTCCCTTGACCAGTAAGTCCCGCACTCCGTCCAATAATGCTCCTCTCCGTGACCCCTCTGAAGGCAGAGGAGTGGGACGTACCCCTGAATCTGGAGGAACCCTCACAAAATCTATGACATAACCATTGTTCACAATGTCTAGAACCCAATGATCGTTTACACTGTCCTCCCAAGCTGAAAGAAAGTGACTCAGTCTTCCCCCAACCGGCCCTCTGCCAGGCCCACAGTGATTGTCAGGACCCCTTCTTGAAACCACCCCGGGTCGCAGGAGCCGACTTCTTAGGCGAAAAACGCGGCTGAAAACGCCGTTTCCTAAACGAAAAGGATTTAGCATCCCTAGTAGGAGAAGATCTGGAATGCTTCTTCCACCCTTTACCCGAAGAAGAACCCCCTTTATAAGGTAAGGCATGCTTCCGCTCCTTAAATGCCTTGGAAAGCATGGATGGCAATTGTTCTCCAAACAAGTTACGACCTTCAAACGGCAGTCTCAACAAGGCTGCCTTTTCCCCTGGATCAGCCTTCCAGGAACGCAACCAGAGGGACCTACGAGCCCCAATCAAAGACCCTGACGCCAGAGCCGAAGTACGGACCACATCAGAAGACACATCAGCCAACAATCGGGCCTGCTGCTACATACCAGCCAGGAGCTCTGAACATTCCGCCCCTTCCTGTACAGCCACCGCCAGTTTATCAAAGTCTTGTACCAATGACTGTGACGCATAAGCAGAATAAATCCCTGCCCTCAGCGCCAGATTCTCTGCAGCAAAAGCCCTCTTAAGACCTGAATCCACTTTACGGTCTGTGGCATCCGTAGGCACACAATCCTCCGGATTGACTGCCGTTTTGCCAATCAGAGTAGCCAAAATAGAATCCAGTCGTACTGAAGGAGGTAAAACCTCCTCACCCTCAAGCAAGTAAAGTTTCTGAAGGAAACGTGGAACCTGAGCCTTATCCACATCCTTCCACTCACGAAACACCATATCCTTCACAGGTCCCTGAAAAGGCATGGCAAACTTCGAAGGTGTCTGATATTGAGGAAATAAATGAGAATCCGAGTTTGTAGGTTGAAACACTGGGAAACCCAAATTGTCCTGAACATGTGCCATCACTTCCCACATTTCTTCTCTGGAAACATATTTCCCCCCAGATGACGTCGATGGGGCCTCATCCTCACTCTCCGATGAGGACTTCCTTGCCGCTACCGATGAGTGCGCAAGCTTAGGCTGACCAGTCCTGGCCACGCCTGCTTGCAGTGCCCTGGTAACAGCCACCTCAATCATATCCTGCACCTCCTCTCTGGACATGAGGGGAGTACCCCTGCCTGGTAACTGAGAGGTCTCAGGAGTAGCAATGCTAGCCTCACCTCCCTCCTCCTCCGAGGAGGAAGAGACAATCCTACGTCTTTTCGCTGGAACTTTAGGCATGGTAAACCACCAAATAACACTGACTCTCACCCCAAAAAACTACCCTATATATAGGCACCTGGTCCTCCCCCAACAGGGCTCCACCAATCCCTAAAAAGGTCAACTACTTTGGCCAAATTCATAAAAACCACGGGCAGAATGCCCGACCTACCTGAAGAGCAGCCCAAAATCGAAGTCCCTCAGTTCCCCGCGGCTCCGCGGCGCGGAAATCCGGAAACCGACGCCCCAGCCACAGAGGGCCGGCAGACCCCGTCAGCCGGCCCCCAGTACACGCCTCCCGAGCAGCCATGCTGCTCGTCAAAGACGCGACCCAGCCGGCGCACTCCTCACGGAGCTCCGCGTCCCGAGGAGTGCCTCCACCGACGACCTCCAGGCCCCGCCGTACAGGTAAGAAAGGGAAAGAAAACCGTCTAGCGCGGGCTAGACAAAAGAACAGGAGGGGATAAGGGTGGGGGGGGGGTTTGAAAGGGGAAGGGAGGGTCTAGGGGGAGGCGGGAGGCCTCATTGGTTAAAAGGAAGGCGAGGGAGGGACAGGAGGTAATGCCTTTATATAGCTAAAGATTATGTGACACGCTATGTCTGCCTTTTTATCTACTTCAGAGTGCAGATAGGGGGAGCTACAGCCTAATTGGCTACCGTGATTTTCATGCGAGCTATACTCCTTTTGTATGGAATTCACTTGAAATCTGTAAGGATTTACTCTCCCTCACGTCAGAACCCGGACAACTGCAGGAAGTAAGTTGCAAACGAAGCGCTTCAGTTTGAAAGTTGGAACAGCAGCAGGGTAGTGGTAGAAATAGAGCATGGATCTATTGAGGCAGGTACTCAGGAGACATGTCAGAAAGGAGGTAACATAGGAAAAGCTTCAGGGTTATAAAGGTAGAGTGAGCCATAAATAACTTATCTTGCAACTGATGTGTGTTGTAGGGTTCCCACTTTTAATAGTTCACAGTCAGCTTTTCTCCCTCACGTTTATCTTGTCACCCTTTGTTTCCCTCTTGTTAGGTGTCAGAGATTTGTCCTCGTCTTCCATTTCCCTTTATGTATTGCAGTGTTGCATCCTGCTTCTCCTGTGTTTCAGGGTTGTATCCCGGTCACCCTTGGGCTCCTTTTCGGATAAACAGGTAAGACTTGAAGCAGATGTCTGTATACATGTTGATGTGGGAACGTGGCTCCGTTCGGTAATAATCGTATCGTGTGGAGTGTTGTGCAGTGCTCAGCCTGCAGAGGTTACTCCATTTTTCTCTGTGAGACTGTGCACGGTGTGTCCATCGTTCAGTTGTGGCTGTGAAACTCAAACTCTGGCTGCAGGTGAGTCCAGTCCGGGTCTTCTGATCTCTGTCCTACCCCCTTACTTTCCCTTTGAGTATATCCTTGGAAACAGATGTTTCAGAGCTATGTGAGGGGAGAGGTCTTAGGCTGGCATTGAAGACCTGCTGTGGACGTCCCCAATCCTGACAGAAATCAAATCTGACTGGATAAATTCAAGTGTAAAAGGCTAGAAAGGTGATGGTAAGGAGACAAATATTCTTCAGGTAAAGAAGAATTTAGATTGATGCTCAAAAGTTACCATAACAATATAAAAAAGGCCTGGACAAATTGTACAACTAATAAAACTGAGCAAGCAGGAAACTCCACAAAAGCAATTTTCAAAACTCTCAATGATTTTATCAAACCTCGTGTCTGCTCCCGTACTATCCGGGCAGCACAAGAATTATGTGACCCTTTAGCCATTTGTTTAGGAGAAAATCAATATAACTTATGCAAACTTTCCTGTAATCCAGAGCCTGCCAGATGATCCTCCTGACTTAAATTTGCCTTCTCCTAAGGCTATGTTTCATCTGGAGAGTTTGGAACTCTGCACTTTGGAGCAGATTCCGGGGCGGTTTGAATCAGCCAAATCCCAGCATTTTGGCAAGTCTTTGCAGCTCTATTGCTCCTTGCACCATGTCTCTCTTCAACCTTTCCATGGACTCAGCCACGGTCCTATGGCCTGGAAATCTGCCCAGGTCTCTCCTATTTTAAAGAAATCTAACGCTGACCCAAATAGTCCCTCAATCTACTGTCCCATCTCACTGCTCCCTCTCTTAAGCAACATCTTAGAAAACATTCTAAATAAGCAGCTTTTTGCATTCCAGGAAAAACACAGGCTTCTGGATCCTCCTCAATCAGGATTCAAAACATTCCACAGCACGGAGGCCTTGTTAGTCGCAGTCACAGACACCATTGCATGGTCCCTTGAAGCAGGCTCTCCAGCGATGCTTGTGCTTCTGGATTTGTCAGCAGCTTTCGACATGGTCTCCCATGACATTTGAATTTGTAGGCTGTATGACACTGGGGTTTATGGCAAAGGGTTTCAATGATTCACTGACTTTTTGAAAGATTGCACTCAAACAATCAACTTTAATCATCCCACTCTTGTTGACCACTGGGTACTGCAGGGCTCCTCATTAAGCCTAGTTTACTTAACATCTATGTTACCCTTTTGGCGCAGATCGTCAAAGCATGTGGCTTTGAGATAATATCTTATGCCAATGACACTAAGTTGGTCATCACTTTTGATCAGGATCTGGACGAGGTAAAAACTGAAATACTGCTGTTTGGCAAAGCTCAGCATTTGTGGGCCTTAGAGTGATGGCCGTCCCAACTGGGGCCACCCTCATCCCCAAAACATGTAGTAAAAAGTCTTGGTGTAAAATTAGATCTTACTCTGTCTATGAACGAACATGTCGCAACTATTTGTGGAACTTGCTTTTCCACTATCCACTTATTGAAAAAAGCATTTCCTTGGCTCCCACCAACTTCTGGAAAAATCTTAGTAAAAACCCTTATTACAAGCCCCTTGAACTATGGAAATGCTTTACTAGTAGCAGTCAATGAGTCTTTGTTATCTAAACTGTAGGTGGTACAGAACCCTGCAGCCGGACTCGTTTGCAATCTCCCCTCTGGTTTCTCTTTTGCCCCATTTTGAATTCTTTACATTGGCTTCCAATCAGGAAACGGGTGATCCTTAAGCTATGCTGTCTCACCCATAAATCTCTGAATGGCCACGGTCCATCCTATCTGCGAAGTAGTATCAGTTACCACTGCCCTGTCAGATTTTTGAGATCTAAAGACAAAGGCTTTCTTCAGATTCTCGAATCTGTACTCCAAGGTTCGGCCGGAGCTCTTTTTCTCATCTTGCCCCCCTTTACTGGAACAAGCTTCCCCTGCAAATCTGCTCATGTACCTAGTTTGGTAAGTTTAAAAAGCTTCTAAAAATGTGCTGTTTTAGTTAGCTCACTTGCGTTGAGTCAGCTAAGCGCGGAGATACTGCTTCGGGGATGATTTGTTGCGAAGAGATGCTAACATAACAGTCTCTTTTTCCTGGACTGTTTGTGAATGAGTTCAGCTCTCAAGGAAGATTTGAGGGTGTACTGTGTTTCAATCTCATGAAGGATCATTAGTTAATCGGGCGGGCAGATTCTGGCTTTAAATATATTTGAATTGGACATTCTTTTATACAACCGTCTTACAAATCAAAACATTTCAAAAGTTGTCAGGAGAACCGTACGACATCTAGAATATTTAAAATGAGGTATGTATTGTGGCCTGGATCTCTATGTAAAATAGATAATGCCACCGCTCCAGCACATTACTCGTTAAATGCCCTTGCATAAACCATGCAAGAATTCAAGCATTTTTGAAGTCCCAGGGCCCACTCACAAATCCATGCTCACATGTTTGCTCCTCATAAAAGAACGAGTACTGATATCTTGCACTTAGTAGCTGGACTTGCGTGCAGAAGTACTGGGCTGGCTGCTCTAGTTTTGTGCAGATTATTGAAGCACCAAAAATATAAACTAAAGCAGTCCCCCTTACAGAGACCCAACTTAAGGTTTTCTATAGTGGCGGCTCCTCCACTATGGCAGAGGATCGCACCCCCCTCCCCGAGCAGCAGCAGCTGCAAAACTTTAACAACGAAAGGATAAAAAACTATGTTTATTATCTTTTCGTTGTTAAAGGGGTGGGGCAATGTGGGATGACAGGGATGAGGGTAGTGCACTGTGCACTCCCCTCAGTGTGCAAGTGTGTTTGGCTGTCGTCTCGAGCCGGCCAAACACACATGCGCACTGTGCTCTCGCCAGTCAAACACACATGCGCACTGTGCTCTCTCCAGCCCGGCACTGTGTTGCCCGGCTGACGAGAGCAGGCACAGGCTCCCAGTCTGCCTGGGAGCGCCCTGGCTGGACGCTCCAGCCAATCCTAACTCTGCTCTGAGCAGCGTCGGGATTGGCTGGTGGGCAGGCTGGACGCCTGTGTCTGCTGAGGAGACGGAGGAGTGGCGGCGCAGCACACACGTAAGTTTTTATTTTTTTATTTTATTTCTGAATTTAATGTTTTTGTTCCCCGGTGTGCCGCCCTGTTCCTTCCACGTGCAGCATACCACAACTGTTTTAGTAGGGGCCTGGGCACCGACATTAAGGAGCTCCCCTTTGGACATTAAGGCTCAAATTACAACCACCAAGACATTTACTGCACTTAAATCATATACCCTAGGGTGACAAATGTATTTACCAAGTGGGTAAATACCACTTATTACAAGCCCTCCACTCAAATTTCAGGTATTACGTGCTAATTTTGGTGCTTTCAGAGCTAAAACCTGCATATGCTGCTACATACGTGGCAGTTTGTTTCCCTGGTATATTTGGGCAGGTTTGATCTGATGATATTTACGTGGAGGAAATACCAGGAGTGCCATTTTTACCACCATGGTAATTCAAATATGACTCGAAATTCCGAAATGTGCTGTAAGAAGAGTGACTCTAAGTATCAGAATTCAATGCTCAACTTCTAATCTAGGGCTTACAAGTAATCATGGTTAGAAATAATTTACCTCCTTGGCCATGATCCTGTGGTTTTAGTAATTTCTAAGCACAATAAATAATTGTTGTACCTTATTTTATGGTACTTATTGAGAGTACGTTATAATTCATTGACCATTACAGCACATTTTAGTGAATATTGCACTGAGTTAACAAACAGAAAAGAAAGGGCCTATGAAAGGTTTTCGCAATGGACTTCCAACAATCACTGCTTCCCATCCTGCTTGATAAATATATATTGTTTTACGATGGGTTTAGGCATCCTTGGACGTTATCTGGCAGCAGTGCTCATTATGAGTCAGTGGTTGCAAGTGGGGTCCAGCGGCACTCATTTTTCGGAACCAGCACTTATTTTCATCTCATTAGGCTTCCATTCAGAGCAAGTAAGAGAAAACCATTAAATGGAGAAAGAAAGAGAAAGGTGGAAAAACAGTGGCAAGGGGAGAATGCAAGGCTGAAAAGAACCTTCAAGAGTGGAAAAGGTGCAGAATGTTTCTTGTGGTGGATGAAAGAGGCATGAAGTGGAATCAAGACTTTACAGCCTTAGTATTGCAGACCTTTGTGCAAAGCCTCGAGCCCCAGCAATTATTGTTTTACAAATTAAGCACTGTCTGGCAGGTCTGGCAGTAGTCCAAGCCAGACTCATGGAGACATGTGATGTCACTCTAAGCATCAAGCCGCTAAAAGACTGGGGCCCTAGGCCAATATCCAGTTTGTCCATACCTTAAAACATCCCTAGGATTGTGCCCTGTAGTTTAATAGTAATTGGCTCCCATGGGCTATGTTAGGAAAGGGCCATTAGACTTGCTTCTCTCACCATGATGGTAGGACCTCTACCCAAATTGGTCAGAGTTCTAATTTTTCTTAGAAGCGCTTCAAAAATACTCACCCAGAGAAATGTGAAGGAACCTTGGCTAATGCATTTGTATGTCTCTAAAGCACACTGGTGCGCCCTGGGCATGGCCATCTCAATCATATTACTGTGCCTCAGTTCCTTGAAGAGTACCAACCACAAATCTCACCCACACAATGCTGTAATGTTGACCCTTCCGTTCAGTTTACATACCCTTCCTTTTCCCCCCCTAGTTTCCCTTTTTCTCCTTCTTCTTTCCCTTGCTCCCCCTATTCTCGTTCATGGTTTTCTTATGGTTTCTCCTCCAGGTTGAAGCCTGGAACGAGTTTCCTCTTCTTAAACTTGTTATTCATATGCATGACACAAACCAATGCTATAGATCAACGAAGAGCACAGCACGATCTGTCATTGGGTCTGTAGCAGTAGAGGCAGGGCCTGACAAACGCATAAATGCTAATGTGTGCATCACAGTTATATACAAAGAAGCACGAGTAATGTACACCACAAGTGCGGCTTGTTTTAATGATCAAGTATAACAAGTGCAATTGTTTATCTTGAATAGACATACAAATGTATAATAACAAAATGCTAATAAAAATATATTTTAAAAAAAAATTGTATGTCACTAAAGCGCTCAGACTCAGTTGTACATGCAAAATAGGTTAAAGGAGATGCTCAAATCATACAAACCACAAAATGGCTTAACTTACTTAGCATTCTGATCTTCCATCTTAAATCACACAAATATCCACCTAAATAGAGATTTGCAAAAGTCATGTAGAAAGCATTCACAAATTGCCAAAAGTCACAAAAAAGATGAATAAAAAGTGCCAGCTTACTCAGGCGGGTATATTTACAATCTACTGGTTCCTTGAGAAGGAACATATGTAAGTGTGCATGAGTGTGTGCATGTCCTGTGTAGAAGTCTACAATGCCGGATTCAAGTAGTGTTGTTAGGGATCTTTTCAGTCCTGAGAAAAGGCCAGCTGACCAGCACTGGTAATGTGTTGTCGTAACATGTAATCCAGCAACCTAAAAACACTAAATAGCTTGTGGCGCCCACTAGTTATAACTGAAGTACCACCCTTTTTAATCTTGTCAGGGTAACCCCTAGTAAACCATGACACAGGTGATACCCTAAGTTATTTTATTTACACCTGGTTCCTACACTTTTAAGAGCTCCTTTAGAAGGTTAAGCCAATCCAGATGTATGATCATTCTGGATGAAGGACTCGATGATGAACCACAGCACGAACAACCAATGAGTGAAAGTCCCTATAAAAATCTAATAAGTATTTCCTAAAGCAAGGATATTTAGACTGGATAGGAACACTTCTAGCCATCCTTTAAAGATCACTGCACCTTATATTATTTGAGGAACATATACACAAGATGTTAGGCATGTCTAAAATGTAAAAAGCACACCAAGGGCACAGAAAACATCATCACAATGTCAACCCTGTATGCCTTGCTGCGTCAAATTAGAATTTTAGGAGTGCGTTGCAAGAGGAGGATGACGGGGAGGAAGAGGGAAGAGAGGGAGCAGGAGGGAGTTGAGTAGGAATATTTTTTATTTAGGTAAAGGTTTTTATTTATTTGATTTACATAACTCTTATGCAAAGGTGTTGTACTTAGGAGCAAATGTCAAAGATTTACAAGGTTAAGCAATATTCTGAGAGATTCTAAAGACAGTAAAATAGACGTCTAAGTGTTATGGAGAAGTGCAGTTATACTGATGGCAGAAGGGGAGTTTACCAGGTGAATTTGAGCATAAAGCTAAACAAGAGAAGTCAGATAACCAACACAATCTCACAAATGCATTTAAAAACTAGTCAAAGAAAGCAAAAGCAAAATCCTGGAGAGAACATATACTAAGAAGCAAAGAGGAGAGGAGAGAAATTAGCAGTTTGGAAGACTTTGAATAGTGATCGAGGACAAGAGTTATGGCTTAAGGCATTGAGTGGTTAATGATGAGAGGGGAGCCACTGTCAAGAAAAGAGAAGACTTCAGTTTTTCAATGAGAGAAAGTGAGATGGAGGTGCAGATATTGTAAGTTTGAAAGTGACAGAGTAGACTAGGTGTTCTAGAGGGAAAACAAGAACAGGATCAAAGAGGAGGGCACGTTTCAGGCCAAAAAAGACAATGCATTTTGAAAAAAACGAAATAGTGAAATGGGTAAGGGAAAAAGGAGGGCAGCGGACGGTGTCTGTCTTCGAGTAGTTGAGTTGTTAGGAGAAATCTAGGAATTGGTAATAGAAAGATAATTGGAAATTATGCCTTGAAGGAAAGAGGCTCAAGAAGATCAAGAGGTAAGTCGTTACGAGTAGAAATGGTTGGGGAAGCAGGAGGCCGTAGGGGGGAATGATGGGGACGTGCAAATAAGGAAGAAGGGACCAAGGGCAGATTTGGGCTATTTTGGGTGTCCAAATGAACTTTTGAAGGTGCAATTTATAGTATTTAGAAAATTATAAATGTTTTTTTCCGTATGTTTGCAGCTCTTCTGTTTTTTGACTTCCAATACACTTACTCCCACCTGAACAAAATGTAGCTGCAATGACAAGGGAGAGACCTGATGTTAGATTCTGCTCCGGTAACCTTTGCTGCACTATTACCGAGCCTGACATCTTGGTCCATATGGGTGTGGTCCTCCATTTGGGAGCTGTCAGAAGAACCTTGACCTAATATCCAAGTGACTCTCTTGGCTAAGCCTCCAAACTGTATATGTTTGAAAATATACCCGGAAATCAATCTTCAGCTGCCAACCTTAAAAATATATATATCTTCCATTACTCAGTAACCTGGAGCACTGGGTGAAACCACACACTGTTACTGCAGTGCATTCTTTTTCTTTCCTCTAGAAACAGAATTTACGTACACAAATGATTTGACAGCGTCAACGTCCATGTGATTGCAATACTCCATGTTAGAAACTGATCGAGTTGGAAAGCAGATCTGAACTGGTGACGAGAAATTTAGGGCAAGATGCATAAAGCATTTTTGTGGTCGCAAATGGCCCAATTCACAAAGTCGAATGTGATTCGGTAACTTGTTACGGAATCACACTTTGCATTTGTGATTCGGTATTTGGAAGGGACGTGTTTAAGGCGTTCCTTTCAAATACCGAATCGGTATGGTATGTATTACTGTTCTGTGAATGAATTTCAGTCGCAAAACAGTAATACTTTAACACCAGTGATGACAGCAATTCCTAATGGGTCGCAAATTGTGACCCGCCTCATGAATATTAATGAGGTAGATAGATTTGTGATCTCCTAGGAATTGCTATTTGGGAATACAAAAATCCATACATTAGGAGTACTGAATTCCTGATTGTGGTTCAGAGATGATCGCAAAAAGGAAATTGGTATTCCTAATGTTTGTACAGCTGGCCCTTAGAAACTTGTAACAATGCTTTGAACAACACTGAGAAAATAATCTTGTACTACCTAGTGAAGCTGGCAGCTGAAACATTACGGTGGAAATATTTATTGGCAAGTTCCGGTGTTTATTTCTTTCTTGGATACTTAAGTTCCTTCTTCCTCATTGTATTATTCTGAATCCAGATTTTTTCCCCGGCTGGATATTGGTTTCTTGTTGTCTTTCATATTCTTGAGTGCCACAAACAACAGATAAACTTATCTTAATGAGTTAAGAAAAAGAGACTTGTCACGTGCAATGCAAAAACAGATAAACCGCTTCTATGGATGAATCTTGCCTTGAAACATTGCTATTGTTGGGTTAAATGAAAACAAACTCAATTTCACCACTAATTTAATATAAGTCAAATGAATGAGTTATGTTAAACATAAAACACAAACGTCAGGAAGCCAATGGTCAACTAGCATTTAATGTAAAAAGGAGGCAGCAGAGCAAAAGATCAGAGACATCTGCCATTTCAACTGACAGGGATCTCACTAGAAAATGGTCATTTGGAGCACTGAGCTAAACATATGCAAAGGTTGAACTAATGTATATATGTTTTCTTTCAATGCAAGTCAATGGAGCTCAATCATGTGCAGAAACTTGTTACTCTCATCCAAGACTTATCTAATGAGCAAGTGTCATGATTTTCTCCACAAAAAAGTGCTGAATGTCCTTAAGGAGCTGGTATCATTCATACAAACAGTACTAGTCTCATCATTCTCCTCTTTCCTAGTAGTCAATTGCTGTGTTAAAAAGTGAGGTTGCACCTCTAAGAAATATGCAAACGTACAACCTTGAGCCTTCTAGCTTCATGGCCTACTTGAGCCATGAAAATGAGCAAACATATTCAATTCCATACGAAGGTTCATCCATATTTGATTATATCATACTGATACATTCTTGGTTATTTATGTGATGTTTAACACTGTACTACATAGGAGTATATGAACATGATACAGGGAGGATTCTACGTTTTCACAATTGGTCATACCTGCTTGGTATTCATTGCCTAGAAGGCTCCCGTTTTTTTTCATTTATACTGAAAACTTACATGTTACAAATGCCACAAAACTATCTGTTTTTCCTGTATATCGCCATCTTTAAAATCATTCTAAACTGTTTGTTTCCCTGTCTATCTTCATTTTAAAAGTCAGAAATGTTGAAATCAGATCCTATTTTGAATGTCTCACCATGCTCTTAATTATGCCTTCCATGTCAATAGCAGTGCATACTGACTCAGCAGAAAGTTAAAAGGAATTATAAATCCCACTATGTATCCCAATGAAATTTAATAGCTTCAAACGTGCACATCTGATAACAGTACAATGTTATTTTTTGCAAATTAATATATTGTTTTATTCTACTGACTTCCTGGCCCACAAAAATTCTACAGACATATGAAGAGTAAGTATACATGTTTCAGTTATATAAATGTGGAAACATACTAGTTGCAACCTATTTTTTTCACCGACCATAAAATAAACATGGATAGAAATCAACAAGATGAAATAGATAAATATTTATAAATACAGAGGCAAATGTCAAAACTTCACTGAACAGCGTCCAAAGTATAAAACAGGGAATGCAAAAGCGTAATATATTAAAAGACAAGTGAAAAAGAGATGAAGGATGGCTGGTTATGTTGAATCGATATTTAAACCTAACTGGACTGGTTGGGCTCTATATTACACCCTGAAGAGTGATAGGAATTCAGAGGGGAGAAACCATTAGGGTCTAAAGTTCTTCATTTACATTTAGGGCCAGATTTACAAGGCCCTAGAGCCACCGAAGTGTCAGTTCTGGTGGCACTATTCACTGCACCCTATTTACAAGGAGGTGCTAAGCCACTTTTTGTGGTTTAACGTTCCCTAGTAAATATGGGCCCCTCCGACGCAGTTTTCTGTGGTAGAGGGGCGTGCAATGGGTGCTGCTGTGAGTGTTCCACCGCAACACCCATTGCTTTTGACGCTGCCCCAGATTTACGAGAAATGGTAAATCTGTGGCAGCGCCAAAAACTAATGCCATCCCAGGGGTGGCTTAAGCATGGTGCAACAAGGAGGAACATTTTCATTCCTCCACGTTTTTGCTTTTTTTATGTGTGCTGCATTGTGCAGCGCACATAGAATGAGCAAAAGTCCATAAATGATTGTTATGGTGCAAGGATGCCTGTGTTGGCGCTGGCAGCTAAATTTAATGCCGGCGCAGGGGGAAACACAGGAGTGCGGCTTATTTTTGTAAAGGCAGCTCATCTCTGTGTTTAAAAAGTGACGCAGTACGACGTTGCAAATTTTGGTGCCGCACTGCGCCACATTTTTGTAAATCTGGGCCTTAGACTCTAATGCTAATTTGTGAATTTACCACTATCACAAATACCATTGACCCTTTCAGAATGTGCAGTAATATATCTGTAATACGTTTTCATCTGCATTTGAACATTAGCACAAGTGCAGTGCTAAAAATTGCAGTAACAAATGTATTAATACTGCAGCACTATTACTGCATGTTTAAGCACATATTTTAGCACTGTCCTGCTGGTAAACTGTACTGACACTAAATAATAATAATAAAGGCAAATCGACATTGCAGTAATGGCAGTACCCAAATCCTTATCAACATTCTATGGTTAAATGGTAGATGTTGGCATACAATACTGAGTAAAAGATGTTCAGTGCACAATTATATGCTAATATATCTGAGATTATGGTACTCCTACCACACAGTATAAGGATACTGCAAGCCACTAAGGAGTCCCAAGACCATACAAATGAATGAGGCCGAAGGCAGAGTTCCTTTATAAGCTTATGAGACTCTGAGGTGACCTGCAACATCCTTTAAATGTACAACAGAGGTATTTTATTTCTTATAATACTTGTTCACAGCATCACCCTTCCCAGAAACCTCTTCAATATTGGGTGTCTTACATTTTCATGTGCAAGAGATAATAGGGATGCAGACATTAAGGAAAAAAAGGAAATCTGTAGTAGGGGTGCAGGCATTAAGAAATAAGCAAAACCTGTAATCAAACACACCTAAAATCAATGAGTGTTATGCTGCAAAAAAAATATTTACATTTGGTTATGCAATTCAAATTTTAAAAAAATGCTGTAGCTCAGAATGTGTGCAATTACACTGAGATGTTGTCTTTCTTGTAATGGCTCATAATGTGCCAACATTGCCTTACATAATTTATTATAGTTGAGCAGATACATCATTTCACTTTTACAGGTGATTAGAAATGTCACAACTCAACTGTAATAAAGACCTTAGGAGAATGGAAAGCTTTCAAACAACTATCTAACCAGGTTGTGGCTGGGAGAGGGGGAGTTGGGGTGTTACACCCCCTTAAAGTGTATTCTGGAGTAAATAGTTGAGTACAAGTGCTTTCAGTCGGGTACAGTGACGTGTCTGTCAGATTTCACCTGGAATTTTTTACAAACAGACAACAACACACACATTTTTTCTGTTGTCTCTTTGCTGAAGGTCTTAAAAATGTTGGTTTGTTTGAAAAGCAATGTGTTTAAAGTACTCCTAACAATAGACAGTGTCCCTTAAGTCCCCCTCGTTCTCTGCTTCTCATTTCATGTATTTTAAATTTTATAAGATATGCCAGAGCGATTGTTTGGAAATCTGAAGTTCACACCCGCCTAATCTTACTGGCCAAGCCACACCTCTGTACCTATCCACACATGGTGGACATGGACACAATTAATCAGAAGTTAACTTTTATCCTCGACTTAGCACAACGAGTAAAATATATTAGAAATGTGACAAATACGTGTCTCCCTATAAAGCACCATAAATCCCCCTCAATACAGAAAGCTTCTCGAATCACACAGCAACTCTTATGAGACTACTGATTGAAGACACATATATATATCGCACTACTCAAGTAAATCTTCTACACTGCAGTGCAATTGGTGTTGCTCTTCACTTCCCCCGCCCCTTCCTTCACACTCTATACCCTTTCTCTTTCCTACTTTTCCCCTCCTCCTTTGGCATTTTATGGTTATTTTACCCTTCTCATACTTCGCAATACACCTATAGCATCTGGCATGGGAACACTCATAAATTATACAACCTAAGACAACAAAAATCTATTATATGGGTTACTACATCTTTGGATGCAAACTGGAATTATCTCTCTGTGTGAGAACATCATTTTCTACTGTGTAACATTGCCTCCCATAGCCCGAACTCTGTATTTTGAAAATGTAATCAAAATGGTCTAGAATCTAAAGATGGATTTTTATATAGAGATTGTTGCCCCCTCCCCGTGTACTACATAAAAGACATATTTGTTGACCAGAGAAAGAACTGCAGCAGTTGCAGTCACACTGGCTTCCAGTAGTGTCTTGATGCTTGTGATTTAAACCCCTGTGCTGTGGTGGGTGCCAGATGTTCATGCCTGTCTTTGGGTGGTCCCATTTTCATTGGGCATTTCTGCCAATTTTAGGTGGTGTTGCACTATCTTCCATCAGGTGAATTCAAAGCTTGGGGAAATACCACCGGTGGGGGTAACACCATTGTTATTGATTCAACCATTCACTTTAGGTGGTAATTATGAAGCCCTTGAATTGCAGGGTTACCACTATAATCTAAATTGTGGTCCTTTAGGAACACATTCATTGCAGTGTTTTGGACATGGTGAACGAGTAGGCTTGATGTCTATATAGGAAGACATGGGAGGAATAAAGTTGTGGTGAGGAGCATTCAAGAAGCTATAACAACACGTTCTTTGTATGCGGGCACTGGCACGGCAGAGGCCAGGGTGAAGGTGGCAGCCTAGCACGAAATGTTAGGAAGTGCCGCCATGGTTATTACTCTGTTGTCCCCGTGAATATTAGCACAGACGTTCACATCTCTGATCTGTTTTCAGAGAACAGTTATAATTTGGGAGAGAATGTTCTAATGAAATAATATGTGTTCCATGTGTTATCTTGAGTGGGTCTATCACAGGAAAACGAAGGGAATGCAAGCCCAGTGTATGAATCATGGACGCACATGTTGTGACAGAAAGACATCTGATACTGTTTAATCTTCGCCTGTGTGTGCATTTTCAGAAGAGACGTGGATGTAGCCAGCAAAAAGGCAACCTACCACATATGCAATGAAAAAGAAATTAACTAAAATAAAAACAGGTTGGTTGTTTTGGGAACAGCGGATCTGATGATCGCAAAACTGACTCCCAAAGGCCAGGAGTTCTCCGTGGACATTGATTCAGGTACCTACTACAACCTCACTTGGTGAGCAAATAGGAGATTTACAAAACGTTTACGGGTGGTAAAATGATATTGCAGGAAAACAACAAAGACAAAATCTACTTAATTCATAAATATGGGCACGTGTTTTACCAATCTGGCTTCCTATGAAAACAAGCAACTAAGCCTCACCTTTGAAAGCCGTTAGCCTGCATTTGACTTTGTAGTTCGGCAAAAAGAAAAGTTTGTTACCAATGCTGACCACTGTGAGCAAAAAAATAAAAAAAATAGAAAATAAAAATCATCTCATGCTTGGTGATGTACACGCTCAGTCACTTTGGATTTTGGTCCTAGAGTGATGATGGATGTGCACACGTTTCATTGCGCATGTGCCTGCACAACATGGCATGGTGGCCAGCTTGGCTTTTTTACATTTATCATTCCAACATGGAGGATGCTTATCTTGGAGCAGTAAATTAAAAGAAAGTGAAGGCGTGCAAAAACGCATTTCGAAAACACTTGTGATAGTGAGATCATAAAATAACACTGACACAACATATAATACATAGAAGAGAGCTTCACCGTTTTTTAGACAGAATCAGTAGGCCAAACAATCTATTCCATATTTTGCCCTTGAACAGACAGCCTCCATCAAACTCGTAATTTTTTTCAGTTTCGAAGTTTCAACCCGTATATATGTATGATTTGAAGCTGGGTCTTCATTAGAGCAAAGGAAGGGGATACACCTTGAACAATGAATAACAAAAAAAATAACATAAAAAACTTAGCACTTGTATAGCGCACTACTCACCCGTTAGGGTCTCAAGGCGCTGTATGCATACCGCTGTGGAACCCCTCTTGGCTTTTCCCTGTGAGGTGCCCACTCCTGGACAGCCCCAGGGTGAAGCCAGGCATCCAAGCGCTGTTGTGGAGACTAAGCAAGCTATTGCCCAGAGTTACAGAGTGGGACCCATTAATTAGATTAGGCACTGAGGTGAGAATTATCTGGTCCAAGGAAATTGAGCCCAAGAGCCACTGAGATGGGAATTGAACCCTGGTCCCCAGCCAGATCTCTGCATTAGGGTCTGCCGCTCTAACCATTGTGCCACACTTCTCCACGTAGTGAGTGGAAGCGCTTCAGACATTTCATACTATGGTACCTGAACAGGTGTACTGTCGTGGTCATGAAGAACAGAAGGGGACCAGTGCACATGTTTGCCTGATTTGCCAAACTAGACAGTCCATTATTCCAAAAACACAAGCACTGGACACTAGGGTTGGATGAGTAGAGACGTACACTGTGGCTAAAACACCCTTAGCGGTGTGGCATGGAATAAAAGGGAACAAATGCCTGATAATGTGTGCCTGATAATGTGTACATTTACTATAGTAGTTACAACATTGACCAAAGCAAAGAACCATGTACAGGTGAAAGTAGTGATGCAGTGACGTCCACGTGATATTCTGCGAAGTGAATCAACACAAGGACAGTAAATACCTGAGAGAGCCTTCTGACTGGTTCTCAATATCTTTGCGAGATTTGCAAATCTCGGGGGCCGTTTTAGGATGGAAATTTATAAAACCCTGCCCAAGCACCACGTCTTTGCTGAGGAATCGCTGCTTGTGGATGCTTGTAGACAGAGCCTCATTGGAGAATCCTTACCTGATTTGGGCATCGCCTGATACTTCATCAGCAACGGCTCCTTCCGGACTTCTCTACAACACTAGTCTTCCCCGGAATCCTCAAGAATCGGAGGCAACAGCACCTGAAAGAGAAAGCAAGAAAATAACAGGTCAGTAAATTACGAACTATTCCCAGGAAAGCATGTGGGCACACCAACAAGAAAGCCTAACCAACTAACAGTGCTTCAGACTATGCTCTTAGAGACTTGATAGTACAAGCCAAAGATTTGTAAACTGTTTAGAGACCTTTAAAACAACTGAGAGCAAGCGCATCTTGCGCCATCATTTCCTCATCCTTTGACTGGCCTTGAGACTAAGGGATAAAGGCATGGCTTGCATCTAGGATTGAACTGTGTGAGAATTTGTGGCCTGCAGTATTTTGCTCAGAATCAAGCTCTGGCTTACCCTCCAGAACCCTGGCAAAGACATCCAGCACATGCAAACACAAAACACAAGAACTGCTCAACCTCCACCGCAGAGGGAGCTCCCTAAATGGAGTTGCAATTTCAGGGAATCGCTATTTTAGCGATTCCTTGAAATTGCACTGCGAATGCCTTTCATAAATCTTGAAAGGCATTTTTGCATTCGCAAACGATCGAATTTTGTGATTCGCACTGTTTGCGAATGCAAAAAGCTTTGATACATCTTGCCCAAGGTAACCTCAATGTTATCCGATGGAAACGTAAAGACTTGCAATAGTGAAAAACAACATTTTCACTATCTAGTCATGTAAAACCTCAAATTACATGACCTACTTTTTAAATACATTGCACCATGGGCTGTAGGATTTTTAGGGCCTACCCTGTGGGTGACTTAAATGTATTAAAAAGGAAGGTTTGAGTGTGTCTAAATATTTATTTTACCATGTCAAAATGGCAGCTCAAAACTGCACACACAGGCAGGTCTGAGACATGCAGTGGCAGGCCTGAGACATGTTTAAGGGCTGGGTATCACAATTAGTGCTGCAGGCCCTCTAGTTGCATTTAATTTACAGGCCCTAGGCACATGTAGCACCACTTTACTAGGGACTTACAAGTATATTGACTATGTTGAATGGGGAGAAACCAATAATACCATGTTTTACAGAATGAGCATACACACTTTAGCCCCGGTTAGAAGTGTTAAAGTGCACAGAGTCCAAAGGCTAACAAAAATGAGATCATAAAAATATGGAGGAGTAAGGTAAAATGTTTGGGGGAACACTACTCTAAGAGTGACAGGTCTAAAACTGTTAAAAAACAAGCATTGGCAAATCCAATAGGTCTCTCCTATGTAAGAGCTATTGGCTTTGCCAATGTATTTTAGCCATGTTGTACACCAGCGTGGCTAATGTTTAGCATGGCTAAAAGTTAGTAACATAGACAAGAGTGGTGTGGTGTGTTGTAGAGTGAAATGGCAAAGAGTGGAGTAGTGTGGTGTAGGGTGGCGTGGCAGAGAGTGTTGTTTATTGGAGTGCCATAGTGTGGAGTCGAGTAGAGTGGCATACACTAGAGTGCATTGGCATAGACTGTTGCAACGTATAGTGGCATTGAGTGCAGTGGCATTAAATTCAGTGGCGAGCAATACAGTGGTGTAGAATGCTGTGGCGTAGATTAGAGTGGTGAATAGTAGAGTTGGAGTGGAGTGGCAAAGAGTGGAGTGGCAAAGAGTGAAGTGGTGAAGAGTAGAGTGGCACAGAATGCAGCGGCATAGAGTACAGTGGCATAGAGTGGTACAGAGTGGAGGGACAGAGTTGAGTGATGCAGAGGGTAGTGGTGCAGAGTAGAGTCAAGTGACAGAGCACTTTAGTGTAGAGTGGTGCAGTGTAGAGTAGCATAGAGTGGTGCATAGTAGAGTATAATGCCGTAGAGAGCAGTGTAATAGACTGCAGTGGTGTACAGTGGAGTAGGGCTGAGTGGAGTAGTCCAGAGTAGAGTGGTATAGAGTTCAGTGGCAGAGAGCACAGTGTTACAGAGTAGAGTGTTAGAGTTCAGTAGTGTAGAGTGGAGTAGAGTGGCGTAGAGAGCAGTGACGTGGAGTACAGTAATGATGCAGAGTAGAGTGCAGTGGCATAGAGTGCAATGACAGAGTACAGTTGTGTATAGTGCATTGGTCTTGAGTGCAGTAGATAAGAGTAGAGTGGCGAAGAGTGCAGTGGCATATAGTGGAGTGGCACAGGGAGGAGTAGAGTGGCATACAGTGCAGTGGCATAGAGTAGTTTGTTTTAGAGGAGAGTGAAGTGGTGTAGAGTGGAGTGATGCAGGGTAAAGTGCAGTTGTGTAGAATGGCTTAGAGTGTAATGGTGTAGATAAAAGTGGTGTAGTGTGCAGTGGCATAGAGTGCAGTGGTGCAGAGTAGCTTAGAGTGGTCTATAGTGGATTGGCATAGAATAGTATCGAGTAGAGTGTTACTGAGTAACGTGCATTAGCAAAGGGTGTATTGGCATACAGCACAGTGGCAGAGAGTGAACACATTGTTCACTGGTCCATACAGAGAACCTGCAACAAGGATCTTTAACAGACAACGTATACTTGTGGCCCCTCCCCACCCCAAGCCTTCAAAACCCATCAAGACCATATCAGGACCACCATTTGTCCCAAACCCTGGCATGTTTCTTTGGACACCCCCTCGTGATGTAAATAGGTTCCTTCAACTTTGCATAATGGCTCATCCTCACTGTCCATTCTCGTAGCGTGTAGCTGATGCTCTCTTCCAGTGCTTCACAATGTCTCTCTTTGCCAAGAATGTCCCTATCTTGTTTCCCCTTGATTTTGCCAGTTCATCTAAAATCTCCAGTATTGCAGTTTTTGGCGAGGCCTCAATTCTCTGTCCCAGAACGCCAGGGAGTCTCTAGAAGATGGCTAGCCAATATCATTGGAGAGGAGAACATCCCCACACCTTATAGAAGAAATCCCCCCTATAGGCCTGACACACGGTGCAGGTGGGCCCAAGGATTCTCTTCACATGCCACAGTTATCTAGGTGTAAAATAGGTGCAGTGTAGATAATGTACTTGAATAAGGTGTAATCTAGCTGATATTGCCAGGGTGTGAGGTGCCACACAGGCTTCAGTCCACTCTGTGTCCTCCAGAGGTCTCACCCAACCCTCCCAAGGGGCTTTCAGGTGTGACGGACTACCGGGTTCTATTTCCCTGCAAAATGTTCTCCTTATCTATTTGTCCCAGGCGTAACCAAGTCTTCAGGGGTTTGTAGTCCAGGGGCACCATGAGGACTTCTTGGTGGCCCGGGAAGGCATACCTAAACTGGAGATAGAGGTAAAACTGTGACTTGCGGAGAGAGAATTCTGTTTGAAGGGCAGTGAAGGATTTTAGGTGATCTCCTTCCTACACATTGCTCAATTGTGACATCCCTATCTTATCCCAGTCGCTAAAGCCTTCTATCCGGATCACCTGAGTCAGCCACCAGCCTATCCAGAGCAGCATCTGCAGCATAATCCTCCAGTCCCGACCCATCCAGCACAACGCAGCTGTCCAGGTCTATAACACCACCTTGGTCACCTCCAGGAGGGTGTACGATATAGGTGACACATATTGCAGGCTTGTAAGGTTGTCTAGGCCTAGCAGTGTAATTCCCATCCTGAAAGCCGGGCCTGCCCACCCTCCATGCACTCAGTGATTCACCACAATTATTTGTGCAGCCCAGCAGTAAAGTTGAATATCTGCTATTGCCAGGCCAGCATCGAATGTCGATCTGACACTCTTGGGAAAGGAGAGCCTGAAAGGCTTGCCCGTCAAGATAACGTTATAGGCTTTGGCATTAATAGTGACCAGCCAGTGATTCGGGACTGAAAAGGGGTAGTTCTAGAGGGTATACAAGAAGCATGGAAGGATCATCATGTTGTACAGGGCTACCCTCCCTTTTAGATTGAGTGGCAGCATGGTCAACATGACTAAGTCCAGCTGGACTGTTTGATCTAGGAGTCTGAGGTTAAGGCTCCAAGCTAAGTCTGGGTCCCACGACAATTTATTCCCCAAGTACTGGAAGCTGAGGTGCATTATTGGGGCTGGGGTACCAGTTCCCATCTTCCCTGTCACCCCGGAGAGGGATTCATAATGATTTAGACCAGTTTACATTCAACCCGGAAGCGGGCCCAAAGGTGTCCATAATCAAGGCGGGGTCCGGTCTCCACCAGATGTGCCATAAACAGGAGGACATCATCCAGATATAGTGCTATTCTGTCCTCAAGGGCGAACCCCCAGTCAACACCCCAGACTTGGGCATCGCACCATATCTATGTTGCTAATGGTTCAAATGTCAGGGCAAAGAGCAGTGGTGATAGGGGACACCCCTGCCTCGTGCCTCTATTGATTGGAAACCTGGGGGATGCCAATTTGCTCACCCGAACCTGCACCTGAGGTTCGGCATACAAAACCCGAATGTAGGATTAAAATCACGCACCAAAGCCCATTTTTTGCCAGAACTTCCTGCAGGAAAGACCAGTCCAGCAAGTCAAAGGCTTTCTGGAAGTCAAGAACCAGCAGGGTGGTGGCACAGTGCAACAACCAACCGTAAGAGGGCCAGTTGAACCCTCCTGATGCAGTGCCTCGCACCCCAGTGGGGGTAAAATCGCATTGGTCTGAGAGGGCCAGCCTGGTCATGAGTGAGCCTGAGAGCCAAAACTTTGGTCAATAATTTAACCTCTGTGTTAACGAGGGAGATGGATCAGTAGAGTTACATCGATCACACAGCTTGCCAGGTTTCAACAACAACACTATGGTAGCTAGGGCCATCTCCATGGGCAATTGCCCTCAGTCAATAGCTTCACAACACACGGCTAAGATAGGTGGTGTAATGACAGGATGTATTTTATGGTAGTATTTCACCTGGAACCCATGTGGTCCCAGGGTTTTACCGACGCTTAGGTCTGTCAGGCCCTCGTTGACCTCTTCAAATGGTTAACGGATGGTCCAAGGATTCTCATTCTAAGGGGGGGTGAAACAAAGGGCAGGAAAGTCAGTAATGATTGGGGTGGAAGTTTCCCACTCCAGGCGTGTGTTCTTGCCACAGAGAAGGGCGTAGTAATTCACAAATGAGGAGGCTATGTCAGAGCCTATCACAGCTCGAGTACTGTTCTCCCTCACTACACCGGGCACCACGCTCTCGAAGGTTAAAATGAAGCTTTCCAATTGTTCCATTCGGTCTTGTGCCTCACGGGCACGGCCCCTAGTATATGTTTGTCCGTTGCCACACATAGTGGCCTTACAATCTCCCCACTTGGTCCTCAGTGAGTCCACCGTCCTTTGGTTGACATTCAGGAATTCCTTCAGTTAGGTCTGTAAGGACTGTGTCAAGGTCTGATCATGGAGAAACCTGGCTGTAAGGCGCCACATCTGATGCCCTTTTACAGCATGTAGACTGCTAACTGAAGCAGCATGGCTGAGTGATCCAAAAAGTCGCGGGCCAAGATGTGAGATCTCTGCTTATGAAGGAGGTCCACCACCATCAGCAGAAAAAAATCATTGTGGGATATGGAGCAGTGCGTGCCAATGCAGGAGGGCATTCACTGGTAGTGTGATTCTATACCCTCCAGGCGTCACATAGACCAATGCCCAGTGCCCAGTTACACAGCCCTTGTCCCTCTTTAGTTTCAATGCTCGAGGCATGCAATGAATCCAGAGGATCCAGTATGTCATTGCTGTCACCTCCTATGCTCATTCTGCCTTGTGGAGGTTTAATAGGGGTCCCTGAGCATCTTCAGAGTAGGGGTCACTCTAGGAGGCTAGTTCTCTAGTGTACAAAAACGATGTGCACTGTGCAGAGAATCCAAGCAACCCCATGTTGGTTCACAGAGATAAACACTAGACCACCTAATGCTCTAATTTTTGTGATAGCTTGGTCGAGCAGTTAAGCCAATCTTGGAGACGTGGTAAGCATTTGTTGTACTTACAGTAGCAATAAATGTGGACACACACTCAAAAGAATAACGTGAGACCAATTTACAAAAATACTTCAGATTTCTATAAATTTTTTAAGACCAAGATCATCTAAATCTGGTTAGTATTTTTTAAGTTATGATTTTTCAAGGTTTAGCACAAATAGTATTATTGTGATTAATTCCGCACCTTTGGAATTAATGGGAGAAAACTTTTAAGATGCATATAAAATCAGGCAATGCTTTCACAAATGTCACCTTCTGATTTTAAATCAAGGTAATTAAAATGTCCTGTGGGCCAGCTGGAGACGTTTTGGCGGTTCCCAGTTCGAGCGGGAGCAGCGGCTTAAAGTCTTGGAGCTGGTGCAGGACAGGCAGGGGGACCACTTTGAAATGCACTGCACAGGCGGACTTAAAGGTGAGTCCGGTGGGTCCGCTTGGAGTGTAGAGGTCAGAAAGGGTTGGGGACTCCTAGAACACAGCTGGTTCTCTGATGCAGCTAGGTCAGCCAAGAGCTGTGCTCAAAGGAGGCCTGAGAACCAGGGCAGGTCACTTTAAGGGTGAATTGCAGGTCAGTGGGGCACTCTGGGGGGTGGTTCTTGGGTCCCTTGACTGGTGCTTACTTCTGGTCCTTGGAGAGAGTCCGGAGTGGACCTTTCTTCTGGGTGTCCGACGTTGGGGTCCAGTACCAATGCCTATTTCACAGTTCAGCCACTGGAGGTGACAGTGCCACTAAACTTGGCAGACTTGCAGGGTTTGTCCTCCGGGTTAGCTGGGAAAAATTTTGTCCAGCTGCTGTGTCCAGTTCCTTGCTCAGCGGCCGGTCAGTGAACTGCACTTCACCGGATCTTGCTTGCTGGTTGCAGGGAGTGATGCCTTCACTCTGGAGGGAGTTTCTTGGTAATGTTTAGAAGGTTGGAGGTCCTCTGTGGCTTCTTAGAGTCCGTCTGATGTCCAGGTGACCCCTTAGCGGCGATTGGGTGCAGCAGGCAGGATTTGATGCCTTTTTCTTCTTGCAGCAGGACTTCTATTCTCGAGCCTTGCGTCTTCTTTGTCACTGGCCTTCTTGTGTCTGTCGAATCTGATCTGCAGGTCTAGGAATGCCCACTAAATACTGCATTTAGGGTGTGTTTAGGGGAGTACCTGGTAGTGGCCAATGGTCCATCTACCTTAGGGTGGCTACACCCACTATGTGACCACTTCCTGAGGCAAGAGGTCACATCCCTAACCCTGATTAGTTATTTTCCTACCATGCAAGATGGAGAAAAATGAAATGGAGATGTCAACTCGCCTGCTACACCTGAGCGAGCGAGTGACCACTCCTCTTACTCTTTGTGTATTTTCCTGCCATTGCTCCCGCCAAAAGTGGGGGTTTGCAAAGGAGGCAGCCATCTGCTGCTAGCAGCAAAGCTGTGGGTCAAGTTTCAAGGGTGGCAAGCCTTTTGAAGCTTGCAGGCAGGGCAGTGCACATTCCTAGGGGGAGGTGGTGTAACACCTCAGTCCAGGAAGGGCTTTGTTTTCTGGTCCCAGAGAGCAAAGGCCCTCATCCCACGGATCCAGAATCTTGTCTAGTGGCGGCAGGCTGGTTGGGACCAGCCAGCAGCCATGCCAGGGTTAGTTAGCTTTGCAGGGGTCACCTCTAAGTTGGCCCCTGGGTACATTCTGCAATAAATCCAATATTGGTACCAGTTTGGATTTGTTGTCCTGAGTTGTTTGATACCAAACAACCCAGGATTCACAGTGGCAATCATGTAGCTGTGAAACTCGTACTGACCAGTGTCCAGCACATGCATTTAAAATTGATGCTCTGTTCACTTACCATGCCCCAGGTTTGGCAGGGACACAGTAGGGGCATATTGTTCATGCACCTGTGCCCACACATGTATTATAATGTACATTGTCTTAGGGTTGTAAGGCCTTCCAGAAGGGTGGCTTACCCATATTGCATATAGTGGGTAGTGGACTGGTCACACAAGCTGTGTGACTTGTCAGGTTTGTACTTTAGGATTGCACAAAGACACTCCGCCTGCAATGGCAGGGCTGAGTTCACTTGGATGCAGAGTCTCTGAGGGTGGCACAATCTGTGCTGCTGCCATTTAGTACTGCATGCCTTGGGTACCTAAGTACCATTTATCAAGGACTTACAATGGCAGCTAAAGGTGTTGCCAACTGTGCCAATTGATAACAGTTTTTGGGAAAGAGATCTGGCCCTGGGAAGCTGTTAATCAGGGGCCCAAGGCACTCACAACTTTGAAACCACAACTTACACTTGGCAAAAAGTGGGGGGCTAACCATGTCAAAAGAGGCACTTTCACACACTACCCCCCCCCCACACCAAACGAAAGAGGATGAGACTACTCTTTCCCTAGTGAGTCTTCATCATCTATGTCGAAGAACCTGGAAAGGCCATTTGCATTGGCATGGGCAGTCCCAGGTCTGGGTTCGACTTTAAAGTTAATTCCCTGTAGGGATATGGACCACCTAAGCAGTTTGGGATTTTCACATTTCATTTGTTGGAACCATCTGAGAGGCAAGTGGTCTGTTTGAACTATGATGTGAAAGCCAAAGAGGTATGACCTCAGCTTCTTCAAGGCCCAGACAAAAGCAAAGGTTTCCCTCTCTATGGTACTCCATTTCTGTTCCCTAGGAGTAGTCTTCTGCTTATAAAAGCAACAGGCTAATCATGTCCTTCACTATTTTTCTGGGCTAGGACCGCTCCTAGCTCCCAGTTCTGAGGCATCAGTTTGGACAATAAACTGTAGTTTGGAGCTTGTATGACTGGAGCAGAGTACATTGCATTCCTCAGAGTGCCCAAGACCCTTTGACAACTCACTGTCCAGTTACCCTTTTTGGACATTTTCTTGGAGGTCAGTTCTGTGAGGGGGACCACTATGGTGAGATAATTCTTCACGAATCTCCTACAGTACTCAGTCAAGCCAAGGAATCCCTTGACCTGAGTCGGGGTTTTAGGAGCTTCCCAAGCCAGAATGGGCTGGATCTTGGGTTAGAGGGGTTGGACTTGGCCTCCACTTACCAGGTAGCCCAAGTATACAACAGCGCCCTAGCTGGCACTTACTGGCCTTGATAATGAGGCCTGCCTTTTGCAGGGCCTCCATACTCTTTCCCAGACAGATCAGGTAGTCCTGCCAGGTGGAGTTGTAGACAATTATGTCATCCAAATAAGCTGCACTAAAGGATTCCAGCCCAGCAAGGACTTGGTTCACCAACCTTTGGAAGGTGGCAGGGGCCACTGTATAACTGTAAACTGATAATGCGCACTTGGAGTGGAGAATGCAGGTCTTTCTTTTGCTCCAGGGGTCAAGCCAATCTGCCAGTAACCAGATGTTAAATCAAAGGTACTCAGATATCTGGCTGCCCCCAGTCTGTCTGTGAGCTCATCAGCTCTTGAAATTGGGTAGGCATCTGTTTTTATGACTGAGATGAGACCCCGGTAGTCCACACAAAACCTTATCTACTTTTTCTCGTCCTCGGATTGTGGCTTGGGACTAAAACTACTGATCTAGCACAGGGGTCCCTTAGGGGTCAATGACACCAAATCCGGCATTTTCTTGATTTCCACTTGAATGCTCTCTCTGATATGGTCTGACTGCCTATAGATTTTCTTTGTGACAGGGAAGCTGTCACCAGTGTCCCCATCATGGGTACACCAGTAAATCCTACCAGGGGGACTATTTCCATTCCCCCAACACTCTTCCACCTTCTACTTCTCCCGTAGAAGTATATGTTGCCCAACTTAAGTCCCCTTCTGAACTAGGTGGTAACAAAACTTGTCTCTTGGGTCGCCTACTCAGCCCACCGATCAGCATGCTCCGTGTTCAGAATATAGTGGTGCTGACATAAATACTTGTGTTAAATCCCTTGTAGTTATCCTTTCAGAAGGAAAGCAAGTCACTTTCCACTTGGGGATGGCTCCTTCTGTGGCTCTGGTCTGCAGTGGGGCCAGGGTACTGGCCTCCTCCCTCTCCAAATCCAAGGTAGCGGGAGTCTCCAGGGGGTTACAGCACCATCTGCAGGATCTTTTCCTGTGGCAGGGGGGCCTCCCTGGCACTCCCCCCTCCACCCGACTGCCCATTTCCACTTGGCCTGGTCATGGCAGTGGCAGGTTCGGCTGCAAGTGTTTCTGTTCTGTTGGCCAGTCCCACAGCCCTTCAGGCTTATCAAGAAAGTGCAGTTTCCACTGTGAACCACCCGCAGCCTCACCGGGCATTTACTGTAGGCCCATGGCTCTGAGGTTTTGCTTTACTTGGTCATGCGATGTCTGCTGGAGTTGGACTCAGTGGGTGTAGACTGGGAAGATCAGCACTGGGTTGAGCTGATAGACAAGATGCTCCTTTGCTGCCACCCCTCGAAGGACCGTGGTAGTTGAGTATATTGGCAATCATTGGGCAGCATGGGGCACCCAGAGGAGGTTTCTTGGCCAGCAACCTGTGCACTCCCTACACCACAAAGCAGGTCAACAGAATGTCACCTTGAATCCATGTTGATACCCATTGCTCAAAGAAGCTCTATGGTGCCGACCCTTCCGCCCCCTCTGGGAACCCAATAAAACAGAGAATACATCTGGGAGCCCTGTTTTCAGCATCTTCAATCTGGTTGGTGAGCCCCTTTTAAGTTTGTGAAAAGGCGAACACTTCTGCTTTAAGGTTTTGACTGTATCTTTCAGCTCAGAAATCCAGCCTTCTGCCTCGGTCACTCTTGCTGTGATATTGCGCAGGTCTTGGCGCAGGAGGGGGCCGTCAAACCAAACTTCACAAGTTTTGAGAGCTGAGTGTGAGTCCTGAATCACCTGTGTGATCACTGTAGTGCCTCCCTCTACCTGCAGGTCGTAACTGCAGGGGTTATCTCCAGCAACTCTGTCCCACCATCAGACCGATAAATTTGTTAGTTTTAGTTTAGGCAGAGGGTGCTGGGGGCCTGTCGCTACCCATCTTGGCAGGACAGGGAGCCGGTCCACCAAAGAAGAGCTAGTGCTGCGAAGAGCAATGCTGCTTCCAGCCCGCTTGCCGCGCCACCTGTCCGATGCAGGTGGCATGAGCAGCCTAGATACAAGAAGGGTGGGCAGCAGGAGTTGCCTCCCTCTGTGGTGAGTAAATCACAGTCCGATCTTTGGCCCAAAACTAAAGGCACCGTATAACCCTGGCAATCGGCCAGGTCTTGCAGATGGTCCACATCGTGGGACTTAGGCCACCTGTCCCTTGGCAAAATCGCCGCAGGCGGCACCAGCAGCTGGGCTCCAGAAGTCCACCTGGAGGGCCTCCCTCAGGTCAGGGTCCTCCCAGAAAGCAGTCCTAATGGAGAGTGGAACGGGAGGATGCCCCCTTGGTCCGCACCTCTGCTCGAGATGCAGCACACTTCAGGGGCCGGGGGCGGGTAGCACACCTCCTCAGGTGGGCACAAGCAAGTCCAGTGCTTGTGTCAACCAGCCAGGTCCCCTGCAGCACGGGCCGGTCCCCTCCAGCACGGCATCCTCCTCTACCCGCAGGGAGGAAAGCCCCTTCCTTATTCTAGCTGTTGCCGTCACGGCACGCTGCAGCACAGGCCAAGCTGCATCTTACAGCTGCTCACTTGCTCCACCTCTGCGCGCATCCCACCAAGACTCTCGACAGCCACCCTCAGGTTCCTCAGACGGATGCCACTCAGGGAGTACTGCCACATACACCAGCACTGACAAATCAGTACAGTATCTAAGCTGAGCAGGAGCTTAAAAAAGCAGGATCGCCAACTTGGCTATCCGGCTCCGTCCCCCCACCTTTCGTATGTTTGATGACTTTTCATGAGTGCCAAGATGTACATGCACTTTGAGTTAAATTGCACAATCTTGGGCTGTGTGATGGTTCGCTTTCATGGCCACACATAGAATTAAGTAGGTCATCCAGTGTGACTTGTGAGTATGTTGTGGGTATTTTGACATAGGCTGACGTTGATGTATCAGAATGTCATAGTTGGGAAGTAGATATCAGTTCTCCTTATTAACACACATATGACAGTTGTCATTCACAGATCTCATACCTAAAGAACTCATAGAAAGGATGATGCCACAGATGGTTCTTCACACAGCCAGGACTCTTAGCCCTGCCACTGCAGCAAGTCCATGCTGTAGATGTAGCTCAAAGATGTAATCAATATACATGGCCTGACACAATGTCACACTGTGCAATACACAATAATCCAAGGCATTAGTTTCTCTACATCTGGGAAACATAGAACACGCCATCAGTGCAAACCAGACACCTCAAGAATGAGTTCAAGTGCACAAATAAGGACCATCGAGACCAGCATATCCACTTATCTTGCTGACAAGGTGACGTACTTTTGAGGTTGTCAGTGCACCTGCAGCTAGGACACCACCAGACAGCTGGCTAAGGTGTGTAAAAAAGAAAAAAACAAGGCAGCATGCCTTTAGAATGTACATGTCCAGTATCTGTAACAACACCCAATCCATCAGGCCTGCACCAAAACTGCTCCAATTTAGGAAAGAGTTGAAGATTCACCTCTTTAATACACACTACATCATAAAGCTGTAACAGTTCACAAACCACCTATCTTTCCTATCACTCTTTGTGATTATGCTTGCCTTACCCTGTACAGCGCTATAGAAATACTCCACGCATACAAATGACAAACTTCATCTATGCCACAAGTGTGAATGTGTGCTGCATCGTACCTCCGTTGAGTTTGTGTGGCAGACCACAGAAAGAGAGTCTAGAAACAAGAGTAGAGAAGATGGAAACTATCACCCGGGTAGAAACGATGGGCATTGGCGTATATTATTATCACTCTTATTGTACATGCATCTGACAATCAGATTTTTGTCAAGTATTTCAATGTGTGCATCCGTACTTTGTAGTTTATGCTACATGGGTGTGGCATGAAGAGCTATTAGTAGGGCTATAAACAGTTCCCTTGCCAATACATTTTCATTTGTGATCACACTCACCCAGAAGTTACATGCCAACAAAGTGTCCAACCTTCCGTTGTCCCAAGAAGACGTGAAAGGGTTTGCAGCAGGGTCAGAGGGTTTGGGAGTGACAAAGGCTTGACTCACATGTTTAAAGGTCTCAGTAACTAGCTACACTCTTCTGGTCGTATCTTATTCTGCAAACCTCTCCCCAAACATCACGGCAGTTGAGGTGTTTTTTGAGCACCTACATCTAATTCCCGCTAATCAGTTACTGCTACATTTCTCTTTAAATGCTCTCTGACAGAAGTTACCACCTCTGCCCTTTGTCTCACTTGTTCCTTTTATTGTTGAATCTTGCGCCTGCAACACTGTTGCCACCTAAGCATGATATTTTCCAGGACTGGCCCTACCACAATGCGAGGCACTGGTTATGTGGGCTGTAGTGCATGCCAATAGCTTTTCACATGTCATGTTACTTCATTTAGATTGCAGGAGCAAAAATAAGAGTAAGGGGTTATGTCAAACCAGAGGTTGCCTACCTTTCTCTTATGCTCTGGAAATTAGTTCATCCATTTTAGACTGAGGGTATTTTTCTTTTTTCCTAGTTTTGGTGTGTTTGATCTTCTTACACATTCCCATCACTTGACGTTAGTTGACACAGCCAGTTGCAGTACCCTGACCTGATACTATTGATACTTTCTTTATCAGGAAGGGCCTACTTAAGCCTGCCTCACTGAGGTTGTACACTCAACCTGTATCCTGAGAGTGAGCCATAATTTATGGCAGTAGTGGAATACTTGTTGTAGGAAAATGCCCCTTTTGGCATGGTTACTACCCCCACACTTTTTGCCTGATGTTGATGCTAACTTGACAGTGTGTGTGCTGGGATCCTGCTACCCAAACCCCAGCACCAGTGTTCTTTTCTTAAAACCCATACTATTGTTTCCACAACTGCCACACCCCTGGCACACAGCTAAGTCCCTTGTAAAGACACCAGTGATACCAAGGGCTTTGTGGCCGGGGGGGGGGGCCTAAGGGTTGCAGTATGCCACCCTAAGGGACCCCTCACCAAACACATGCACACTGCCACTGCAGTTTGTGAGCGCTGGTGGGGAGAAAAAAGTAAAGTTGACATGGCATGGTATGGCCTTTGGCATAGCTAAGTCACCCCTCTAGCAGGCCTTAAAGCCCTAAGGCAGGGTGCACTATACCACAGATGAGGGCATAGTTCCATGAGCAACATGCCCCTACAGTCTAAGTCCATTCTTAGCAATGTTAAGTACAGTGTGGCCATACTAAGTACATGGGCTGGGAGTTTGTCATTAAGAACGCCACAACTCCATGATGGCTTCACTGAAAACTGGGATCTTTGGTATCGAACTTCTAAGCACAATAAACCCACACTGATGCCAGTATTGGCTTTATTGTAAGAAGCACATAGAGGGCATATTAGAGATGTCCCATGTATTTCACCCAACCCTATAGTGTGAGGCTGACTGGTATGTGCCAGCCTGCGACTAACAGACATGTTTCTGACTCCATGGGGTGAAAGCCTTCTCTGCTCTCTGGGGTCAGGAACAAAGCCTGCTCTGGGTGGAGGTGCTTCACATCTCCCCTCTGCAGGAACTGCAACACTTGGCGGTGAGACTCAATGGCTCAAGCCTCCTGTTACAGTGCCCCAGGGCACTCCAGCTAGTGGAGATACCTGCCCCTGGACCAAGACTCACTTTTGGTGGCAAGTCCAGTGGGAAAATCAAGAAAAACAAGGAGGAGTGACCACTGCAGCTGGGACCACCCCTAGGGTGTCCAGAATGGATGTGACCCCCTCCTTGCAGAATCCTCCATCTTTCTTTGGAGGAAGGTAGTCAAAAGGGATAGGTATGTGCCCCACTCCTCAAAGGGAGTGGGTACAGGAAGGGTGTAGCCACTCTCAGGGACAGTAGCCATTGGCTACTGTCCTCTGACCCCTGTAACTCCCCTAAATCTAGCTTTTAGGGGCACCCCTGAACCTTGCTCTTCAGATTCCTGGTGACCTCAATAGGATGAAGAAGAAGAAGGACTGAAGAGCCGACCCCAGAAGTGAAGACTTTGGACGATAACTGACTTGGCACTAGCCCTACTGGCCTGTCTGCAGTTTCAAGACTCCTGCTACAAAAAGGCGACGCATCCTGCAGGACCAGCAACCTCTACAAACCCCAGAGGTCTGCCTGACCAGCAGAGGACCAAGAACAGCAGAGGACAGTGGCCCTGTCCACAATAAACATCCAAGAAGGACCCCAGAACTGCCCTGCATCTTCGAGCTCTGCCCATTCTACACCCGACACCCATGGCCCGAGTCTAGGTGGCCCACCGGTCCAGAGAAGGTCCCCAGACAATTCCAACCTGAGTCCACCCTGGGTTGACCCCTCCTGGCCAACATGACGACGTCTGCAGCCTAAATCCAGAGGACCCCCTGACTGTGACCGAATCCGACGAAGATTCCCAATGCCCAAAAGTACCCCAGCACCGGCAGCCCCCTGGTCTTGGGGAAACCGACCAGTGGTCCAGCAACACCCAGCAGGTGCTTCTCCTACTTGCCAGCCTTTGGTTCCCAGTAACCCACTCCCAGGACCCAGCCTGGAGCATCTTTGTTATCCCCGGGGTTCCCCCACTGAAAAGCATTCGGCGTCTGTCACTATGTTTGTACCCTGCACCTGGCCACCCCTGTGCTGCAGAGGGTATGTGTTTGCTGCTGACCTATGGCCCCCCCTGGTGCTTATGTAAACCCCCCAAGTCTGTGCCCTGAAGTTGCAGGTACTTACCTGCAACCTGCTCCTTTCCAAGTGTCCCCAGTCTCCAAAGGATTCGTTAAAAACCCAACACCAACTTTGACCTTTGCACTCAGACGGCCCTGTGCTGCTGGTGGTGCAATTTTTGGGTCAACTGGAACCTTGACCTGTGGACATCCTAACTCCCGAAGAATAGGATTTTAAGTTGAGCACTTACATGTTAACTGTTTTAACACTTTGGGACTGTATTGGTTCCCATGAGAAATTGCACTAAGGCTACTTTTGAAACTGAAAAGTGTTACTTACTTGTAAACTTTTTTATCTGCAAAACCTACAAATGTACATTTGATATATATATAAGCTTGATACAAACTTACAACTGTACGTACCTGCAACAAAGATCCTTTTGGTTCTAGAGATAAAGTAAAAAAAATATTTTTGCTATATAAAAACATTGGCCTGGAGATAGTCATTGAGTGTGTGCCTCATTTCTTGACTATGTATGTACAACAAATACTTTGCACTACCCTCTGATAAGCCTAACTGCTCGACCATAATACCACAAAAGAGAGCATTAGTATTATCTACTTTAGCCTCTGGTAAGCCTTTGAGGATCCACTGGACTACGTGCACCTCATTTTGGTATAGTGTTTACAGAATCAGCTTCCTACACTTGTTCTCTATGCATCCTGCTTGGCTGTAGGCTGTGGATGATATCTGATCTCTGCCCTCTTTTCACATGGTGGCCATCCCAAACTCTGATACTTCTTGATGACAGTGGCCTCAATCAACTCTAAGGTGCCTTCAGAAGGAACCTCAGCGCCAACCTGAAATACCGGACCATGTCATCACATTTGGCTAAACAATTAAAAAGTGCCAGTCATGGTGACTGCAAAACAGATGTTCTGTGTGTTTTTTGTGGTTGCAATATAAAAATATGAAAGCTGAACAGCTCTTTGCCGGTATACACATTGATACAACTATAGTGATGCACATTGCATGGTCTACACAGACTAAGGCATGATGATGTACTGCTGTATAGAAATGCTGAGGCCTCCCCACAGCCAGCTCTAGCATTGATTCTAGCTAACATGTGACATGACGACCCTAATGCCACTGGTCCTCTAAAAGGACACAGTTTGACAGAACGCAAAGTGCAGGTAGAACCTTGACATGGGATGGTATGATGGTATGGCAGAAGACCACTGGTGAAGTAGCTTCTTTCTTCCAATCTCTGATTAAATCCAGGATCACATTTTGCAGACAGCGATAACTCCAAAACATCTGCTTTGACCATATCAAAGAAGGTGACCTCTTCCTTGCAAAAACCTTTTCCACCTTATCATGAGAGCCATAGCATTGATGGCTGGTCCTGACTCCTTGGAAAAATTCTTACATAGGGTCATATTGCCCTTAATCCTCATATTTATGCTATTTAGCGCGAGGCAAAATCTGTGACCTCTCAGACCAACGAGGGGGTCAGATGTACTTCATGTCCAAACATTTGTGCCCACGTTCACTCTAATGGCTTTCTTCTATTTTGTTAGTTTAAACTGTTGTGCGTTTCTTCTGAGACCTCATGATCCTTCAATGCACGCTGACGTGCGAGCAGCATTGGAATGTTTAGAAGCGGTGTGTATTTTTATGCAGTCACACGGTGTTGACATTTGCTCCACAGAGGATCAGAGAGGCATGGGGGCCTATCCAGATCAGGTAGGTGTAAGATACAGCTGGCTGACATCTGAGCAGGTGGAGAGCCGTGTGAGTCTGGTCTGTATCATTGGTTGAGTTACTTATTTGGGGGGGGGGGGTTCCCGTCATTTGGGCACTCTCTTGCAATGTCATTGGCTCTATCATTGTTCAAGGAAAGTCCTCATTTTCAGTGAGAAAAATCAATATTTTCACTCCTGGTGTAAATTTACAGCTGAACAAACTGCAGGTACAGTGGATTCTCATTTTTTGGAAAGTTACATTTCCACCACTCCATATTGTTTTTTAACCTTTACAAACCATCGAAGTGTATTTAGGCAATGTGCACATTGCACAAGTAGGTATTCCCATAACTCTTTGGAAGGCCCATTTTAAGTTTATGCGATTTGGTCCCTGCGAGATCCCGGTCCTTTTCTCTCCCGGTGCCCGTGTGTTCTTTTCTGCCAAAATTGAGAACCCTCAGAAATAAAATAGACAGGGGCGAGCCCCTTTTAACCTACATTTCCTAAATAAAATGCACCTCTTTGTCAGAATGTCGAAGAAAGTATTAAAACAGAACTAACTTCTCAACTGTCTACAAATCCGTTTTTACTGCCGCCTTGGTCTGAGGCGAGTTAGCATTGCAGGATGACGGTTGACAAATGGAACCATTCTGAAGTTTATAAAAACACTTCTGCTATGATGGCAGTGTGGAATTGATCCAGACACGCGCTGAACGCTGTGGCAAACCGAAGCTCCTTGGCAATTAGTTCATAACTGATCTTAATTGACCTTGGAGCCGACGCAGAATTGGGAAAAGTGACTTATTATAAACTGTTAAAACAAATTACAAATTATATGCTCCTTCTGATTTGCAGCATTCGAGCTAAATAGATGTGCTCCAGTTATGTAGTTCTTCATAAACAGTAGGGGGCAGTTTTCCTCCACGAGTCATTCATTGTGGCATATGATGTTAATAAAAAAATCACCGCTCCTCTTCAAGATATTAAGCATTTAACCGCCTCTTTGTGTGGTCTTTAACTACTGGGTGGAACAGTGTCTCGTTTTTAAACTCAAAACCTGTCAGAACCGTAGTGCTCAACGCGCTAGGAAAAATAATGCAAGAAATGGAGCACATTCGGAGACGTACTGTGTGCATATATAATCTGACCATAGGCCACATATAACAATACAAGTGTGTGTGAACTATAAATGTGTATACATACACACACACATACCCACACGACGCACACGCGTCACGGAATAAACCCATGTTATTTAGTGCAACTGAGCTAAACGCACAATAATTGCTAAAGTGCAAACGTGAAATTCGAGTTTATTACGACAGTAAAATGAAATTGACAGAAGGAAAACTGCCTGTGAAGCCCTGAAATGTTTACGCGTGACAGATTGCATATAACAATTTCTTAACACAGGGTAACTGTTTTAGTAGTCAGGCGCTCTCTACAATGTGATCTTACTATAGTACACACATGTAACCCCTGCATGCTAGTTTTGGTTTAATAACTTTTGTTAAAATAAGTAATATGAAAAAATGCTATGGCATGACCATAGAGGCAGATGTACAGAGTGTATTAATCTATTTATCACCACTGTGGAGGGAGACGAGGAGCATCATTACTCACTCAAGGCTTCACCTCTCATCAGTAATGGCCCCGCCCCACACTCATCAACAGTAAAAAAGGGTAAAAAAAAACAAAAAAACAGAATAGAATAATCCATCCATCCATCCAGCCAGCGCTTTTAGTTCACAAAATAGCAGTAGTATAAAAACCCATATTTCACAGGCACCTGTCGATATTTTCTATATTGTGCTGACATTGCATCATAGTGACAGCCTCGATAGAGCTTCACAGTTGCCCATAGTTTAGTTAGTAATGGTAAACTTCAATCATATCTGGGCTTAGCCATAACTCGTTGTTTCTTTGCAGTCTATTTGACAAAAACAAGCAAAGCCATTACATTCTGAATGTAGCTGAGGCACACTGATCGCTCTGCCACGCTGGCAGTGGCTTCAACAATCCTGGGCCTAATTTTCGCCTATTGTTTACTCTACAAACTATCCAAGAAAGTTGAACATTCAAATTACAATCAAGGCCCATTATTACCTCTGCCTTGCTAGGAGAGCTCTGAGTTATATAACCAGACTGTTTTTTAGGAGAACAAAAACTGCTTTTTTTGAAACCTTGTATTCTTAAGTATATAAATAAATGGTGTTCTCTTCTTCTCATTACAATCAAGCAGTATAGTCAAGCATTCACTGTTTTCTATAATCCTTTTGCTGTTTCATGCTATTTGCACCTTATGAACCATGTAATATAAAACATACAGGCCCGTATTTATACTTTTTTTAGCGCCGCATTTGCGTCGTTTTTTGACGCAAAAACGGCGCAAACTTGCAAAATACCATTGTATTTTGTAGCTTTGCGCCGTTAGCCGTCAAAAAGCGGCGCAAATGCGGCGCTAAAAAAAGTATAAATACGGGCCACAAGGTGAGTATCTTGTGCAATATTTAACTGTAGTTCTGGTTACATTAAAAATGGCTCGAATTTCAGCATAAGGATCTCTGATGCCACCAGATCCCCTAAGTTTCAATACAGGACCTTATTACATAGTTACCGGTTATTTAGCTTACATGTGCCTATACTATGCAGTGATAACTAAAGTTAAGGAGGAATTCAGTTTGACCTGGGAGTCAATAGTGCCTCCAACAAAGAATCTTAAAGAAAGAAATTTACAAGTTTAGATAGTACATTACCCAATGCATTTATGGATCATTTCTCTTTATTGTTTTAAATAAGGCCTCAGTTGGCAGGCATAAGCATACGCAGCTAGGTGCCTACAACCCCAGGGGCCGGCAGCCTGAAGTAAACACAATTGGTGATTAACACAGCTTTCCACCTACAACCCTGGGGCTGGCAGCGATGCAGAGGTAAATTAACAAGTCAAAATAACAACAATAACAACCCCAAACCCCACCTTCCCCCCATCCTTCTGTGCAAAAGCTGCTATGAGGTCCAAGGTTATAATCAGGGCCTGCTGGGTCCCGTCCAACAGCACCTTGTCGTGAGTACACCTAGCCAGGGTAGCCTCACGCTGAAAGAGAGGTGTCCTTGGGGAGCAATCAGAGTAGTTTTAAATAAGTAGGGCAATAAAACTCATTGAATTCTGAGGACAATACGCTGATGATTGGTGCCCAGGTAGTTGCGTAGTTGGTCCCCTTTTGTTCAGCCACCATTCCAGTAAGAACCATAATTGATTAAGCCAGGCCACGTACTCGGGGTTTTCTCTGTACTCCATAGAGGAAGGAGCACCTGATGTACAGCTCCTAAAGCTAAGGCCACCTGTTGGCCTCTGAGGGATCGCAGCGGGAAGGTCTTAGATAAGCCCAGAATAGTATAGGCTGGGAATCAGGGGATCGCTTTACTGAAAGAGCGGTCAAATGAGACATGCTCCCAAAACCGTTCCAGCTTTGGGCAATGCCATAGCAAGTGAAGCAAGGCTGCAATGCCCCCGCATACCCTGCAGCATTCCTTAGATGTAGCCAGATTCAATGCGTGGAGATTTGTAGGAAAGAGGTACCAGCATGAAGTGATTTTATAAGCTGATTCTGTGCAGGCAATGCAGTGCGTCAAATGATGTGCCCTGTAGTGTATGTCCTCCCACTCTTTGTCTGTGAGCGCTCTACCCAACACTGCCTCACACCTAAGCTGGCCTGCTAATCTCGGAGGTCGTACATGCATATACAACAACACATAGATCTCCAAGATGAGCCGTTTAGTTGTCTTGCTTAAGGAACATACATTTCTCAAATGCTGTAATGTGACTCTGGGTGTATGGCTTGATTCCTGGTTGTGTGACCTAATGCCGTATCTGAAGGTATTGGAGTCAGTCAGCCTCCATCAACCCATAGTCAATTTTCCGTTGTTCAAACGGTATAAAGCGTTGCAGGTCTAACAGGCAGCCCACTCTTTTGCACTCACCTTCCCAACATCACCTGTTCTGTTTCTGGTGCATTCCGGAGAAGTCTGGATTGGTAAAAATTGGGTTCAGATAGGAGGGAAAAGATGGTAGGCCAGCTATGGTTGCCACTGCGTCCCACACTCTGAAGCCTGTCCCCGTAACTGGGGAGGAGTAGAGACCCCCACGCTCAATGTTTATGTGGGAGCCAGGGTTCTTTCCAAATGTTGGAACCCACTACAGCCTGGTCCATAAAGCACCAGTGCTTCTTGGTGAGCGGGTGATTCCACTAAGAAGTGAAGCTGGGAGGCCTGAAAGTAGCGTAATAAGCAAGGTGCTGCAAGTTCCCCTTCTCCGGTCAGACAATACAGAAGATGCTTCGAGAGCCGAGTCGGTTTGCCCTCTGATATGAATTTAGTGAAGACAGATTGGAGGGTCTGAATGGTTTTCCCTGGTGGGGTGAAAGGGAGCATCTGGAAGAGGTAAAGGATGCATGGAAGTATAGTCATTTTGATTGCCGCCACTCGGCCCAGCCAAGACATGTGGAGTCGGCGCCATTTGTCTAGTTCAGCCAGTGTTTGGGAGTTCACAGGTCTGTAGTTCAGGTTGATAGTGCGTGAGATAGTGCACGCCAACTTAATTCCCAAATAAGTAATATGGTTTTATGCCTATTCAAAGGGGAAATGGGAACGTAGGCTACTCTCATGGGCGGAGGTCACCCAGTGATTACAAATTTGGGATTTCCGCATATTCTCTTTGAGGCCAGAGAAGGCACTAAAGGTGTGAAGTTCAGTGACCAAGGCAGGGAGTGAAGTCATTGCATTGGGGACAGCTAAAATTACGTCATCAGCGTAAAGACTGATGAGGTGTTGGTCCCCTCCGAACTTAATGCCTGAGATGGCCGTGTTGTCCCTGATCCTCTGGGCTAATGGCTACATATATAGAGCGAAGAGGAGAGGGGAAAGCGGACACCCCTTTCGATTTCCACGTTGTATAGGAAAGGGCAAGGAGATTCCATTCACTCTCACTGAGGCACAAGGCGCACTACAGACGCTTTGTAACTAATGCCTGAGTTTGTCTCCGAGCCCAAATGTGCAAGGGTGGCGAAGAGATAAGGCCATTGGACACTGTCAGATGCCTTTTCGGCATTGATTGACAGGAGCAGAGCCTGCTTTCCAGATCTGTGCACCTTGTCTAGGAGGTGTAGGCGGTGATTCATGTTGTCACTGCTCTGACGGGTGGGAATGAACCCAGCTTGATCTGAGTCCACTTAGCCAAGCATGCAAGTGTTGAGGCAGTGAGCTAAGATACTGGTAAAAAGCTTGGCGTCAATGTTGAGGAGAGAGATAGGCCAATTTGTTGGGTCCTTGTCTGGCTTTGGAATGAGTGTGATGGTGGCCTCGAATGTAGATTTAGTGAGTGTGCCTGTCAGCAAAAGAATAATAGAGGCATGTTAAGAGACAGAAGGTTTCATAGAAATGTGGGGTGAAGCCATCCGGGCTCAGCAATTTCCACAATTTCAGCTGAGAGATGGCCGAGATGATCTCCAGGCGTATTTACTTCTCTAGTGCCTCAGAGTCGGCAAGCGGGAGGGGGCGTGAGCGCGCTCCCTGCCAGGTAGACAGTATAATCAGTGGAGGCACAAGAATGAGTGGCATATAAAGTACCATAGTGCCTTTGAAGGGCGGCTGCAATGTCATGGTCAGAGTGTGCATCCTCCATCAGGGAGGTTTTTATGACCTGAATGGAAGTGTCTTGAGTGCAAGCGCTCAATCTGTGCGCAAACATGTGGCCACAGCGATTGCTCCCGAGATAGAATTTATGTTTTAATCTGGCCATAGCATACTCAACCCTGATCAGGTCCAGCCTTTTGAACTGGGGAAGGACCCTCTCCAATTCCCTCCACACCCTGGGTGCATCTGTTAACTTACGGTTGGCTTCTAGTTTCAGAACTACATGCTCCAGCTGAAGTCTCTTTTCTTTGCAAAGCTTATTCTAAGCTGCTGAAAGCGCAATAAGCTCTTCTTTAACCACCAACTTCAGTACCTCCCAGAGAGACGAAGATGACATTTCACCATCGTCATTATTGGCAAGGTAGTCTTTAATCATGCTGCGGATAGAGTCTATGGAGGACTGAGATTGGAGTAAGCTATCTTGCATCAACCAGTGTGAAGGCTTGTGTTGTGAGCTGTCAAACTGTGCTAAAAAGATTAGTGGGGCATGGTTGGAGAGCGTTCTGGGGGCAATAAAAATTTGTCATGAATTAGGGTTCAGAAGGCAGGAGTGGCTAGGAAATAATCTATGCACACATAGGTTTTCCGGGCTGTCGAGTAGAAAGTGTAGTCGCGTGTGTGGGGAGAAGCCTTACACCATATGTCAGTGAACCCGCAGTCCATCAACCATTGTAACCCGAGGCTGAAAATGTACCAGTCTGATCGTAATGTTGGCCTGATCTGTCCAGCATGTTGTTCATCACTATGTTTAGGTTGCCCTTGTCCCCACAAGGATAGCTGTGTTTGGTGTGTGGAGGATCTGTCCCAGAGTCTCTATGATACATTTTTCTTGGTGCTCATTGGGGGCATACAAGTGGAAAGGTCCTATTCAGAATCTGTAGACCAACAATCGGCCCTTAATTGCAGCTATTTTGGATACAATCCTGTCTTTAAATTTACAAGACAATGGGATGAACACCCCCACACTCCCCTGTTTCGCTTGGCCAGAGGACCAGAGCTGTTATGGGAACCATCTGGAATGCATTCTATGGGTGTCTCTGGGGAGTAGGTGTGTCTTCTGCAGGAGGCAAATGTTGCACCCAGAGCTCTCTAAGAAAGAGAGGACAGCTATGCGCTTGGTTTGGTTGTTAAGGCCTCAAACATTGGGGCTTGTGATTTTAAGATCATGGGGGGGTTAAATGAGATATGGACTCATAATCTTATAACACTGGTACAATGGTGTGGCTTGGGGCTGATAATGGACAAGGGTAGGCGTGTGCCCAGGGCATAAGTAGGACCTGCCATTGAGAAGGAAGGATAAGTAGAATAAGTAACACCCAACATATAAAAAAAATCAGAACATAATGGGTCATGGGCCGTCCGACTAGTAGGGTGGCAAAGAGGAAGTCTGTGGAAGACCCCCACCACCACAGGCCCACCTGGTCAGGAAGAGTCTCAAGAGTCCACCCATGTTTTGTAGCAGGTAGTGGGACATTGCTCATGTGGCTGATGCATTCGTACCTGCCATCAGCCTGTCCAGGATGGCTTGTCGCTCCTGTGCTCGCTCCTCCGGGCTCAGTCTCTTTTGTTTTCGTCACCATCCCCTCTTTTGCCAGCCTGAGCTCCTAGAGGGGAAACCCCCAGGGGAAGGCCGAGGTGATCGACCAGGAGGGTCCTCTGCCAGTCCCAACATACGGGCACCTCTTGTAGAGTTTTGATCTGGTGTAGTTAGTCCTCCCATCTGAAAATCAGCTGGAATTGGTGCCCCCAGCCTTAAGTCACCTCGCAGGAGCACAGGAAATCAGTAACTGGCTTACACTCCCTACTGTGTTGTAGAGTAAGGAGGGAGAGGTCTTGAAAAAAGCCAACCACATGGTCCCGGTAGTGGACAGGTTGTTTATGCTGTGCCACCTTCAGTATGTCTTCCTTGACTTGAAAGATGCGGACACATGCCAGGATGTCCAGGGGTCAGGCTCCAGGTCCCCCGGCCCAGCTGACTCTGTGCACACAATCAAGTTGTAGGTCAGCTTTCTCCTCCCAACCCAGGATAAAGCGGAAGAGCATCTGTGTGTAATCTTGAATGTTTGTGCATTCAGCATCCCTAGGCACCCTCCTCAGGTGGATATTGCTCCTTTGTGACCTGTTCTCCAGGTTCTCTGCCTGGGCTCTGAGACTATCTTGTTGTTCGTATAGGCGTATGATTTCTTGGCGTAGAACTTCGACATCTTCGTCACAGGAGTTCGTGTTGCCCTCTAGGATGGAGACCCCTCACCGATTGAAGTGAGGTCTGTCCATAGGTCTTGCATTTCTTGGGCTATGTTTCTTCTCAAGTCCTGTATCTCGGATTTCAGGTACTTAAAGATGGTGGTAAGAAAGCCTTTCCTTACAGGTGCCATGTCACCGACCGCTGGTTCCTCATGCTCCTCCTGGGTGGCTGAAGGGGCCATCAAACCTCTCTCCTTAGTGTGGGCTGGGTTAGAGTGGGTCAGAATCTCGCGGACCGTCTGGTTTCATTTACTCTTCATGGCTGCCATGGTCCGAGGGGGCACGGGTGTGAATTGAGTACTCAGGTATGGTAGCACAGAGCCCACTTGCTCCATGCCCTCTTGTCATACAGAATGCAGGCAGACACTGTCCGACTGACTGGCAAGAAGGTTCTTAGTCCAGATGCCCATTGGTCATGGTCGGTTGGAGAGATAAGTGGTGCCCAGGTACCAGGGTCGAGAAGCGAGGAGTTGGCAAGGTCCCTCTGCAGTGCTAAGCCAGCTCAATGGTTGGCACCTAGCTCTTGGAGGGATGTCCTGGCACGGCAATGTTAGCCAGGCTTTCCCAAGCGGTACTGCCAGTAGGAGATCCCCGAAGTGGTGGGTTCTGCACTAGTCTCCTGGAATGGCCATTTCAGGTCCAGCATGGCCAGTCATGCAGGACCCATTCTGTCCACGACCAAGTGGGATCCCATTCTTGCAGGTCCACTGTGGTCTCCGCACACTGGAGGAAGTGCCCCCCAAGCGCTGTGCCCCGAGGCCCACAAGGGAGTATGCGCCCACTGCAGCGTGAGTTAGGTGGTGAACTGGCACATTCTATGTGGAAGGCTCTCCCACCACCCATGGCTATCGGGCACTATATCTGGGCCTTGGTTCAGTGCTCTCCCCTCCACCCCATTCCAGTCTGGCGACACTCACATAATCCACTCCCTCAACACGGGCAACAATGCTAACGTCCCTCCTGTCGGGGATGACACCTGGGACATGGGCTGCCTGACTCCGTGATGTTAGCAGCCCCAGTCAGAAGAGGCATGCCATTCAACCTCAGGGGTTGTACTGTGGCCCTGCCATGCCCGTCCGTCCTCCCGAGCTTCACCTCGCCCAGGCCATGCACCTCACCCGAGCAAGCCACCTCGCCTCTGTGCGGAGCGGCACTCCGTTAGCGGTTCCGTCGTCCTTGCCCACTGCAACCCCGGAGCAGGCGGCCAACGAAAGGAGAGTCTCCCATGCAACCCCAGAAAGCCGGCGGCACCTTCAATTGGCGGGAGTTGATGCCAGTTCTAGGCTGCTCCATGGACTGCCCTCTCAGGCCCCGGCTCAGTCCGCACTCACGTTCAGACCACAGTTGGGGCCCTCACTGCTTCAGAACTCTCCTTTGGGGTCCACCGAGGATTAGCTTCTCTGGGCCATCGTGTTCATAAGGATTAGCCCCCTGAAACTGCTGCTTTATTGGGCCCGGGCAGCCGAGGGGCGAGTTGAGCATTCTACACTGTCGCCATCTTTGCCACGTCCCCCCTACCCAATGCCTTTCAATCAATCAATCAATCAGCTTTTATAAAGCTCAACTCCTCACCTGTGATGGTCTCAAGACGCTGGTGGTGGGTCTGGGCATCATTCAAAGAGCCATGTTTTGAGGTTCTTCCTGAAGATGGTGCGTGATGGGCTTTGTCTGAGGTGCATGGGCAGGTTGTTCCAGCTCTTACGTGTAAGGTATGCAAAAGAACTTCCTCCATCCTGTGGTTTCTGGATGTGTGGGATGGTAGCTAGCGACTTCTGGGCAGAGCGGAAGGGTTTGGCGGGGTTATGGAAAGAGATGTGATGGTTCAGGTAGGCTGGTCTGATGTTTGGAAGGACCTTGTAGGTTTGGGTGAGTAGTTTGAAGTTGATTTGCTTCTCCATGGGGAGCCAATGGAGGGTCCTATGGTTTTGGGAGATGTGTTCCTGGCGGGGGAGAATCAGGACGAGTTTGGCTTTGGTATCCTGGATGAGTTGTAGTTTCCTGATGTTCTTTGATGTGGTGCCGGCGTAGAGTATGTTGCCGTAGTCAAGCTTGCTTGTAAATAGGGCGTGGGTAAATATCTTGCAGCAGTTGACCAGCATCCATTTGAAGATTTTGCAGTGTTGGCGGAGGGTGTGCCAGCAGGAAGAGGTGACTGCGTTCTCCTGTCGGGTTATTGATAGGGAAGGATGATTCCTAGGTTGCTGGTGTGGTCAGTCGCAGTAGGTGCTGCGCTGAGCGGTGTGGGCCATCAGGAGTCATCCCAGGCTGAAGTGGAATTTCCAAAGATGATGAGCTCGGTCTTGTTTGAGTTGAGCTTGAGGCAGCTCTCCCCCATCCAGACGGTGATGGCTTTCATCCCGGTGTGAAAGTTCCTCTTAGCTTTGTCCGGGTCTTCATTGAGGGATATGATGAGTTGTGTGTCATTGGCATATGACACAATGTTCATTTCGTGATCTCTGATGATGGCTGCAAGTGTGGCCATGTAGATGTTAAAGAGTGTTGGGCTCAGGGAGAATCCTTGAGGGACTCCCCCGCTAACCTCTGTTGTTTGGATATGAAGGGTGGGAGTCTGACTCTCTGTGTTCGTCCGGTGAGGAAGGAGTGGATCCATTGCAAGGCTTTTCCGTGGATTCCTGCGTCATGGAGTCTGGTGCATAAGGTGCTGTGGGAGACCGTGTTGAAGGCTACTGTGAGGTCGAGGAGTTGAGTGCTGCGGTATGGCCGTGGTCAAAGAGTGTGTGGATGTCATTGGTGGCTGCAAGAAGAGCTGTCTCCGTGCTGGGGTTGCTGCAGAAGCCAGGTTGAGAGGTATCCAGAGAGTTGTTGTCCTGGAGGAATTGTCGCAGCTGTGAGTTTATGGCTTTTTCCAGGACGTTGCCTGAGTAGGGTAGCAGCGAGATGGGTCGGAAATTCTTAAGCTCTGATGGGTCGGCTGTGGGTTTCTTCAGGAGGGGGCAGACTTCGGCGTGTTTCCAATCTTCTGAGAAGGTGACTGTTTTGATGGAGCAGTTTAGCATCTTGCAGAGTTCGGGGGAGATGGATGCACTAACTCTGTTGTAGATGTGGTGAGGACAGGGGTCTGTTGGAGCCCCAGAGTGAATGCTGTTCATTTTGATTTTAGTCTCTTCTGTGGTGAGAGTGGACCAGCTGGGGACGGTCTGGGTGGGTTCTGGGGGGGCTGGGTCGGTCGTAGGTTCAGAAGCTGGGCGGGTTCTGTGGGAGAAAGCTGTCATAGATATCCTTAATCTTGAGGTGGAAGAAGGTCAGTTTGTCACAGAGGTCTTGTGATGGGGGGATGTTGGCAGCTTCGAAGGGAGGATTGGTGTATTCGTTGATTACCGTAAAGAGTTCTCTTGTGTTGTGCTGGGAAGTGTTGATGCGTTCACGGAGTGCTGTTTCTCCATTTCTTCTCTAGGCACCTGCAGGTGCGTTTGGATTCTTGGAGTTCAGTGATGAACCAGCTGGCTTTTTTTGGGACGCATTTGTCCGAAGTTGATCTGAGGGGCGCTAAGGAGTTGGCGCATTCAGTGATCCTGAAGTTGAGGTTGCGTGCTGCGGCATTGGCGTCATTGGTGGGGGGCGGGGTGATTTGGTGAGGATCGTGGTGAGTTGCTCGTTGGTGATTCCGTTACATTTTCTGTGGGGGGGCCTGGGGACGCAGAGGTGGCTGCTGGATATGTTGATGGCGAAGTGTATGCAGTGACGGTCGGTCTAGTCTGGGGTGGAGGTATTTTTGATGGAGATCCGGTTGCTTTTGGTAAAAATGGGGTCTATTGTGTGTTCCGCGGTGTGCGTCGGTGAGGTGATCAGTTGCCTGAGGTCGAGGGTGGTGAGGTTGTCGAGTAGGGAAGTGGTGTTTTGGTAGTTGCGGTCCTCGAGTTGGAAATTCAAGTTGCCCAGGAGGAGGTCATTTGTGGACGCCAGGGCCTCAGCCTTGTTCAATGATTGAAGGGTGAATTTTTCCTCACCATCAACTAGTCCAAGTGCGAGGATGTTGTGAGTCTCCCCATAATTTGCACAAAAACAAGCATATAAGGCGTTGAGCTCCCTCACCTTGCAGAGTGTTGCTTTTTAGAGTTTTTTCATTGGCACTGGATCACATAAATAGGATCCAGTCCAGGATACATCATGGGTTGATCAGGGGTTTCTCCTATTACCCCACCTTTTCCAGTGGTGGGGGTGAAGTGTTTAATGCCCTGCCTTGCCAAAGGGCAGGGAGGTGGTGTGCATTATCCCTCACCTTACCCAAGATCAAGAGTATTTATTTTCTTTCAATTCGCTCTCAATGTTCGTACAATTTTGGAGTGATAACAAAATTGCTGTGCGAGGCAGAAATTTTGAATGGAATTGCAATTTTGTTTAAAATGGGCATATGAGGTGGGAGTTAGGTATATATATGTTGCCCTTAATCGCTTGGTCTTGCACAAATGTGGACTGGGTGGATTTTGCTCTTATATCCACTTTGCACAAATATAGGAGTGGTGTGTGTCTCCCCTAAATTCCTCAAAGGTGGGGGTAAAACATGTGCTGCCTTGAATCACCTACCTTACGCAAGGGTGGGAGGGGGGGGGTCAAACACTTCCCCCGTATTTGCCAAGGGCTGGGAAGGAGGGTGTGTGTTTTTATGTTTATGTGTAATACCATCCTGTGGGGTTGGGGGTGGGGGGGCGTTCCCCGCTTCCATTTTGCAAAGGGCAGTGACTGCATGTACTTTACCCATCTGGCCTTTAGGTAATTCTGTGGAGTATAGACGACTAACCCCCTCACCATTGTGCCAGGCAGTAATGCAGATATAAAAAATGCAGGCCAAGATTCTTCTCCGGGTACTCAGCAGGGTCATAGATGGTTTCTGTTTTTTACAGCCGGGCCTGGTTAGGTTGGGGCATTGTTAAACCTCCAACCCTGTTATCCTAACATTCCTGGTCCTGCCCAGGGGAGGTGATAGAGATGAAGATCTTTTTTTTGGATTGGGATCTAGACCCAGCCTTCCATGCTTCATTTGCTTTCCCACTGTGATGCTTTGTATATATTTTTTGTTTTCACCATTAGGAAGATGGAATGATAAGTGTACAGCATGTTACGTCTAAGTGTTGCATGCACAATGTTTTTCATTTTCCTTAATTCCTGGAAAATCCTTCATAATTTTCCAGAGATCTTGTTCAGTTACAGATAGCAATGGCTCTTGCGTGTGAGCATGGAGTGCCTACACTTCGCATTTATCTCCAAAATGGCTGGATGAAAAATCACAAAACCAAGAAAAAGTAGCATATGAAACAATGGCTGGCAACAGAAATATTTAGTGATTCATAAAGAAACGTGACATCAAAGAAAAAAATGAGACTGACAGATGAACTTACTGAAAAAAATAAATGTATTTCCACTGTAACGTTTTGGCTTTCACTTTTCATGTTTCTTATTTATTGATTCTTTTTTGTGATCCCTGAAGTACATTTAGAGGTTATTTATTGTTTGCTCGATATATTGCTTTTTAGAGTCTGTTCATTGGCACTGGATCACATAAATAGGATCTAGTCCAGGATACATAAAGAGTTGATCAGGATTAAAGAAGGCTTGGCACCATGGCTCCCTCTTGGGTCAGAGGTCCAGCTTGACCTCGTGGAGTGTATAAGGAGCCACCTCTGCACACTGACATCATTTCCTCATCTTTTTTTCTATGCCCTCAGAGGTGGAGACAAGGTCGATGAGATTGGCAGAAGTTGCACTGTTCCAAAACTAACCTAGTACCTCATTAAAAATGGTATGACTACTCCTCAGAATGACAAGGTGGGCCGATGAACAATACGCAGGTAGTGAGAGTATCCACCAGACAGGTCTTTTCCAAATATAAGTAACTTGCTCTTCTGATGAATATTTCTACCTGCAGATTCCATGTCTTTAGAATCAGTGATGAAGCAGTCCCTCCTATGTATTGGCTAAGAGAGGATGGTCAAACCCAAGATGTTCTGCAACACAGATCTGGCAAAATGGCCATTCATGTGGATGTCAGAGACAGGGCACTAATGCCTGGTGAAGGTGTGGACCAAAGTCTAAGTTTAAACCAAAATCACAGAGCAGAAGATATGCAAGACATAAAAAAAAAAACCTGGACAGGTGGTATGCTCTCAGGAAGCTCCTTCTTGGTAAAAGTGTAGCAGGTCTTAAAACAAAGCATTAATCCCCAAGACATGGTCCACTTCTGAATCGCCTTGCTTTTTTTGGAACCGTTATGTCCAAGGAAAAGATGATGGTTAATCTGGTACTCTCCAGTCTGGTCAATGTAAAAACTGAGTACTTTGTGAGGATCCATGTGTTACAGTCTCCCTTCCTTTTTAATGGGATGATGAGGCTGGTAGAATGTTGGCAGAGTGATGCAGTCACTCATGTGAAAGAGTGTGACTAGCCCCAGCAAGAAGGAAGCCTTGGAAACAGTTTGTCTGGGAAACAATGTGTGAAAATGTGGGTGAACAAACAAAGGTTATAGGTCACTAACACGCTAAGGTAGTGACAACCAAGAACACAGTCTTTGAAGTAGACAGCCACAAAGGTTATGTGCACATTTGCAGAGGGTAAACTCATCAAACATGTAAGCACCAAGTTAAGGTCTCACTGACGTATAACAAAAGGGGAGATAACAAAAGGAGAGATACCACTTCAAAAATAAAAAAAAAGCCAAAAGGACCAACAACTATGAATAGTGCTCACAGCAAAACATTGCTGGGCCAAGGAAATCACAAAGTGCAATACATCAGATACGTGCATCTTGAGGTGGTCAAAGTCTGCCTTGGCACACCAAGAGATACAACAGGAGCAAAGCCCAGATTAAACTGATTTAACAGAGGGACCACAAGCTGACAAAATCATATTTACCACCTAAGAAAGCTAATAAAAGGCACCAATTTTGTTCCTAGGCTCTGGAATTTCGGATGTAAGACCTGACCCTCCCTCCATGAGAGGAAATCCACCCTGAGGGGTAGGAGAAGAAGGTGGCACGGGGACAGGTGGAGCAGATATGACTACCATGTCCTCAGGGCCAGAACAGCGTGATTAAGATCATCTGTGCAGAATTGTAGCAGACCTTCCTCAGACTTTGAGGAATCAGAGCAATGGGATTAAGATGAATCACAAATCCCAGAAGTCCCTTCAGCAGGAACTGCAGCACACAGAACGTCAAGCAGTATGTCTTCTTGTGAGCTGCAAAATGACTCACTGGAGCACTCTCCAAAAGGGTGAAGAAGGATTTAACCAGCTCTGGACAGAGGCACTACTCATGAATTGCAAGACAGTATGAAGTAAGCTCATCAGCTTAGTCCATGGGGCCCGCCAGATGTTACATGACCAGCCAGACATCACAAGCCTCACTGCAAGAACCCAGCTTCAGACCTTCCAGCCAGAGGGGCACACATCCATATCGTCATGCTTGTTGGTGTACCACATTGCAGTAGTACTGTCTGTCGGGACTTGGATTGATCGACTACAGGGAGAAGGCAGGGATGCCTTCAGGGCCTGGTGGACTGCAGGACTGCAGAGAACTCAAATTAATTATACTAGTGCAACCTCCAGGTTCACACGACCTTCAAAACCATCCACATCACCCAGGATACATAAGAAATAATACTCTGACATGCCTAGCCATGAAACTAAAAAAAATAGACAGATATAAACCAGAAGCCTCAACACTGTTCTTTACACAATATTGTTGAACAGGCAAGAAAAATCGGTGGGAAAAGCAGGCACTGTTTTCAATCTAGCTGCAGTCAGGAAACCCGGATAGGAACAGTCAAACCTTCCACACGCCATGTATTCTGTGGCATCCACCAAGGTGGTTCCTCCCTGTCGCTCTTCTTGTTTTGGACATTTTTCCTTTTTATGCTTACAATTAACCAAAAGTTGACATACAATGTGTTACACATAAACAGGGCCGGAGGTCACGCTTTCTGGTACATCTCCTCCAAAGCATGCTGCAACCTCCCACAGCACATAAGAGTCTCCTAATTGTATCATGAGTTCTGCAAGAAGCTGAAAACCTAACTTTTTGAATAATTTCACCTTGGGAGACCACCGTCTACCCACTTGTGAAGTGCCTGGATATGCTTATGGTTGACTAGCGCATTATATAAATATGCTTAACATATTGTAAGAAAATAAAAGTACATAAAATGGGATTTCTGCTCATAAAAGTGTTTCTGCCCTTAAAGTTTCTACATATACCTCATTATGTCGCATCAATGGTGATTTTGCACATTAATGTGAATTTGCATGTAAACATCATTTTTGCTTGCACACGTATTTCCACCTGTCTGTTGATGTTTCAGCAAGGTGATTTTGCACCTAAATGTGCTTTTGCGTCCACTTGTGTTTTTCATCCTAAATGTGGTTTGTCTGCCTAACAGTGTTTCCACACTTTAAAAAAAACTTGCTATAAAGGTTATTTTCCCCTTAACGGAAAATACTAATGCAGGATGCAAGCTGAAGCTGGATCACCTTTAGAAGATGGTATAAAGTGTGCAAACCAGTCTCCACCTCTTTCCGACAAGCACTGTCTTCCTAGAGACTGCTCTCCTAACCTCCTACTACATACACACACACACACACTTGACGCACACTCTCTTAAGAGCCCAACGCACAAATCCACCCCAATGATTCCAAGCATAACTCTGTAGACATTGCCTGTAACCCTTCCACACAATGATGTACTTCATCACAAATACTACAACACATCCCACTCCCAGTCACTAAAGCTAGATATCCTACACATAATGAACGATCAGTCTGTCCGAGCAACATAAGAGTCTCCTATCAGCCCTGTAATCAATCTGCTACACACTGCATTAAAGCTACCGTCCTGAACTATAGATCTGCAGCTTCTTAAGCAACTTCAGTCATCCAAAGCGTTGACCTTTATGGTTTTGCACTCACAGAAACCTGGTTCTGCTCATTCTCCATACCACTATCATTCCACTAGGATCCAATATTCTTGAGCTCAACAGAAACAAACTGGTGAAACACAAGGTGTGCCTTAAATGGAAACTGATTAACACAAGCTCCGCTTTGGTCGGATGGCTCACTATGGAGATTATAAACATAACTTATAAACTACTGAGTGTGAACATCCTGTACCGCCTATGTGCCATCAAAAGGATTATTGATGATTACCCTGAAATTGCACAGAGCAATTCATCTTCACATGTGATCGGATTTTCGGAAAGATTTCAACCTCTCCTGGGAAAAAGACAGACACCCACACATCCTTTTCATAAGGTATCAACCTACTACAACACTGCACTTTATTTACTCACAGTAAGGGTTCTATCCTCGACCTTATTTTCAGGATGAAACAACGCATACAACTGTCTAATTCTCATGCTGAATTGCTCAAATGATTTCTTCAACTTCTTTAACAATTCTGACCTTAATGCATCCTCACTATGCTAAACCACCGTTGGGAATAGTAAATTCTAGAGCCCTCAAGCACATTGACAACACACACTGCAAAGCCAATAGGTATAGGTCTAATGTGCTAACCCATGCAAACGCAGTCATGTACAAATACACACAGACTATCTGTGCTTCGTCCTTGGGCAACATGTCTCTTTGCGTGCCTTATATGTCTGTGTCCCATTTTTCATTACTCACGCTTAATGTGCTGCTGCTTTTTATTCCCTAAACCTTCAGTGCTGGTATCATGCACCTCAAGCACGAGGAACAAAAAGTAGGGTTGATGGAGGTTATGGTCAGGGCCGCTTGACATACGCGATTGTGCGGATGAGGCGGATTTCATATAATTGTAGATTTGCTGAATTTGTCAGAGAGCCCATCCTCTGCTGCATAATCTGCAGATTTTAACAAAATGTTTGTTTTTAGCTCAAACGATTCAAAAGTTACTAAAAACGAAGTAGCGTGTGTTCCTGCGTAGATGAAAGCCCTTTGAAAAGGGTGGTTGGTCACTTTTCTGTTGCTTATTGCTATATTTAGGTGTTAATCTAGTACTAATGAGTTGCAACCAATGCACTGACAGTGTTAACAAGTGTAGAAATGACGAAATCACCAAATAATACTATCAAAAAAAGTGCTGCATTTTGCCGCATAATTTGGATTTTCTTGCCGCATAATTTATTCAACCCTGCCGCATAATTTGGCCCTCCCCTGCTGCATAATTCCAATGGCTCTGGTTATGGTTCTCTACTAAAGTCACATCAATTAAAACCTTAACTAATACCAGCAAAAACTAGTTATGCTCACCAACTCAACATACAAAATCAGAGGAAATCACAAATATAACACAAATGACATCAAGGAAGAAACCCATGTTGAGTGTGCCCTATATCCTTGTATGTGTTGACAAAAAACATGGTAAGGTACCTATATTCTAGAGCTTTATGTTACGTTCTACTAGTTTCTGATGAGGCGGAATCAATTGTGAATCTCCCCTATAAGTATCAGGGACTAGACTTCTTCCTACATTTCACCTATAGATTTACTTGTATTCGAGTAAAAAAACCAATACGGATTCACTAGGAACCAACTAAGAAGCACAGAGTGCAAAAACCTGCAAAAAGGCCCCAATATGAAGTTGTGAGGCCCACTGTGGCCTCTGCTTAGCCTTGCAGCATGAAATCCCAAGATCTCCGATTTCTACTTCAGAAACGCAGTATGTCATTCGGTTGTAAAGACTGCATAGGATGGCCGCCTCACTCCAGGTGGTGTCATTATGGACACTGGCTCCAGTCGTAAACTTGTCTCCTATAAACTATTGATTTCGGGTGCGCCAGTTTAATTAATGCATCGGAAACAAAGCAAGACTGCAGCACCCAGTATGCACTGGGAGGTCACGCGAAACTTCACGACTGAAAACTGTCAGTAATAACCTGGTAGTACATTCCATTCACTTACATGTAGTTCAGCAAACGTCTGGTCGGAGGGGGCCGAAGATTTTTATGGAGGCGACAGGGACGTGTTTTCCCTTGGCGTTAATCCCTAAATTTCACAGTTTTAGGCACTCACACAAACAGTCCCTTACTGTCACATGCCATTAAACATACATTGGGGGCTACTGTCGCAGCCCAGGGAGGCGATCGAGGATTTTATAGATGGCACAATTAATTCTTCACTGTCGTGTCTTCTCGGCCTACTTCCACAGGCAGCTGGAACATGGATATTTTGGGAACCTCCTGGACAGCCTTTCACCTATTCATCTTCTGCCAGTGTAGCAGAGGTAGGTGGTGGCCCGATTATTCTCCTCTGCGCACCGCCCTGCAACAAAAGCGCAGACTTCCCGCTTTAAGGGGGCGAACTTTGCTTAGTCATTAAAAAAATGCAATCAAAACTGTCAGCGTATAAATTAGACCTGCCTCCAGGCAGCCATAACTAACTCTCTAATCTTTTACACAGCCTCTCAGCCACGGAGTATTTTTTTATTCAATAAAAAAACGGCTAATTACCATAGCAATCTCTCTCTCTGCAGGAAAAAAATCACCTGCGCTAGCATTCCTCACATCACAAGACACACCACTGGTTCCGAAAAACCGCACGTGGGCCTCAACGGAAAAGCTCACAATGGAGGCCATGGCGCCTCTACTGTATCCTAATACAAGCGCTAATTCTACATAGGGGCATTTCCCATTGCATATATATTTATAGGACAGGAAGAGGCCAAATATCTGATAAGCACCTTCAGAAAAACGAGAGCCAGGAAGCAAGAAGAGGTGATCGTGACCCGTTTCTGCCTTAGAGTATAAACAATCTAAAAGTAAGGCATTAAAAGCCACATGTACGAAGCTTTTTTCTCGTTGCAAAGACGTTTGCGACAAGAAAAAAGCATTTGGCGATGCACAAACCCAATTTTGCGATTCAGTAACCTCTTTACCGAATCACAAATAGGGTTTGCGAGTCGCAATTAGGAAGGGGCGTTACCTTCTTAATTGCGAGTTGCAGTGCGATGTATGATTGTTTTGTGACCGTGAATGCGGTCACAAAACAATCGCAGTTAGCACCAATTTCAAAATGGTGCTAACCCATTCGTAGGGGCGGCTCCTTCATTAGGGCAGAGGAGCGTCGTCACCCCCCCCCCACACACACTCCCCCCACCAGAAGAAGCTGCAAACCTTTCACCCTGAAGGGATAATAAACTCCCCTCAGAGTGCATGTGTGTTTGGCCGGCCGTCTCGGGCCGGCCAAACACACATTCACAGTAGGCTCTCTCCAGCGTGACACTGTGTTGCCAGGCTGGAGAGAGCCTGCACAGGCTCCCTGTCTGCCTGGGAGCACCTAGCCGGGGCGCTCCCAGCCAATCCTGATGCTCCTCTGAGCAGCGTCAGGATTAGCCAGAGGGCAGGTTGTGGGCCTGTGCCTGCCTGCAGCAAGACAGTGGAGAGGAGCAGCGCAACGAAGAGAGAGGTAAGTTTTTTTAAAAATTTTATTTATTTTTTTATTAATTTTTAGACCCGCACCCACCCAGCACCCTCCGTGCGCTGCATCTGCCCGCCTCATTATTAGCACAGCGAGCTGCAACTGCCCATTCGCAAATGGGAAGGGGTTCCCATAGGGCCCCTACCCCTTTGTGAATGGTAGTGAAAATATTTTGGGGGAGCAGGCAGTTGTCCAACGGACCACTGCCTGCTCTGAAAAAATTAAAAGAAAGCTTTTCATTTTTGTTTTTGAAATGCATCCTGTTTTCCTTTCAGGAAAATGGACTGCATTAAAAAAAAACTGCTTTATTTGAAAGCAGTCACAGACATGGTGCTCTGCTGTCCCCAGCAGGCCACCATCCCTGTGAGTGCAGCCATTCCCAATGGGGTCGCAAATTGCGACCTACCTCATGAATAGTAATGAAGTAGCTAATTTGTGAACCCATTGGGAATCGCAAACAGTGTGAGGTATACTGTTGTACATATGGTTTTGCGACTGGCAAATGAGTCACACGACTTTGGGTCGTATATCTGGCCCTAGGTCTTGAGGCCAGGTGTATGTAGCACTGATCACAAAATACTGGTCACAATTTGCGACCAGTATTTTTACAACCAGTATGGTAATAGGTCGGTTCACAAATTACCGTTTACTAGTGGGCTGCAATTACACCATGAATATTAATGAGGTAGGCCGCAAATTGCGACTCACTAGGAATCACAGCCATCACAGGGATGGTGGGCTGCTGAGGCCAGCATGCCTGTGATTGCTTTCAAGTAAAGCTATTTTTTGTTAAATGCAACCGCTTTCCTTAAATAAAAAAAGGATGTGTAAAAATAATAAATAAAGTTTAGCGAACATTTCCATAGGATTTTCAAACCAGGTTGTGAAATTTGTCATGAAGAAACATAAGATTTTTGAATCCATGCGAGGGAAGGATATGCCCATGTAACCTTTCAATTGCATGGGAAAAAGGATGATGTCCCAGATGAATAAAGTGTTTTTATTCTGCACTGCTCAAAGGGCAATGATTTTACACATCTAATCTCGTTGAGGTTTATTTTCGAAATTTATGATCTGTTATCAATTGAGACACTCAGACTTTGATATGCAACAGAGGTCAAAAAAAATACGGGAGGAAATAAAAATAGATGACTGCTTTGTGATTCAAACAGAAAAGATGGCAGTGTATAAATCTAATTAAACTGCTTGTGGGAGCACGTGTTAGCTCCAGTGCAGTCATGTTCTATCACTGATTGTAAACGTTATTTTCGTCCTCCGTTGTAATAGACATGATGGTTAAGTCACTTTAGTTTGTTTATTTAAATTTGTTTACAGTTTCTCAGGAGAGCTTGTAAGATTTCTAATTCAGGAGGGGGTTAGCCCATCAAGTTAATAAGGTCAAATTTCTTATTAGACCCATTCTAATTATACGTTTTTTTTGCTTAAAGGCTTTTTTTAAAAACTATATTTCAAAATAGCAACGCCATGAAATAAAAACATCATACAATCTATAGGAATATCAAATCTAAAAGAACCATGCTAAAAGTCATAAACTGAGATGTAATCAACAATCACTAATTTAAAGATGCATACAACCGACATAATGATCTAAGATGAAAGAAGCATACACAAATCAAATATGACAATATTTTTCGTAATGTCAAACAATCAAAAGTCCATTATAAAACATGTCATAGTGGGAAAGAAAAGATAGAAGAAAAAGAAACCCCTAATAAGATGGGGGAGAAAAGAAATAGCGATAAAAAGAATAAATCCAGGCTATGCACAGTTCATAACATCTAGTATAAACATTACCTCAATGGGGCAAGGGACTCCACGGCCCCCAGCATGTGAAACTCCTTGAAAGGGGCCAACTAGATAAGAAAACAGAGAAAGTGGAACATCTAAGGGGGTTTATTCTTCAAACATCAAAGGTGCCAGTTATATCACCATATATATATATATATATATATATATATATAGAGAGAGAGAGAGAGAGAGAGAGAGTAGCAGGCACCATGTAGTTTAGCTAAGGATTAGCATATACTCCCAAAGCTACAGTCAGGAAATCGATCTGAATGTGCACCCCACATATATCAATGAATGATTCTTAGCCCATAATGGTTTAACCATCCTAAGGGTGAAAAACATGTGTTGTAAATCTCCCACCTCCTCCTCATATCTCCAACATATATTTGTTGTGATTCAACCAATGTTATGAAGTCTGGAAGGTGTCCACAATGTCTTGTGTGTGGACCAGAACCTGGATTGTGCAAATGCTGGTGTAATTTTAGTGAAGAAAGGAGATTGCCGAATCTTTTCCCAGTCAATATCCAGGTTAACGGTATTACCTAAAGAGTCAAAGTATGGCTTCCAGTTTTGAGTGAGTAATATGAGCACATATTTATTGGGTGACTCCAAAAATGTATAAATACGAGATGCAGCATGTCCTTGATTCATTTGCTAAGAGGCCTGGTACCTCAGGCATATGTGGCAATTTTAGTTTACCAAACACGCCTTTAAGCTTCAGAAATTGATAGAATTTGATATCCTCAAGATTAAATGTTCACCCAAGAGATGAAAACAGAATGGGGCATTCAAGGTCAAGGTATTCATTAATTTAATTGAATTTCTTTCACTGCCCATGATTTCCAAAATAAAAACTTCCCAATTAGTTTAATCTTGCAGTTGTACCACAAGGAAGCCATAGTGGAACCCACCATCTGTAACAGGGCCACAACCATGTCTGGTATAATGGTTTTAGAGTGTTCCAAAGGACGTCTAGCCATATTATGTATTTAAAGTGTGGAACTAGGAGGCAAAGAAAATAAGAACTGCATTCCAATCGAAAGCCATGGGGACCAGACCACTATCATCCTCATGGAACCACCAAGAACCCTAAGTAATGAGAAAAGCTGTTTGAGAACGTGGATTATCAAGGAGATAATCTTAGCATATACTTCGCAATCAAGAGTTATCAGAGAGATCGGTCTATTGTTCCTAACATTTAAATGATTCTTCCCTTCTTTTGGGATAAAAACAATTGTAGCCTCAGTCGCCAAACCAACTATGGAGCCCAAGGTAGCAAACTGATAGAAAACAGCAAGTAGGGGATCAGTCACTTTATTTACAAAGAGTTAAAAAAAATTGCAGTATAGCCATTCAGACCCAGAGCCTTCCCAATTTTATGAGAATGTATAGTAGCAATTACTTAATTGTTCCTAATTGGACTGTTAAGATTAAGAGCATCCTCTTGGGAAAGTTGTGGAAGATTACAAGTCTCTAAATAATCAATTTATAACAGCAGAAAAAGCCAGTTCATTAGCTTATATAATTCTTCATTAAAATAATTAAAAGTTTCAAGAATATCTTGCACTGCAGAAACCACCACCTCTTCTCAGTTCCTTAATGCCAATATTAGGAACTTACATTTTGTATATTTTAAGTACTTTGCTAAAGTTTTCCCTGCCTTATTCCTATTACCGGCTTTACTGGCATTGGCCACATCAACCCATTTTTTGACTCTCTTACTCAAAATTTGATTATACTCAAACTGTAATGCACGTAAAGACAAATTTGGGCCCGTGGACTTATGTATTTATTTTACAGACTAAGCACTGCTTAAACGTTTTCACTGTCTTTTTCCACACAGAATCATAAGGTACTTTAATAGGATCCTTTACATATAATTAGTCTCCCCCTTATTTCCAAAGTTCGCTGCATACCTCCCTGTAAAACAGGAGTCCATTTTTTGGGCGAGTTGAGTACCTGCAAACCGGAATTTAACTTCTTTCATCAACTGCTGAAAGAGGTCGCGGGCTAAACTGCTCCTTTAGAGATTCTCTTTGTCATACTCCTGAAACAGAGGTGGCGGGCTTTTAAAAGAGACAGCATCCAAACTTGCTACCACATGTCCCATTAATTCTGGGGTGTATGGTTTTTGAGTAAAGTTCTTTATTTCATAGCTTCAGCGTACCGACAAAATGTACAACGGGGGCATGCAAAAGTGCCATCCATTTTGCTGTTTCCCTTTTTCAAAATCAGCAGTGCTGTCACATTGCAACTTTAGAATTAAAAAAAGAAATTACAGTAGTGTATGTCGGGACGAAAAGCTGGTCAGACATGCACACTTCTATAGAATATTAAACATTCCTGGGACTGGATAGTGTGCCATTTTACTTTTTATGTAACTGGCATCTGAGTAAGGACTATGATTTGGGCTTTCCAAAAGTACACCTTAACGTTCCAAGGACACTTACACACCAGTTCCCAAGTGTGCAACACTGGCTATAACCTTCCAGTGGCGAGGTGCTAGAAACAAACTTTTCACTACTTTGATGTCCAGAATCTTCAGTATTCCCCTTGTTCATCTCAGGTCAGATGCTTCTGACAGCTACATATATTGGTGTGTAAATTACAGAATTGGCATATATCAGTATTTCAAATAAAATACTACATTTAAAATACTATATTGTAATGCACTGTATTGTAATTATATAGCGTTTACTACCCCTGGTGAGGTGTTCAAGCACTTTATAGCAAGTAGCATGCCACTCCGGAGCCCCGGGTTACTGGTTCATCCAGTGGTTGTTGTTGGTTGGTAAATAATTAATATTGGTTATTCTTGGTTGTTGGGATTATCGAGAAAACCATGTCATGCATTTACTCCAATTTCTTTGCAGTAGATATAATTCATAGAAGTTAGATGTGCTTGGGGGTGGAAGTTCATGCAATGGTTGGTGTGGCGAATGGATAGGTGAGAGGAGATTAGATGCATGTTAGGATGCAGGGGGATAGTCTAAAATAAGCAGACTGATCTGTGAAGTCTGGACAAATTGCAGAAACACAATAGTAGATGGTCTGCAGACAGGTATGGGGTTTATAGTAAAAGGCGCATGGCATGTCAAATACAATAGCAAAGAAAGAGCAAAGTTTAATTGTGCACAGCCCCGTCTTTTAGCTTCCTTTTTACTTTACTTACAGCAAAAAAAAACTACAAAATAAAATACTCTTTTCAAACTAGACAGGCCACTAACAAAGGTATAAGGGGCAGATGGCTACTAGACTCGATTTTACTTAATTAGACGGCATATGTTCTGTGTGCCATTTTTCCCTCAGACGTTCACAAAATTCAAAATGGCTGCCTGTAGAACGCTGTTCGAAGAATAGGGGTATCAGATATGTTACTGCTGAGGTTTAGCCTGACTATACCTCACCACTCTTGAGCAAGAAAAAGCTTCTGGCAGAGTAGAGCATATGGAATTATAGAGCTGGAAGGAAATAATCTTCATTTAAAAATGCACAAAACTGCATGTGGTTAAGCATTCGTCCTCTTACGCCTACAAACATTAATCTGAATCACATTAGAACCAGAAACCAAGAGATGCTATTTCTGCCCTTGCGTGTTCGTTCGTTATCACGGCCATCATAAGCATAGCTGTATATTTTACTCTGAAATACATAAGGAAATAATTTTGCCTTTCACCGAAGTGCCAGTCTGGTTTAAGGAAAGACATGAAATCCACAAAAAATGGTAAGTAGATTGCTGTTAAGACATATGTCAGAACGGGTTTTCTTTGCCACAGCTCTTGATGTCAGATTACTGAAACAAGGGAAGTTTTCTTGTGGCCTTGGAGGGCGGTGATGGAAGGTTCCATGTTTACACGACCAATGTCTGCAGGGAACGAAGCGATCTTTCGTCCCAACCATAATATAAGCGTATGTCTTGTGGTATGAAGGAATGTACCACTGTTCTCTCTTCAATTGAGGCCCTGTTCTAGCTGGGCATGTCTTCTGCCGCTCGGCTTTGGGGAACAAAGGAAAATAACGAACAAGCAAGCCGAAGCAAATTGAAAACTGCATTAACGATGAACAAGACGGAAAATACAGTTTGTAAACAAACCACACTGTTAACCGAGCAAATAGTTATTTTTTGTTAACCTCTTTGCATGAGAACAGGCATAAAATACGATATTATTGCAAAAGATTACGACTGACAAGAGACTGCAAAATTCGCTGTCTAAATGTTTACAATGTGCTAAAGCCGCTTCTGATATGTGATGATCATGTTTATGCCATCTACCGCGTGCACTGCACAAGTAGCAAATAAAAAGGGCACAGAGAAATATTCTCCTCGCGACCGTGAGCGTCATCTGAGTCAGGAGGACTAAAGTGGATCTTTGGCAAAATAGAAACTAACCGATTGACTTGCACAATTTGTTTACATATTGAAAATGAGCATTTTCGCCACTCAGCAAGTACATAAGAAAGCAAGACATTGGGGGTTTTGTTCGGACAAGAAAGCCTTGTTCAGTATGTGACTGTGGGCGAAGAAGACCACTGTGCCTCTATGACTTTTTATTATTATTTTTGAATCCTGCTATTACGTTGGCTGTACTCATTCTAGGCGACACTTCCTGCGTTGTCAGACTTATAATGTGGGAGACGCCCTTCAATGTACTACAGCGGACTCCGCTATAAAAATGAGTAAAATCACATTCTGCATTGTGGAGTCTGGAAATCGCAGGTGAATAGTGCGTAAAGCTGATTTACACGTAAAGTTTGATGATGACATGAGTAAAAAGTTAGCAGATCTTGCAGGCTTATTAATTCCACCATACTACAATATAATAGAGACACCAGGAGTTGGGGTCCCGCTGAAACATGTAGATCACTGCCTATTAAGGTGCATGTTTAATAGAAATTATCAGGAAAAATAATATTGCCTTAATATCACTTTGCTGTATTATTTAGTGCACTATCGAACAGTTTTTAAAAATGGGCACTGATAAGTTTGTCGATCTGTAGAAATAAACACAACTTTTGTGATCAAGAAAATCCAAAAGACTGCTCTTTTAAAATCGGCGTCACAACCAGTGTGGACACTTTTATAGAAGTCTTCCTATTTCTTCAAAGGGAACACATTTGGTAGAAAAGGGATGGTTGACGATGATTGTCACTGCTGTGTCATGTGGCCTCAAGGCCCTGTTTCTCCCATTTACTGTCTTGAATCTCTGAACTGCCTTGGTACTGGGTAACACACAACTTCTCCCTGACTTTTAGGAAGTTATATCGATTTATCCAAAAATTATCTGCAAAATATTTTTAGTGAGGACATTTACGGATGATACCAGTCGAATGAAGTTCATGACATTGGGGAACGCTGTGGCTAACTTTGAATCATTGCTGCAGAACTCACAACTGCTCCTGGAAAATATAATGATGTTTTCAGATGGTTATACTTAGAAAAAAAATAATCTTACAAAGCAAAAAGCACACCACAAAAAAATCAACTCCAACTTTAAAACATTTCACCATTCTCACTTATATCTGTGTTAGACAGCAGCCTTTTCATAGCTCCAGCTTCAATTTCCTTATGGTTTTATTTATCACAAAGTTTTATTAGCATAGCCTGACCAAATTTGGCATTAGCTTCGGAATCTGAGGCCTGAGAGTAATGTTTCTAATGTTTCTAAAAAGTGTAGAAGGATCTGCATGCAACAGCTGTGCAGATGTCTGCAGCATAAGACCACCAAAAAATACTGACCTGACAGTCTACTGATCCAGCTTTGTAGCTCATTGATTCCTCAATCCATGCAGAATACGCTCTACAGTTTAATGATTTGTTTAAGCCCAATGTACTCCGTGGTGTACGGCAAAGTGAGGTGCAGCCCACTGATGAATTTGGTTGCCTATTTTCTGCTATGACCTATTAATACTCTTTGCTACTGTGATTAATTATTCCTAATCCTGACCTTTATCAACAAGATGAGATGCATCAACATCTCACATCAAATACCTAGCCACGAAAATCAACCTAAAAAGGTGTAAAGCTCCTCACGAGGTCATAAAGCGCTGCCTCATCCAGAAAATCCACAACGGATGACCAAAGCCCAAACAAGGCTCGAAGACAGGGAGTAACAGGGATGGAAGTAAGGAGTGGGGAAAGGAAGAACTAAATGATAGAAATGATTTAAAAGTAATACCAGCATTATTTAATTCCTCCTCCTTATCCCGGTGCTCAAAACCAATATGTTAATACATTCAAGCCACACTATCTATCTTGGGCATAGCCGGCAAGACACACACACAAGACAACCAGATAAATGGAAAACCTGTGATTATTTATTGGAAAATAACAGATGAAAACACTCCTGCACCACAGAGAAAACTACCCTGGTTCCAAAGTTTTCGGGGTTTGATTTCCAAGAGAAGCAAATGTCTATGAAGAGAATGAGGTTGAAAACCAATATGTATTGAGAAAGGCAGCACCCTTAGACAATCCAGGAAGATGCTACCCACTGAAGACCTGTTTAAAATCTGGCCAGTAAGACATCGAAGGAACAGGCAGCATAAAGGTGTTCATATCTTCACTTAAAGTCTCTAGGTTTGTGTATATCACTTGAGAACATGTCTATTAACCACCAAATTGTAAGAGACTGTCATTAATGAAGAAATAATACACTGTCCTTTTAACATCCATTCTTCATCGGATGACGTATCTAGAAATAAGCTACAAGGTCAATCTCATGGACCAAATGGAATCGAGACACAACTTTAGGGGGGAGAACTAAGCTCTGGTTTATGAAGTAGGTGGTCAGGGAAAACTGTGAGGTAAGGTGAAATTGTCATGGATTCGAGAGACCCATCAACTTCAAAAGGTGAACAAGCTTGGCACCCACTCTGTAGTATGCTGACACTAGGAAGGCAAGCAAATATGAAGGAAAAAATATTTATATTTCAGCCACGTCTCCTGTAACACAAGTACAGTTTAGCTGTGTTTTTAAGCGCACCTATGCTGCTGGGTTTCCTGTGTTTCCATGAAAGTATTCATACTGTATATAAAACATGTTTGATGGGCTTGAATCGTAGCTACCTGACATTCGCAGCGATGTTAAGAAGGGGACCTTTCGCGGTGGGAGTTAGGAAGGAGTGCGGCTGCAGGAAGGGAGGGGTCGAACGGTTGTAGGAGGAAGGGTTAAAACTAAAACAAATAAAGGGAAGGTCGAAGGGAATGGCGAAATTCACACATTGTTAATGGAAAAAGATGCAAGGAGTAGGATCTGTAGTGGAGTTCTCCTCTCCACTACTTTCACTGTATTAAATGACAGGAAAGATTTTGTACTGGAATATCAATGGATTAAGAGTTAAATAAACATTAATAATAAAAATGACACTGTTTGTTTGATTGAAGCTTCATTATCTCACTCCAAACGGAAAGCATTAAAGAAAGTCTATGCCTGCGGTCAACCATCCAGTCCATTAACACTCAAGCATTCATTCTTAATTCAACCCTAAAAAACAAGTTAAGGAAGCAAATGGAGACCCAGAAGCAGATGGGTAATAGTCGAACGTACAATCAAATGTCCCTATCTGTCCTTTTGCTGGACTCAGTCTTAAAGGGCATGATCAGGCTATAGTTGATTTGGTCAGCTTTAATGCTAGGACTTTGGGGAAGGGCACTTCCACGCAGCAGGTGACCCACTAGTAGATACAGTAAAGTCACCAAAATCTAGCTACTCTACAGAGACAACCAAGAACAAAAGCTAGTCCAGAAAAATACTTCATGGCCTTACCTTCAATCTCTGCGAAGTATTAGACACGAAACATGCCACTACCATAGGCATCAAGGGTTTGCTCCAACTGTTTTGGGGAAGACTCAAGAACTGTCTTTCTTATATACAGTAGGCTGGCAATAGACCAGCCATGAGTACATTAGACTTAGTCCTGCTCCAGTAGGCACAGTCCGTCCCCGACTACCTAACCCGGTGTCCTGTGGAGTAGAGCACAAGTAACCCCACACTGGTTTTGGCTGGAAGGCCGCCTGAATAATTACTAGTCTCTGAGATTAACTCAAGGATTACAGCCAAAACTTTATATTTCTTAAAAAATAAGAAAGCCGGGAAGCCCAATCACAGTTCGTATTCAGGTTGCATTTTCACCTTATTAAAAAATAAACTCTACTAACAAAAATAAAGTTCCCGACAAACTTAATAAGAGAGGCAGAAGTGTAGAGTGAGCACAATAGAGAAAACTGACAGATTCCTGTCATTTTACAGAAAGAAATATTCTAACGGTGACCAAACAGACCTCGATACAAATGTCAGACTAATTGAGAGATTTTGACTCATATGAACTATAAGATGAATAGACAACACAACTTTGAAAGTCTATCTAATTAGGTGAACCAAATAAATTAGTTTTGATCTCACATAGTATTAAGGCAATGAGGTAGGTTGCTTTTCTATTTGAATTTTACAAAAATAAACAAATTGACGAAACAGAACTGCAGCTGCTGAGGTTATACAGAATGAATTCTTTTTTGCTCAAATCCCTGTCGCTTGGCAACGAGGAAACAGTGCAGTGTTCAGGGAAGGGTAGCAAACTATCCTCACCCTTTTGACCAATTTTTCAATACAACACAGACCACAAAATGTTTGCTAAAATATTACAAGATTGCCTGATGCCTCAATTGTCCTTACTGATTCCTCCCTGAAAAGATTAGCTGATTCCTAATAAAGACACACTATAACAAACTAATCTCATTGGTGTCTTAATAAATAACGCAGCCAATAAAAAACAATTACTTGTCATAGTTTTCCTTGAAAATGAGGAAGGCTTGGACAGACTAAACTGAGGTTTCCTATTTGCAAGGCTGGACTACCCTTAAGCTGTACAAGCGACGTTAGAACACCTTAAGACCTACAGGTGGGGGACCGCAGCGAGACCGGTCATATCGCAACCACTCAAACATTATACATTTACACATCCATGACTGATTCTGCAAGGACACAATACAAGATGCCATTATTGCGTTAGAGAATAAAACATTCTCCGGCCGTATTTATTACATCTCATAAACATGACAGATTTTTTTTCTCATGTTGTTACAACATGTACAGAATAGCATTGTAATTATCACATGTACATAACTAATACATGAAATTCCTAGCAAATATTCAATACCAACATGTGAACAATTTCCAGCAAATACCAAATTCATGAGGAGTCATGGTTGACCACTCCCCAGGCCCCTTGTGGCATCGACTAATTGCATTGACTTGGACCTGGGAAGAAGAAATCTGGTCTGAAGAAGGGGAGTGGGCGCCTCCGCAGTCACCAGAGGCAGCCAGGAGTGAAAAAGAGGGCGATCAGGTAGCCCTGCTCGTTATTTAACTTGTGTGGCTGGCCCTGGTGCCTTCCCAGTTGCCCCCGCCACCTAGCAACCAATGGCCGCTGACCCTGGGTGACCGCCCAAATCCAAACTAGGGCCACCGTTAGCCCACTGCCCCTGACCAGTCCAATCCATTCTGCACCTGTCTTCGGGGACCGTGAGCTACTTCCTTGTCCCCTTGTCCAGTGGCAGCAATCTGTGTCAAGCTAACTTTCTCGATTGTCCTCTCGGTTGAAAGAGGCAGGCCAGGGCACTCCATTTGTTCCCATCGCTAATTGTTCTATACGTAGAGACCTTAATTCAAGTAATAAAGTCAGAGTCAAAGGTTTCATGTCAGTGGTGACTCAGTCCTACTTATGGCAGTTGCAGATGACACAGGTGTTATGACACGTGGCACAACATACACACTGCAAGCTATAGACCGGATCAAGAAAGATGATTATATTTTAAATAAAATCTTAACATTTGTAAGGCACACACTATTGCTACACATTTCTTGCAGTGTGTATTCAGCTGCTACAGATCATGGCGCTAGGTTACTTCAGGTTATCAGCCACATTGTGGACGCTAACTTTGAAAATGTGCTACCAGTGATTAAGCCATGCCTTAACAAAGGAGTAAATTATCTCCTTCTACCTTAGTGTCACCTTAGTTAAAATGGGTGCTCACCGACCTTCTTTTGATTCACACAATTTTGGTTTATAAAACTCTTAAAAAAAAAAAAACTCAGTTCAAATAATAAGAGCTTCACCTGGTGTAGGAGGCTGGCCTGGTTTGTTTTGGGTACCTAAGGTACTTACACCTTATACCAGGTCCAGTTATCACTTATTAGTGAAATGTAGGCAGTGTTCTAGCAGCTTAGGCTGTCTAGGGGTAGCTGTAGCAGAGCTCTTACCTCCACCAAATTTGGACAGCTGGACCTTTGGACAGTCTGGGTCACTTCGGTCCACCACCTGTGTTCCAGGGACCACGCTCGTCATCAGGAGAGGAGTCCCAGAATACCGGTTGTCGTCTCAAAAGGGTACCTGCTGAAGCAGGGAAGTGACTCCGTCACTCCACAGGAGATTCCTTTGGTTCTTCTGGTGCAGGGTGAAGACAGGCAGTCCTCAGAACATGCACACATTGGAAACTGTTGCAAATGCAGGCTGGAGCTGAAGTTGCAGGTCACAGGAATCGTCCTGGATACTTTGTTGCATTTACAGCGGTTCCTGGGGCAGTCTGCGGTTGATCCGACGGTCGGAAGCTGAAGCAGAGGATGCAGAAGAGTCCTGGAGGAATCTTGCAAACCGAATGTGAGGAAATACCCAGAGGAGAGACCCTAATAAGCCCTCAGAGGGGGATTGGCTACCTACCCAGGTATGCACCCATCAGACGGGGTCTCTGACGTCACCTGCTGGCATTGGCCACTCAGAGGTCTCCAGAGGGTCCCTACACCTTGGAATCCAAGATGGCTAACGCCAGGGACACTCTGGAGGAGCTCTGGATACCACCCCTGGGGTGGTGATGGACAGGGGAGTGGTCACTCCCCTATCCTTTGTCCAGTTTTGCGCCAGAGCAGGGACTGGGGGTCCCTGAACCGGTGTAGACTGAATTATGCAAGGAGGGCACCGTTTGTGCCCTTCAAAGCATTTCCAGAGGCTCTGGGAGGATACCCCTCCCATGCCTGTAACACCTATTTCCAATGGGAAAGGGTGTAACATCCCTCTCCTAAAGGAAATGCATTGTTCTGCCTTTCTGAGATTGAGCTGTTCAATCGCCATGAGGGCAGAAACCTGTCTGTGAGGTGGCAGCAGCTGGGGCTGCAGTGGAAACCTCAGAGAGCTGGTTTGGCAGTACTGTGAGTCCAAGGTAGAGCCCCCAGGGTGCATGGAATTGGCACCCCAATACCAAATTTGGATTGGGGGGTGAATTCCGTGATCTTAGCACCTCAAATGGCCATATTCGGAGTTCCCATTGTGAAGCTACATATATGTATTGACATATATGTAGTGCACGCTTATAACGGTGTCCCCACACTCACAAAGTCTGGGGAACTGGGGCTGGACAACGTGGGGGCATCTTTGCTAGTGCAAGGGTGCCCTCACATACAGCAACTTTGCACCTAGCCTTCAGTGAATGAAGGTTAGACATATAGGTGACTTATAAGTTACTTAGTGCAGTGAAAAATGGCTGTGAAATAGTGTGTGCACTATTTCACTCAGGCTACAGTGGAAGTCCTGATAAAAGGTTTGTACGAGCTCCTTATGGGTGGTAAAAGAAATGCTGCAGCCCATAAGGATCTCCTGGAACCCCAATGCCCTGGTAGGAGGCTGGCCTGGCTTATAGTGGGTACCTGAGGGTACTTAAACCTAGTGCCAGGACCATTTATCCCTTATTAGTAGATTAGTAGTGTTCTAGCAGCTTAGGCTGATAGAGGTAGCTATAGCAGAGCAGCTTAGGCTGAACTAGGAGACATGCAAAGCTCCTACTATACCACTTATATCATATAGCACTATATCATAAGAATCACAATACTCAGAGTGACTAAAAATAAAGGTACTTTATTTTAGTGACGTGTCAAAAATATCTCTGAGGATATGCTAACTTAGGAGGTAAGCAAAATACACAAAATATACACACAAACCAAAATCAGGTAAGTAAACAGTTAGAAAAGTAGTGCAAACACTGTAGAATACAATAGGATGCAATAGGCCTAGGGGCAACACAAACCATATACTAAGAAAGTGGAATGCGAACCACTTAGGGACCCCAGGCCTAGTGTAGTGTGTAGAGGGTCCCTGGGAGTGTAAGAAAACACAAAGGGTGTCCAAGATACCCCACCCTAAGACCCTGAAAAGTAGGAGTAAAGTTACACTACTTCCCCAGAAACACACTAAAGTCGTGATAGGAGATTCTGCAAAGACCACAACAGACTGCAAAGCACTGAAGACGGATTCTTGGACCTGAGGATCTGTAAAGGAAGGGGACCAAGTCCAAGAGTCATGAAAGTGTCCGGGGGGGCAGGAGCCCACTAAACCCCGGATGAAGGTGCAAAATAGCTGCCTCCGGGTGGAAGAAGCTGGAGATTCTGCAACAACGGAAGTTGCCAGGAACTTCTCCTTTGCAGAGAAGATGTCCCACGGCGTGCTGGAGGATGCAGAGTTGTTTCCACGCAGAAAGACCACAAATAAGCCTTGCTAGCTGCAAAGGTCGCAGTTGACAAAAATGGGTGCTGCCTGGGCACAGGAAGGACCAGGAGGTCGCCCCTTGGAGGAGGAGACAGAGGGGGCGCTTAGCAACACAGAGAGCCCAGGCAGAAGCAGGCATCACCCACAGAAGTACTTGAGCACGGGTTGAAGAAAACTGAGCACGGTGGTCGTCTCAGATGAGGGTCCCACGAAGCCGGTGGTCAACTCAGCGAGTTGAGCAATGCAGGACGGAGTGCTGGGGACCTGGGCTGTGCTGTGCATCAAGGATTCCTTGCAAAAGTGCCCAGAGGTCCTAGCAGCTGCAGTTCACGCAGTACACAGGAGTACTTTCTAGCGTGGGGAGGCAAGGACTTACATCCAACAAATTTGGACAGATGGACCACTGGATTGTCGGGGTCACTTGTATCCAGCTCCTGTGTTCCAGGGACCACGCTCGTCACAATGAGAGGGGACCCAGAGGACTGGTGAAGCAGAAGTTTGGTGCCTGACTTAGCAGGGGGAAGATTCCGTCGACCCACAGGAGATTTCTTCTTGGCTTCCAGTGCAGGGTGAAGGCAGACAGCCCCCAGAGCATGCACCACCAGGAAACAGTTGAGAAAGCCGGCAGGATTAGGCACTACAATGTCACTGGTAGTCTTCTTGCTACTTTGTTGCAGTTTTGCAGGCGTTCTGGAGCAGTCAACGGTCGATCCTTGGCAGAAGTCGAAGAGGGAGATGCAGAGGAACTCTGGTGAGCTCTTGCAGTCGTTATCTGAAGAGAAGCCCACAGAAGAGACCCTAAATAGCCCTCAGAGGAGGATTGGCCACCTAGTCAGGTAAGCACCTATCAGGAGGGGTCTCTGACATCACCTGCTGGCACTGGCCACTCAGAGGCCTCCAATGTGCCCTCACACCTCTGCATTCAAGATGGCAGAGGTGTGGGACACACTGGAGGAGCTCTGGGCACCACCCCTGGGGTGGTGATGGACAGGGGAGTGGTCACTCCCCTTTCCTTTGTCCAGTTTCACGCCAGAGCAGGGGCTGGGGGATCCGTGAACCGGTGTAAATTGGTTTATGCAAGGAGGGCACCATCTGTTCCCTTCAAAGCATTCCCAGAGGCCAGGAGAGGCTACTCTTCTCAGGCCCTTAACACCTATTTCCAAAGGGAGAAGGTGTAACACCCTCTCTCAGAGGAAATCCTTTGTTCTGCCTTCCTAGGACTGGGCTTCCCAGACCGCAGGAGGGCAGACGCCTGTCTGTGGGTTGGCAGCAGCAGTAGCTGCAGTGAAAACCCCAAAGAGCTGGTTTGGCAGTACCCGGGGTCCATGCTGGAGCCCCGGGGATGCATGGAATTGGCACCCCAATACCAGATTTGGTATGGGGGACAATTCCATGATCCTAGACATGTTACATGGCCATATTCAGAGTTACCATTGTGAAGCTACATATAGGTATTGACCTATATGTAGTGCACGCGTGTAATGGTGTCCCCGCACTCACAAAGTCCGGGGAAATTGCCCTGAACTATGTGGGGGCACATTGGCTAGTGCCAGGGTGCCCTCACACTTAGTAACTTCGCAGCTAACCTTCACCAAGTGAGGGTTAGACATATAGGTGACTTATAAGTTACTTAAGTGCAGTGTAAAATGGCTGTGAAATAACGTGGACGTTATTTCACTCAGGCTGCAGTGGCAATCCTGTGTAACAATTGTCTGAGCTCCCTATGAGTGGCAAAAGAAATGCTGCAGCCCCTAGGGATCTCCTGAAACCCCAATACCCTGGGTACCTAGGTACCATATAGTAGGGAATTATAAGGATGTTCCAGTGTGCCAATTAGAATTGGTAAAAATCGTCACTAGCCTGCAGTGACAATTGTAAAGGCAGAGAGAGCATAAGCACTGAGGTTCTGGTTAGCAGAGCTTTAGTGGCACAGTTAGGCACCACACAGGGAACACATTCAGGCCACAATTATGAGCACTGGGGTCCTGGCTAGCAGGATCCCAGTGAGACAGGCAAAAACTAACTGACACACAAGTAAAAAATGGGGGTAACATGCCAGGCAAGATGGAACTTTCCTACACCTGGGTACCTAGGTACCATATACTATGAACTTATAAGGGGGGTCCAGTGTGCCTATCAGTATTGGAATATGGAGTCACTAAACTATAGTGACAAATTTGGTAAGTAGAGAGAGCATAGGTACTGGAGTTCTGGTTATTCAGTGACACAGTCAAGCAAACTAACAACACACATAGGCCACAAACTATGTGCAGGATTGCTAGCAGGATCCCAGTGAGACAGGCAAAACATACTGACAAACAGGTAGAACATGCCAAGAAAAATTGTACTTTCCTACACAACCCCCCTCCAAATGAGGGACAATAAGGCTAACCTTGCCCAGATGAGTCTTCATTGTCTAAGTGGAAATATCTGGAGAGTCCATCTGCATTGGAGTGGTTACTCCCAGGTCTATGTTCCACTGTAAAGTCCATCCCCTGTAGGGAAATGGACCACCTCAACAATTTAGGGTTTTCTCCTTTCATCTGTTTTAACCATAAGAGAGGTTTGTGGTCTGTCTGAACAATGAAGTGAGTCCCAAATAAGTATGGCCTCAACTTCTTCAGAGCCCAGACCACAGCAAAGGCCTCCCTCTCTATGGGTGACCAACGCTTTTCTCTAGGGGTCAACCTCCTACTGATAAAAGCAACAGGTTGATCCTGGCCCTATGAGTTCAGTTGTGATAGCACTGCCCCAACCCCCAGTTCAGATTCATATGTCTGGATAATGATTTTTTTAGAGTAATTTGGGCTCTTTGACAGCTGGCTGCCCACAATACCTTTTTAGGCATCTTTTTAGAGGTGAGGGCGTTAAGAGGGGCAACAATGGAGCCATAGTTCTTAATGAACCTCCAGTAATACCCAGTGAGGCCAAGAAAGGCTCTGACCTGGGTCTGAGGTGTAGGGGGAGGCCAGTCTAAAATAGTTTGTATCTTCCCCTGTAGTGGTTCACTCTGTTCACCACCTACCAGGTGGCCCAGATAAACCACTTCCCCCTGCCCTATCTGGTACTTTGAAGCCTTTATAGTGAGGCCTGCCTTTTGCAGGGCCTCCAAAACTTTCCACAGGTGGACCAGGTGGTCAACCCATGTGGAGCTGAATATAGCAAAATCATCTAAGTATGCTGCACTGAAAGCTTCCAGACATTGGAGGACTGTATTCACCAGCCTCTGGAAAGTGTCAGGTGCATTATGCAGTCCAAGGGGCATAACTGTAAACTGGCAATGCCCTCCAATGGATGAAAATGCAGTTGTTGGCTTAGCATTCTCTGATAATTTGATCTGTCAATACCCTGCAGTCAAATCAAAGGTGCTTAGATACTAGGCAGAGGCCAGTGTATCTATAAGCTCATCTGCCCTGGGTATAGGGTGAGCATCTGTTTTAGTTACAGTATTAAGCCCTCTATAGTCCACACATAACCGCATTTCTCTCTTTACTTCTTTGTTATGAGGTTTGGGGCCAAGCACCACTGGGCTGGCCCAGGGGCTATCTGAGTGCTCAATAACACCTAGGTCCAACATTTTCTGAACCTCAGACTTCATACAGCCACTGACATGATCAGGCTGCCTATAAAACTTACTCTTGACAGGCAAACTGTCTCCAGTATCAATGGTATGCTCACACCAAGTAGTGGTACCAGGTGTGAGTGAAAAGAGTTCAGAAACTTGGCTTAGTAAATTCTTACAGTCCTCCCTCTGCTCTGCTGTGAGGCAGTCTGCAAGTACAACTCCCTCCACTAAGCGATCAGCTTTAGTGTTGGAGAAGAGGTCAGGGAGAGGGTCACTCTCTTCCTTCTGCCCCTCATCTATGGCCATGAGTAGGGTCAAATCTGCCCTATCATAGTAGGGTTTAAGGAGGTTGACATGAAGTACCCTAAGGGGACGTCTGGCGGTGCCAAGGTCTACCAAATAGGTGACCTCACCCTTTTTCTCCACAATAAGATGTGGTCCAATCCATTTGTCCTGGAGTGCTCTTGGTGCCACTGGCTCCGAAACCCATACCTTCTGTCCTGGGTGGTATTCAGTTAGGGCAGCCTTCTGGTCATGCCATTGCTTTTGAAGCTCTTGGCTGGCCTGAAGGTGTTTAGTGGCCTTTTTCATATACATAGCCATCCTTGATCTTAGGCCAAGTACATAATCCACAATGTCTTGCTTAGGGGGCTTTAATGGTTGCTCCCACCCCTCTTTCACAAGATCAAGGGGACCCCTAACAGGGTGACCAAAGAGGAGTTCAAAGGGGGTAAAGACCACTCCTTTTTGGGGTACCTCCATGTAGGCAAAAGGGAGATATGGCAGGAGGACATCCCATCTCCTTCTGAGTTTTTCAGAGAGTCCCATGATCATGCCTTTGAGAGTTGTGTTAAATCTCTCAACCAGTCCATTTGTTTGTGGATGATAGAGTGTGGTGAATTTTTAGGTTACACCACACGCCTTCCACATAGCTTTTAAGTATACAGACATGAAGATACTACCTCTTTAGGAAAGCCCACCCTGGAAAATATTCCCAGGAGGGCCTTCGCCACTGCAGGTGCGGTAGTGGTCCTTAAGAGGATGGCCTCTGGGTATCTTGTGGCATGGTCCACTACCAAAAAAGATGAACCTATTACCAGAAGCAGTTGGAGGGTCAAGGGGACCAACAATGTCAACCCCTACCCTTTCAAAGGGCACCCCAACCACTGACAGTGGGATAAAGGGGGCCTTTGGTGTGCCACCAGTCCTGCCACTGGCTTGACAAGTCACACAAGAGCGACAAAACTCTTTTGTGTCCTCTGACATATGAGGCCAGTGAAAGTGAGGGACAAGTACGTCCCAGGTTTTGCTTTGCCCTAGATGTCCAGCCAAGGGAATGTCCAGCCAAGGGAATATCATGTGCCTGAGTTAGGAGGAATTCCCTATACTGTAAGGGAATGACCATTCTCCTGGTTGCACAAGGAGTTGACTCCTCCTCATCAAAAGGGGAATCTTCTGGAGAGGGAGGGATAGTAGACAAGGGTTTGCCCTTTCTACCCCTAGTTTGTGGGAGCACTTGGTCCATTATTCCAGGATCCAAGTTTCCCTGTCCTCTTTGCTTCTTGGCCTGAGCCCTAGTAAGAGCAAAGATATGCCCTGGAACGCCCATCATGGTTGCATGGGCCTCCAAATCCACTCCAGCCCAAGCTGAAGTTTCCAAATCATTACCCAATAGGCACTCTACAGGTAAGTCAGTGGATACCACAACCTTTTTAGGGCCAGTAACCTCCCCCAGCTGAGATTGACATTAGCCATGGGGTGGCTAACAGTGTTGTTATGGGTGTCAGTAACTAGCTACTGATGACCAAGTAGGTGTTGCTCAGGGGCAATCAGTTTCTCCATCACCATAGTGACACTGGTACCTGTGTCCCTGTAGGCCTCAACGTGAACACCAATTATAAGGGGTAGTTGCTTGTACTTATCCATATTAAGGGGACAAGCACCTAAGGTGGCAAAGTCGATGCCACCATCAGAGACTAAAATAGCCTCAGTGGTCTCTCTAACTAGACTAACCCCCACTACATTACCAAAGTGAGACCAGCTACACCCTTTTTTTGGCTATTTGTAGAGTTTTTCCCACCACCACTGCTATTACTAGAGGCACTAGTGGAAGCAGGGGGGGTGGTTGTGGTAGTGGGAGGCTTGGTGTTTCTCCTGGGACAAGTGGGGTCACTTGCCCAATGGCCTTGTTGCTTGTATAAATAACACCAAGGCTTTTTCTGCTGATTAGAAGAGGATTTGGACCCACCACCCTAGAGGATTTTTGTGGGCTTGATGAAGACTCTGATGATTTATTATCTTTGTCCCACCCTTGTCATGTGACTTAACATCCTTCTTCTTGCTGCCCTTATCACCCCCTGTATGAGCTTTTCTGCTCCCCCTTGTTCTGACTCATTTGTCTGCCTTCTTTCCCAATTCTTGGGAGAGGTCAGATCTGAGTCCACAAGATATTGGTGCAACAAATCAGACACACAATTGTTAAGAATATACTCTCTCAATATCAGATTGTACAAGCTTTCATAGTCAGACATCTTGCTGCCATGCAACCAACCTTCTAAGGCCTTCACTGAACAGTCCACAAAGTATATCCAATACTGTGAAGACTCTTTTCTGGTTTCTCTGAACTTTATTCTATATTGTTCAGTGGTTAATCCAAATCCACCCAAGAGTGCAGTTTTCTGAACATTATAGTTGTCTGAGTCATCTTCTCCAACAGTAAGGAGTCTATCTCTGTCAGGGGGTAACAGGCGCCTACCTGGCCGATCGGGATTTTGTAGTCCTTAGGGACTACATATCCCATGACGCTTCGCGCGGGAAGACCGCATAACTCCGGCACTTCCCGGAAGCGGTTGCGCGTTATTCTTTCCTCATTCCCCGTCGGAGGCACAACGAGGGCAGGGTGGACGGCGTTCCCAGGGGGGGAAGTCACCACGTCCACAACGACGAACTGAAGGCATCCGGAACCCTCACGGAGATCAGCATTTTAAGGCAGCAGGAGATACGAGCTGCCTCCCTTCGAGATTTGGAACCGGTGGTAAGAGGCGAGCCGGTTTCTTGGCGGAGGCTTTCGCCTTCCGGTATGGTTTTGGATCTAGTGATCAGACATTTGGTGTACTTCAGAGATGGTGCACAAAAATTAGAGATCCTCGTGAAACATGAATGGTGGTAGTTCAGGACAGAACCTTTTGTTTTCTTCGTGGCAACTCAGGATCAAGACGTACTGTTTGCAGAAGTCAAACAGCCGGGAACATTTGTCCGTTTATCTTATTCTATGAATTAGGAAGGGGTGACTTCTTCAAGTTCGTGACATTACTTAGAGGTTCAATGTTTTAATTGAATCAAAAGAAGAAGTGCGGGACAAGTTCTTTTCCTTATTATATTTTTTTCTTTTTTTGTTGCAACCTAGCTACAGGATTAATTTGCATAAACATCGGGTTTTGAAAAACCCTTAAGTGACTAGGGGTGTTCGTAGTCGGCCTGGGCATCCATCGATGATTTAGGTGGAGAATAGACAGGCGTTGGACTAGTTCTGCCCGCATGAGTTATGGGCAGGGACGGTCGTGGGTATTTTAGTGAGACTTTATGAGAGTAGATAGGCAATGTGATATTTAACACTGTGTATTTTTTCTTTACAGTTATCCCGTCCCTGCTGTTCCTTTCCCCTTCCTTCCCTCACCTGATGACTCCAATACACCGTGGTTTTTATCGGTGACTTGGTGGTGTCGGGAGGTGGACCTTATTTGCATCACACCGAGTCTGAGGAGTACCTACAACGTGACAATCTCTCTCCTTGCCAGAGAAAAACAACCACAGGATAGCAGCCCACTGTACCAGAGGGACCCTCTGAAATTTACAGGCCTTCTCAAGTGCAGCAAACCACTTGTAAATGTCATCCCCCTCCCTGTAAGGGGGGACAATCTTGTGCAGGTTTCTAGAATCAAATGTGTTTTCTCTAATGCTGGAACGTCTGAAACTACTGCTGCTGCCACCATGAGGAACTAACCCCAACCCCTGTCTTTCCCTTTCCACTGCTAGGGATTCCCTATCTAAGGCCAACTGTTGCTGTTGCTACTACAACCTCAGTCTGGCCTCCTCCAACCTCAGCTTTCTGAGTTCCCTATCTAGGGATTGATCCTCAGGGTTGGATGTGCGGTACACTTCTGATACAGAAGTGACATGGGAATGAGCAGAGGTTGACCTTTCCCTAATTTGAGTTAATCTAGTGACCTGGCCTCTAGGTTTGAAGGGTAGCCTACCTGTGTGTGACCCCTTCCCACTACCAGCTACACAAAGAGGTTTGTTAAGGGAAAGATCTGTGGAAGGACCCTCCCCATGATCTTCAGGACCCTCTCCTGAATCTACCTGGGTGGAATCTCCCTCTACCTCCCCTTCTCATTGTACCTGACCATTAGGATGCTCCTGGTCATCTTGTAAGAGAAGATTCAATAGAAATTTCTTGTTAGGGTTCTTCCCAATCCCTAAGCTTCCTTCCAAGCATAGACCCCTCAGACTTATGAAATTCAGACTTTCATAGGTGGTCTTAACAACCCTGGGGGTGAAGACATAGTGATAGAAAAAGTTAGAGAGAAGAGTAAGAAGTTAGCAAACTATTTCACCTAACTTTTTAGAGGAAAAGACAAACTTTTCAGAACTTTGTAAAACGTTTAGCAAGTTTGAAAGAACTTTTTGAAAGTGAAAAAAATGTATGCTAGGTATAATTGTATATATCTCTAAGTATTGGGGTACACTTTTCTTGTGAAAGGCACCAGTAACAAAGTGGTAAAGCAACTGCAAGTACTTATCCCACCGCTGCACCACCAATGTAGGAGGCTGGCCTGGTTTGTAGTGGGTACCTAAGGTACTTACACCTTATACCAGGTCCAGTTGTCCCTTATTTGTGAAATGTAGGCAGTGTTCTAGCAGCTTAGGCTGTCTAGGGGTAGCTGTAGGAGAGCAGCTTAGGCTGAACTAGGAGACATGCAAAGCTCCTGCAATACCACTATAGTTACACAGTACTTATACACAATAAAATACAAGTCTCAGTGTTACCAAAAATAAAGGAACTTATACACCATATATACACTAGTAACCAAACTCAGGTTAGTAAACAGTCATAGAATAGTGCAAACAGTAGAAAATACAATAGATTGCAATGGGCCTAGTGGCAACACAAACCATATACTAAAATAGTGCAATGCGAATGTCGAATTCCCTCCTAGGCAAGTGTAGTGTGTAGAGGGGGGCTGGGAGTGTAGGAAAACATCAAAGGTAAGTAAAGTACCCCACCCCAGAGCCCAGGAAAGCAGGAGTAAAGGATTATGCAAGAACCAAGCAAGACTGCAAACAACAAATGATGGATTGCTGGACCTGAAGACCTGTGGAGATAGGAGACCAAGTCCAGAAGTCGAAGAAGAGTCCAGGAAGGACAGGAGCCCCTGCCATCCCAGAAGAAGGTGCAAAAGAGGATTTTCCGGTTAGAAGAAAAGTACAGAAATGCACCAAAGAAGATGGATGTGGGTTTCTGCTAGATGCAGGAGATGTCCCACGTCAAATTGTTGGAAGGCTTCTGTTTGTGTCGCTGGATTCCGCCAACAAGCCTTGGCTCAAGCAAGTATGCGGTTTGCGTCAAAGAGGAGCTGCCTGGACCCAGGAAGGACCTGGGGGTCTCAACTCAGACTGAGGAGACAGAGGGGGCTCTCAGCACTTCAGAGAGCCCTCAGAAGACCAGATAGCACCCACGGGAGTCCCAGAACACGGGAACAAAGAAGATGCAAAGTGCGGTCATAGCAGCACTAAACTGGAGGGTCCCACGCCACCGGAGAACAACTCAGAGAGCTGTGCATCACAGGATGAAGTGCTGGGGACCTAGGCTACGCAGTGCATGAAGAAGAGTCCTGGAGGAATCTTGCAAACTAAAAGTGAGGAAACACCCAGAGGAGAGACCATAAATAGCCCTGAGAAGGGGATTGGCTGGCTAACACCATGGACAATCTGGATGAGCTCTGGTCACCACCCCAGGGTTGGTGATGGAAAGGGGAGTGGTCACTCCCCTTTCCTTTGTCCAGTTTTGCACCAGAGCAGGGACTGGGCGTCCCTGAACCGGTGTAGACAGGATCATGCAAGGAGGGCACCGTTTGTGCCCTTCAAAGCATTTCCAAAGGCTCTGGGAGGATACCCCTCCCATGCCTGTAACACCACTTTCCAATGGGAGTGGGTATAACACCCCTTTCCTAAAGGAAATGCATTGTTCTGCCTACCTGGGATGGAGCTGCTCAATCCCTAGGAGGGCAGAAACCTGTCAGTGAGGTGGCAACAGCTGGTGCTGCAATGGAAACCTCAGAGAGCTGGTGTGGCAGTAATGGGGGTCCATGGTGGAGCTCCCACGGTGCATGGGATTGGCCCCCCAATACCAGATTTGGATTGGGGGTCAATTCCATGATCTTAGACACCTCACATGGCCATATTCGGAGTTACCACTGTGAAGCCACATATATGTACTGATATATATGTAGTGCACGCTTATAATGGTGGCCCGCACTCACCTGGACAAAGTGGGGGTACCGTTGCTAGTGCAAGGGTGCCCTCACACACAGTAACTTTGCACCTAGCCTTCTGTAAATGAAGGTTAGACATATAGGTGACTTATAAATTACTTAGCGCAGTGAAAATGGCTGTGAAATAGCGTGTGCACTATTTCACTCAGGCTGCAGTGGCAGCCCTGATGAAAGGTTTGTATGAGCTCCTTATGGGTGGCAAAAGAAATGCTGCAGCCCATAAGGATCTCCTGGAACCCCCAATGCCCTGGGTACCTAGGTACCATATACTATGGATTTTTAAGGGGGGTCCAGTGTGCCAATCAGAATTGGAATATGGAGTCACTAAACTATAGTGATAAATTTGGTAAGTAGAGAGAGCATAAGCACTGGAGTTCTGGTTAGCAGATCTTCAGTGACACAGTCAAGCATACTGACAACACATACAGTATAGGCCACAAACTATGAGCACTGGGGTCCTGGATAGCAGGATCCCAGTGAGACAGGCAAAAAATACTGACAAACAGGTAGAAATTGGGGGTAACATGGCAAGAAAGATGGTACTTTCATACAACTGGGGAAATACAGATGGCTAAGGATGAAACCCTATCAAGGGTGTCTTATTTTCCTTTTTTTTTTTATTGTAATTTTTGCCTTTTAGAATATATGCCTAACTTGGGTTAGTAACCTGGTGTCAGAAAGCAATTCAAGTCCTAAATATCTTATTAAAGCTTCACAAATAAAAGAAACTTGAAGAATTCATCTTTTGAAATGTGTTCAACTTCATTTTTTCAAGAACATAAAACTCAAGACATGCAAGAATTTAGCAGGATTTTTCTAGGGAATACAGAACTCCCTCTCTGATTTAATTCACCCCAATCTGGGCTAACCCATCTTTATATTCGAAACATTTCTCAATCTAGGTAATAAACTGTAGAATTCATTTGGTACTTGATAGATATTACGACTTTTCACATTACGTAAAGTTTAGAGCTTCCAAAGCTTACAAAATAGGCTCTCTATACTTACAAAATTCTTTAAATAGTTGATAAATAATTAGGTTCCACATTGGTTCTCTCGTACTACATCCTAAAACCCACTTTGTTAGTACGCAGTGTAATTTCTTTCTTAAATGTGGAGCAATTGGAGAACGCTATTCCTTGTTTCAGGACCATACAAACAGAGATCTTGACTGACCCTGTTGTCGCACAGACACAGGAGGAGGGTAACACTTGTTATTTAAACAGCACCAGCTGTGGCATATCTTGGGTTTTGATTCAAAAGATGGGGGAATTGGCAGGAACATAGAGTATCCACTAGAAAGATCATTAGTGAAGGTAAGACATATTATTCTGATGGATGCTTGTTCTCACAGATGCCTCACCTGAATCAATCCCCAACTCTACAAGGTGGTGAGTCTGAGGAGAGGATACACCACAAGGTCATGCAGTATGGATCAGGCAAAATTACCCATCAGTCACGGAAGTAGTGACAAGGGAAGGTGTGGACTGAATCCCGCTTTGCATCCCAACAATTGTCCAGAACAGGAACATCCCCGAACAAGGCAGAGGAAGCAGCATTTGCACTGGTAGAATGGGCCATTATGTATTTAGGTGGCTTCTTCCTGGGCAAGGCTTCACACAACTTCATGCAGAGGATTATATAGCGTGAAATCATCCTCTTCTTGACCGCCTTGCTTCCCTTGTGTCCCGCAAAGCCAAGTAAAACCTAGTCATCAACATTATGCTTGCTAGTCCTGTCAGCACAGAAGTTCAGATCCCCCTAAGGGTCAATGTAGCCTTTTCTCCCCTTTAACAGGATGTGGAGGGAGAAAAATGCTGCCAGGGTGATGGATTGACCTGTGTGAAATGGAGAGACCAGCTTAAGTAGAAAGGAGGCCCACATCCAAAGCATCCACTTGTCATAAAGGAGGGTGATCACTCATTCATTGAGCTAACATGACAGCAATGAGGGAAACTGTCTTCAAATTAAGGAGCTTCAGTGCATGAGCCCAAGGGCGCCCTCATCAAAAAAGTAAGAACCAAATTTAGGTACTTCTGAGGCCTGATGAATGGAGAAAAGGGAAACATACTTGTTGCTCATTTACAAAATCTCATATTAAACTAGTGATTTTAAAAATGAAGGCCGATCACACAGAAATCCACTAAAGCTGACAAATTACTTTTTACTGTGCCAGATAAAAACCTGGGCCAAAGAAAGTGCAAAGTATCAGAAAATCAAGCTATAAGCAGATCAGCCCTCTTTTCAGCAGACTAAGTCACAAAACATGACCAACAGCTGGACTAAACAGATTTGATGGAGGGATGGCATGAAGAAAGACATTTACAGCCGCCAAAGGTAATTCAAAAGGCTCACATTGCAAGTCTCAGTCCTCATGCATGAACAAATAGGCTATGTAGGTTCAGGTGAGAAAGTATACCCCCTCTCTGTGAGAGGAGTCCCTCCTTGAGCAGAAAAGGAAGTGTAAATGTTAGTCCTGACAGTGTGAGGGTGGTCATCCCCCAACTTTTTGCCTGCCTCCCTCCACTTTTCTGACACTGTTTTTGCTGGTTTTAGGACTCCGCACACTTTACCACTGCTAACCAGTACTTAAGTACATATGCCCTCTCCCTTAAGCATGGTAACATTGGTTCATGCCCAATTGGCATATTTAATTTACTTTTAAGTCCCCAGTAAAGTGCACTACATATGCCCAGGAGCCTGTAAATTAAATGCTACTAGTGGGCCTGCAGCACTGATTGTGCCACCTACATAAGCAGCCCCCTAACCATGTCTCAGGCCTGTCATTGCAAGGCCTGTTTGTGCAGTTTCACTGCTACTTTGACTTGGCATTTAAAAGCACTTGCCAAGCCCTGAACTCCTGTTTTTCTACATGAGTCACCCCTAAGGCAGGCCCTAGGTAGCACATAGAGTAGGGTGCTATGTAGGTAAAAGGCAGGACATGTACATGTGTATTCTATATGTCCTGGTAGTGGAAAACTCCTAAATTCATTTTCCACTACTGTGAGGCCTGCTCCTTTCATAGGATAGCATTAGAGCTACCCTCATATATTGTTTGAGTGGTAGATTCTGATCAGAAAGGGGTAACCAGGTCATATTTAGTATGGCCAGAATGGTAATAGAAAATCCTGCTTATTGGTGAGGTTGGATTTTATATTACTATTTTAGAAATGCCACTTTTAGAAAGTGAGCATTTCTCTGCACTTAAAAACCATCTGTGCCTTACAGCCTGTCTCCAATCAACGTCTGGGCTAGACTGATTGACAGCTCCCTTGTGCATTCCACCCAGACAACCACAAACACAGGGAACTCAGTCACACCTGCACTCATCTGCATACTGAATGGGTCTTCCTGGGCTGAAAGGGTGGAGGGCCTGACACTTATATTTCAAAGGCTATTGGCCTGCCCTCACACAATGAACAGCCAAACCCCCTACTGGGACCCTGGCAGATAGACCTGTACTGAAAGGGGAACTTGTGCACTTCAAAACCACTCTTCGAAGTCTCCCCCACTTCAAAGGCATTTTGGTGTATATAAACTGGGTCTCTGATCCCACCAAATCAGACACTTCTGGACCTGAACCTGCAATCTGTCAAGAGGAACTCCTGGCTGCCCAAAGTACTCATCTGGACTGCTTTGAGGAGAGGGCTGTTGCCCAGCTGCCCTCTGATTTTGCTGAGAAGTGCTCTCCAAGGGCTTGCATTGAGCTTGCCTCCTGTTTTCTGAAGTCTCAGGGCCAAAAAGACTTCATCTCTTCAGGAAACTCCTTGTGCACCGAAAATCAATATACAGCCTGCCGGAAATGATGCACAGCCGCGGTGCAACCGAGAAATTGCTGCAGAGCCGAACTGGAATGATGCAGCCGGCCTTCTCGAGTGAAGAAATGACACAGCGCTTGCCTTGTGACAGAAAATTCAATGAATCGCCATAACGGATTAACACAACGCCTGTGACCTCGTCATCATCCCTGGGCGTCAAAAAGATCCCTGCATCGTAGTGAGGAACCAAGACTGCGCACCGGAAATCGATGCAAAGCCCCTTGCAGCATGGAAAGAAACGACGCATTGTCTGTGCCGCGCCAGAAATTCCGACGCACACCCTATTTTTCCACGCATCTCCTCCTCTGCAGTATCCGTGTGTGTTATTTTTGATGAAAACCAGGTGCTTTGTGCAAACAAGAGACAACTGTTGGTTTCTAAGATTTAAGACTCTTTTTAATCCTGCAAAAGTGATATCTCAACCTGGGCTTATTGAATCTTTATTGTTTCGACCTTAATTTAACCAGATAAATACCATATATTTTTCTAAACATGTGTGGTGTATTGTTGTGGTGTTTTCACTGTGTTACTGTATGATTTATTGCACAAATACTTTACACATTGCCTGCTAATTTAAGCCTGACTACTCAGTGCCAAGCTACCAGAGGGTGGGCACAGGATATTTTGGATTGTCTGTGACTTACCCTGACTAGGATTGTGGTCCCTACTTGGACAAGGGCGTATGCCTCTGCCAACTAGAGACCCCATTAAAGGTAAAGGGTAAGATGTGGCAGCCCCAAGTACCTCCCTGACTAATTTGGAGCAATCAGGATCACCTGTACTAGATCCTGGCATACTTTTCACAAACCTGGAGAGAGCAGAGGAAAGGAGTAGAAAGCAAATGTAGACCAAAATGCTACCTTGTGTGGTACACAGCCACTAGTGCTTGCTTGACACAAAACAACTGAAACTGAGCATTCTCTACAGTGGTGAACAGGTCTACCTGAGGCACCCACACTGGATGAAGATTGATTGTGCCACCTCCAGATGGAGGAGGTACTCATGACTGACAAGGTAACACCTGCTCTTCTTATCTGCCTCACACTGACACAGCCCACTGGATGTCTGACAGACAACTATGAGGTGTGATCCAAGTGCCACAACCTCAGCGGCACCAGACCAGAGGGCTTGAATCAACACTGATCTCCTTGTTTATATACCACACAGCAGTCATGTTATCAGTAAGGAGTTGACTGCTTGGCCTCTGGCCAACAGTATGACTATAGGTAAAATCAACTCATCTACAGTATGAGCATATTAACGTGGTAGCACTATTTTATGGAGGATCAAATGCCCAAACCTTCCAAGTTTTCCAGGTGAATCCTACTGAGTGACGAAACACTGGTCAACATCATGGCCACTGCCTGTGAAAGTAAGAAGGGTTTCCACAGCTCGGGTAGTCCTGTAACAGTTCCCACTTCAGGTCTTGGGGCACTTTTAGAGAAATCATAATCTTATCTGTAAGGTTCCCCAAGCTGAGGCCACTGAAAGCAGATGCACCACTGACATGCCATCATGTGTCACTGCACATGCAGGATAGAGGCAATACAGAAGGCCCAGCAGATGCCCAACTGTTAGAGCTAGAGGTTGAATCCATGTCAGAGATATCAAGATCATATCCTAAATGTCACATACTTATTGTGCCTGGTAAAAAGCCCTAATAGAGTTTGTGTCCAGAACCACACCATTGAAAACCAAATGTTGAGCATGCTTTAGGTGGGTTTAGGGATAGTTGATGACAAAGTCCAGGTTGAAAAGCCGAAAACAAGTGGATTAGAGATAGTCTGACAAACCAACTATGGTGATGGTGTCTTGTACAGCATGTCGTTGAGGAATAGGAATAGGAATACGTCTCCCCGATCCATGAAGATGAGCTGCAACCATTTATATGACCTCCTTAAGAAGCTCACAGCCAATCCGAATCAACTGAGCAACACATCTCCCTGCTTCTCTAGGCAGCCAAAGTGATTAAGAAGGCCATCAACAAAACAAGCAATCAACATCCACTCAATCAGGATTCAGAAAGAACTACTACACCGAAACAGCACTCATGGCGGGCAACAATGACAATGAAATTGTCCTGAACTGTGGAGAAACGGCGGCCCTCATCTTGCTCGACCTCTCTGCAGCCTTCAACACTGTCTCCCATTACACCCTCATCAGAAGACTCCACAAGATTGTAATACAAGGATCCACTCTCAAATGGATCTGTTCCTTCCTCCAAGATAGAACCCAAATGGACAGGCTGCCACCCTTCTCACCAGAGACCAAAAAAATGATATGCGGAGTCCCACAGGGATCATCCCTCAGCTCCACCCTTTTCAACATATGCATGAAACCACCTGCCAACATCATTTGATCACAATACATCACCATTGTCTCCTTCGCTGATGACACCGAACTGATCCTCTCCCTGGCAAACAAAACAACCACCTCCAGAACGAACTTCACCAACTGCATGACCATGGTAGCAGATTGAATGCTAATCAACTGCCTACACCTCAACTCTTACAAGACAGAAGTACTGGTCTTCAGCAAAACGTTCTCACTATGGGGCTTAATCTGGTGATTGTTGGAATTAGGACCAACACCACCAAACCACGCAGGAAATCTAGGGATCATCCTGGACAACAAGCTCAATATGACAGCTCAAGTCAATGCCGTGTGCACCTCCTGCTTCCACATCCTATGGATGCTGTGAAAAATCTTTAAATTGTTGCCTCAGAACACCAGACAGGCCATCATGCAAGCACTTATCACAAGCAGGCTGGACTACGGCAACATTCTCTACTCTGGAATCTCTAAACAACTCTTCCACAGACTCCAAACTCTCCAGAACATCACTGCAAGGCTCATACTTGACCTCCCATGCTGCACCCACATCACCCCGCGCCGTAGGAAGCTTCACTGGCTTCCCATTCACAAGCGCAGGTAGTTAAAACTTCTCACGCACACATACAAAGCCCTAAACAGCACAGGACCAAAATACCTGTACAGCCGCATACGCTTTCACCAACCCACCAGACAGCTACGCTCTGCCTCACTCTCACTTGCATACATTTGCCTCAACAGCAAAATAAAAACTGGAGGTTGCTTATTCTCTTACATCACATCCAAGACATCCTCAGTCTCTGAGTTCTGCTAGAAGATGAAGACTTGGCTCTTCCTATAAGCGACTTGGGGACCACAAAACTACACACATGCCGAAGCGCCTGGATACCCCCATGGGTGATTAGTGCGGTATACAAATCATTATAACAAAACATTTCTACACAGGAGTGTCCAAAATAAATAAATGAGGTATTTATTGTGATGAGCCCCGCAAAAGGGAGGTGGGGACATTGGTTGAGACCCTCAGAAGGGTTTAGTTGTTAGAATATATAATTTCAGGCACAGTTTAATGTCTAGAGAATGCAGTGCTCTTTCAGCTGTATTCAACAGATTTTGAAAAAGTGTTTTTAAGACACTTAGGGCCTGATTTAGAGTTTGGCGGACAGGTTACTCTGTCAAAAACATGACGGATATCCCGTCCGCGTTATAATGATGTCCATAGCCCATTATGGGTTCGTAATACGGCGGACGGGATATCCATCATGTTTGTAATGGAGTAACCCCCTCTGCCAAACTCTAAACTAGGCCCTTGGTTAATTAAAATGAAAATCTGTTGGAACCTTAGGATGAATTGAGGATTAGTCTTTACAATAACCTTGGCTCTTTAAATTACATGTACGGTTGATGAATTGTGAAGGCCTGTATTTTGTTAATTCTTCTTGCCAACATCAATGCTAGGAGGGCCATCTTCCATGACAGAGACTTAATATCTGACTTATGAAATTGTTCAAAAGGTCTTCTCATTACCTGCCCATTACTTTATTGAGCTGCCATGCAATCGAAGGCTTCTTGATGGGAAGGTAAGCTCTAAACAGTCCTTGTAAAAATTCCTTTACCAACCTGCCACACCATAAGGACCTCTGATTCTAGGAATGTCTGAACCTTGAAATCGCTGCAAGGTGAAGTGTAATTGACCTATGCAAGAGGCCAGACTGAGCCAATTTGAGCAAATATGGTAATATTAGTTCTGAGGTTGAAGAAAGAGGATAGCAATTGTTAGAGGAACACCAATTGCAAAATCTTAGCCATTTCGCTCTTTATGATTTGTTCGTAGAGTATGCCCTTGCCTTGGCAAGGATGTCTCTGTACTCTTGAAGTATTTTCAGTTTCTGAAATTCATTGTATCCAAGAACCAGGAAGCTAAGTTGAGTAATTCCAGATCTGGGTGAATCACCTGGCCATTGTTCCTAGAGAGCATTCCTGGGACTGGTCTGAGTGGAATGTGTTTCAGTTATGACAGAAGGATAAATCCCATGAACCCAAATTGCCTTGGCCATGCTGGGGCTGTTAGAATCTTCAACACGGTTCTCTTTTTTTCTTGTTGAAAATGCGAGGAACCAGAGGGAAATGGCGGAAAAGAGTACGCAAATATCCCCTTCCATGCTATTTGAAGGGTTCCACCATGACCCTTTGTGGGGAATTAACTTCTGTCAAATCTGCATTTTCGATTGAGAGGAGAAGCCAACAGATCTAGTGAGAAGTGTCACAATTTTTGAAAAATTCTTGATAGCTGAGTGTGTGACAGCTCCCACTCATGGCATTTCTTTGAGGATCTGCTTAGATTGTCCTCCCACAGATTGTTTATCCCTTGTACATGTTCTACTTTCAAGGAAATCCTGTGATGCGGAATCTGACTCCAAATATCTTGTATTTCCACGGATAAGAGGCGTGATTTCATTACACCCTGTGTGTACAGGTAAAACATTGTGGTGGTATTGTCTGTGAGTACTAGGACAGAAGATCCTTTTATCCTTGGCATTAAGGTGTGAAGTCCCAGAGCCACCGGCCTTAACCCTAGTAAATATATGTATTTTCCATTATCCTTGGCCCACCATCCACCGACCATTAGACAGCTGTTTTAATTTCCGCCATTATGGTAATATCGTCCTCGAATGATCCCGTTACCTGCTTCCATTGTTTGTTAATTTGCACCTGCAGTGATCTCATGAACAGTCGACAGCTTGGAATTAAAGGAATGAAAGACAACATCCTCCCCAAGAACAATTTGTATCTCCTGGCTGATGTTGACTTTTTTCTTGAGAGCGCATAAGCCATCAACAGTATCTTGGTAGTTCTTTCTCTTCTAGGAAAGGCCTTGCACACTTTTGTGTACAGAATCGCTCCTAGGAAAGTAATCCGGGTGCTCGGGGGAAAGGCAGGATTTCTCTCAGTTTAGTTTGAGGCCTAATTTCTTGAAAATTCAGAGGCACGCTTCAGCTGCAAAAAGAGCATACAGGTATGATGAAGCCTTTGTCAGCCAGTCTGAATATAGGAAAATCTGGCACCACTTTCTTCTTAGGTATGCTGCCACCAGAGCCATGCATTCACTAAATATTCTTGGGCAGACTTTAGGCTGAAAGGTAGGACTTTGAATTGGTAGTGACAGATGGCCACCTCAAATCTGAGATATCTCCTATGTCAGACATAGATGGGACTGTGAAAGTAGGTATCTAAAGATGCAAAAATATATGCTCGCTGCAGAAGTTGCAGTATATCCTGAAGCATAACCATCATGAAAGATTGATTTTTGAGGTTTTTGTTGCGTTGTTTCTGACCCAACACCTGCCTCTACTTCCCGTTTTTTTCTGTAGAAGAAAAAAGTTGGAGTAGAAACCTGTGTTTCGATGTTCTTGTGGGACTTATTCTATTGCTCCCTTGAGTATAAGGGCCCTTATTTCCTCCCTTTACAGACAAAGGTGTTGATGTGACCTCTTGTGAGGTTGATTTCTTGTTTTTGTCCTCATACTACCTCCACTGAGCATGCACCCAAGCAAATATATCCTTGAATGCTCACCAATTTATAGTCAGGGACCAGTGTTCACTATGCAGGACTGAGAAGCCGTTGCACTGACATCAGCAGTAGAGGTATAATTATTGGACCATATCACTTTCCAGCATTCTCACTAGGGAATCCCATATAGACTGCTTGTGGGGGTGGTTCTCACCCACCGTTTTCTTGTCCATCTCATAAACATGGATCACTGAGCTCCCCCAGTTTAACCAGACAGAGCGCTCTTACTGGGACCACCTCACACATATCTCTCTCCTTGCCAGGATCAGGAGGAAGCATAACGTGCATAGATCATGATAGTTTGAGTCCCACTCTGCTGCTTCATCCAGCGTTCTAAACAATATCAGCTTTGGGCTCACCCCTCCAACTACCAACAGTACCACTACCCCCACCAAGGCCACAATCACTACATCCAGTCACCCTGCATGCCCACAAACCCACCAACAGGCCCACATCCCTCTCCCTGTGCACAGCCACCTACCCCTGCAAGGAATCACAATGGCACTACACCACCCACAATGCACCTCCACATTCCATGCTAAATGCAATGGCAAGCTCACAAAAGAACCCTGCATGGGCCAACAGTGGAAAACCTGCAAAGAATAGTCCTGCCCTGTGCACCCCATCCGATTCTGTAAATGTAACATACATGTCCATTCCCCCCCACAGGCACCACCACCCATGCCACCCTGACGGAAAGGACAAAGAGTGCCAGCGCCCCACATGGAGACAGAGGCACCACTCAGAACACTTGCGAGGATAGTATGGACAGTGAGGAATACCCTGGCCCAACACACTGCCCTGGACGGTCACCATCCAGCAGCCCCACCCAGGACACCACTGACAACCCTACCACCCAGCCACCAACATCTGCTCTGGCCAAACGATCCTACGCCAGTGTATCCAGGCCACGGACTGGTGGAACACAAGGACAGAGGCCACAGTCACCACCTACCAACAGGCAGGATGATGATGGCCCCAATACAAGTGGTACCGCAAGCCCTGTGCAGGGGACACAGGCACAGGGGGCTAGGCCCAGGGGGAGGCAAAATGATGGATGCTGCAGCCCAGGAGGTGATCTCTGAGGTCCTGGGAGCATACCACCATACCCAGAACAGGATGGGCCAGATTGTGGCCACCCTAGAGCAGAAGCAAAGGCTGCCTATAGCACACCACCAAGAGGCCGTGGAGCAGTGGAAATAGCTCAATGCCACCATGTCTGCCATTGCAGGGGCGCAGCTGCACCACTTCCCAACCCAGCCTGAGACCCCCACATACTAGGAAGCCCCTAACACAGACCACAATACAGACCAGCCATCAACATCAGCAGCAGCAACTGGACTGGTGCCACTATCTAAGGACACACAGGTGGCCAGCACCCCTACCCGTACAGTCCAACAATAGGCACTCAAACAGTCCCTCAGGCCAAGATATGGTACTGGTACACATAGGCACCATCAAAGAAGTGACTCTGACATGAACTGTCTCCCAAGTGTGCCACTGAACCACCATCGTCACCGGACAATAGCAACTCAACAACCTGCAAGGTACAGATGGACATATTACCACTGCCACCAGTCGCTGAGACCATGTAGCTAGTATGGTCATCCACCATCAGTCCACTGCCATCACTGTAAAGAGCACCATGGTATTCCTGACACCTATTAAAACACATGTACACCAATTTCAGTGTCCCCTGTCATTATGATGAATCAAGTCAAAGTGTGAATGCATTTGCCATTGAAATCCAATAATCAGACCTTTATTGCAGGAATGGCACCCCACGCACAACATGGTGTGGAGTAAACAGAAATGTCTAACTAGTTGTTCGTCATGTCACATGGCACTTGAAAACCTTATTACAGTGTAAATGTCTTCAGACCCAAAACCCCCATAGAGAATAAGTCAGATCGACATTATGCAGTACAGACAACAACATCAGCAAACAGTACCTTTTAGTCACTGGAAGTACAGTTGGATCAGTTGGTTACTGGAGTGTACATCTTTCCCCTGTTCATCATCACCACCACTCTCATCCCCTCTAAAAGGAAGCTGGTATGGATATACAGCACCCTCCTCCTCCAAGAGGGGGATAGATTTCCTTACAGCCACGCTGTGCAGCATGCAGCAGGCCACCACTATTCTACACACTTTCTGAGGGCCGTAGCACAGGCAACCCCCAGATATATGGAGGCAACAGAATCTAGCCTTCAGGAGACCTATAGTGTGCTCAATCACCCTCCTAGTACGTCCATGGGCCTCATTGTAATTCCTCTCAGCATCTTTTCTAGGATTTCTCACTGGTGTCAGGAGCCAATGCATGTTGGGGAGCCAGAATCACCTGCAAAAGTGGGAAAACATGACTGCAAGTAACTACCCCCAGTTGAAGACAGCCTGGCTGTTTGCAATGTACAGTAAAAATGTCATCCACACTCACCTTTGATCCATCCTCTGTCCCCTTGTAGTTGTTCCATCAAGTGTGGCACACTGCTGTTCCTTAGCACAAATGAATCATGGACTGATCCAGGGAACATGGCATTCACATGTGAGATGTGCTGGACTGCAGTACACACCAACTGAATGTTCATAGAGTGAAAGTTCTTCCTGTTTCTGTGCACCTGTTCACTTACTCTTGGTGGGATGAGAGCTATGTGGGTGCCACTGATGGCACTTATCACATGGGGAATGTTGGCAAAGGCATAAAAGTCTGACGTGATGGCAGGTAGTTCAGCACTTTGGGGAAACCTCACATATGACTGCAGGTGTTGTACAAATGCATCCAGGGATCTGGACAGGATGAGGCAAGACATTGGCTGTGGAAACCCTGCACCCATGCCCATAGTCACCTGAAACGAGCCTGTGGCCAGGAAATGGAGTACAGAGAGCACTTGCACTTCAGTAGGGATGGCTTGCTGATTCTGATTAGCCGGTCTCAGTGCTGGATCCAGTAATGCACAAAGTTCATGTAGCAGCACGAGTGAGTCTGTAATTGATTATGATGTGACGTTCCACCATGGTCTCCAAATCAACAAGTGGTCTGTACACAGATGGGGTCCTCCCTCGCCACATGGGTCTGCACACCTAGGAGGAGTGGAGAACACATGTGAGATACACACAAAATGATGCGCAAATGAATTTGTGTACAACACTGCTGTCAAACAAGTAGGTGACATAATCATTGTAGGATGTTAAACTGTAGTGACATGTCCTAACTGATACATCTGGACTGTTGTGGTGAGTAATTTGTCTTTTGGCCATGCGTTTGAGGGCTGGGGTCCATAGGGCCAGCATGGGGCCAATGACCAAATAATGACTGCGTAGTAGTTCGCAAAATGTCTGCCCCCTGTCATCCAGATCTCTATCAGTGGAAGTGACCTCATACCGCTATCGGTTATCGTAATGGCGTAAGGCGGTGTTCTCCGCCTTGCACCCATTCATTGGTTAACATGGTTGTCAATGGGGAATATGGGCCTATCATGATCGCTGCCAGCGGTAACGGTGCACACCGCTGCGTAGCGTACGCTATTTCGTCACCCCAGCTTCACCTGACTCCCGGATTCCGTGCATGCAAGTACTCTACTGAGTGTGCTGCTGTGTCCTGACTCTGGTTGTGGAAATGGCATAAGTCACAGTGGAAAGGGCCCCGGCCCCGGAGGAGCTGGACAAGCTGGTGGACGGGGTCCTACCCCTGTATGCCAAGCTATATGGTCAATCAGAGGTGCAGGTGAGTAGGCAGAATGGGGTGCATGGATGTGTGTGATGGTGGTGGATGCCTGTAAACATGTGTGCATGATTTGTAACTGCACAGCCATTTAATGCATGACAATCTGCGTGAGTGAGGTGCTGTAATGCTGTTTTAAGTGTATGTCCCATAGGGGATGAATGGCCAGCGGTATCACATGTGCTTTTTCTGACCTCAGTGTTTCTTTCCTGTGTGTCTACTACAGGTCAGCGCCCATCAGAAGAGGGGACTCTGGCATGCCATTGCCAGGAAGGTGCGGACCCTGGGGGTCTACAACTGGCAGAGCACCCACTGCAGGAAGCGGTGGGAGGACCTGCAGTGCTGGGCGAGGAAGACCTGCGAGGCCCAGCTGGGGAAGTCCTCCCAACGAGGAAGGGGTGCCCGTCGGGCCCTGACCCCCCCTAATGCGCTGCATTCTGGTGGTGGCATACCCAGACTTGGATGGGCGCTTAAAGGCTGCACAGCAGACACAAGGGAGTGAGTACCAAGACCATTGTGTGTCTCCTTGATGGATGTCTGAGGGTGCTGTAGTACGTATGCTGTCTAGTGGCAGGGACTCTGACTGATGTCATTTAGCATAATGGACCCCAGGGGCAGTTAGATGATGAGGGGCACGTCTGCAGTTCTTCAGGTCCTTCTGTAATGTTGGAGATGGCTGTATACCAGGGTTGTGGCCACTAGTCAGGGGCATAGCCATGAGTATAGCTGTAGGTGCTGAATGTTGGTATATTTGCTGGGTGAGAGTATGTGTGAACCAGATATGTACATCCATTCAGCTATATACTGATTTCTCTCCTGTTTTGTCTCCCCAACCCTGTCCTCTTGTGTTGTCTGTGTACATCAGCATCATCTGGCGAGGGAGCAGTGGCACCGGCGAGTGTGGATGCAGCGGCCCACGGTTCCAAGGAGGCAGAGTCGAGCGACGCCAAGGAGACCAGTGGGTTGGAGGGCGAGGGGAGTACCACAGGGGAGGCAACTACCACTGGAGGTAGTGACTCTGATACCTCCTCTGATGGGAGCTCCCTGGTGGTGGCAGACCCTAGTGGACCCACCCATTCTTTTACATCTTTCGTCACTCCCCCCATACCATCACCGCCCTCCCAGTTGCACCCCACCCAGTTGCCCGTGCCCGCTCATCCAGAAGGGTGGGCGTCTCCTTTGCCCCAGGCACCTCATCCCCTGTCCCAGTTAGCCCTGCTGCCCTTAGGGAGGAGGCTAAAGACCTCCTGAGGACCATCTCTGTTGGGCAGACAACCATTGTGAATGCCATCCAGGGGCTAGCATCCCAGATGCAGCAGTGCAATGCATACCTGGAAGGCATTCACAGTTCCATGTCTGGCCTACAGAGATCTTTTCAGGCTCAGGCCTCCTCTTTGACGGCAACCAGTGTCCCTGGTCTTTCCGTCCCCCCTCCAACCACCTCTACCCCTTTCATCACCCCACTCCCTTCACCCATCCCACGCACACGTTCAGACAGCTATGCTCACACCTCTACACACAAGAAGCACACAGAGAAACACAAGCACCACACTTCCCACCACAGGCATACACACAGCCAACATACAAAGGCACACACAACAACATCCACTTCCCCCAGTGTGTCCACCTCTCCCACCTCCCTGTCTGTCACCTCTAAATACACACTCACAGGCACTGCACCTTCATTCACTGTTTCTGACCACATTCTTGCAGTCACCACAACATCAGACATCCAGTCATGCACCCCAGACAGCACACCTGCACTCACAACAACTCTGAGTCCCACTTGCAGCACACTCACCAAACTTGCAGACACCCAGACAACATCCATTTACACTGGCAGCCTGTCTTGTCCCACTGTGTCCACCCACCCTCCCCCCATTACACTCTGACGTTCCCACCCACCCAACACACCTCAGCATACTGTACAGTCGCCTGCATCCACATCATGCACACCTACACCTATTATGACCACTCCCTCTACCTCCACTCTCACACCTTCCTCCAGGTTCACCCCGACTTCCCCTACAAAACGTTTCCTATCCAGTGTAGAACTTTTTGAACCCACTGGCCCACCCTTCTCATCCCTAAACGTGCACACCTCCTTGCCCTGTCCACTCTTCCCACGTCCAAGTCCACCCTTCCCATTCCCGTGTACCATCCCCTGTGAGCAAGAGGCCCCATGCTGGCCCAGGACCAACTGCCACCCCCCAGTTCCAGCCCGCTCCCCCACCTTCCAAGGCTAAACCCAAACCCCCTCCACCTCCCAAACAGAAGCCCAAGACTCCCCCTCCCAGATGTAAGTCCCCACCCCCGCAACCCCATGCCCATGTTCCCTGAGGTGCCTGGCTGCTCCATTGATGCCCCTTTATGGTGGAGTACCATGTGCACATGTGGGAGTCAAGTTCGGGCCATTTGTGCCCATCTGCCTTTTTTATATGGACTGGCCAATGGCCTCATTTGTACAATATGTTGCTCCTGGAGCTTTAATAACGTTTGTGTGCCCAGTGTTGGTTTTGGCACACTCTGGATCCGTGGTTCCTCGTTTCATTGTGGGGGTAGTGTTGTGCACATGTGGCTACTCTGGGCAGATTGTCTTGGGCTTGTGTCGGGTAAGTACCTCTTGCTCAGGTGTGTGTGGCTTGTGATGTTGTGAGGGGTTGTGGGTGCGTTGCGGGGTGGGTGGAGTGGGCGGGTATGTAACTGTGCCCTTTCTTCCCTTGTTTAGTAGGTTGCAGTACTTACCATTGTCGTCTTCGTCGGCGGTCACAGTTGTGGAGGTAAATGGCAAGGAGCAGCACTGGCATGATTTGCAACTCTCTCTCCATGTCTGCTTCGGCATGTTGTGTGTGCCTCTGGTGAGTGTTTCCTTTTATTTGGTTTGTTTCTGCCAGTCTTTGCATGGCGGTGGTTCCCGCCCCGGAACTGACGGTGGTCTAGTGCTTCATTATTTGTTGGGTGGGTAGGGCCTTTCCTTCGGACTGTGGGCGGCCTCTTCCGTCATTGTCGGCGGTGGGTGTTTTTCAGGCTGCCTGTTTTTCAAGTGCTTCATTATTTGGCATCCCAGACCGCCCGACTGTTGGCGGTAGTAACCGCCACGCCGGCGGTGGGGTCTTTCTCGCCCTGTTCATAATGAGGGCCAATGTGCCAGCTCCCTCAAATGTCTTCCTGGCAAAATACCCTTTTGGACCTGGTGCATCACACTGCCGGCTACTTTACTCAAATGGTTAGCAAGGATGTTCACAAACACTCTGTAGTATCAATTGTGGCAGTAATATGGGTCAATACGACTGACACTCTCAGGAGTTCTTGTCTGCTTCAGAATCAGGGAAATAGTTGCCTCTTTCCACGAAAGGAGGATAGAAGAACCTACCAAAAGAATTGAATAAAATAGAGTGACCCAGAAAGGAACTATCTTGTTAGCTAACATAAAGTAGACTTAATTTGGAATTCCATCCAAGCTTCCTGCCTCTCCCCTCTTTAGCTTTTTAATTGCCACCAATACTTCTGACCCACTAATCTCTTGACTCAAACCCTCCGGATACTATAAGGAGAGAGAAGGTAACCCTTTTTTCCCAACTATCCTCTTACTTGATCTCAATCTAGAGTGGTGGTTTCTGAGTATAACTTCTGGAAAAAACTCACAAATGCACCTTCCATCCCTGGGTTGTCTTCTAATAATACCTTTGCACCCTCTCCTTGTAGTCCTGTTATGTAATTCCTCTTTCTGTCTCTTTTAGTCATCCATGCTAATGTTTTCCCGCACTATTTCCCATATTCGAAGTTCCACAATCTACTGGCTTCCCATTGCTGCCTCTCCCTACTTTCTATTCTTGCTCTGAACGCTGCCCACTGATGATATAATTCTTGTTCTATTTTATTCCTTATCTCCTTCATCAATCCCTGCTAACTTCAACCTTCCTTACACCCTGACCAGTTCTTCCTCTAACTCCAGTTTCTCACTTCTCTATTTTCTGTTCTTAGACACCACTAGGCTTTTAATGTACCCTTCAGGTAAACCTTATACACATCCCACACAAGTTCTAAACTTCCAGTTCTCTTATTATATGCAAATAACTCATCCGTTCTCCCCTGGATCTCCAGCACTTTATCTCCGTGAAAAAGGAGCTAATGAGCTAAGTCTGACCACATTTGCCTGTCATACCGGCCCAATATTGCAAAGGCATTAGAGGCCGTTATTGTAATTGCATCGATAATGGAGAAAGGCTGACCAATATTATTTACCCCTGCTCTCCTTATTAGGTGGTGTGGAACATGGTGTAGTAGGATTTTTTCATCTGATCCTTTTTGTACTGCTTGCATTATCACATAATCCAGTTTAGGATGTCATATCAGACAAGCTTGAGAGATGTTGGGGGCTTTATATTTTTAAATCGATTCTAGGTATTACTGCACCAACTGTTGCAGTGTTGTTCATTACCTTAAGTCCCTCTGCACATATATGATCTTTTATGGATATCGACTTTACTGATTTACTAGACATTTCTTTGAAATCAGGGAGAAAGCAATTCATTTGTTGCACTGACACAGGTAAGTCAAATGTTCTGCTGCCGTTTTGAAACGCGTATGAAAACCACAAATGTCATCAGGTGGGGAATTGGCAGCTGCAGGCAATGAAGGGTCCGACACAGGTATAATACAATCATCTCATTCACTTCCAGTGGTAGTAGCCTGATCGTTAGGTATTTCACCCTCCTCATGCTCATCATTATTATCTCCGTTTGACATAATTGTCATGGATTTTAATGGGTCCAAGTGCAGTAAATGAGGCATAACACGTTGCTGTGTAGCTGGGATTCTCTCTGGCCCTATCAGTTCAGGCCAATGGGGGAATATCAGCAGAGGGTTTTGTTGTATGCTTTTGTTGCTGATTTGGATTTTCACATTCTGGAACTCTTTTTTAGTACTCATTAAGCATCTGGCAAAGATCTGATACCAGAGCTCTAGGAACTTGCATCATTGGCTCTTGATAGGACTGCTCTTCCAAGGTACCGTTATATGGATATTGCTCCTGAAACTCCTCAAAAGATCTTGATTTGTCCTGAAATAAGCATACCATAGGCAAGTAAGTTGTTCCAGCATCCCATTCCTCCGCCACTGCATCAGATTCCTGACATTTCACATACGGTTGTGATGAGCTATTTGCTGGCCCAAAAGGTCCAGCTCCAATGTCTTCATCATCTGTTCTTCCTAACTTAATAAAATGAACAGGAGGCAAAGGTGAAACCTTGCTTGGTGAAGTCTGGTATGGTTTTAGAATTTCAGTTTATATCCTCATGACGACAGTGCTAGCATAGTGTCAAGTCATGTAGACGGCCCCATCGTTGAAGTGGCCATGACGGAGCAGTCGTCTACTGTCTTGTAGATGAAGCCGTTGTCTACACTGTTGACCCCTTAATGGACGTACATGGCTTCGTCGACAAAGAAGTCATCCATAACAGTCTTGATGACGATGATGCCTCTGACATAGAGATGGTAAGTGTCGGCACAGACGACGATGATACCGCTATCAATAGTCTCGTTGACAGTTTTGTCATTGATGGATGTGGTCTGTAAACAGATCCTAAGGCAGTTTTATTTTATATCTGAAGAAACCAAAGCAACATCACAAGGAGTAGATGGTTCTGACCTTGTTTTCCTTGTTTAAAAGAAGAGATGATAGATGGCTAGATCTGTGCTCCGGACTCCTCAGGTCATCTCTTTTTTCATTCCCTTTTGCCAACTTGTAAGGTGGTTGTTCACAAGATTCTTTCTCATACCTTTTTCTTTTTCTTGGTTGGTGCCTACTAATTTCTTCTTCTGTAGGCACAGAAAAAGTTTTGCCTCACAGTCCTTTAAGGTTTTTGGAGAAAACGTTCTACAATACTTACAGTCCTTAGCCTTGTGAGTAGGCTACAGACATTATTTGTGAAGATCCTCTGTTAGAAGCCTCAGCTTTCCACCAGTCTTACAACGTTTTAACAACCTCTTTTTTGACACTTCTGACATGACATGCTTTAAAATTGTTGGGGAAATGATTGATGCAATGTAACCTGGCAGAAAAAAGTCAGGAAAAAAATAAAAGCAACAGCTTCTAAAAGAACTGAGCAGAGCTCAGGGAGACTTCCTTCACACGACCTGTGGTTACAAATCAGAGGTGTGGTGACCCTTGATGGGAAGGATGATTCAAAAACGGTTCTTTGATTGGTTGGAGTTTGATTCTTCCTAAAATTATGTAAACTGGCTAACAATGTAACTCCTTTGAGTTTTTCTATGTAGTGCTTGGCTAATTACCATGAGACGTCCACCTCAATGACAGAAAATATTCAAGCATGTGAATCTATGAAAGATTCAATACTGTAGAAGAGGAAGATTGTTACTGCTGTTAATGTCTAACTCTGCCACCACGCTGACCACAGAAGCCATGAAAAAAGTGCTGCATCTGCTGTATTGGCTGGTAGGGTTGCCTCCCACAAAACGATTACCTCCGCAAACAGTCCTATAACTTTTGGTGTTGAAGATGAAAATGGAACACAGGAGAAGCAAGCTCTGTAGATATGCTGCTTTGTAGCTCTGTTGAAAGTGCTCCAGCACAGCAAAAGATTTATTTAAAAAAAACACATTATCTAATCATATGTCCTTCTAAAAAGTCAAATACATCCTGGTGCTTGCTGCTTGTATGGCAGAATCATATCCATCTTTTACCATTTGTGAGCATGTGTTCAAACAGGCTGCTTGCTAGTAGTTGAGTCATTTCCCACAGTGCATGGGAGTGGCATGCTAATAAGCATGTGGCATTGGAGGAGAGTAGGGACAAGCTCACAGAGGACAGGACCATTTTTTTGCAAAGTGGCAATGCACTTGGACTCTCAACCATGACTAGTGAAGACAACTCTTTGGGGTTTCAGCTTGGATGAACAGGCCAGCACCATCAAACTTTTGTACGAAGTGTACTTGGGGTCTCCCAGCATGGATCTAGAGCACCTTGTAAACTGCTGATTCACTGCTGCAGGAAAGAAACCTTTGTCTCGAGTTCCCTGGATCCAAAAGGGTCTTCTTAAAGGGCAGCAAAGGATGAAGAAGCAAGTTGAATAATTTGAAGACAGCAAGTTAACAATAAGGAGTCAGTCTTCTCTTCACAAGTTCTGTGGGCAGCTGCAAAGGTGACCCCTCGCCAATGCCCAGGGACCATCCCAACAAAGAGACCTTCAGAGGCCTAAAATGGAAACTCAGTGACCTGTACACCTTCCAGGCAGAATATGCCCTTCAATGACTGATAGGATGTTATTACGAGGAAGGGGAAAAGGCGGGTTGCCTCCTGGCAGCTTAACTATGCCAACAAGGGGCAGCACTAGCCATTCCAGGCATCCTCACTTTGGATGGCACTATCCTCACCCAACCCCAAGACGTAGTCTATGAATTCAGGAACTTTTACCAGGCCCTATACACTGTGGAGACAGAAGAAGACCCCCACTGACTCGTTAACTTCTTTGATATCATACAATTCCCTAACCTCACCACCAACCGCAGGAATTTTCTAGAGGGGGGAGAAATAGGCAACGACGAGACAGCCCAGGCAATTTCCAAACTCCCATACGATAAGGCCCCCAGGGAAGATGAATTCCCTGCAGAATTCTATAATTGGACGGGCAAAGAAACAGTGAATTCCCTATACGAAGCCTTTCGTGAGGCGGAGAGCTCAGGCTCCCTGGGTTCCATCTCTAACAAAGCACCAATAGCGGTCCTATCGCAACCGGGGAAGGATCCCCTACTCTATAGGAGCTACAGGCCCATCTCCATACTTAACGGGGATATCAAGATCCTGGCTGGAGTCCAAGTGGCTCGCCTCAGAAAAGCGATGCTATCTTTTATTAACACAGGTGGGAATTTGTATCAGGTCTATTCCCCGAGAACTAACTCTGTACCCAATGTACAACCCATGAGCAGCTAAAGATCTGCAGGACAGCGCCCTAACCCTCTTACTAGATACTGAAAAACTTTTCAATAGGATTGAGTGGTGGTGCCTCTATGAGGCCCTACAATGCTTTGGTCTTGGCGATGACATCATAGCCAAAGTGTGTTGCCTTTACAACTCGCCTAGGGCACAAGTAAACTGTGGGGTATTCCTGTTGGACCCTTGCCCCATAAAACGTGGGACCAAACAAGGCTGCCTACTCTTGGCGCTATTATTCCATTTGGCAATGGAACCACTGGTGGCCTCTATCTGACATTCGTTGCTCATATATGGAGTCCCCATTCCAGGTGGCATGTCCATGCTGACAATGTACTACTCACCCTCACAGACGTCAACCACTCACTCCTGATATTGCAAAACATCCTTACAGACTTAGCAACATTATCGGGCTACAAGGTGAACTGGGATAAGAACGAGGCACCCTTGCCCACATGACCGTGCAGCTATAGCTGATATCCCGATTCGCTGGAAGCCGTCATGTCTCAAATAGTTGGGGATCTATATCAACAAAGGCCTAAACTGCATTATGGCGGACAATCCTGACCCCTTGCTTCCCCACTAAACAAGACTTCGACAAGTGGTCACACCTGGGCCTCTTCCACTGGGGGAGGGCACAGTTCGTGTGCATGGTAACGCTACCACTGTATACTTACATCCTTGGCATGCTGCCCCTGCTGGTCCCTCTCTCCATGTTAAGAACAGTGGACAAATGCATATGTTCCTTTGTCTTAGAATTGTCAGGGCCACGTCTAACCAGCACCAAATTTATAGCCCGCTGCACATGCGGCGGATTGGGCTTACCCTCAGTGGAGCACTATGCATTAGCCCTCCACCTCACTTAGCTTGCCTACATGCTCCACGTGGCGCAGGACACACCGCTGTGGGTACAGACGGAACATATGTTACTACAATGCCCTCAGGGACTAAACCCACTTTACGGTGACGGGGGCCTATGATCCATCTCCCTAATCTAATCATACAGGCCATGATGAAATCCTGGCTTCGTACGCGCCACCAGTTTGGGGTGGACCCCCGTGCCTTCATAAACATGCACCAATTTGGGACAATACCAACCTGCTAATCGGGGGAGAGGTAATAAACTGGGAAAGTTGGCGAGCAGCGGGCATTACCCACCTGGGACAGCTCTTGGATAACAGTGGTCTTAAGCCCTTTGCAGTCCTTCATGACGAGTTCCATCTTATGCCACAACAATCATGGAGATATCTACAACTCCAACACTGTCTTAATCACCCCATGGGAGCACGCACAAGGACCCTCGAGTCATCTCTCGTGATCTCTTACCTCAAGACATGGGGCTCCTTCCGAGGAGTGATGCCGGGCCTCTACAGCCTGCTGACCCGTCATTTATTCTCCCCGCCCCTTTTAAGTGCTATTCGCACAAAGTGGCAGACGCAGCTACAAATGGACCATGAAATGGAGGAGTGGACCAAGCTACTAGAGGTGCGCATTTGCGGAGCACAGGAGGATCAGGTTAAATTTTGACTCTTTAAAACCCTACATGATTGGCACTGGACACCCCTAAAACTGAAGGCGGCAGGACTACTGCAACATGCAAACTGCTGGCACTGTCCTCACACCCCCTGTGACCTGTTACACATCCCATACAACTGCCCCTCCATCCAACCTTATTGGGATGTGGTGGGTAACACGATAAGGTAGACCCTCCTGATCGCGTCCCCTCTCTCTCAGCCCCTGATCATCTTACAAGATGCAGGGGAGACCCCGGATCTCTCTCGTCCACAAACCCACCTCTTGTACACAGTGCTCGCCACAGCCAAGATGTGTATGCTTTTCACAATGGCACTCACTCACACCCCCCTCCCATAATAAATGGCTCACCGCAATGGATCAACCAGCCTCCCATGAACGAATCATATACAATCTACAGGATAGGACCAACGCCTTTCTTAAAACCTGGGCACCCTTCCTCCAGGCTAATGTGCGTTAATTTCTGAAACCTCCCCTTATATACCCACCAGTATACCCTCCGTGAATATACACATATACATTCACACTCGAGTACCTTCCTCTCCCCCCACCCACCTGACCCCCTTCCACACCTTCACACCCCCCATGTCCATATTGCCTCCGCCAACCCGGTCACCTCCCCCACTATATGAAGATGAAAATGGCCGCCTGACATAGATCATAAACCACCTCTTTCCTCCCTGTCACTCCACCTCAGCTCAGTATTACTCACCCCAGTGCGATCTCATATCTGAAAGCGGCCTACTATACTAGGGGATTCCCCGAGGGACATGACCACCAGCCCACTCTTTAGTCTTAGACCTAGAACATGTATGGAACTATGTACTACAACTGCATTAGAAAGCCTGTAATGTCTGTCCTTCCATTGATCCAATCTCTGATATTGTGTCATGCTGTCCCGTAATCATAATTTGATATCCTCTTTGACGGTCAACCCTTTGCTATGTATTGAGATGCTATTATTAACCCATAAAAGATTGCAAAACAAAAAAAAGAAAAAAGAATAAATGTGCACTAGCTCCAGAGGAGGACAACTGAAAGCCAACTTAGGCTTGGTCAAAGGTCAAGCTAGGAAAAATGTTTTTAGAGTCTATATGCAAAGCTACTAATGGAAGCCAGACTACCCCTTCACCTGGATTAGCTAAATACCGGAAAGGAAATGTGGTGCTATCTATCACTGGCTATACACAGAGTCAGAGGAGAGAAATACTAAATAGGTTGTCTGCCTAGTCAGCAAATCTATGTCAGACTCATTTCTGAACCCAAAGGATTTATGTATGAGGTAGGTCAAAGCCATATTCAAATCCTGCTTAGGGAAAGGATCCTTGTCAGAACCCTTTTAGAGTGCCATGGGGCAGGCTGGGGTACTGGATTGACAAGTGGTGTTTGAGGCTTTTTACTCTTGATGTCTTGGACCCAACTTATTATGGGTCCTGAGCAACTGGGCCAAGTACCCCTTTTGAACTTGGCTCAGTGGTAGAGCGGGTTGCACAGTACAACGCTTCTCAAGAGGGGCAGGGCCTAAGTGAAAGGTGGACCAGGCTCAAGACATATATCCATCAACCCCAACAAATGAATGTCCAGCCAGATACTTCCTTTTATGAAAAAGGTAGTACTTATATATGACCCCAAAGTGAAATTCAACATACACACAAAAAATATACACACCTCTCCTGAGGTCGGCACTGTAACACTGAGCGTGCATAGCCCCGAGTCCCACTTCCCTCTGTACTGGTAATGGTTATTCCTCATTTACAATAGGCAACATTCAGGTTAGGCTTCACTACAAGTCCAAGTCTTCCAAGTCCCACTATGATTTTTTAGAAGTCTAAGGGCCTGATTTAGATCTCGGCAGATGGAATACTCCATCCCAAACATCACGCATATCCTGCCCACTGTATTACGATTTCCATTAAATATAATAGGATCGTAATAGGCAGACGGGATATCCATCACGTTGGTGACAGAATATTCTCCACCGCTAAGATCTAAATCAGGCCCAAAGTGTTCCAGTGCTGTAGCTCTATGAGGCAAAGCAAGTTACCCCATTGACTCTCTGGCCTGGTGATCAGTCTTACTTGCTACTGCTGGTGTTGTAATATAGAAGACCCCAGGAGCGTTCAGCACTGCTGTAGTGGTGTACTGGAGTGCATGACCGCGATGAACAGTAGTCTTGTTGCTGCAGGCAGGGTGACTTGTCCTCCATTGCACTCCTTCGGATGATGCAGAAAGATCCTCTGATCCCGCAGACAGGCTGAGAGTAGTCACTCCGATGCTTCAGACAGGGTGCCAGATGCATGGGTCAGAACCTTGTTCTTTAAACTGGCCTCTTCTGGTATATGGGCTTGCTGACTTTGGTTTGACACATGCAATGATAAAACCATTGACGTAAAACCACAAACTATTTGCGTAAAACCATAGTCCAGGCTTTGATTACGAGTCATCTGGACTATGGTAATGCCCTCTTTGTGTGTATGGCAGATTACCTTTTTACAAGATTATGGGTTATCCAAAATGCTGCCGCCAACGCCAAGCTTACCTGTAATATGGACAGATTTGACTCTGCATCAGCCTGTCTGACTTCCCTCCGTTATCTTCCAGTGCGGAAAAGGAAGGCTTTCAAACTACTATGCCATGCACACAAGGCATTGTATGACACCGGACCAGAAATGTTATGTGCCAAAGTTCAACTCTATAAGCCTGTCCGTAACTTGAGATCTTGTAAGTTGGCCTTAGCCAAGGCCATACGACTTAGGAAAGCCAGATCAGTCGGCCACTCATTCTCACATTTGGAAGCTGCCTAGTGGAATTCTTTACTGCACGATATTCACCTTACAGATAAATATCTGAGATTCAGGAAGAAATTGAAAACCTAGATGTTTATAAGCTAATGTTCTTGCGTGGTGTCTCCAGTGAGGTTCTTCTCTAGCTGAAAAAGAAGGAGTTTTACATCACCATGATATCCCTTAGAGGATGAGTGATGTGCTTTATAAATGCCCTAAATAAATAAATAAATGGTCTGATCGGTGTAGCAACGAATCACTTCAAGGAAGTCCTCTTTTCAAATATGGGGTTGCCAACTTTAGTCTGCACATGGGTAATGGCCCAATCAGTGCAATAGCAACTTTCTTCATGGCGGCCCTCTCTGGCGTACGGGGTCACCGACTTTAGTCTACACAAGGGCATAATGCGGACTGGAGCAACAGCAGCTCCCTTCACAGCAGCCCCCTCTGGCATAAGGAGAGGATGACTTTAGTGAGCGCATTGGCAACAGCTTGATGGATGCAACAGCTGATTCCTTCATGGTGGCCCGCTTCCGCATAAAGGAACGGCAGATATAGTCTGCACGTAGGTAACGGCCTCGTCAGAATAACAGTAGCTTCCTTCACGGTGGAGCCCTCTTGCACACAGGGTCGCCAACTTTAGCTTACACAAGGGCTATGACCCAATGGGTGTAACAGCAGCTTCCTTCTCAGAGGCCCCCCCGGCATATGGGGTGGCTAACTTTTGACATCACACAGGCAATGACCTGATCTGTGCAACAGCAGGTTTCTCACACTGTGCTGCAGGCATCCAACTTGTCAAGATCTCCCAGAGGATTGCGATCCCTGCAGGCGCTTTCCTCCTCCTCGCAGGGTACTGTGGTCTCAGCAGGCAGGCACTGGTGCTCCAGCCTCCAGGGTAGGTGGTCTTCATTTCCCTGGGCCATGCCACCTCACCCAGCTGGGAGGCTTGAGGACCCTGATCTTCAGTACTGCTCACAAAAGGCAGACCTCTTGCTTAGCTTCTCCACTTATAAGTACAGACCAGAATGGGTGCTTGAGGGTTGATAGCTTGGGAGATCCAAATGGCCCTTTTAATAATCCATTTCTAGGCACAGATGTTATTTAGCGTCTCTTTTTTTAAAAATTTGGATTGTAGGGCTGCCTCCTCTGAAGTGCCCACTCCTCTGTCTTGTGCTTTACCTAGGAAGCAGTCTGTCACAGTAGAGGCGACTCCAAACCAGTCTCACAACACAGGCCATGGAAGTTATTCATGTCTTACATCTGAATGCCAACCTCACTGATATATACCTAACCAAAGGTTACAAAGGTCCCCAGTCTTACTCTATATGTGTGCCTTATCAATCCCACCTCCTTCATGAGATGTGGACAGTCCTTACTAATCAGTGACCTTTTTAGGCTGAAAGAGCCCTTGTGAAGTGCCTTTTTCAGGTGTGTGTTACATCCAGCTATCAGGAATGTAGAAATCCACACATCTTTCTGGGGGCTCATCAACATGCCTTTCTCAAGAATCTGGGCTCCCAATAAGGAAATCACCGGCCTCAATTTATTGTACCACTCACAGGCAAACATACCTCACAACACACACACACACACGTGCTGCACAGCACTACATGGTAGCATAATGTTGGCCAAAGGTGAGTTAAGCACAGCACAGTGGAACTTTACTTGAGTGGGTTGGTAGGCCCCACTCTAGTGACACAGGTAAAAAAAAAAAAAAGGCTGTTTACACTCCTGATCACCACTACTAAAAGATGGTATGCTTCCACCACCGCGCGTATATTACTCAACTCCTGATGAGGGCAGTAGCCCTTAACCACATTTAAAGGTAGAGCTTTGGTCGTTCTTCCCGGTCTAAGCAAGGCCGCAACCTGTGAGACAGTCCTAGGTCACGGTGTACACGTGTGACTGTGCTAGCTCATAACAAAAAATCAGCACCAGAGATCCATATATTGTGGCACTCAGGGCAGGGGTGCACATCTGTCGTCATGCAAGGGATTTTTTCAAACCAACAATCCTCAACAAGACTAACAAGATGGTGATTTTTGATGGTCATCTAAGTGGTGCTTTACAACTTAATTTGTTAACAAACAGGTTTCAGAATGTGTTCTAGTACATTGCAAAGGACGAACAGCTTTGATGAATTCTCTTTGATCAAAAAATAATGTGAAAGACAAAATATAGTCCAAAGAAGCTACACCAAGATTTAAGTTTCTAAACCCCAATAACAACATCTTAGCAATTTACTTGTGAATTGTTTTCTGGTGGAGTTCTTTCTTGCTGCACCCATGCAATTGAGCTACTTTTCTGACATGCACATACGGGTAGATTATCTGTTCGGCTCTGATTTGGGAGGCGGCGGTGAGGGGTCTGATGAATCAGCCCTCCATGCTAAACTAAGGCCCTGATCTAGTAGCATCAGAAAGTTGTCGTCAGAGAGAAGGCCTTCAGAAAGCCATGTTTGATGAGGCCAAAAAGGTGGATATCAGTGTTTGATAGGAAATGAAGGATTTCTGTGACATGAGAAGAGCATGTTAAAGCAGAGGAAATTGAGAAAATGAAGAAAATTACTTCTGCAAACCAAACCTGTATCAGAGTAACTACCAAGTAATTCTTCATCACTCCCAAGTGTGAATCGAACTCTTAAACGTAGCAATGTCTTCTTTTATGAAAATACCTAGTCACAAAGAGCAGGAGGGTCTGAAAGTAATCTTTAGACCTCTTTGATTGACTTCCTACTCCCAGGAAGCATACTGCAACCTGATGAACAACTCTGCTTTCACATTTCTCGTCCCAAGAAGATGGGATGCTATCTGATGAATTATTATCTGACAACCAGTCCCAAATCTGAACCGCTATGCTGCAGAGGGAGTAACACCATGTAACCCCTGCATGTTGTGAAACATCATTTCAGTCATGTTGTCAGTTACTGAGAGGCCATAATCAATTTGAAAAAAATGACTTAAACCCTGGTAAAATTGCCTTGCGCTTCAGGTGGTTGATTTACAAAGGTCTTTGATGGAAAGTTCACAATCCATGAGTTAGCATCGACTGCGATCCTACCAAACTTTTAGTGAACTTCACAAAACTCCAATTTAGAAGACAGGAGTAGCCTAAACAGTCAGTTAAAGAGTGTAAAAACACAAGCTTAAGCTGAAACCTATTAAGACGTTTTTGTAGTTAGTAACCATCTTAACTTATGAGCGTCATACACTTGCCCACACTAACAAGCTGTCTGGCCTTCTCCTTTTCCACAACAGCAGATTCAAGTTATCACGTCTGACCCAAAAAAAAATTACCATGAACACTCCTGTTCAAGCGGTAGTTAAAATGACCACTTGAAGCTTTAGGCCTTTTATTAGATAATCGGTGCTGTGGTAGCCTTCTATTAGTCCCATCGACCTATGATAATGGCGTTCATCATGGCCTCTCCAGGTAATGCGTTTTTATCAAAACATTTTAATTGGATTCCACAATAAAAAAAAGTCTCTGTGATGCTTAGAAGCTTCATGGCCGCCCGAAGAATATTGTACCAATAAAGACTAAGGGAGAAATCAAGACATGTTGACTGTAAACAAAGAACCACAAAGTTTCAGACAAAAACACATAACAGGAATAATCAATAAATATGGACTTTGTGGAGGGAAGAATGATCAAGCATAGGCTTCACCAATACCCACAGTGAAAAAATAAATACATTAGTAACTTCCTCTCACAAAGGTATGGCTAACTGCTGGGGAACAAAGATAGGAGCGAAGAATTGCATTAATGACTAACAAGATGCAGAGACAGGCCAGTGGAATCGACACCAGAGCAAGTTGCCAGGTGATTAGGTCAGGCCAGTTGATGTGTCCCAACACACCCACGCCTCATCAGGCAGCTCCTCGCAGCTGCCCCTCTGCTTAAGACTCTCTAAGTAAGTTGTAGATTAATCTGCCTGTGTGAAAACCAAGACATCATCACCAACCCCCAATCACATCCTGACAGCATACATCTCACTTGCTTTTGTTTTGTGACCTGCAAAGTTGTTGCTGAGATCCTGTATCATCCTCCTCTTCGTGGCTGTTGCTCCACTGACATCAGGTAAAAAGAAGACTTTTTTTTTTTTAAATCTGTTTATTAAACGCAACCTGCACACAACAATACAATAGCTGTTAATAATTTTGCGATCCATTTGCTCACTTATATAGTTTTACACAGCATTATTACACAGTAAGGTGTCAATAAGAAAAAGAAAAAATAAAGGGCGGGGAAGGCAAATATAGAGCAACATGAGAGTGCAAATCCAAAAGGAGTAAGGAGAAAAGGGGAGCAGCATTCAGCATGGAGGTTATGTATGAACTAATTGCAGGTTTAGGACGCAGCTAGTCACTGTCAGTACTAGTTTAAGTGGTCCCCCACATTGCGTGGGGAAAGAGAGAAGAGGGAGCGCGGCTAATATATGTAAATAAGATGGAGGCCACCTCTGAGGTATGGTGTGTGTCTATGGGGTTGACAGGGTACAAGTCAGGTATAACTACATGTGATCTGGGTATATGTTACATATGTGTACTATCACAGAGAGCATGTCTAAACATGGTGCAGAAATACCTTATGGGGGGTGAGGATGTTAGTAATGGGTACAGTTGAGAGTGGCTAAGATTGGGGCAGCATAGTTAAGGTGTTGACGATGTCAGCCAGAGCTGCAATAGGTATGTATAGTATCCTGTTCACGGGGTATATATCGTCTCTGGCCTCAATAGCCACCACAAAAGTGTCCCAAACTTCGGGGCCCTCTTGGATGAGACCCCTGTGTTGCAGTAAGTGGAGTGTCTGGGCTTCTGCTTGCGCTCGGCTATGTAAATCACGTAGCCAGGACAAGTGGGAGGGGACATGTGGAGCTTTCCAGTACGTTGCTATTAATCGTTTGTAAACCACAAATGCTACGTCTATAAATTTGTGTGTTTGTTTATCCGTTCTGGCTCGGTGGCATATGCCAAGTAAACAAGAGTCGGGCGTAGGCACCAGAGTGTGGGTTGAGATATCTGCAGTGACCTCCTTCACACGCTGCCAGGCCGAATTTATTGAGTGGCAGCTCCAAACCATATGGAAGAAGTCAGCTGCCGGTGTGGCGTATCTAGGACATGTCGGTGTTGTGCTCGGATATATTCTTTGGATGCGGGCTGGTGATAAATATGAATGGTGAAGATAATTGAATTGGGTGTAACGCAGACGAGGGTTACGGGATACTGATTTAACCATTGCGAGAGCGGAAGCCCACGTCTTTTGTGATAATGGTGAGGGGAGGACAGAGTCCCAACGTGCCTTCGCATGCGGCAGGGTGGTGCATATCGCCTCAAGTAATGCCTTATATAGTTTAGTTATAGTGCCCTTTAAACTACCTATGGTGAGGATGATGGTGAGTAATGGAGACTCCAGGGGCTCCGCGTCACTGGTGCCCCAAAGATTATTGAGTAGTCGTTTTATGGCGCTGTATGTTAAAAAGGCCCTGTTGTGCATCACTCCAGCGGATACCATTTCCGCAAAGGTATGCATCACAGACCCAGAGTATAAATCACCCAGCTGCAATGTGTTTATTCTACGCATGTTGTGGTATATTGAGAGGGCTTGGGTGCCCGGTAATTGGAACAGTGGCAGCAAGGGTGAGTAGGGGGGAGAGGAGGCCTTATTCTGGACGTATCTACGCCAGCAAAAGCGAGCTGCCTCTAACAGTATTAGTCTAGGAAGTGTAGTGGGAGGGGTAGTTAGCATTTTAAGCAGCAGTCCCTGTGGTGCTATATGTGTTTGCAACATTATACCTTCAGCAGAAGGAGTGTCTTGGAGCCATGTGGATAACCATGATAATTGGGCAGCTGCGTAGTATCTTTCGAAGTTAGGCATCTCCTGAGGGTGTTGTGTTATGGTCAGCGCCACTCTCCGTCTGTCTTTGGCCCAAAGTAGGTCAGTTAGCATTGATTGCAGTTTGTTAAAGAACGAGCGTGGCAGGCATAACGGAAGGGCAGTGAAATAGTGTAAGAACCTTGGGAGGATAAGCATCTTAGCTATCGCCACACGACCCATGGGGGACAAGGGGAGTGAGCTCCAGAAAGGTATTGAGCTACAGGTGGAGCCGAGCACCCTATCTATGTTACCTTCTTTTAAGTCTGTGATAGAGTGATAAATCTGCACTCCAAGATATTTAAAGGTTGTATGTGACCAGGGTAGTTTATATTGTGGCAATGCAGTATGATGGTCAGCCGGGATAGAAGTAAGGGGAAAGATGCTTGATTTGGACCAGTTGACATGCAGACCAGAGGCGAGGGCGAAGGAGTCCAGCAACTGCAGTACCTCCGCCATAAAGGATGAGTGATTGCGCAGGTGTATTAGGGCATCGTCTGCATACAAGGATATAATGTGATAGGTATTAGATTCCGGGATACCCCATATATGTGCATAGCTGCATAGTTTAATTGCTAATGGCTCCATGGCAATAGCGAATAGTAATGGAGATAGTGGACAGCCCTGTCTGGTGCCTCTGCCTATGGGGAATGCTTCGGAGATAGCTCGGCCATTTTTAACACGGGCTGTGGGCCTAGAGTAGAGCGTTTTGATCCAGTTAATAAAACCTGGGCCAAAACCGAATGCTTTAAGTGTGCATAGGAGATAGTTCCAGCTGAGTGTGTCAAATGCTTTTTCAATATCTAGGGAGAGGGCCACCGCTTCCGAGTTTGTGTTGCTGTGCATTATATGCAGGAATCTTCTGATATTCAGAAAAGTGCTCCTGCCAGGGATAAAGCCAGATTGATCATGGTGTATTAAACTCGGTAAGTAGGGGAGGAGCCTATTTGCAAGTACTTTCCCTAGTAATTTGCAATCTGTATTGAGTAAGGAGAGCGGCCTGTATGATTTGACATCGAGAGGGTCGCGCCCTGTTTTTGGGAGGACGACTATCAATGCCTCGCGCATAGAGTCCGGCAATTGTAGGTTGTGGTGTGCTTCGTTAAATACTTCTATAAGTGGGTGTATTAAGTGGGTAGCATGGGAGTTAAAATATTCTACCGGTAGACCGTCGGACCCAGGGGTTTTGCTACGGGCCATTTGTGACAGAGCTAAGCGCAGCTCTTCCATAGTAATAGGGCCGTCTAGTGTAGCGATATAGTCGAGGATAAGTTGTTTTTGAGAGACCAGGCGTAGTGTGTCAGTAAGGTGCCGCTCCAGGGGGTGGGGGGGGGGGGGGGCGTGTAAAGGGTGCGGTAAAATGCAGAGAAGGCATCATTTATGCCTGCTTGGGTGTTAACGATGACATCAGGGTTTAAGCGCATAGCGCCAATGGGTGTTGATTGTGATGGCTGCCGGGTCAGCCAGGCTAATAGCCTGCCCGACCTGCCTCCCTCAGCATGTTGTCTTGTCATGTAATGTCTATAGTCGTGTTTGCTTAATCTGTTGTCTGCTTCCTTGTGAGCAGCTCTAAGCGAGTGCAGTGTTGTTAGTGTGGGCTCTCCGTTGTCGGTCACATTCTCTGCCTTGCAGAGCTTCACCTCTAAATCTTGTAGTTCTTTAGTAAGTGCTTTTCTAACCCCCACCGAGGCCGCGAGGCAGTGTCCGTGTATCACCGCCTTGTGGGCATCCCACTCTATAGCGCGGGATGAGGTTGTGTTTTTGTTTGATAGAAAGTAATCGGCTAATGTTTTGGACATATCTGTTTGAAAGGGGGGGTCCAGGAGGGCTTCTGGCTGTAGTTGCCATGTTGGTATCCGAGTGTGTGTGTGTGTCCCCAAGCCATTGTTATGCATAGAGGGTTGTGATCTGATACCGTGCGTGCTAGGTATTCAGATAAGCATATTTTATGAATGACAGATGCAGATACAAATAACATATCTATTCTGGTATGTAGCTTATGTACTGGAGAGTAGTAAGAGTAATCGCAGTGAGTGAATACATCCCTCAACCCGTTGTTTGATGCCCAGTGCACCAAAGCCTGTGAGGCCTGAATAGAAGGGGCTGTGGCAAATGGGGGGAATGCAGGGTCTATTTGAGTATCCAGGACACTGTTGAAGTCGCCCCCCCCAAATGCACTCCAGCGCAGGGTCGCTAAGATTGCAGGTGGAGAGCGTGGATAGGAAGTCGCGCTGGTTTTCATTTTGGGAGTACAGTGCGACCAGAGCCAAGGGGGAACCATCTAGGGTGCCTTCAAGTATCACATGCCTGCCATTTGGGTCACACTGTGTGCCAGTCAAAGCAAACTGGACCCCAGGTGCAATCCAAATGGCTACTCCGCGGGCAAAGGAAGAGGAGGTAGTGCCATGCAGTTGGCCTTTCCATTCTGAGCGTGTATTTTCAAGCGTGGACTTAGCAAAATGTGTCTCTTGTAATAACGCTATGTGTACTTGATGTCTTTTAAGGAAAGCGTAGACCCTTTGGCGTTTCCGTGGGGTTGCCATGCCCCTGACGTTCCATGTGAGTAACTTATATTTTAAGATCCCTTGGTGCGTGTGGGTGGCCATAATGTTTTTGTGGCTGTTGTTTGACCAGGGGGGTAGTTGTCTGTCAACCTCATTATGACATTGTTGTGACGCTCAACCGCTATAGTTGACCGGCCAGTAGTTACTAAACTGTGAGCTCTGGTCCTATTGCTGTAGTGGACATATCCTATGTGTTTGCTGCTCTTTTTACAGTTAACTTGCTCTTGAGAAAACCAATCACCTAAAATGAAGATGCAGACTAAAACTACATACAACAACTGAATTACTAACAAATAAAAATAAATTCCGGTGGTTACCGGCGTGAGAGAATGGTCCATATGAAGCAGGGGGGTGCCCATGGGCATTGGTGCAGAGATATGGTCTTACCCTGCCCAGGTCTCTCATGGTTCAAAAAACAAGGTACGCCAGCCGGAGGGCGCTTATGGGCTGCGTGTCATTGTGAGGAAACAGTGAAGAAACAGTGGTGGCGTTCGTTAGTCGCTGAGCAACCAAAGCGAGGAGGAGATATCACAGCGCAGCCAGTTAGCAGGAGCAGGCGGAATCTAGCTACTCAGCAGATATCGTCCGCTGTACGTGGTGTGGGAGGGGGGCCCCGTGTGGACTCGGCAGAGTCAGAGTTTATATCCTGCTCCAGTTCAGCGTCCGTTTGCATAGATAGGGTAGTGGGCGAAGTGTTGACGAATCTGGATGTTGTCTGCAGGAGCCGAGAGCGCTCAGATTGTGCCTGTTCAGGTGAGGGTTTAGCCCCTTGTTTTTTGCGTTGCTTGCGACCCAACATAGAGGAAGGTTTATTGTCGTCCTGTGCACTTGCGTCTAGCGGGTCAGCTAGACCCTTGGCATGCAGCCAAGTCCAGGCATCTTCCGGAGTAGTGAAAAAAAAGGAGTGAGTGTCGTCTTGCACCCGGAGTCTGGCTGGGAACATCAGCGCGTACTTGATGTCATGTTTGCGGAGGAATGTGTTAACACGGTAGAAGGAATTTAGCTTTTTCTGCACTTCTGCTGTGAAGTCTGGATAAGCCGTAATCTCGGCATTTTCATAGCTTACTGGGCCAGATTTGCGGAATAATTGTAGGATAAGATCTCTATCTCGGTGGTTAAGAAATCTTACTATGAGAGGGCGTGGTTGCGAGCCCGGTGACGGGGGTCTGCCTGGGATCCTATGTGCCCTCTCAACGGAGAAGAACTTCGGGATGTTGTCTTTAAGAATTGTGTCTGTGAGCCATTGTTCAATAAATTGTTCAGAGCTTAAGCCCTCTGTGCGTTCAGGGAACCCGACCAATCGTATGTTATTGCGGCGGGACCTGCCTTCTGCGTCTTCTGCTCTGCGTTTTGAGGAATCCACTTCTGTTGATAAATACGTTAGTTGCAGTTGAAGGTCTTTCATAGAGCGGGGAAGGGTCGCCGCATCTTTTTCAAGTTCAGACACCCTTTCGGCCAGTGCGTGTTGATCAGTGCGAAGTATATTGAGATCTTCCGTTACCGAGCCAATTTTAGCCTCCAAGGTGGTCTTGGTATCCAGAATGGCTTGCAGTATTTTTTCGAATTGTGATGTGTGTGATTGTAAGGTGAGTTCCAGCTTCTGCAGTGTTGTTTGCGTGGCGGCGTGGTCTTCTGAAGGGGGTGAGGTAGTGTGGTCCATTTTGTCCGGGGGTGCTCGTGCGGTCTTTGGCTTAACCATTTGGCAGGCGCAGCGGTGCCTGTGCGTTAGCACTACGTGAGAACTCCCCGCGATGAGTGCAGCCCTGACAAGTATCTCGACAATCTGAAAGGTGTATACAGAACAGATATCTTGGGGATTAGCGGCCTAGTACGATGACCATTTACTTGCGGGGCCTGCAAATTATAATGCCAATGGGGTTTTATAGTGCTAGTGAGGTGTGGGCTGGGTACTGCGAGGTTAGACGAAGGTTGTAACTGTTCTGGATGCCTTGGGTGTCAGGAGAGTAACTAGCACGGAAGTAAATTGCGACCCGATAAGTGTCGCCGAGAAGCTCACCTTATGTGGTTGTCCATGCCCGATTTACACTTTTCATCCGTCCGTTGGCTGTGCTCCTGCTGCCTCACCCCTCATGGGGCGGAGCGAGGTTCAATACAGAAAAAAAAAGGGGGGGAGATAATCCAGTGGAGACCTAAGGTATCTGGGTGAGCAATCCGGTCTTTGAGGGTTCCGTCACTTCAGGAAACATGAGGGCCCCAAGTTGGTACCGTTGTGTGCTTGCGCCCACGTGTATCAGTTCTGGGACGTAGCTCCCTTGTAACACGCCACCGCGCAGTTTGAGCCCACTTGCCAGTGGGGTCGGCCCTTCAGGACCGAATGGCTCCGATCAGCCGAGGGGCAGCACTCCAAAATGGCAGCCTCAGCTTGTGAGGCTGCCCAGCAGTGTAATGTGTGCGGCCCGGCCTCCGGGCCGGCCGCGGTGTCTATTACCGCTTCCAGCAGCCATAGAGGGGAGCCGGGCCGCCGATGGCTTCAGCGGGTGCTCACCTCCAGGGATACAGCGCCGGTGAGCCCGCTTTGGCCGGGACCCGATTTTAAATGGGCGGCGCCGCAACAAGAAGGTCCCGGTCGGCGCCGCTTCTTCTTCAAGCTGAGCTTCCCGGGTCTGCGCATGGCTCCCGCGCCCCGGGCGAAGTCAGCAGCTTCTCCCCGCTCCGGCTCCAAGCGCCCGCTCCGGGCCAGCATGCGTACGGCGCCGCGCACCCAGAGCGCACAGGTCCCGAGACGGGAACGGGCCTCGGCCGGCCGGACGCCCACCGATCATCGGTATTTCGGCAGCTCCGGATTCGCAGTTTCGGGCTCTGATGCAGCCCTCCGGCGGCCCTTTAAGCGGCGCCCGCACCCCACAAAAGGGGAGCCAGGGCCTCTCAAACAGGATAATTATTTGGGCCAGGGATCGGAGCTGCAGTTTATGCTGCCGCTCCGGTCGCCATCTTGGCCACGCCCCGTAAAAATAAGACTTAATGGCCTAAGTGCTTGATCACCCTCCTTGTCGCCCATCTCATAATTGTTCTACATTGGATCTTATCCTGTAATGTCACAAGCACAGCACAAGCTGCTCCACCAGAGTCACAATTACCTTATTGTCAGACTAGTGATTCTCTCCAAGTGGAATGAGAAGAGAATGCCGTTAGGGATCTTCTTCCTGAAAAAGACTTCTATTGAGGGTCCTAACAGCCAATAAACCTTAGATTGACAACCCCTTTGCCGTTCTCTAGGCTTCTAAGCCTGGCTTCAACCAAGGAAATTGAGCTCACTTCAGAGTTCTGGAAATTGCTCACCTGTGTATTCATCTCCTGCTGATGAGTGACAAAGTTCACAATACAGGTCCTCTTTTACAGAGATTGGACAATCATTTGCCACTTGCTGTCTTACTGATCAGTCTGTCTCCAATGCTGTCTCTACCTTGTCCAGTATGTTTTGTGCAGCCTGTCTAAAGAAGCCATCTCTTGCCTCTGGAGGTACCCATTGATATGTTGTTCCTAGTGTTGCTGGTGCAGTTTGGTCCTTTATCTGGAAGCTGTGGTGGACCCAGAGGAGCAGTTGTTCTGAATTGTTCCCATTATTATGTAACAGTTAAAGTTGGGAGGCAATTATGCTAGGGCACTGAAGGACCACTTTACAAGTCCTCCACAACAGGTCCCAAACACTCTCTGGCCTCCCTTTTGATTGACTGGTCAAGGGGATTCTAATACCCTCCTGGTTTTGCGGAGCCTGCTATATTGCATCCACAATTCCACAATGTCCGAGAGGGTCTAGATCAAAGCTGCTTTCACACGTTTCTCAAGCACAGTGTGTCACAATCCAGCAGCACCTGCCCTGTATTTCTGCCTCCCTTGTACCACTCTCATACGGAATTGGGGAAGAGTAAGGGAAGAACTGCAGTTACAATCCCTGATAAACAAGTGGCTCCCCCAGCCAATTCAGCCTCTGGCATGTAGGTTCCACTCACTTGATCATCTCCTCCTAAAGGGTTAGTGTCAGAAGATCTGTGCTCCAGGTGTGGAGCTTGCAAGAAGATGTGCTCTCCGGTGCTCGAGTGCCAAAACTCCCTCTACTCAAGCCCACCCAAGTACCAACTTTAAGACACCAGTCTTTGCAGAGAGCAACAGCATTTCTGTTGTTGAGCCTAAATAGCAGTGCAAATCCTCCATCGATCTCATATCGTAATGTACTGAATTTATGATCTTATGGTTTGTACCACAAGGCCTTTAGACACATGGGCGGCTATTTTAAGAAGAAACACATCCACTATACACCCACACCGTCTCCCAGTTCGAAATTCCTACAAGGTAAGCTCTATGAGGGCACAAACTTCTATGAGGACAAGAACCTTCCACTGCGCTTGTGCCACAGCTGTGAAGTGAACTGCCTATCAGTCCAATTCAGGAAAACTGACAATAAGCTCTCATATCTAAATACACACCTCATTCCTAGGCCGAGCATCATATTAATTGATTTTCACCACTAGACTGGTTAGTTTCTGTTAGAGTGTGGTTGAATCCCCTCAGTGCCGAGAGATGTAGTTATGAACAGTACATAAGAAATGTAGGGCCCGATTCAGAGTTTGGAGCATGGGTTACTCCATCACAAACGTGCCGGATATCCCGTCCACCGTATTATGGTCCTATTATATCCTATGGGAATCTTAACACGGAGGACAGAATAGCTGTCATCTTTGGGACGAAGTAACCCGTCTGCCAAACTCTAAAGCAGGCCCTTAATCTTAACATAGCAAACAAAATGTCTCCCGCTGTGCCCTTACACTTATTACATAGCTCAATAAGCCTTAGCAAAGGTACTGTGGAAAGTAAAGACGTGCACATAGTTCCAAAACTTGTCAAGACAAAGTGTACACATTACTGATAAACAAAACAAAAAAGTGAGCAAATCATACTTTGGCGTGGAAATCCATGAGAATTTCTCTTGGGTTACAAGGCAATAAACAATAACAAAAACCTCCTGCTCTAGCGCCAGAACAACATTTCACAAAAACCACTCTGTTAATTTCCATGTTGAATCTGACTGTTTCAAATTACTCTGCTGAATAATAATTGTCTTCATGACAATACGGCAGCAAACAGCCAAAGAAAGCTCGAGACAGTGGCCAAAAAGACTATTTAAGAGCCAACCTAAGTGACAACAAACATATGGCTGTTTGCTGCGAATGGAATGACTTAGCTCGCAGATGTTTGCGGGTTCCAGAATGTTCCAATGGAATGGCATGTTGAAGGGGGGCTGGGGAGCCCTGGTGAGTTGTTAAGCCTTGTGACGGAGGTACCCTGCAGCGCACAGCAGAATTTAGATTTGTCTGTGGTTAGAACATATTCTTTTGGCCTCCCAATGCACATCAACAAATTAATATTGCAAGGAGGTCATTCCAAGACGAAGAGCCATTACTGAAGGCATTAGAGCACAGATGGGTCACACTATATGCAGATATTCATACTTGCATTTTTGCATTATGGTCGCTTCTTTTGCTGTTGAACTGTAATGAATTGTCTCGTAATCTATTCCATCTCCTTGCCATTAGCAGGCTTTCAATGTTCACAAATAGGAGCAAAGAACTCATTTTCCAGAGCTTTAATCACATAAAGAGAGAAAGCCTAATTCGCTAAATGAAATGGGCTGTGATCACTGGAGCAGAGATTTAATATATCACGGCAAATTAGGTAGATTTTAATAAATTACTTATCTCCCTGAATACTTTACATATGCTTATGAAGGAACAGAGCCTGTTTGCAAACACTGAAAACGCTCTGCCTATAAAAACCCTTTCAAGAAAATGACAAGTTAGTAGAAGTAAATTAAAAAATGAAATGTATTCTCTCCCAGTTCTCCGGAGACGGCTCGGCGGAGGCATTGATTCACGGCTCCATTAAATAGAAATACCAGTTAAATACTTGAATGAGATTGGTTAAAAGCTAGAAAATTAAGCCTGCATGCTTCACTTCTGTGCGCGGGTTAATCACACAAAGCGAAATTCAGCACAGTACGGTGTCCCTTTGATGTCACTTTTTAAAACGCGATCAATAGGGTGACTGCCCCGCCTGGCACTGCAAAATATGTTTAGTTTGCTTAAATTTCTTTTCTCGGTTTGAAAGCTATCCTCTGAAAGTCACTTCGGATTACTGTAAAAATAAAGCTTCTTTTCTACCCTTTTCCTGCCCATCCCATCAACGCTGGTTTGGGGCTGCTCTCTGAAGGGCGAAGTAAGTTTTACAAAACAATCTGCTGTTATTTAATAAATCCGCGCCTCCGCTCAGTTTATGCGTAATTGGCCACAACGGCGCGCATCAAAGCAAATGCGCGTCGAGACTTTTAATGTGTGTGAAATGCACGTTAGGATTTTAAAGAGGGAGATTAACAAACTAATCCGAGTCTTTTTCAAATATTATGACTAATAGAACACTCTCTGCACACAAGACTTAATGAGGCTAATCAGCGGCTCTGCATTTATTTAATGGATGCGATTAGAGACGACATAAGAGTGTATTTTTATCACTATTCCAAAGCTTATGCTTTTTTTTATTAAAAATAAAACATCTCACATATACATATTTGGTCTAGAAAAATAAAGCGAAGAACGTGTAATAAAGAACAATTAAATCATGCAAGTGCTGCTTCTTGAAGGGTGGTCTCCATTAGTGCAGAATGGCAGCTGAAGCAGGGTGGGTGGGTGGGAAGGAGAAAAAAATGTGGCTATCTGTACAAATGTCCATCGTATACCTTTTTGAAACTGTGCCAACTGTACAATAACTGGCCTGTTTAGAGTACTGATGGGGATGCAACGTTTTCGTTTTTTGAGTTCAGAACAAATTGTGCTTGGGCTCGCAGATTTCACCACACACATTTCCCCTGGTATAATGTAAGAAATACAATGCATCGCAAAAACATGTTAATAGAAGGAAAACATGCAGGTTTTTAAATAAGTGGTGAATCCAAAAGCTCCTCATATCCTCCGTTCCGATGGGCCTAAGGTGTCACCATCCAGTAAAACCACCAAAAGTAAAACCTTAGTGTACCAAAATGGTATAACTTCGGCGAATTTAGGGAGTGATTAATTGACTCAAATCAAAAATAAGGCCTATATTAATTACAAATGTCAAACTTTGTCAGGCAATGTTTCAACCACATATACAGAGGACGATAGATGTGACTTCTTCAGGACAAGCATTTTCATGAGGTATCTCAGCCGGTTCAGAGAGCATTGTAGATCGAGTGCAAAGCACTAAGTGCTTCCACTGTTACTTTTAGCTTTCCAATCACTTCACCTTCGCTTTGGGAGTCAAAGACTACAGGGAAAAGAAAAATAACAAAGTTCATTGATTAGGTTTGGAAATCATCAAAAAGGTTACATGCTGGTAATAACACAATGCCAGAGATCACTGAGCCTCACTGGACATTAGGTTAACTTTACATTTATTTATAAAATATATACAACTGATGTGTGTAACGTTAATCAGTAAAAAATGTATCACTATTTATTTTTTTAATATCTTCAGATTATGTTTCTGTAATCAAGAATTCCGAAGAACAGTGTATAGCTTAACTCCTACCCTTCTGCAAAAATATTGCTGCAGACTGATGGATACAGACAAATATTCAAGTAGCAGCCTTTCCGACTGTATGTGCAGAATAAACTCAAAGGAAAAGTTACAACACACCATTTAGTAGTAATCCCAGAACAATATATTCTTACCAAATTCTATTCCTAAATAGTTTAACTTCGAGGAGCAAGCTTGCACAACCAAATTTTCTGGTGATTGAAGAGTGAACAGGACAGTAAAACAGATAGACTAGGACAGAATGTCAGTGATCAAGATATAATTTGAGGCTTTTCCCATACTTCTGTCACAACCCCTCTTAAAACATTGTATTACAAAATAGTTTTCTCCATAGCCTACTTTCCTAACGAATTTTGCTGAATAAAGTAATTTTAGGCTGCACTGAGAATAGAAGAACAGTCAACATTTCAACAGTATTAGTACTAGTAATCTCTGCAGAAAAATGAACACGCCCCACAGACCCTATACTCTCACTATTGTAAATCAGCATTCTGTAAATGCTCACTGTGCAATTTTTGGAATCTAGGAAAGAAAGGATGGGGGTGTAAGTCTTCCCCTTCATTGTCATCCTCCTGATGGATCATCTGAACTTGGAGGGGATCAAGATCCGAACACAATAAATCATGATGCCTATGAAAGCCTATATGTTTAGACGTAAGACTTTCCTCCAGCCTCAGGGTATGGAGAAATCAAACTTAACGCAGCAAACAGCACAGATAGTACATTTAGTGCACGGGGGAAGGGATCCTTGGAGGACAGCACATGTGAGGGGGGCAGGCAAGTCTCTTATGACATTTGCAGCCCTAATAGATTTCAGTCACTAGAAAGTGTGGAGAGTGAGCAAACGGCGACCAGTTGCCTTCCCCGGGGTTCTTCGTTGGATGGCCTTGGGAGGAAGAGGCTTAGTGGAGAAGTTCAAGCTTTGGAGAGAGAGAAGGAGGACCTCAGACCTGAGGGGGACATGGAAGAGGCGAGACAACAGAGTCAAGGTCTTCAGCCCCAGAATCCCTCCCCCCAGGTGCTGACTAGGACACCCCCCAGAGAAGACGACATGCAACAATGGGGGTTTGATTCGGAGAACTTCCCAACCACTCAATTGCAGGAATGTTAAGGGCCCTATCTTTGGAGGTTAAGGGGGGGTTTGATACTTCGATTGTTAACCAAAAGGAGATGCGAGACCCTTGGGAAAAATTGATGATCTAGCGGAGAGAAGAGGGGGGGGGGGGTTTGAAGCCAGCAGTAGAAAGAAGTGAATAAGGTTGAGATTCAGAGGTTGAAATCTAACGAAGAGAATGACTTGTCGAAACTCGAGTCTTTGGAGAATAATCAAAGAAGATGCAACTTGAGGCTCCTAAGAGTTCCAGAAGGGATGGAAGGAAGTGATTTGAAAGGCCTTGTGACAAGGTTAATAAAGCAGGGCGTGCAGATTGCAGATACAGTAGAAAATATCGTAAGAGACATCCAAAGAGTGCATAGGGATCCATTTAGGAAAACCCCGAACAGGGATAAGCCTAGGAAAATATTGATTAACTTTCAAACGTATGTGCTTAAGGAGCGTATGTTGGTAGAAGCACTGAAACAGAAGTCGTTAGCAGCCGAAGGGGTCAGATTTGATATTAGGTCGGATATGTCGAGTGTAAGCTTGAACAGACAATGGGAGCTGGGAAAAAGGATCAAAGCTTTGAAAGGTTTGGGGGCTACGGCCCAATTGATGTTCCCTGCCTCCCTGAGAGTCATGGCTAACAATAAAATGTAGAACTTCAAGGATTGGAAGGAGGTGGATGACCTAATTAAAACACTCAGCGAAGCTCGCTAGTAGAATAGGATAAGACCTTGCTGTGTCCTCTTTTCGCTTGTATGATTTTGTAGGACTGGCCAGAGACGGGCATCCTGGGGCGAGATATAGTGCCCAGTTAGAGCGATAGGATGGGTTTTCCCAGGCGATTAGGGGTAGAGGTTGTGGAGTTAGGGAGGGTGGGAGGTAGGAGGGTTGAGCACTGGGTGGGGAGCAGAGGGGGAAAAAATCCAAAAAAGGAGAAAAAAAAAAAGAAGGTCCTCATCTAGTAGTATATTGGAACAGTATAGGGAGCTCTACCAGCTACTCCTGAAAATGGCATACAGATGGCAGGGATGAACGAGTTAAAACTATTATCCTGGAATGTTAATGGCTTAAGAGTAAAGAGTAGGCAGAGAAGATTGATGTAGTACTTGAGGGATACCTGTGCAAATGTTATAATCTTGCAAGAGACGCACCTGTCTAGCGAAGAATGCACAGAATTATTTAGTTCATGTAGATGGCTTCAGCAGTTTTTAAGCACTACACAGGTGGGGGGAGTAAAGGGGTGGACATTTTAGTAAGAAATCTCCCAAACGTCTCCTTCCAGGGTGGGCCAGTGGACAAGGCGGGCAGGTGGGCAATTGGAAGGCTTTCAGTGTTTGAGCAGGCCTTCACTGTAGGTGGCTATTATGGACCTAATAGAGATGACCCTTCACCTTTGTTGGACCTCTTTCATCATGTGTTGCAGTATCCCGACCCCATAATATGGGTGGGGGACTTTAATGTAGTACTGAATTATAATTTAGATAGGTCCTCGGGTAATAGGGTGAAAATAAACGAAAAGATGCAGTCTAAAGTATTAGCAATGATGTCTCAGTTAGGGATACATGATGTTTGGAGAGAGGATGGGTCAAAAACGTGGGTATACATATCATAATAAAAAATACAGGCATCAGTCTAGGATAGTCCACGCTTTAGTAGATGGAAGACTGAGGGACCAGGTCAAGGAGGTAGTACATGTTGCGTCTCATATGTCGGACCATTCAGCAGTAAGCGTAGATATTTGGCTGCAGAAGAGGGTCTCTCATAGTAGGTGGACGTTAGAGAGGAATCTATTATTGAATGAGAACTTAGTAGCAGATTTAAGAACTGAGGTGGATGAGTTTTTTAATATAAACTCTGGTTCAGCATCTCCGGCCATAGTTTGGGATACCTTCAAGGCCTTCCTGAGAGGAAAACTGAAAGAGCTTCTTCTATTAAAAGGAAGGCCTGCGAAGAGGAGATTACGTGTTTAGAACAGCGGTTACACCTTGCAGAGCTAGAGTTGATTGCCATGGATTATAAAGGAGAGAAGGCTGTGTCGAGATCTAAAGTAGGAGTTGGTAGCTATAGTTGATAATAGGATAAAAGCAAGGTTTGAAGCTAGTAAGCTTGCACAGTTTGATCATGGAGAAAACTGTGGGAAATTAATGGCGTGGAAAATAAGGGCAAATCAGGTTAGGAACAAGGTGGGAGAGATCTATGGTAGGAGACCAGGTGAGGTCGGCAGTAGTACTAGGGAGATCAGGGAGGTAATCCGGGACTCTTACAAGGAGCTTTATTCAGAGAACTTGATAATATCACCGGAGTCCGAGAGTTTTTGGCTAAAGGACCTTGACTTGCCTGTCTTTGAGGAGGAGGATAATAAGGGTTTAAATGATCAGATATGCAAGGTTGAAATAGAGCGAGCTATGCAGTCAGGTGGGTCATGGAAGGCCCCGGGCCCAGACGGCCTACCTTTAGAAGTATATAGAGCACTAGGGGATAGTATTATTAGGTATCTTATGGACTTATGTAACAATATTCTGGAGGAAGGAGGGTCCATTACCTCACTCCTGGAAGGAGGCCACTATTACTTTAATCTTCAAGCCAGGGAAAGACCCTAGAAGTTGTGATTCATACAGACCGACTTCTTTGTTAAATTGTGACTATAAAATCTTTACAAAACTCCTGGCGGAAAGACTGGGGAGGGTCTTAGGTAAGCTTATCCAGGGTGATCAAAAAGGCTTTTAAAAAAATAGGTATCTGCATGAATTGACTCATAGCATAATAATCAGCAGATTTAGCTCAAGTTGGTAAGAAGCCATTAGCTCTCATTACAATCGATGCTACCAAGGCCTTTGATAGGGATAACTTGGTGTATCTGGATACTCTATGTCAAACTTTCAACTTGGGAGAGAGGTTTACAAGGGTATTGCGGAGGATTTACCACAACCCGGTTGCTCAAGTCCTGGTTAATGGTTCATTAACACGCCCTTTTAAAATTGAAAGAGGCACTAGGCAGGGCTGTCCGTTGTCTCAGTTGTTATTTAATTTGTACATAGAGCCCCTTCCCTGTATTATCAGAAGAGATCAGAGGATACTGCCATTCATTTTGGAGGATGGGGCAGGAAGGTAGATTTGTATGCAGATGACTTGATGATATATACTACAAATTTGAAACAAACTCAACCAATCTTAGAGGAACAGACAAATGAGTTTGGGCAGATTGCAGGGTATGCAGTCAACAGGAAAAAAACAGAAATTATTGTGTGGAATATGCAGGCAGAGGATATCCCGATAAGGAGTGAGATTAAATATTTAGTGGTCACGATAACTCAAGACATAGCAAAGTTAGCCGAAGTAAACTTTTTGAGAATTATGAGAGATTCATGTAAGCTAATGAAAAATTGGTCAAACCTCCCTCTTACAATTATAGGAATGGCGAACTTGGTCAAAATTATTATACTAACTAAACTCCTGTTCATCTTTAATGCGATCCCTTTAAAGTTTAATAAAAAGTGGTTGAACAAATTGCAGGGTAAAATCAGCAGTTTTATCTGGGCTTCTAAAGGGGCACGCACTTCATGGAAGAAACTGAGGAGGAAGAAGGAGAAAGGGGGGATAACGGTCCCTGATCTTCATCTCTATGCCTGGGCATCCTTCATGAAAAATATGGCTGGGGTAATGAATGGCGCAGGGCCACAGAGTTGGCATTAATTTTGAGAGAAATGATGAAGACTAACCATGGAATGCAGGGCAACTTATTGTACAAATTTGGGGATCCCAGATATTTTAAGAAAGTTAGGTTTAAAATTATGCAGGACGCCGCAAAGCAGTGGTCTGCAATAAGGAAAGCCACTAACTGGCTATACTATAGTCAACATGCTCTCATCTGGGATTCCCCGGGTTCACCATTCTGGACTAGGGATGTTTTGGCTAAGCCATTAAGAGAGGCAGGTTCAGGGTGTTGGGGGCAACTGTTCAAGGTCGGAAAGCTGATTCCATTTGAAGATCTGGATGCAGTGCTGGAGGGCAAGTTATCTAGATTTAAGAACCTCCAGATAGCAAGTTGGGTGAACAGTGTGAAGGAGGGAATAGGCGACTCAAATAGGGCAGAAGAGTTACTTCACCAATCTAAACCTTGGAGGAAAGGTCTGCCGAGATGGTACTGGATTTTGATGGAAGCCATAGATAGAGAGTTCAGTTTGCCAGAGGAGATTTGGGGAGAACGTCTTCCAGGATCACAGATTAAAGAACTATGGCAAGTATCTACAACCCTTTTGTATCCCACAGTTAAACCTGCCCATTTAAGAAGGAATCATCTGTTTTCAATTCACATTGCCTTCTGGACCCCAGAGAAGCTATCTAAATGCGAACAAGGCAGCGTGATTAGGTGTAAGAAGTGTGGCTTGGCCTTAGCAGATGACGGTCATATGTTTTGGGAGCGCCCTCAGTTCTTTCGATTTTAGAGAGAGGTGGGGGAAACAATCAATAGTATCCTATCGATCTCGTGCCACATAAGCCTTTCAGTGGTTATTTTTGGATGTTTCATAGACTCAGAAGGTTTGAATAAGAACCACGCTATATTACTCTTTTTCATGTTGCTGTTGGCTAGGAAGGAGATATGTAGAAAGTGGGTTAGCACCTTCTCCCCACGTATATGGAGTGGTTTGAAGCCTTGATGTATAGTATGTCTTTGGACTTAAGGATTACAAAGGGATAAAGTAAGAAAATGGAGTTTTGGGCTCCATTAATGAGGTGGCAGGAAAGGAATAATCGGTGAGGTCCTATGATTATACCACCGGCTGGTTCCAAAGGCTCTTGAGGAGACCCTCCAAAGGCAAAGAGCTAGAGACTTGGTTGTCTCCAGAGAAGTGCCTGAAGCGGAAATCTTGTTTGGAGGCTGGCGGTTCTCGATGAAATGCCCCCTAGAAGGATACCTGGTAAGTTGGAGGCTAGATGAGGACTTTGTAAGTCACACCAGTGGTACCAACTTTCACGTCAGAATTTGAATGTGAGCTGTCATTGATACAAAAGCTAGTTCTATAAGCGGCAATGGGACCAGCTTCAACTGAATCACTGGTTTTAATGGAATTGTGGCGGCAGACTTGGGAAATGCAATCACTGGGGTCAAATTCACTGGTGCTAAGCCAAAGGTGGATAAGGCCATAAGAGGTCTGGCTCCGTGACAGCATGGACGAGTATATAAAAGGAAGGTTGTTTCGAAAAATCAGTAGTATTGCCTTGGTTAAAGCCTTTGCTTTTCCAGAGGACATACATAAATTAGGAAAAAGCACATGAGGTATTGGCTGCATCGCTGGAACAGTTCCCGAGAATTCTGAGGACCATTCTTTGGACTCTTCCTCTTCTTGGCATGGTAAGGGGAGCGTTTTTGTTCTTACACATGCTTGTGCCCTGAGATCAAATTCTGGAGTGATTTGTAGGCTTATAGAATATCAAGCTTTTCTCTTATCTGAGGCTATAAAAGGTTTAACCTTCCTTTCATAAACCAACTTTGAGTGCACCTGTAAGCAAAGGGTGCACAATGCAGTGACTTGGTATTTCCCCCAGGCAACAAAGGCACTCCGAATGAAGCCAGTGTCCAAGATGGGCCAACAACAGAAGTTTTCAGTGGATATATACCAAAAGAAAGAAATTAAATCAGTGAAGAAAGAAAACCAACAGTGACTCCAGGTCCTGTATTTGAGAGAGCAGGTCCTGTATTTGAGAGAGCAGAAACAAGAGAGTTAGCACCACTGATTAGTAAAGCAATATCTTAGGAGTCTTTAATATCACTTCCTTGGGTCCTGTAAATCTGATGCTAAACAACTCCATTCTGCGCCAGTGACTCCACATACATTTAGAAAGTTCCATATCCAGCGTGGCATGTGGTAGCAGGGGTTCACAAATGGAATATGCAGAGCGGATATCCATTAGAAATGTTTATACAACAAACCACAGCCGGGACATTTTTAAAATAACTAAGAAAGGTGATAAGCGGGTCTGGGTACAGGGAATGTTGAGTAATGTCAGGCATTGCTACAAGAACCTTCAGCCAGAACAACTTAATGGGGGGACATACCAGGCCACATGATGAAAACCAACATCATCACAATTGCAAGCCGGCAAATGGGAGGGTCTTTTTCACTGTATCACGCAGACAAGCGTAAATAAAATTATCAAGTGCAGTAGCACTGCCCTGAGATCGGAACTGGTCCAACAACAAAAAGGTACTTTCTATGTATAATTGCCCCATCTTTAACATCGCCATCTTGGACTGGGCAGCCTGCACCCTGTGTTCAACTGTAAATGGGAGAGTGGGGTTAGAAAACAATATAGTAAGAAAAAATATATAGACCCCACCATCTTTGCGACATAATGCCCTCCTGGCCCAACAAGTAGTGGCGGCAGTATGGATTTCCATCCGAGTTTTAAGAAGGCCTGCAGGAAGAAGAGAGGCGAACGGAATCACATCTGTCTGGCCACGCTCCGGGACAAGGTTTGGAATACACACATCAGAGTTGTACCAGGACCTAGCAAAGGGTAAATGAGCTGCATAATAATACATTTCGCGGTCTGGAAGCTCAGAACGACCACCCCTCACTCCCACTCGAAGGGCAGAACCAATAAGTCCCAATTAATCCAAGCAGGCCTATTCACCCAGATCAGAAGGGAATGCAGCGTAACAAGGAAATGTTTGTTAAGAGTGATCAGACTATTTGTAAAAAGGCACAGCAATTTAGGAAGGATTATCATTTTAATCAAAGCTGCTCTCCCAGCCAGGAAGAGTGGAAGTCACAACCACTGGTCTATCTAGCAAGATAGGCTGTCTATCACCGGGCCATAGTTAAGTCGAACTACCTGCTCGGGCAGCTGAGCCAATACCAAAAAAAGCAGCAAATGTATGACCAATGTATATCTATGCAAGAACAGGTGATGACCACATGTGTTAAATGCTTCGGTCTATTAAAACTGTTTAGGAAACTGTTCAGATGGATTCCGATCGACTGGCGTCATACGGTAGTCCAGGCATTGATTGTCAGCTGTTTGGGTAATGGAAATGCTTTGTACATGGGAATGGCGGACTATCTGTTTGCACGTCTTCAGACAATCCAAAATGCTGCAGCTAAACTTATCTGCAATAAAGACTGATATAGCTCTGCCACCTTGTAGGAAGCTGGCTCTGTATATACTATATCAAAATGAGATTTAGTGTGCACAGAGTCCAGGGGTTCCCCAGAGGCTTAACAGAGGCTAAAGTAGATAATACTAATGCTCTCTTTTGTGATAGTGTGGTCGAGCAGTTAGGCTTATCAGAGGGTAGTTCAAAGCATTTGTTGTGCTCACACAGACAATAAAAGAAGCACACAATGACTTAACTCCAGACCAATGGTTTATATATAGCAAAAATATATTTACTTAATTTATTTTTAAAACCACAAAATTCAAGTTGCAGGTAAGTACTTCAATAGATTTGTATTTCACACATGTATCAACAGTACTTTGTTTAAAATTGATAAGTCACACAGTTTTATAAAGATTGGCAATAATCTGTTTAAAAATGGACACTGCAACTTTCAGAAAAAGTTGCTGGGTAGAAGAAAAGTTAGTTTGATTTGTAGGTAAGTATTCGATGTACAGGTTCAGTCTCAGGGTTTTAGGAAGTCCACCGGTCGGGGTTCAAGTTAATCCCAAACACTAATCACCAGCAACACGGGGCCGGCCTGGGGACATAGGTCAAAGATGAGATCACTTAACGTGGGCTCCTATGGAGACAGGGGGTACTCGGAATCAGGCCTGCAAGCACGTAAGTACTCGCGACTTGAAGGGCAGACCAGGGGGATTAGAGAAGCACTGGAGGGGGTCACAAGTAGGCACCAAACACACACCCTCAGCAACACAATGTCGGGCTCCCAATGCTGGTCTATGAGGGGACCTCAGAGACTGCAGGTGAGGTCCAGGGGGTCGTCTTGGTCAGACCACAAGCTGGACAGAGATGAGGTCGGGGTCTCCAAGGCCTGGAGGGTGCGGGTGCAGTGTGTTTTTTAGGCGTCGGATATCTTAGACCAGAGCTTTGCGGTCAGGGGGATCCTCGGGATTTCCTCTACAGGCGTCGTTGTGGAGGGGGGAGGAGGTCAACCCAGGGCGGGCACTTGCTCAGAACTGCTGGGGATCCTCTCTAGCTGTTTGGGCCACCTGGACACAGGCTGTGGGTGTCGGGCGCAAAGTGGTTAGAACTCACGTATTCGGAGTGAGGTGGGAGTCCTTGATCGTTAGTTTCTTCTTGGACAGGGTTGCTGTCCACGGGAGTTCTTGGTCCATTTGGGTGCAGGGCAGTCCTCTGGGGCTTGGCAGAGGATGCTGGTCTCGCTGGATGCGTCGCTGTTCTTTTGCAGATTCTTTCAGACAGGCCGGTAGGGCTGGGGACAAATCAGTTGTCGTCTTCCTTCTCTGCTGGGGGTTTCACCTAAGCAGTCTTTCTTCTTGTCGGGTCACTAGGAATCTGGTGAGCTGGGTTCAGGGAGGCTCTTAAATCCTAGATTTAGGGGTGTTTTTAGGAGTGAGAGGGCAGTAGCCAATGGCTACTGTCCCTGAGTGTGGCTGCACCCTCCTTGTGCCCACTCCCTTTGGGGAGGGGGGGTCACAAGCCTATTCCTATTGGTTCCTGTCCTCCAAACCAAGATGGAGGATTCTGCAGGGCGGGGTCACTTCAGCCGTGGACACCTTAGGAGTGGCCACTCCTCCCTGTTTTCCCTAATTTTCCTGCCGGACTTGCTAACAGTGGGGCTTTCTCTGGGGGCGATGGGGGCAACTCAACTAGCTGGAGTGCCCTGGGGCACTGTAACCTGAGGCTTGAGCCTTTCAGGCTCACCACCAAGTGTTACAGTTCCTGTAGGGGGGAGGTGTGAAGCACCTTCACCCAGGACATGCTTTGTTTCTGACCACCGAGAGCAGAAAGACTGTCGCACCATGTGGTCAGAAACTTGTCTGAAAGTGGCAGGCTGGCACAGACCGGTCAGCCCTACACTAGCAGTTTGGCTAACATACAGGGGGCATCTCTAAGATGCCCTCTGTGTGCATTTTTCAATAAATGCCACACTGGCATCAGTGGGGGTTTATTGTGCTGATAAGTTTGATACCAAACTTAGTATTCAGTGAAGCCATTATGGAGCAGTGGAGTTTGTATCAATCAATCAATCACTGAATTTATTAAAGCGCTCTACGTACCAGTGAGGGTTTTAAGGCGCTGGGAGGATGGGGGTGTGGGGTGGGGGAGCGTTGTAGCCGCTACCGATCGAAGAGCCAGGTCTTGAGGAGTCTTCTGAAGGCGAGCAGGTCCTGGGTCTGTCGTAGGTTGGTGGGGAGGGTGTTCCAAGTTTTGGCAGCGAGGTATGAGAAGGATCTGCCGCCGGAAGTCTTTCTTCGGATGCGGGGAACAACGGCGAGGGTGAGGTTTGCGGAGCGGAGCTGACGGGTGGGGGTGTAGAAGCTGAGTCTGTTGTTCAGGTAGGCTGGTCCGGTGTCGTGGAGTGCTTTGTGAGCGTGGGTAAGAAGCTTGAAAATGATCCTCTAGTCCATGGGGTGCCAGTGAAGGTTTCTCAGGTGGTGGGAGATGTGGCGGGTACGTCGAGGATCAGCCGGGCGGAGGCGTTTTGGATGCGTTGGAGGCGTAATAGGTCTTTTGCTGGGATGCCTGTGTAGAGTGCGTTGCCGTAGTCCAGTCTGCTGCTGACGAGGGCCTGTGTCACAGTTCTTCTGGTTTCTGACGGGATCCACTTGTAGATTCTACGGAGCATGCGGAGTGTGTTGTAGCAGGAGGAGGAAACTGCCTTGATCTGTTTAGACAAGGTGAGGGAGGAGTCGAGGATGAAGCCCAGGTTGCGAGCGTGGTCAGTCGGTGCTGGTGGGGTTCCTAGGGCGGTAGGCCACCAGGACTCGTCCCAGGCGGAGGGGGTGGGTCTGAGGATGAGGACCTCTGTCTTGTCCGAGAGTAGTTTCAGACGGCTGCTTCTCATCCATTCGGCGATGGATTTCATTCCCTCGTGGAGGTTGGTTTTGGCGGTGTGTGGGTCTTTGGTGAGTGAAAGGATGAGCTGGGTGTCGTCAGCGTAGGAGAGAATGTTGAGGTTGTGTTGTCGGGTCACTTGTGTGAGGGGGGCCATGTAGATGTTGAACAGCGTCGGGCTGAGGGATGAGCCTTGGGGGACGCCCAAATGATGTCAGTGGCTTCGGAGCGAAAAGGGGGGAGGCGGACTCTCTGGGTTCTGCCGGAGAGGAATGAGATGATCCAGTCTAGGACTTTTCCATGAATTCTGATTTCTTGGAGGCGGGATTTCAGGGAGCGGTGGCATACTGTGTTGAAGGCGGCAGATAGGTCCAGGAGGATGAGGGCTGATGTTTCGCCGTTGTCCATTTGGCGTCTGATGTCGTAATGACATACTCCCAGACAATAGAGTTAGTATAGCTACACTGCACTTACAATGTCCGAGAATGGGCTTAGACACTGTAGGGGCATAGCGCTCATGCAGCTATGCCCTCACCTGTAGTATACTGCACCCTGCCTTAGGGATGTAAGGCCTGCTAGAGGGGTGTCTTACCCATGCCACAGGAAGTGGTTTGTGGACATGGCACCCTAAGAGGGGTGCCCTGTCGACTTAGCCTTTTTCTCCCCACCAGCACACACAGGCTGCAGAGGCAGTGTACATGTGCTTGGTGAGGGGTCCCCTATGGTGGCATAAAACATGCTGCAGCCCTTGGGGACCTTCCCTGGCCACAGGGCCCTTGGTACCATAGGTAACTTTTACAAGGGACTTAACTGTGGGCCAGGGTTGTGCCAATTGTGGAAACAAAAAGATTTTGGGAAAGAACACAGGTGCTGGGGCCTGGTTAACAGGATCCCAGCACACTTTCAATCAAATTTGGCATCAACACTAGGCAAAAGTGAAGGGGTGGGTAACCATGCCAAGAGTGGCACTTTCCTACACATCTCCTATCTAACAACTCTGCACTGGCTGCCGACATGTAAGAGGGCTAAGTTTAAGCTACCCTGTCACACCCATAGAGCTCTGTATACATCCGTCCCTTTGCTACTCAGGCAGAGGATCGAATTTTATCAACCTTTAAGAAATTTAAGATCATCTAACCTGGCCCTAGCCAAAGTAAAAATTATCAAGAAGGCCAGAGCAGGTGGCTGTTCCTTTACCTATCTGGAAGCCACTCCCTGGAACTCTCTTCCTATGGATATACCTTGCACTGAGGATCACCTTGCGTTTAGAAAAAACTGAAAACATGTCTCTTTCCTGATTAACGCTCCTTTGAATCCTGTCTCTAGTTCCCTCCTACCGATGACTCTGATGGCAGTTTCAGTGCTGTGTTATCCCACTAGGAATGATAGTTAGTGCTTTATAAGTACCATAAATAAAATAGAGAGCGACATACCTATAGCGTTCTAGTTCACATGAGCAGTCAAACCATGAACAAACAAATACCTTGACCTTCCTCCCAAATACACTGAAACTCCCAACTGTCAGCGGTGATTCCCCAAAGCAAAACCTTCCCAAAACAAATAGGCGTACACAGTAGGTGATACAAACTGTGAGGTATGACAACACTCTAGGGTGAGACATTGAAGTGAAAACAGACTTAAAATAGAAAAGTGTGTGGGGGACCCAAAACTACAGTGCCCCATACAATTTCAGCAAGAAAAAGCAGGTGTAGTGTTGAGGAGGTGTCAGAAGGAGTCCGCAGTCCACTCCCAAGCATGTAACAAGGTGTGAATTGGGCACAACTAGGTGTGCAGAAGAGTATAGTCAGAAAGGCCAGAACATCAATCCCCCAGGGAGCCAGCCCGAAAGCAGATAACTGGGCTCCCACTCCCAGTAGGGCTCGGTGGAGAGGCGGGTGCAGAGGTGGAGAGGGAGCAACTTGCCGTAATAGAGAGCATCAGGAGCCTGCTGGAAAAAATGCACATTGCTTCCCAGTTCCACCTTTAGACTAACTGGATAAAAGATAGAGGATCTAATCCCGTCAGGCGTCAATGAATTTGCGAACTGCATCCTAGACCGCGCCAGATGAACAACTGTATCCGGGTCCTGATAGTTAAGTAGTCTGGCAATAATGGGCCTCGGTGGGGTGCCTAGAGGCGGGCAGCGACCAAGTGACCTGTGTGCTCCTTCCACCAGAAATGACATGAAAAGCCCTTCCGGTCAAAAAGTGTGGTAAGTATGGTCTATATAAAGGGCACCATATGATCGGTATCCGTAGATTTTGAAATACCCATGATGCAGACATTGTTGTGCTTATATTGTGCCTACAAATCCTAATTTTTTGTTGCAACAGCGAGCAGCTGTTTCTCAAGCTTGATGACCCTTGTTCCAGTAGACGTGGTGGTATACTCAAGGTCAGAAACTAGTGGTTCTACCCCATCAATGCATGCTGCCTGCTAGTCCAGGCGCTCCATTAGACAGCCCAAGCAGATAGTCATGGGGTTGATCTTGGCATCAATGAACTGGAGACTGGCACAGAGCTCCAGAAGGATAGCTGTAGTGGAGTCTGAGGGAGTCTCACCAGCCGCTTCCTGCGCAGAATCGGCAAGGGTAGAGGAAAAGTCCGTACATCGCGGGGTTGCTTGGTATCAAAGGGGAGCTTTCCCTGCTGTGGATCTCCCTTGATCATTGCTAGAAGGTCAGTATGCTGTGCACAAGGTGTACAGCGGGGACTAAATACCAAAGCCATATAAAAGAGGCCGACCAGATATCGCAGAAATCCAGGACAAGTTAAGTCTCAACAATGCCCCAAGTGATGGTCAGGGCAAGAAGCGGAGGTCCAAGTGCCAGGTCAGAGCCGGGGATCCCTACGGGTCACTCTCAAGTCCACCAGCCCACTAGAGGCAGGAAAGCCCACCAGTACTCCGCAGAGGGTCCACCGCTGGGCCATGGTGCACCCAAATCCAGGCACTAACAGCAGATTTAATCTAAGGAGGCCTTGGCAAGAACCCCCACCTGGATCAGTCCCTCCTCCCCTGGTGCACAGCTCAGCGCCGTCACACACCGCACCAACCTGCAGGGGCAGGTTCGCCAAACAGGGGAGGGAGCACCCAGCTTGAGGCGTGGGGGAGAAGAGGCTGATGGCGCTGAGCAGCAATGAGGAGAACACGCCCAATACAGCGGCAGGCCGAAGGGACTGGCCTCAGGCTTAGCAGCAGCCCCTGTCCCTGCAGGGCCTCCGAGGTTGGCACTGTCTTCTAGGCTGCGGCACGCTGCCGTAACAGCCTACCAGCATGACGACAGGTAGCCTTCGGGTCACAAATGCAGTCAGCATTCCATTACCCCACAGGTCACTAGGGGCTGGATGTTGCAGAGCGAGTCCCGCCTCAAGGATCATACTCACCCTACTGAGCTCCGTGCTGGGCCATCATTTTGGTAGCCTGCGTGGCCACGCCCCCTCTTTAATGAGGATGTCTAAACATCATATACAGTGCAAGCACAACACAGTTTAACACAACTGATAAGCATTTGATCTTACAAGAGATCAAGTACAATAAATATAATTATTTTAAGAAGGTCTGGTCTCAAATGTCCTGGAAAATAAATATTTTTAAACTAATCTAAATGAAAACCAGGAATGAATTTTGACCCCAGGAAAACTATTTCCAGCCTTCCCTGTAAACCTGTAGGGATAATGTCACTGCCTTTGTGCTCTCTAAACAGTAGAAAGTCTGCTAGGTACAGACACTTCACTGATATGCACTGCAAATGATATAAAGTAAATGGACAGAGTTTTAACTTTGTAATTTTGGGCCACAAGCAGCTTTTGATACAGTTGATCAGATGGGATGTGTCTTACCAGCCTGTTGTGTGAAAGGGAAAGAGGGATCTGCCTCTCACCCCAGGAAAGACGGTACAGCCAGGAATCTTTCACCTTAGTACACGGTTAAAGGGAAAAGTAAAACTTCGCACAAAAATTATGGAGTAGAAATTTAGCTCTAAAGTGAAGCAACACTAGGGAACTAAGAATGCTCTTGGTAGGAGTATTACAAAAAAATATCTAGCCAAGGAATAGTCCAGGCTATAGAGCAGCACCCAGTTGGGACAACAAAACCCTGGCTGTAAGTATGGTAAAGCAAAGCCGAAAGGATTAACAATGTATTGGGAGGTTTGACCTTCAGAAGAGTCTTAAAAGAAACAACTTTACTATGTTGATAAGGCTTCAGACATGATCTCTTGTGATTTGTTTGTCACAGTGATGTCAGTTTGCTTTTGTATGTATTGTGATAGATAGAATCTGGATCCTGAGAAGCAGAAAGTTACTTACTTATAACTACAGTGCTCCAATGTTGGTATCTTTGAAAGATTCACAAATTTGGCTCATTCTCCTTGCAAGTTGAGAGGTGCCACCACAATTTACAATAGCAGTGTTTAATATTAACATTCATGAATGGTTTTTAAAATTCTAGTTACACATTAAGTAACTTGTTTCTTCTCCAAAATAAGACCCTTCCAGATTCACATGCCTGAGTCAGAACAGCAAGCAGTACCGAGTCAATAAAAGAGAAGAATGACAGTCAAAGGTAGGAAATGAGGCTCACATTATAGGCGAATATATAATGCAGGACTAGTTGTACAACGGCAGTCCCTCAAGCAGGCTCTGCTTCCAGGAAAGTGTCCCAATGAACAGTGATGGGTTTTCCAGGTGGTAGCTTTGCATATGTCCGTATCTGTCAGTCATAGAGTAGAAAGCTACCATTACTGCCCCATGTCTGGCTGAATGTGCTTTTGCTGTGCCCCAAAGGTTAATCGATTTTCTCAGTAACTCCAGCTTGCCAAGGACGAGTTCTTTGTGAAGATGCCCAAAAGTCACAAAAAGCTCATCAATCTTCCTGAACTGCTTAGTTCTGTCCATATAGAACTTAAGATATCTGCAGATGTTCTGAGAATACAGTGCCTTCTCTGTTGCACTAATTGGGTTCTGGGAAAATACTTTCACTATCACTGGTTCATTGGGGTAGACATCTTTTGCCACCTTGTCCTTGTAACAGCACAGGAGAGATTCTTTGATAGCAAAAACCTGTTTTTGCTGACTCATAAAGGTTAAATCCTGGAGCAATACTATCCTCTAGAAAATATACTTTATGCCCGCCTGGTGGATAGGTTTAAATGGGGTCTCAATAAGCGGGGACAGGAATATACTGAGCTCCCACTTGGAGGCACACAATACAGACAGAAGACTATTAACAAGCCATTAATAAACTCCTTGATGTTTCTATAAAAGCAGAGTGATTGTTGCTCTACCCAAAGGGTATATCTAGAAATAGCCAACAGAAGGACACTTTTTAACCATGCTTTAGTGCCAGTTTGGCCAAATGAAGTACTGCAGAGTGTAAACAATGCACACACACAATCTCTTCTGTTTGGTTTCATATATTTTTGTTCCTGAAGATGCTCTGGCATGGGTATGAATTCACCAGCTGTCCTGTGGATTGTCTATGTGAGTAAACTCAATGTGCTCAGGAGTGAGAACGCAAAGCTCAGAGACACTGTGTGGAGATGGTGAACTTGCCTTGAACATATGCACAGAGGTAAGGTCCAAGCCGACGGAATGTGAGGGACCTCTGACAGATGCAGTAGGCTGGTTAACCAATACTGTCTTGGCTACTCTGTGATTATGAGGATCACATGGCATGTCTCCCCGTTTTGATGTTGCACATAATCCTGGAATTAGGGGGAGTAGTGGACAGGCATTTGTAAATGTACAATACCATCCTACCAAAAGATATACCTGCTGGACCCTGAATGTCAATGCCTGTTTTAGAATCCAGGGGGCTGAAGGCTAAAAGTAAGTGCTATTCTTGTTGGTTTCAATGGTGAAGAGACCCGGGCCATTCTTGCCTCAGTGACGAAACACTTTGCCTAGCTATGCCTCAGCCACCTCACATCCATGACCCTCTCTTGTTCATCTGCTGACCACTAGCCTAGTTGTTTCTGGCAGCAGGCAGATATACTACCCTCTGTTATCCAGAACTGAGTCACCCATATCTGCTGCAGTTGAACAGGTGGCTCTGCTCTCTTTGCTAATTAATGTAGAACAAAGAGTGGAGCTGTCTGTTCTGATCACTAATAAGGAACATCAAATCCAAGAGAGAAATGATTGTCAACGGGTTCTGATGGCTCTCTGCTCCAGTACAGTGACATGTAGATGTGTCTCTTGACTTATCCCCTTGCCTTCGTCAGATAGTTCATGCAGGTGGCAACCCTAGCTTTCCACTAATATCTGTTTTACCACAAAAAGCAACTTTTGTAAGTGGAACGAAAAGCCTACCATTTGAAGCCTATGATTTGTCTTTGTAACCACTAAGGAAGAATAGTGTTCATTTTGAACATGGCTTGAATGCAGATGTGACTGCCTGTCAAACACCTCTTGCAGCGGCATCTGGAATGGAACCATCAATAGTATATAAGGGGAACTGAGGATGACATAACCTCGAAGATTTGGCCATGTGCTTTACAACACCCTGGCTCCTCAATGGGATGCAGACACACACACAGCCCTACTGATTAGCCCAGATGATGTTCATATTTTCACTTATCCCCAGAAAAAAGCCAAGGCTCCTCACTGGGGTGCGCAGACACACATCACTGGGGAAAAGACACACACATCTGCGCCCCACTGAGAAGCCAAGCTCAGAGCCAAGCTCCTCGTTGGGGAACAGGAACACATGTTTGGGCCTGGGGTCATCAGCACCTAGGAGAGTCTACCGACTCCACACATTTCTGAACACTGGACATCAGGAAGTGATCTCGGTGGTGTGACCTGCATGGACATCACCACTTTTTCTTTAAAAATATGCCCTGCCAGATCAAACATAGTCAAAAAATGTAATTTCCTTGAAGGAGAATTATGAAATGTTTGGGCAACAGCAAAATTTCCACCACCCAGTGTTCTATGATGGACTACTGTAACTGGCATTAACAGATTAAATAAGTGACGTGTGAAGTCAGGATACTGTCAATACCATCTTCTCATTGGAACAAACCTGGCCTAATCTGACCCATCCTAACATATTGGGAACCGTTTGTATTGGGAGAAACAAGGAAACTGTGGATGGTAGGACCTTTGCAATTTGCCTGAACTTACGGAGTTTTCTGCCACACAAAAAAGGAAGAATTATGTTTTTTACCCATACTTTGACATTTGCAATGGATCCCGAGTAATAAAATCTGTTGAGATTCATGCAAGCCACAGCACTGATTCTCCTGTGTCCCTAGTTTTCAGAAATAGCTCAGGCTGGTATGTTCCCCTATGGGCTAGTTGACATTGTGCCCAAATGACATCCCCCGAGTATCCCCTTGATCAAAAACATTCCCTGGTGTCTAGTGTGATGATCCTTGCCAAAACTCATAGAAACTCCATCCATGTCTGAAAACCCATACTCAAAAGACTGAGGGGAACACAGATTTGTATCAAGCCTTGGGAGGCATAGGTCCCACTCAAGGGAAACTGGACGGACTTAAAACTGTAAAAATACAACAAACATGTTCCTTGTTATCTTGCAGCCGGTCAGGCAGGGTCGGACAGGTATGGCACCCAGCGATGCAACAATTAGGATGTGTAAATGTTAAAAATATACAGTGTAAATATGATATATATTTTTTTTTTAACAAATAACTCCTTATTTTTTCGAATCCAATGTCCTTTATTTCAGTGCTAATCAGAAGTGTGTGCTGCCCACCCTACACACCTGTCAGAACTTGTAACTGGCTGCTCCTAATATTAGGAGTAGTCCCGTGTTGCACCTGCTTACCCAATGCCTAATATATATGGGCTTTAAGAGATGATCACATGTCACATTCATAAAATGTTCAATGAAAACCCATCAATGCACCTTCTAATATTTATTCTGATGTTGTTGTGTTTTTTTAATTCATCAAACCAACGCAGATAAAAGTCAACTCTTCATTTTTTGATAAATGAACCACTGCATCATTCACAATAAAGGTCTCATCTGTGCTGCTCATCCAAATGAACAATAGTTCTTGCACTCCTTCACTCCTCAAGATTAGTGTTTGTTTCAAAATATTCAACAGTGAGCACTAACAAAAAAGCGATGCAAATTAAAAAGATGGGAAATTCTGCAAACAGAAAAAAACTTTAAGGACGTGTTTGTGTAAAAATCAATGTGTGCATATAAACGATCCAAGAATATTAATGAAATTGCAGTGGGTTCCCATAGCAGAATATGACCACTGGAAAGGGCACGAGGAAGTGCAATAATTGCTTTCACTGCGATAACATCACTGAGAGACACGTGGAAGCACATCCTATGACAGGGTAACACATTATTTTGAAACACTAGGACTACTTGTGACACAAAATTGCATAGATTCCTTGAAATGTCAATGAGGGATGTTGTAGGTACGAAAACAGATAAGAAGTTCAAAATGTGTTTATCACAACTTAAAAGTAAAATTCGACACAAGAACATGAATCCAAGTTCTGGCTGCATACTGGCATGACTTCCACTCGAGAGCCCTCAAGTGCCAGTGAGCGTGAGTGACCAACAGAATGCAGGAAGTTAGCAGGCCTAGGCCTGCAAGACCATCAGGACTGGCACTTGTGCTCCATTCTGGTTCTTCAGAAACATAGCCTGAATGTCCTGAACCCTCTATGGAGGGGGAAACTTCGCTTTCAAGTGTTATAAATAGTGAAAGAGTCACCTGAAATCAACAACAGCAAATATTTGTTACAACTCGAATTCATGTGGATCAAAAGATTAAATATCGTTCACCCCAGAAGAATGAATGACCGAATTGAATTAGCTTGGTTTTTGTAATGGTCATGGGTATTTGTTGAAAGTTATGTCAGACGTTCAGTAAACGGTTGTTGCTTGTAATTAAGTTGGATTTATCATTTATGCATAAGTTGTTTCGAATATTATTCAAAATATGATGACGTTCGATTACCTCTAGTCAGATTTAGTTTAGCGTGGTGATAACATATATTTATCAGGTATGATTTTTGTTGTTGATGTATGCCTTAGTAGGACGTGTAAAAACGCTGAATGAAGAGACGTAATTTCAAGCTTGCCACTTAAGTAAAAGCAGCAAACCTGCCACAGAGTCCCTGGAGATCATGCTGGAACATATTGACCATGTCAGAACCACTGTATGTGGAAATTCCACTCAAGAGCCCTCAAGTGCCAGTGAGCATGAGTGACCAATAGAATGCAGGAAGCTAGCAGGCCTAGGCCTGCAAGACCATCAGGACTGGCACTTGTGCTCCATTCTGGTTCTTCAGAAACATAGCCTGAAAGTCCTGAACCCTCTGTGGAGGGGGAAATGCTCGACTGTATGTGGTATCTAGATCTAGTTTTGTTCTACCTTCTTTAGAAAAGAGGGGCAAAACCTAATATTAATTATGATGCCTAATCACAAAACATTTCCTGGTGTCATGTGGTTAACGCCATGTCTCAACCCATGTCTCAAAACAGACATAAAAACATCCAGTATGGCACCCTCAGGGAGTAGAAGAATTCAGGACACTGCACCTCCATGGGTGGAGTTTTGATATTTTCTAAAGAGGCCACTGAAAGAAAAGTGTTTAAAAGCCCTTCAGACATGTTCATGTTTAGCTTTTAATAATACAAATTTTTGTAGGATTTCTTGCTTGATGACGGTGAATTATTTACGCATGTGAGTCTATCAAAGAGCCAATGCTGGAGAATGGTAGTGTTCCGACTGCGCTGCTACACCTAAGAGGAGTACAGAAATATGCTCTGTATTGTTAGAAAACGCAAACGTGCAGGAAGGGTACAGCCATGTTTCTGCCTTGTTAGAAAACACAGCTTTGCACTGTAGGTTTACTGATGCGCTCTCTATGCCACTGACCATGGTTGCTATACTCAAGCAGCTCAGTATTGGCTGAGGACTCTATCTGATTCCCTATCATATTCCGCTGTCTGAAGCAGGTACAGAAGTGCGGGCCACATGGGGTGCAACATTAGCAAGAATTAATATTTTGGAGTCATTGATCAGGTACACCATATAACACTGTTAAATGTTGCAAACAGACATCCAAATCCAGGAGCGAAGATATTTTTGGAGGAAAAGTGTATTATTAACTGGAGGAAATTTTGGTAAAGTGATAAAAAATACTGTAAAATAAACTGTTACCAAAACAACTACTAACTACTTAAAAAAGCAATTAGTACAAAAAGCAAATATCGTTGAAGCATATCAATCAGTTTTAAGATGAGAAACACAAAACCTTGAAGCAGGATGAAAAAAATAATTTAAACATACAATTAGTTAATGTCTGGTCCTGAATCCTTGAGGATTAATTTTTATGCTGAAGTATAGATTTCTTCTACGAAAATTGCTAATGTTACATGAATAAGCCAGATTCTGAGAATGCAGTAAAATAGGCGCACCCTCAAATACTTAGCAAAGCTAAAATACTTGGTGAAAGCTACTTAAACTTACTGTCAATGTTTTGTTCAATTACATCCTTCGCATTCCTAAATATCTCTGTTAGGCTGACAAAGGCAAAGCCAATATCTTCACAATCCAGTTCTTGCTCATCATCAGGGGGCTCACTGACGACTGTAAATCGTACTCTACACAGAAGAAAAATGAAGATTTTCAGTTTCAAGCCGAATTAAATTTTGTGTGGTTGTCTTGGCATTACAGACGTCTAGAATTCGACCAGAAATCACAGAATATAAGTTGGATCATTTGTGTTTAGAATTCAGGAAAATAATGTGTTCTTTGCCTAAATAACTCAGAGGTACCTGACCAATCTTCTGATAGGCTGTCGCCAACGTTAATTCAGTTTATTGTCAGCAGGCACTTGTCAGGTATTGTCAGCAGGCAAGAGTTCCATCTTGAAATACCACAGAAAGCCAAGGTCCTTCTTTACGAGAGGTCCATTAAAACCCCTATTATTTCCCATCCAGAATTACAGTTACCAAGGTCCAAGTTATTCAGAAGAAATAACGAGGATGACATATTTTGGGGGAATAACAAGTGGGTATTGGTGTTTCTGCGCCGAGTCACACATGTATTAACCTGGAGGTTACAGCTACTTTCAGCATCTGAAACCTCTCTCTGAGGAAACAAATACTTGCATTTCGAATACCCCTGGTAACTTCTGTTACAAGTCTCACTTCTATTTAAAAGCCACTTGCAGTGAAGGCCTAAGTCAGGCTCCCACTGTATACAGATTGGTTAGGTGGGATATATTTTTTCGTCCCTCAGTGTTTCTATTCAGAAATAGCTTTTGTTCCCTTCTGAAATAGGTGTCCTCTACTTGAAAACTTTGTGGGAAGCATCAAGAATCCAGTGCTGTGTCCCAGGATTCGTTTTCTAATTTGTTTTCAAGCTTATTCAGGTTTCTGATTTTTGGTTTCAGCAATTGATTATTGGTTCTAGCACAGTGCTTTGGACTGTTCGGTTACCCCAATACTCTTTAGCTTAGATATGTTTTACTCACTTCCATTTCAGGTATTACTTTTGGTTTTTATTTGTATTTTATTTTTTTAAGATTTCAAGAAACAATTAATACACAAAAAAACATGATCAGCACATAATTGTTTCAGCATGGCAGTATTGAAAGAAATGATGTCTTTATAACATAAAAGAACAAGTTACTTACCTTCAGTAGTGCCTTATCTTATAAAGACTCTGTCAAGCCGCAGAATCCTTACCTTAGAATTATCCCCAAGTTTCAGACTGGATCTGAAAATGTTCCATTAGCAGTACCCCAGCACGCCGGTAAGTGTCGTCATTCGGCGCTGCGTGGTGTATTCTGCGCTGGAAGTGACCTCTACGTTTCCTATACAGGCCCCACTTCAGAATGCAGCTTTTTACACCAGGAGCGTGGAGCCATGAGGAACACAGACCGCTGGTGTGATAAACTCTGAAAGGGAACAGCCCTGTGTCTAGAAATCCATTCTCAGAGGGGGAGGATGGGTGGGTCAGTAAGGAATGTGTGGCTCGATACAGTCTGTAGCGATCCACACAATGCTTCATTAATGTAGTAGTAATGTAGCAGTAATAGTTTTACTGGACCAGGTATAAAGCACATAAGTGACCTCCAGCTAGGATTCCCAACACAATTGATATCTCATCCTTAAAACCCTCACACCTCACTCCATCAGCATTACCAAGTACATCATAATTCAGGGTTCTAAAGTACAAGACATTTCCACACATCTCCACCCTTATACAAATTTAAAATGTAAAATTCAAATTCAACAAAGTTCACATTGCATAAGATTAGATACAGTGCATGAACAAATTTCCAATAAACTAAGACCAAATAAAACAATTGTGTGCAATAAGAATTTTACAAAACAAGTTTAAAATGACAAAGAAAATAATTCCTTTGGCTCCATTACTTTGTACAACTTCCCAATACTCCACTCCTTTCCATTGTCCAACGTGACTAGAGAAACCTTTACTCTCCTTGCATGAGAGAACTTGCTTTCTCTTTTTTATTTTTTTTATTTTTTTTTATAAATCCTTGTATCTTCACCACCACCCAATCACCACATCCTACATTTACATTCTTCACACACTTCCTATTGTTATAGTTCCTCTCACAAGCTTGTTGTAAACCCTTTACCCTTGTTTTCATACTTTCACGATCCAGCCTCACCTGTTTCTTCTCTTGTAGCCACATTAGGGAATCTTTAATAGCTGGTTCCCTCTGTTTTAGGGCTATAAAAGGGGAAACACCTGTAGCAGAATGAGGTGTCACTCTATGTGCCCAAATCATCTTCTCCAACTCCCTTCTCCATGACATTCCATAAGCTAAGGACAGTTGAATACTCTTCATTATAATACGGAGCACTCTCTCTACAGACCATTTGCCTGCGGCCTGAACAATCCCACCTTTTCATGTCTTATACCCAATCCCACAAGAAACTCCAACATGGACATTGAAGTAAATTGCACTCCAGTGTAAGTAATTAATACCTTCGACATTCCTTCTTCCAAAAATGTCTGTTTCAGAAATCGCATAACATTACTGGCAGTTGTCTGCCCCATCGACCTAACCACAAACCACTTCCTATGATTGTCTACTAACTGGACTTATAAAATCCATAGCCAGTTTTTCCCATGATTTCTCTGGTAATTCCACACACCTAAAGGGGGAGTTCTCAGATTATCCTTTGTCACTGTTACCACATGCATGACAATCTTTCACTATTTCCTTATCCATGTTAGGCCACTAGAATAATTGCCTCAATCTGCTCTTCATCATACATCTTCCCAGATGTCCCTCTTGTACAAACTTGGATCACTTCACCCTCAACCAACTAGGTGCGATTATGCTAACATGTCTTCAAATCTTGTCTCCTTGAATACTCAATGCATCTTTCACCACAACATACTGCTATACTCCTTCACTTAACTACTTAACTTCTTTTCACCTGTCACTTGTACGTATTTTCAATTCATTGTGTACCACATCTCCCTCTACAGCTTTCTTCCTTTCTCCTTCGCTAAGGGCCAATTCTCCATCAATACAGACTTCATGACATTCTTCTTGTTCTTGTATATATGAAATATCTTCAACTGACAAGCGTGACAGTTGGGCAAGATATTCCTTTTTCAGTTAACATATTCCACCATAAAGTTAAACTCCCTGTCTGTTATCAACTATCTTCTTATCCTTGGAATTATGCTGCCCTTCAAAACTCTACTTCAATTAATGTGCAGCAAGAGTTTGTGATCAGCCTTGAGGTTAAATGGTATTCCCCACAGATAATACCCAAAAATGGATCATACTTCAACAACAAGCTAATGCTTCCTTTTCTATGGTAGAAAAAGACTGCTCTGCCCTTTGTAGTCGACGAGAAGCAAAACCAATAATCTTTTATTTTTCATTTATTCTGTGCGACAATACAGCTCCAAGCACACATTGCTTGTGTCAGTAGTGAAAATGTTTTTCTTATTTATGTCACAATGACCTAATGTTGGTGCCCTAAAAATGAACCTTTTGGTTTCATTAAATGCAGAATCACACTCCTTTCCTCATCAAAAACATAAACCCTTTCTTCAGCAGCACCCTCATGGGTTCCACAACCTCTGTAACGTTACATACAAATTTAGAACAAGATTCTGTCAGGCCCAAAACAACCTGAATTGTTCTTTGTTCACAGGGAGGGGTGCATCCTCAATGGCTTTGAAAATACTTTTCTTCAGTCTCATACCTTTCCCAGAAATTTCATGACCTAAATAGTTCACCTGTTTTTTTCTTAATTGACATTTTTTCTTTTTTATAGTAAATACATGGCTTTCAATCCTGGTGAGTACCTCACCCAACTGTTTATCATGTGCATCCATTGATTCACCTACTACCATGATGTCTTATTGAAAACACAGTACTTTGCTCATCCCATCAAAGATTTTCTTACCTATTCTCTGTAAGACAGCAGATGCTGATGCCACCCAAACGGCATCCTGCAATACTGATATGCTCCCAAACGTGCAAAAAAGGTAGTTGACCATCGTGACTCAGGATGTACATTGACTTGGTGGTAGGTTGCTGACATTTCTAACACACTGAATACTTTACCACCACTCACCATGCTCAGCATTTCTGTGATGTTAGGTAAGGGCTGTCTATCCATCCATAGGTTGCTATTTAAGTTTCTCAAGCCAATGCAAAAGCAATTTTTCCCCCTACGTTAGTTGGGGCTACTGCGATCAGAGCCAACCATTCGTATGACTCATTGGCTCAAGGATTTTATCCTCAAGTAATTTGTCTACTTCCTGTTGAAGGGGATCTCTCATTAGGAATGGTATAGATCTTAATTGTATGTACTACAGATACAGCCTTTTTTTTCAGAATTATTTTGTGGGTGAAAGCCTTTAAGAGTCCCGATTGATCAAAAAACACAAAGACATTTCTTTATCAACTTCTCACCTCATTCCTGATACAAAGAATGATAATCTAGTTGGCTCTCACTAACTGGTTCTATCACCTTAACTGGTTTCTTGGGGTTAGGGTTTAGAATTATGCTTAAAATGTCTGGTGGTGCCACCCTAGAAAATCAGACCCTTCCTTTGTTACATACATCCTTCCTCGAACACTATTTCCTTTGAATAGATTGTCAATCCATTTCAATCCAAGTATGTTTATTTTTTTCCTGTCATATCTCAGAGCTTTCATGTCTGCCTGCTGCTGGTCCCTAACCTCTCAACCCAATATTGCCTCATAAGTACTCTTAGCAATTAATTTAGATAGCCTTCCTGAGTCAGCAAACATCCTAACCTCCACATCCCCCAGTATGATATTACAATGGGGTTTCATCAGTTGTTCAGAGCCTTCACTTTTTATTTCATTGCCTCAATATTATCATCGTCCTTTCTCTGTAAGGCATCATTAACTCTGATCACTGTAAGGACAATTTATTTCACATTGGTCTCCTACCATTTTTCTGCTCGCATCTAGTACTTTTGCTTTTGATCTACATATTTTAGCCAAATTCCCCCTTTTTCCACAAGCTCTGCAAATCACACTTCTTCCTTCATGTGCAGTACTTAAACTAATGGGTCCTGGACACCCACACCTGTAGCACAAAATGACTCTGCGTTCAATCGTGTTGTCGGTGTTAGGATATGCATATTTGATTGCTTTTTTCAATGTAATTTCTTTTAGTTCTGTCTCTTTTCTCTGTATATTTTTAATACTCTCCTTACTCAAATGGATCTCCTTAAGCCAGACTGCAGAATTCCCCTTTCTTCTAGCAATCTGGATAGATTCTTCCAAATTAGGATCCTTTGACAATAATTTCTCTTTTACTCACTTGTTATTTCTGCATCTTACAATCTGGTCATGAGTAAGTGATTCTGTCAAAGTTTGAAACTCATGTGAAACTGCCAAAGCCCAATGCGGCTACATAATTAATTACATCTTCATCAGATTTTTGTGTATGACAGAAAAATTTGTGTCTTTTCGAAAACTTTGTTAACTTTAGGCGTAAAGTGTTTTTCTAAAATTTGTCAGGGGCGGCTCCTCCGCTAAGGTGGAGGAGCATCACCCTGCTGCTTTCAGCAGAAGAAAAATCAAATGATAATAACAAATCGTTAATACAATTTTATTTTTTGCTGAGGCAGCAGGATAAGGCAAGGCGGGGCTGGCGGGAGGAGTGGTTCATGCACCTTAAGTGTTCTGGTCTGTTTGGCCGGCCGACTTTGCATTTCTCCACCCGGCTGTATTGAAGAGCCGGGAGGAGAAAGTTCATAGGGTGACACTCCCTCTGTGAATGCCGACACAGGGCGCTCACACCAATCACAGGGCTGCTGTCATGATGGTGACAGCAGCTTTGAGATTGGCTGAGGGGAGTCTGGGAGTCTGTGTGCTCCCGGACGGCGAGGACGGGGAGATGGAGAAGACTAACCCAGTGTACAAGTTAAGTGTTTTTTAAAATTTCATCTAAATGTTAAGGAGCCTGAGAGGACAATTGTGCAAAGGCTCAAATGAACATAAGGAAAGTGAGGACAAGATTGAGGTCCCACTGAGGGAAATAAATATTGTGAACCTTTCAAAATCTATTTACAATAGGGGCTTTGAAGAGGGATGGCTGGTCAGGCAACCGCAGAAAAGCTGAAATGGTAGAAAGATAGCCCTTGATAATGCCCAGAGCAGAGCCCTGCTGGGCAACAGATAGAATGAAGAAAAGATCCTGAGAAAGGGGGCAGAAAAGGGGTAGATCTGTCTTTCTGTACACCATGCCACAACCTTTACTCAATGGCAGGTGTATACCATCTTGGTGGAGGAAGGCCTGGCTGCAAAGATAACGTTGTAGTCTTCGGGAGGAAGGCAGAAAGCTGTCAACTGTCGCCACTCAAACTTCATGCAAGAAGGCAAAGAGTTGACAGGTTCAGATGGCGGATATTGTCCTACTGTTTCGACAGAAGATTCACCTGAAGGGGCAGCCGGATCGAAGGACCGACTGCAATGCTCATGAAACTAGACTCTCTTGGGACCGGTCATTCCTGAACTTCTTGAGAACGCTGGGCAGCAGTGGTATGGGCAGAAAGGCATACAAGAGGCCTGAGTTCCACTTGAGATAAAAAGTGTCTCCAAGCACGAGCCACCTTGAAAACGTTAGTGCACAGTGGTGTTGACATTGTGCGTTCTCATTGGTGGCAAACTGATCTAACCAAGACTCACTCCACTGCTGAAAGAGATCTTACACTACCTCCAGATGGAGACCTCATTCTTGATCTGCTGTGCATCGTCAGCTGAGTTTGTCCGCCCTGGCGTTCAGAGAGCCTGTCAGGTGTTGAACCACTAGGGGAATGTCCTGACGTTCCAAACATATCCAGAGATGCAGAGCCTCTTGACAGAGGATCCATGATCTCTCCTGGCCCTGTTTGTTGCAGTAGCACATGGCGGTGGTGTTTTTGGTGAACACCTGTACTAGTCTTCCCTCGATAAGGGTAGGAAGGCTTTCAATGCCAGTGGGATCACACAGATCTCCAAGAGGCTGATGTGGAGTCGTCTGGATTCTGCCCAAGACCAGAGTCCTCTGCTCTTCACCTCTCCCAGATGACCAGCCCATCCCAGGTGTGACGTAAATGTCACCACTGTCAGATCTGGTTGGGGAAGTGAGATGGGTCTGCCGCTGAGCCATTCATAGATCGGTAGCCACTACTGCAGTTCCTTTGCGATTTACTCCATGATCTGGACCAGGTCAGAGAGATTACTCGGATACCGTGCCTACTGTAACTTTATGTCTCACTCAAAGCCCGCATATGCCATCGGACATGTGTTTCCAGTAGGATGCAAAAGGCCATGAGTCCCAGCAGCCTCAGAGTTAGCCTCACCGAAATGCAGGCCAGAGGCTGAAACATCAGTATCATAGCTTGAATATCCTGGACTTGCTGTTCGGGAAGATAAGCCCGAAACTGCACCATGTACAGAACAGCTTCAATGAAAGGGAGCATCTGAAGAGGGAGTCTTGTACGAATTTGGCATGTTGAGAGTGAACTCCAGTGAGTGCAAGAGGTTTGCGGTAGTCTGGAGGTGGGAGACGGCAGCCTGGGGAGAGCCCACCTTCGACAGCCAGTTGTTGAGACAGGTGACAGTGTTAGCACAAAAAACAGGTAAGTACACAACTTACAATTCAAGTCTTCAGGGGTTAGGATGTTCACAGGTCAAAGTTCAAGTTGACCCTAAAAGTGCACCACCAGCAACTCAGGGCTGGCCGGGTGAAGAGGTCAAAGTTGGTGTTGGGTTTGCAATGGAAAAGAGATTGCAGGTAAGTACCCGCTGTTTCAGGACACAGGCCTGGGGGGTTTAGGTCAGCACCAACCACACAATCTCAGCGGCACATGGGCAGCTTGGTGCAGGGTGCAAACACAGCACTGGGTGACCAATGCTTTTCAATGGGGGGAATCTGGGGTCACAAAGATGCTGCAGGCTGGGCCCAAGGGGTCAGTTCTGGAAAACCTAAGGCTGGACAGGAAGGAGAGGCACCTGCTGGATGTTGATGGAACATCGGTCGGACTCCCCAAGGCCAGGGGCTGCAGATGCAGGGGTATCTTTGGATGTTGGGAATCTTTGTCGGATCCAGTCGTGGTCAGGGGGGGTCCTACGGATTCAGGTTGCATGTCTCATCGTGCTGCCTAGGAGGGGTCAACCCAGGGTGGACTTGAGGTCGGTATCACCTGGGGACCTTCTCTGGACTGGACTCGGGCAGTGGGTGTTAGGTGCAGAGTGGACAGGGCTTGCGGATCCGCAATGGCTCTGGAGTCCTTTTGCAAGGTTTCTTCTGGACAGGGCCGATGTCCTTGGGAGTTCTCGGCCCTCCGCTGTACAGGCAGTCCTCTGGTGGTTTCTAGAGGTCGCTGGTCCTGCAGGATGCATCTCTGTTTTGTAGCAGGACTCTTGACGCTGCAGACAGGCCAGTAGGGCTGGGGCCAAGTCATTTGTCATCTGCAGTCTTCACTGCTGGGGTCGGCTTTGCAGTCCTCCTTTCTTGAGGTCACCAGGAATCTGGTGAGTAAGGTTCAGGGATGCCCCTAAATACTAGGTTTAGGGGCATTACAAGGGTCAGAGGGCAGCAGCCAATGGCTACTGCCCCGGAGGGTTGCTAAACCTTTCATGTGCTCAACTCCCTTTGAGGAGGGGTCCCATTCCTATCCTGTTGGTCCCTCTCTGCCAAAACAATCTGGGGGATTCTACAAGGATGGGGTCACTTCAGCTCTGGACACCTTAGGGGTGGTCTGAGCTGCAGGGGTCACTCCTCCTTGTTTTAGCTACTTTTTCCACCAGACCTGCTGGCAAAATTGGTGCCTAGTCCAGGTGGGTGAGCATCTCTTCTAGCTGGAGTGCACTGCAGCACTGTAACAGGAGGCTTGAGCCTTTGAGGCTCACCGCCAAGTGCTGCAGTATGTGCAGAGGGGAGGAGTGAGGCACCTTCACCCAGAGTAGGCTTTCTTTCTGACTCCATAGGGCACAAAGGCTCTCCCCCCATGGGGTCAGAAACTTGCCTGTTTGTGGCAGGCCGGCACCGACTGGTCAGCTCTGCACTAAAAGGTTGGATAAAATTCAGGGGCATCTCTCAGATGCCCTCTGTGTGCATTTTACAATAAATTGAATACTGGCATCAGCGTGGGTTTATTGTGCTGAGAAGTTTGATAGCAAACATGCCAGGCTTCAGTGAAGTCATCATGGAGCTGTGGAGTTCATAATGACAAACTCCCAGTCCATGTACTTAATATGACCACACTGCACTTAGACAGTGTAGGTGCATATTGGTCATGCAGCTATGCCCTCACATGTGGTATAGTGCACTCTGGCTTAGGGCTGTAAGGCCTGATAGAGGTATGACTTACCTATGCCACAGGCAGTGGTTTGTGGGCATGCAACCCTGGGAAGGATGCCATATTGACTTTACCTTTTTCTCCCCACCAACACACGCAATCTGCAATGGCAGTGTGCATGTGTTTGGTGAAGGATCTTTTAGGGTGGCACCAGACATGCTGCAGCCTTTAGAGCCCCCCCACCCCCTCCCCGGCCACTGAGCCCTTGGTACCACTGGTACCGTTTACATGGGACTTAGCTGTGTGCCATGGCTGTGCCAATTGTAGAAACAATGGTACAGTTTAGGAAAAGAACACTGGTGCTGGGACCTGTTTAGCAGGATCCCAACATCCATTCAGTCAAATTAGCATCAATATCAGGCAAAACGTGGGGGGTAACCATGCCAAAAGGGGCACTTTCCAACAGTCTGTTTTCATAGCAACAAAATAGTTTTTCACAAGTGCACTCCTCATCCCAGACCTCAGTCTATCACCAAAGAAGATTCCAATAAAATAACATTACTTGGAAATAAAATTTAAAATCCATCTTTCTTCATTCAAAGTGTTGCAAACCAGCAGCTAAGTTCATTTCATAATTAATGTTTTTTCAAATTATTATAGGTTCAAACATGTTCATTTTTAATTGAATCTGCCCACAACTGAGGGCTTCCAAACATGTGCAGTATGTAAATTAGAGTACTTGTGTAGAGCATTACTAGCTGGAGAACATAGCGCTTAACTGAAAGGCGACAACACATGGTACGCAATTAAGAACATGGAGAGTGTAGCATAGAAAGATTAGGAATTTAACAAGAGGAGCTATAGTGTTCTGAGAAGAGATGTGTTTTCAACTTCTTTCTGAACTGCAGGAGGGCAGGTGCAATTCTGATGCTGATAGCTATGTTCTTACAGACCTGAGGTGTGTAACAGAGGAACAGAGGAGGCTTGCATCCCAGTTTTCCGAAGATGTCTAGTTTTGACTGGTATTACCTTTTCTGCACTTCCTGCTTTAGTTTAGCAGTGTCTTGATTCTTTGTGTCAACATCTGCCCAAAGTGGCTGCTTTCTTGGCCAGGTATGAGAGTGCTGTTTCTAAATGAACGAGTTACTTACCTTTGGTAACACATTATCTGGTAGAGACCCTAACTAGCTGAAAGTTGCTTACCTTTGCAACCTCCAGGCATCAGCTTGGAATCCAGAACTTCTGCTGAGCAATACCCTTGTGCGCGCTGTCGGTTGGCATCGTTCGGATCAGTGTGGCAACGTCAGTGTCATTGGAGCAGTCTGTGACGGCACAGTTGCCTATAAAGACACTACCCAGGGGTGCACACATCAGTACTTTTCCACAAACTTACACGCCAGAAGCGAAGAGCCATGGAAAGAAACAACAGTTTTGTATGTGTGAAAAAACTAGGACCCTGGAAGGGACAATCCTTAACCCTCATAAATTAGTACGCAGAGTGGGGGGACATGGGTGGTGTAAGGAATCTGCAGCTAGATAGAGTCTCTACCAGATAATACATTACCAGAGGTAAGTAACTTATTCATCTTATAGAGACTTCCAGCTGCAGATTCCTCACCTTTAGAATACATACCCAAGCCATAATCTCCTTGCGGTGGGCTGCAGACAAATTCATTTCAGACTAAAAAGACCTGTAGGACCGAACGGGCAAAGTGCCCGACTGCAGACCGGACTGTCCAGGCAGTAGTGTTTGGCAAACATGTGGAGAGACACCCACGTTGCAGCCGGCCAAATGTCCAGGACTGGTACATCTCTTGCTAATGATGTGGTAGCATCCTTACCCCTGGTGGAATGCACCCTCAAGCCCTCAGGAGGCTGCTTTTTGGCCAGAGCATAGCAGATTTTTATGCAGAGAACGACCCAGCGTGAAATGGTTCGTTTCTGCACTGCCCGACCTTTCTTCGATCCCACGTACCCCACAAAGAGTTGGTCATCCACCCGAAACCCTTTTGTGCAGGCAAAGTCGAACAACAATGCTCTTTTTTGGGTCCAGTCGATTGAGTCCCTCCTCTTCCTTAGGGGGATGCGGTGGAGCAAAGAAGATCAGAAGGGTGATGTTCTGACCCAGTCTAAATAGGGTCCCCACCTTAGGGAGAAAAGAGGCACAAGTTCGAAGCACTACTCTGTCCGAAAACATGGTGAGATGAAAGAACCTGCATCTCATTTACCTTCCTGTCACTAAGGAGGCTGTCTTGATGGTGAGCAGCCGGAGGGGACAATTGTGCAAAGGCTCAAAGAGAGCACACCTGGGAAAAGTGAGAACCAGATTTAAGTCCCACTGAGGCATGACAAAGGGCGTAGCAAGAAACATTTTTGCAAGCCCTTTAAGGAATCTATTTTCAACAGGAGATTTGAATAAAGAAGGCTGACCGCAGTTAAAGGGAAAATATCCCTTGAGTGTGCCCAATGCAGAACCCTGCGGGGTAAGGGACAAAATAAAGAGAAGAATATCAGAGAGAGAAGCGGAAGGAGGATCAACAGATCTTTCTGTAAAATAATATACACAACGTTTCCAATGGCACGCATATACCATCTTGGTGGAGGGACGCCTGAATAACTTTGCAGATTTTGGGAGGAAGGTCGAAGGCTGTCAACTGCCCACCGCTGAGTCTCCACCCATGAAGGCGCACAGTTGACAGGTTTGGTGGAGAAGCGTCCTCTGCTGCAGCAACAGAAGATCCTCCCAAAGGGGAAGCCTAATTGGAGGATAGATGCTCAATTTAAGAAGCTCGGGATACCAGACTCTTCATGCCCAGTCTGGAGCCACCAAGATTACTTGGGCCCAATCGTTCCTGATCTTTTTGGGAACTCTGGGCAGAAGTGGTCTAGGCAGAAAGGCGTACACGAGGCCTGAGCTCTACTCACAATGAAAAGCATCACTGAGCGAGTGCCAACTTGGAAACTCCAACATGCAATACTACTGACATAGCGCATTTTCTTCTGGGGCAAACAGATCTAACCAAGGCTCTCCCCACTGCTGAAAGAGTCCTTGTACCACTTCTGGATGGAGACACCACTCATGATCCACTAGGCATCGATGGCTGAGTTTGTTAGCCCTGGCATTCAGAGAACCTGCTAGGTGATGAACCACCAGGGTTATGCCCTGCTGTTCCAACCATGTCCAGAGGCGCAAGGCCTCTTAACAAAGAGTCCACAAACCCACACCACCCTGTTTGTTGCAGTACCACATTGCTGTAGTGTTGTCTGTGAACACCTGAACTATCTTCCCTTTGAGAACAGTAAGAAATGCCTTCAATGCTAGCCGGATCGCCCGGAGCTCAAGTAAGTTGATATGGAGTCCAGATTCCGCTGGAGACCAGAGACCTCTGATTTCCACCTCTCCCAGATGGCCACCCCATCCCAAAAGTGACGCATCTGTCACTACTGTGAAATCTGATAGGGGAAGGGAGAGAAGTCTGCCTCTGATCCAATTGCGATTCTTTAATCACCATAGCAGATCTTTTGCAGTTCCTTCCCAGATCTTAACCGTGTTGGAGACATTTCCCTGATGTTGTACCCACTGGAACCTCAGGTCCCACTGCAGAGTCCACATATGACATCCAGCATGTTTTACTAACAGGAGGCCATGAGGCCCAGCAGCCTCAGAGTCTGTCTCATCGAAATACAGGATAGAGGCTGAAAAATCTTAATCACAGCCTGAATATCCTGGACTCGTTGCTCAGGAGGATAGGCCAGAAACTGCACTGTGTCCAGAACAGCTCTGATGAAAGGGAGTGTCTGAGAGGGAGTCAGGTGTGACTTTAACATGTTTATGGTGAACCCCGGCGAATGCGGGATGTTCGCCGTAGTCTGATGGTAGGTGACAACAGCCTGGGGCGAAGGCGCCTTCAACAGCCAGTCGTCAAGGCAGGGGAAGGTTGAAACCCCTAACCTGCGCAGATGAGCTGGAACCACTGCCATGACTTTGGTGAACACCAAGGGGTGCTGGTGAAGCCAAAAGGAAGCACAGTAAACAAAGCGCTAGCTGCCCACCCTGAACCACAGGTAACGCTTGTGGGTAGGCAGGGTGGGGATATGGAAATACATACCCTTCAAGTCCAACGCTATCATCCAGTCTCCTTGGTCTAGGGAAGACAATACCTGAGCTAGAGTAAGCACCTTGAATTTCTCCTTTTTGGGAAAGAGATTGACATCCCGTAAATCCAGAATAGGGCTAAGACCGTTGTCTTTTTGGATATCAGAAAGAGCAGGAATAAAAACCACTGCCTACTTCTGATATTGGGACCCTTTCTATGGCACCCTTGGAAAACAAAGCCGCAACTTCCTCCCAGACCAAAGTTAAGTGATCCTCCATCAGCCGTTCTTTTGAGGGAGGCATTGTGGGAGGGAAAGACTGGAAGGGGAGGGAATAGCCCTGTATGATCTGCAAGACTCATTTGTCCGACCACCAGTGAGGGAGATCAAATTGAATCCTCCCTCCAACTGGACTTACGTGGTCTTGTAGAATCACACTAGGAGGGCTTGGATGCTGTAGAGGAATGGGGGCTGGTCAGACCCTTTGGGTCTGAAGGCACCACCAGCACATCTCCACACAAGCTGTTGACCTTGTGCAGGATGGTGGCTGGTCTGTGGACCGTGTGGTGCCACGCCCCTTTTGAAGCCATGAAAGGGGCGACAGACAGACTGCAGGCAAGGGGACACCGAGAGGCCCAAGGACTTGGCCGTAGCCTGGGAGTCCTTAAAGTGCTCTAGCGCGGAGTATTCCTTTTTACAAATATGTGGGACCCATCGAAGGGCATGTTCATGAAGTCTGCCTCGACATCTCCCAAAAAGCCAGATGTATGTAGCCAGGCATGGCATCGAAGGGCCTTTGTCGATGAAATCGCCCTACCCAGGGAGTCAGTTGTGTCCAAACCACATCTTATTGTAAACTTTGCCACATCTCTCCGTTCCTTAACTGCTTGGGAGAGAATGTTCAGTGTCCTCAGGACCTGAGGCAGCACCTGTGCCACCGTATCCCACAAAGTGTGGGAAAAACAGTCTAACAGGCATGAGGTGTTTACCGACCTCAATGCCAGGCTGATGGAAGAAAACATTTTCTTCCCAAGCTGATCCAGCCTCTTGTATTCCTGATCCCGAGGTGTGAAAGGGAACACACCATGGGAAGTGGATGCTTGGACTAACAAGCTCTCTGGGGTGCGGTGTTGTAAGAAGAAACTAGGTTGATTGCGGCAGCCAACTGTCCAGTTTAGAGGAGCCCCTGTGCTGGGTTTGGACCACGTCTCTGGCAGGACAATAGTGAGGGCTTGATTGAAGGGCGACATGGGTTCCGATGTGGAAGCCCCCAGCTGAAATACCTCTGTTAGGAGGTTAGTCCTGACCGGCACTGAGGGCAGTTTGAGGTCAATGATTTCTGCTGCCCTACACACCACCACTGCATAGGATGCACCCTATTCCATAGCCACTATAGGAGGGGAAAGCAAGCCAGTATCTGGAGAGGTGTCCAGTACACTGGCATCTCCTTGTTCCTCATATCAGTCCAAGGGTTCCAAATGGGTCCCATTCCTCACCAGTGCATGGCTGATCATATAAATGCTAAGGCAATGATCTGGCACCTGTGGGCACGGACGGTGGCGAAATCGGCGTCGTGCGATGCAGTTACGGCTTATCAGCGATTAGAATGGGGCTCGCTCCAACGGTGGGCGTCAGGATCGTGACGTCGGGAGTGGTGCCAAATAAGGTAAACTGTGTGAAGCTGGCGCCGCTCCGGATTCAGATCTAGGAGGCACCATCAAAGCCGCTGCAGAACCTGATAGGGCCTCTGCCAACCCTGCAGGGCCCGAAAGCGATTGGGTGAGACCTGCCTGCTCATGACCTCGTAAAACTCTTTCAATTCACCGGTGGTCGCTCTGGCTTCCAGGAAGAGTGGAAGGTGCAGAGTCGGCTCTGGCAATGGTTCCCCAGAACTGTGCCTGGAACGTCGACATTCCTGAGGTGCATCGTCGGCCGACAGGCAAGGCAAATTTGAAGTCCTCTTGGACTTTTTCTTCTTCTTGTGACTCTTCCCAGAGTGCCCCGAGGACCTCGAGGAGGATGAAGAGAATTTGGGGCACCTGGAGCGGTTCTGCAAGCTTCTCCTTGACCGCTACCTCCGAGGAGCCGCACCAGCCGACGTCGACTGCCGGGTTGCTATTAGCTTCATTGACCGCTCCATCAAAGGTTATGGAGTCATGGCCCAACAGTCCGAGCATGACTTTGAGTCGTGGTCGTGCTCGAGACACCAAAGGCAAAGAGGGTGGGAATCGATCACCGACATGGCACGATGGCAGGCGCCACACGTCTTGAATCCCATCTTCCTCAAGGTCATCCTCTCACAGACGAAAAAACTCTTGACAAAAGGGATGAAAAAGGCCTGTCAAAAAAGACAGTAGGGTAGCTTTGTAACGGATCTGCACTTAACCAACGCGTAAGAAAAGAACTGATGTAAGCGCGCATGGGTGGTGCCTTTGTAGGCAGCCGTGATTTCACAGATGGCTCCAATGACACATGGATCCGAACGACTCCACTCAATGGTGTGTGCAAGGGTATTGCTCAGCAAAAGTTCTGGATTCCAATCTGATGTCTGGAAATTCTAAAGGTAAGGAATCTGCAGTTAGAAGTCTCTATCTGATACCTTGTTTACCTAGGTGATACTGCTGGTATTAAAGATAATGGGGCATAAACAGTGATTTAGTAAGGGATGATGTGGTAGAATGTCTTAAGGCTATTGATGATGCAAGTCTCATTGTACAGGATGCCTTTTAGGGGAGCCAAATTCGCCTTGGCTAGGAAAGTAAGCTGAGCATTTCCACTCACCAGGTGAGCGAGGGCCAAAGGTTGCACTATTTACCTGAAGTTGCATTAGGAAAGTTAAGGGTTTTACTTTTTCAGGTGTGAGAGCTGGTACCATGCTGTCTTAGTTTTCTTAGTGATGTTTTTTTTAAGTAGATGCTTGTTCCAAGGCTAGTCCAAGAGATTTTCATGTCCTGAGGTTTATTTCTGATAGCAAGGCTTCAATCAGTGGTTGCATGGAGAAATTCGAGAACAAGAGGAATTCAATTTTGTCGGGTTGAGTCTTAAGTAGGAACTTGACTTCCAATTCTGAATTCACTCAAAGTACATATAAAGTTGGTGACTTGTTAAATAAGATTTTAAAATAAAGTTAAGTGTCATCATTCAATCCTGACGTTGTTATTGGTATATAGAAATCCAAGGAGTTCCATGTAGAGGTTGAAGATAATGGGGCAGAGGAAAGATCCCTGGATACCTGCAGGACGTCGTTATTGATTATGTGATTCAGTAGTTATACAACCACTGGTTTATCAGTGATTTTTCTGTTAAAAAAAGGCAGTTAATGGGTTAATAGATGCCAAATCAATATGGGTCCACACTACATCTTTTAAGCATGGGATGATTTTTCCCACTGTAAAGTTATCCAGGAAGGTTACGTCTGAGGGAGGCATTGACGATGTTGAGAAAGGGTTTCAGGACATCTCTGTAAAACTATTTTATGATAGATGACGGCAGAATGTCATCTTTATAACTGGTGGTCTGGAGGGTGTTGCAAATGTTGATGAGTTCTTTTTGCCACAGGGGGTCGAAGGTTGTCTACGCCATGGTACAACAATGAAGGATTGTAGATGAGGTTGATGCCTGCTCTGTGTTGAAATTGTGGTACCTGACTTTCTTCATCTTCTCACTGAAGAAGTGATTACTAGTGTTGTATTTGTTCACAGAATGTGAGCTGGTAGAGTCTGAGAGCGGCTTGAAATTTTTGACTACTTGAAGAGGGCTTTGCTTTTGGTAGTTGCTTTGTTATTGATCATTTTCTAAAAGGCAGCTTTGGACACGGTGAAGAGGGACTTGAGAGCTGAGGGGCATGTTTTTCTTGGGCCAGCTTAATTTCTGTTCTTGTCTTCAAACGATGCATTTGTTCTCGGAGTTGGTGAGTTTGAGGGTGTGCGGCGTAATGTCCATAGTTCTAAGGAGTGTGTCAAAAGACTTTCATAGTCTTGATGTGTCATAACTGGATAGAATGAAGTCTCTGATAAATAGGGTGGGAGTGCTGAAAGGAGCCACTAAAGAAGTCCAATACTACTTCTGTTGTTGGTTTTCAGGGATCTGTAAATCAAAAATGAGGAGGCTATGAGTGTGATGCTCAGAGTGAAAAATGGCAGGTAGAGTGATCAGGGTCTTAGCTGTTACTTTTTTGCTGGAATGCAGCGTAGACCTGTGGGTGATGACAAGTCCTTCTCCTATCTTGTGTATTTTATCTATAGATAAGATGATGCAGCCTGCAGAGATAAGAGCATCAAGGATGTGTATAAAACTGGGTGTGAGCCCAAGGCTGGCCTAGCCGTATCGGACCCATGGAGGGTGGAAGGGTAGAGGCACACTTTTGTTACTTGGGGAGCGGTTTTGTAGTAGTGCAGCAGTTTTAAAAGCACTGCACCGTTCCTTGTATATCCAACAATTTCCCAGCAACAATAAAAGTGCCAAGATAACTCTGGTGATTAATGTACCTGGTGAAGTGATATGGGAGTTTTGTCTACTGTCAGTTTTGACTCTTCTAAGGTAGCACAGCACAGAGGGTTAATATGCCTGCTGCAAAGAACACTATGCAGATTACTGAACAGTATGGATTATCCCACAGAACACTGGGATAATGTTTTTGTCAGAGATCTTTGTTACTGTGCAGTTCATATGCTACAGTCATAAGCTAGCACGGTGAACTATGAACTGCCATGAAAGGGCTGCATGCAAACAGCATGTTAGAAAGTTATATTTTTTTCTTGGTCTTTAATTATCCTAATTTTGTTAAAATGGGTTTGCTTTGGTAGAAATAAATTGTTATTAGTAAAGCCAACCCTACCACAGTGTTACGTTCTGAATCTTGAGTTTATGCTTCACCAGACCAAGCACTCTTAAAGAATGCCTACCAGCATGGATAACATGTGAATCCTACACCTTGTAGTCCCCTCTGTCTTTTATAACGTTTTCTATGCACTAACTTGCATACGTTTGATTAATTGTCGCTGCATGTGTGTATGATGTCAAGTGCTCTAACACCCTAAGCTGGTAAGAGAGGCGCTCTAAAACAAATAAAAATACATGTGTGAGAGGGCTATCGGGAGATGAGAGGCACTGATAGAAGGTGATGGTGAAGCAGTCATTGAAGGAACCCCAATAAAGATTGCTATATCCTGGTGCTCTGTAGGGTTATCATTTACTGTGCTTTAAAAATGAATACAATTGGATATCTAATAAAAAAAATTATTGTAGAATGCGCCATTTTTGCCATTTCCCCCCCAAATGTTCTAGGGAAGGATAACGTCCCCCCCTTATGCTCGCTATAAACCCTATGGGGGCTGGTCTGACTAAATTTGCCAGAGCTGCTTTTGCTTCCTAGTTCAGCACTGTGGGAGTAATGTTTCTGTGATGAAGGCTTATTCTAGATTGTGCTGTGTAATCATGTCAGCTAAGTCAGCTGAGGTGTGTTTTTATAAGCATGAGTTGGCGGGTTTGACCTCTAGGTGGTTTCTCTGTTATTGTGTTTTGTATGTCCTAATGATTGAAATGGAAATGAGTTTCTGTGAGTGTGCAATGCGCCTGTGAGAGGCACATTGTGTAGGTAGCTTACCTGAGTGGCAGGGATCCCGGCCCTTCCTGGTCCAAACAGGAAACACCTTTGTTTTCACCCACCCTTAGCTGACAAAAGCAGGCAGTATTATATCCTCAGAGCCAGTGCTTGAAATGGAAAAATAAAAGTGCAGGTACTCTGAACGAGAGTACCTGCTTCTTCCTGAGAAGTACCGGTACCCTCCAATTAAAAGTATTACGTTTATCTTAAGAAGTGCAGGTACTCTCCCTCTCAAAATAAAAAACTACTGGTACTGAGTACCGGACAGTACCGGCCCATTTAAAGCACTGCTCAGAGCCAGCCAATGTAAGGGAGCATGAAGCTACCGGAGATCTTCTGGGTAGGTCCTGATTGGTTGGGTGGTAGTAAGGTAGCAAGCCATGGAATAGGAGGGCAGTGTGGGTCACAGTGGAAACAACCTTAGCAAATCATAACAACAACAAAACTCCTGCATTTTCTACTTATAAATTTAACTTGTACCAAGATTGGGTTGTTTTAGCAACTGTACCATGGCACTTTAGTCTGGATAGCTTATTTTTATTATCAAGATTTTTTTTTTTTAATCTATGCTGTATCTGTAACCTTATTATAGGCCTCATTACAACCCTGGCGGTCAAAGAACGCCAGGGCTGTTCTGGAGGTTGCACCGCCAACAGGCTGGCGGTGCAAACTCTCACATTACGACCGCAGCGGAAGCGCTGCGGTCGCACCGCCGCGAACGGGGGTTTTCCGCCACATTGGTCCCGGCGGATTCAATCCTCCAAGTCAGAGCTGCCGAGGGTATTACTAGTCCCCCTCCCGGCTGGCGGAAAGGGGAGTCGCAGGGCATAGCAGACAGTGAAAAGCGCGACGGGTGCAACTGCACCCGTCGCACCGTCGCAACACCACCGGCTCCATTTGGAGCAGGCTCCCATTTTGCGGCCGTCATCCCTGCTGGGCCGGCGGGTGGAAACTCGGGGATGTCGAAATGGCCACTGCGGGAGTGCGGCCGCATGGCGGTTACAACTTGGCGGGCGGCAATCTGTAATGAGGGCCTATGTCTCTATAATTAAGTCAGTAATGACACACTTCAAACACATCAGTAACAGACCACATGACTTTCTGTCAGTCCTGGGGGATATAATAACTGGCTCCCGGATGGAAAACAGGTGGTATGCCCACATTGACAGCACATTTAGACAATGAAATATGCAAAACAGCAACAATAGACAGGCATGCACATTTATCACTAGCTACCGTTCGCTGATTTTCTCGGCTCCGTCAAGTACCGATTTTAAGAAATTCCTTCTTTCTTGATTATTCTCTCTGTCCACCAAAATCACTGTGGAGAAAAAAAACAGAGCAGTTAGTCAAGGAGTTGAGGCTGGCCGTCGTCTTTACAATGGAGGGGCCCGCGGAGAGGAAGAGACGCAGTCTAGTCTCTCTCCGCGGGCATTTTCGGGAAGGGAAGTGGCGCGCAAGGCGCCTTATTGGTAGAGAGGTAGGTAGGGGTGGGTCTTAGGCAGGGTATATAAGGGGGGTGGAGGGTGGGGTCGGCCTCTTTACCGCGCCGACGTTAGGTAGGAAGGAGTTGTTATTTAGGACCACCCAGCTTAGGAAGACAGAAGGAGGAGATCGTAGGTAGGCAGGAAGGGGTAAGTAGGAGCGGTTAATAGTCATTTAGGACAGGTGAATTCGAAGGGATGGCAGGAGATGGGGGAGGGTGGAGAGCCAGGTGCGGGCTTGTCCACCCTTCCAGGGGGAAAAACAAGGATTTGAAGGATCAGAGCGGGGAGGGGTAGGCTACAGGCAGGGAAGGCATGGGAAGAATAGGGGAGTAGATATGGTAGGGAAATTGAAGGGAGATATTTTAAGGAGGAAATAAAGGAAAAGGAATTGTTTAAGTTAAAATCTGTTAAAGGAAATATAGTCAAGTTTTGAGTAATGATGTTTTAAAAACCTGTTCTAATAAATGACCTTTTACACCAACAAGAGTGTCACGCCTGTATGTCCCGATGTGTGCCTGTATCAAAACGGAAGATGTCTTCCTTCGACCGTAATTCTCCCGCCAAAGCAGCATCTTGGGGCTTATGTCGCTGGGTCCCACCAGTGAACCCCCTGCCAGGTAATCGTTACTGTTGATGTGGAAAGCGATTTTATTTGGACCCAGAGTTATTACAGGGTAAAGTTGATTCATGATTCCAACTCTGCGGTCTATGTCGAATCACCTTTTTTGCTAGCTGTGACCGTATCTTATCTGAAGTGGGTGGATGTATGCCAAAACGATCGAGTTCAAAGACACTGACGTGGGGAGAAATCACTAACAAGCCGTTTTATTCTCGTGGCCTGTCAAAAAAGAAGCATGCGCTGGTTTTGCGTGTCAGATGCCTGTCGTCTTCCATTAACAGCACAGCCAGGCATGACTGTAAAGGGCAGCGTCCTTCTTTAAATTCCATTGGACTAGATTTTACTATATTATCTTTAACGAAAGAAGGCAGTGAGTAAGACACATCACGGGTTTTCTTTAACAATAATAACCACCTTTTGCGCAATTTATTTTTCCGCCCAGTGGCTATCCGTGGGGTATTTGTGACACAGGGTCACTATCACACGTTTATAGACTGGTGGAGAGCGGCGAAACATGTTTACTAAAGCTGCCAAACACAAATTTAGACAATAATAACGAGGCACTATATTGACTGCTCATTCAAATGTACTACTTACTGCCCATTTAGCTGGACATCCCTCCTATGAGGTGCTTATGTAAAGAGATTGAGTTATATCAAATGTACATTTTTTCTGTTTGTTATTCTGGGAAGTCTAAAGGCGCAAATTAACATTTGTAGATTTCTAATTTTAAAGTTATGAGTGGGATCTTTCAGATGAGCTTCTTCCTGCCGGCAACCACTTCTATGTCCCAAGATCTTCGTGTGGCCTTTTTATGTGGGTAGATTTGCGGCCCTACATCACCACAACTTACATTAGCTCACGCGGTGGCAGAAATCTGGGAACATTGTCAGAACCAGAGAACTCACTGCTCTCCTCCTCATCGCTGCCTGAGAGTCTTGCCCAACTCCCAAACAACCTCATAATCAAAGTGATCACTGCTCGAGAGCCATATGCATCTCTCTGCTCACATCTCCTGCCTCATCCATCTTACAGGAACCCCTGCCTGACAGGTCCATCCTGACTAATATCCAATCTGACCAACCCAGGGACCACTGATTAACATATCTATTTCCACACCCCAATTGGTGCCCTTCTGGTCACTGTCGCTCCTGATACCTGCCATTGCCCAGAAAAGTATTACAATGATCATTGTGTGGAAAATATGCACAACTTAATTCGGTCCTTTACCTTCGAGGTCACATTAATCTCCGTATGACAAACCATGCAGCGACCCCTGGGAAAGTACTTTTGAGGCTCCATTTGTTGAAATTTATATCGGAATGTCGTGTTTCAAGTTGCGACCGCCATCTCAGATTCAATTTACACTTGCTGATGAGACTGCGAGTATGATGTTTCCACTATTTATTTTCTGCTCCTTATATTGGATATTCACTTATTTGGTGAGATCTCTGACCGATAATGCTGGAAGCTATTTTTAAATAACATTGTGACAGTTTTTATTGCTCTCTGGTACACAGAAGTAACTGGGGACCTCTCTTCAGTAAAGCAAATATCTTGGTGTAATTTTCTTTTTCTCGAAGTTTGTCAAAATTGTATCTCCTTTGGTGTGAGAGATGGTAATTTATTAAATACTGCGCTGTTCACCCTTTAACACCACATATTACTATCTGATTCATTTTCCCACCAAAGGTCGGTACATCAGGAGCCTAATTCAGTCTTGGAATGTAACCACCCACTTATAGAAAATACAACTCCTTTTAATGACATGGCACAATCAGCTGCTTCTCGTTCATTATTTACATCCAATTCCTCAATGAAAATTTCAACAACTTTAAATAATAAGAGGTTCAAACAGGATTGTCCGTCCCCAAAAAAGTAGTCAACTCCAATTCAGTGGCGATTTTACTGGATGAAATTAGAGCTCTTCGCCCCTTTGTGGAAGAGACCAATAGTAGAATTCACAATCTGGATGAGAAATGGACTACTATAGAACAAAGAGTTTCAGAGGTTGAACAGCGCGTTATTGACTTACAAGATGAATCTAATAAAATTAAAATTTTGGAAAAAGAGGTGCTTCAATTGAAGAAACATTCAGAAGATTTAGAAAACTGGAATAGACACAATAATTTACATTTATATGGGCATCCAGAAGGAATATATATATATATATATATAAACATATATATATATATATAGAGAGAGAGTCCAGTTTAATTTTTTGCCTCCTTCTCACCGCAATTATTGGATCTTCCTCCTACCACTAACTTAAATATTCAACCAGCACACAGATTGAGTCAACGTCTCTCTTCATCTGATACTTCTATTCAACCTAGAGAAGTGATTATACTATTATTGGAGTTTGCTGATCTCCCGAAAGTTTTGAACTCAGCTAAATCTAAGAGACAACTTGTTTGGTCAGGTAAAAAGATTTTTATTACACAAGATGTTTCAAATGCTACAGCAAATAGGCAAAAAGAACTCCTCAACCTTCATGCTGCCTTACACACTATGGGAGCCCGTTATGGACTTTTTCATCCATGTCATTTCAAGGTCACATTTCAAAATAACACTACAACATTTGATAATCCAGCTATCCTTCGGAGTTTTATAAACTCTCACATGAATACGTCTATGGACACCAGTGCGTCCTCTAACCATTAGATTGTTTCATTATTGTCCTTCCCTGAGAGTTCTCTTAACTTTAATGCGTATTATTATAGTTTATTGAAGAGATTCTCTATGCACTAACTAATTTTTTCTTTCCTAACAGATAATTCTCTCTTTTGAGAAGTTCTCCTTCCCTTTTTCTGTGTATAGTACCATTGCTGGTGTGTGGCCCTTGTGGGATGTGCCATTTTCATTAGTGTTGTCACCACCCCACGTTTTCTCCTTATATTTAATCCAGGTATATGTTCACAGTCATCAGTTTTTCAAATGTACTGTCGTTTCTTGTCCTTCTTTTTGTTTCCTATCCTTTTGTTCCTCTTCCTTTCTTACTCATGGTCTAATCTTTCCTATATATGTACTCTACTAAATTTATTATTTTTCACTTCTGTTATTCTGAGGTTTACACTTTGTGCTTACTTAATGCTCCGAATTGTCCTCCTTAGCTCAATGTATTTATTTTTTAAATATCATATTCAGAATAATCTCATGGAACATAAAAGGTATTGCTATTCCTATAAAGAGACAGAGAGTATTATCTCCTATGGCTAAGTTTAATCCAGATGTAACTTTGCTGCAGGAAATTCACTTGAATGAAACTGAATCTTTAAAACTTAAACGAGGTTGGGTGGGTTCTGTGTTGGCATTCCCCCAAAACTGCTAAAAAATGGAGTAGTGATTTATGTAAGAAATATTTAATTTTAAAGTTATTTTGCAAGAGATTGATGTTGAAGGTAGATGGATTATAGTTAAGTTATTAATTAGCAAAACTCCCATAACAATCTTTAATGTTTATGCTTCCACCCAAACGGATTATCAATTTTGGCCCATTATATTACAGAAATGTCTCCAATATAAAGATACTTATTTTATTTTACGAGGCGATTGAAACCAGATTATGGATCCTTTTTTTGGACAGACAATTTTCGGTTAGGTTTCTCACAAATAAAATGCATAAACAGTTCAGTGCAGTTATTTCAGAATCTTTTTTAATTGACTCCTGGAGATTCTGTAACCCTACCTCACGAGACTATACTTTTTACTCTAATACACATGGGTCACTGACTAGATTAAATCATATTTTTATTTCTCAGTCTCTATCTCAAAATATTATACAATCAAACATTAGTCCTATCCTGCTTTCTGACCATGCAATGGTGGTTACAGATTTTGATTTGATTCCTTCAACATAATCTCCACGCCGGTGGCGTTTCAATAATTCTCTATTAGAAGACCCACAATTTTCCATATCCTTCATATCGTTGGCTACCAATTTTTTTTTTCACTTAATGATTGTCCAGGAATATCACTCTCACTTTTGTGGGACACTTTTAAAATGGCAGCTAGAAGATTTATCATTGGTTATGTTTCAAGGAAAAACAAAGAGCGGATCAAACAACATAAGCAGCTGTTAAAGTCAATCAAATTATTGGCACAGCAGTTTTATACTTCTAAGTCCAATGAAGTTCTACAAAGACGTTTGAAAGCTAAATTTTACTTTAAAGAAATCTCAATGAAGGAAGCCTCCTCTATATTGATGAAAAGTAGTGCTTTTTTTAATGGTGGGTGTAATAAAGCTGGTAAAATGTTAGCCAACTCTTTCAAGATTGAAAAACAAAAATGTAGAATTGAATTCTTGATTAATGTGCATGGTGCACAAATTTCTAAAGATAAAGATATTTTAAAAGAATTTTCAAATTTTTACAAGACATTATATACTCCAGATACTCAGATGCACTCAGTAGACATCGACCCCTATCTTCAGAACTCTCCCAAAATATATCCTTAAGGGATATTTTGACAACTCTTTCACTTTACATAAAGGGAAGACACATGGCCCAGATGGCTTTACGGTAGAATTTTAACCTCCATTTTTCAAACCTTCTTTCCCCTAAGTTACTAAACCTTTTTCCACATTTTTTTTTTTTTTTTTTACTACTGAAGGTTTTATTTCGGGTACATTTCATGAAGCCACAGTCTGTCTTACTCATAAAGAAGGAAAGGATCCAGCTCAGTCTAAAAATTACAGACCTATTTCTTTACTAAATGTGGATTATAAAATATTTGCAAAACTTTTAGCCTCTCGGATTGAAGATTTCCTTCCCCAAATAATAGGTAAAGAGCAATCAGGTTTTATAAAAGGTCAATTAATTTCTGATAATACTAGATTTTTCTCAATGTCTTAAGTAGAGCCCATCTTTTTAAATATCCACTTGCAGCCATAACTATTGATGCTGAAAAAGTTGGGGGTATATGCTCAAATCTTTAACCTGGCATGGATTCGGCCCGAAAATTACTGATTTCATTTGGCTGTTATATGATTCTGCTAAAGCCGCAGTTTCAGTCAATGGTTAAATTTCCTCATATTTTTCCCTTTCCAGAGGAGTTTGTCAAGCCTGTCCTCTTTCTCCCTTGCTTTTTGTGTTAGCACATAAACCATTTTTATCTCACATTCAGCAGAATTCCTTCATAACAGGTTTCCCATATGGTGATCAATCTTTGAAGTTAGCTGCGTATGCTGATGATATCCTCCTTTTTATATCTCATCCTGCAGTCTCTCTTCCTGCATTACTCCATGAAATTAATTATTTTTCTGAAGATTCAATATATAAAGTTAACATGGATAAGACAGAAATTCTCCCACTAAATAAATCCTTTACCATGTCTTCTTTTCAATGGACTCCATCTAAAATAAAATACTTGGGTGTCTGGTTTGGTAATTCAGTTCATAAAACTTTCAACACCAATTGTAAAAGATGCTTTACTCACATTGAGAACTTCATCTCTTCATGGCATCAGTTATTCTTATGGGGGCGCTTAGATTCAATTAAGATGGTGATATCCCCGCTTTTGCTTTTTTCTATGTTACCTGTTAACATTCCCCAATCCTTCTTTAAGGAATTGACTTGCTACTTTCTAAATTCTTATGGAATAACAAAAAAGCCAGAATTTCTATAACTTTTCTTAAACAAGCTAAATTATCATGTGGAGTTAATTTTCGTGACTTTGTCTGATACCATAAGGCTTTTGGTTTATGCCAAGCTTCTCTTTGGCTATCCAAAGTTCAGTCTTCCTTTCATCCACTGTGGCTGGATATTGAAAATAAATTACTTTCTTCTTTTACCCCACAAGAAATGTATTCCTTTTCTTCTAAATCTTCATTTACTTCTATACCCCTGTTTTGACATTCAACATCTCTACTACGGTCATTAAATCTTCCTATTACTCTTTCTGGATACACCTTCTTGTCCATGCCTATATTGTATAATAAACTTGTAAGAATTCATAATAGGCCTTTTTTTTTTTTAGAAACCTTGGAGAACTAAAGGTATTATGTGGATATCACAGTTATTTGAAGGAGATGCTCCTATTACCTTTCCTCAATTTAAACATAAATTTCATATTCTACAATCTTTCCAATATCGTTTCTCATTTATGATCAATGCTGTCTTAGACATTTTCTTTACTTTACCAATTAATTCTGCTACTGTTTCTAGCACTCCAACTCTACCTACACTCCAAACTTTTAATCCTAAAGCCTACACAATATATGTTTGTTTCTCCTCCCAGTCCAAGTCGTCCTAAATCTAAAATTGAGTTGCTTGGGGAACATGATCTATGGATCTCCTGGGATGTCTCCTTTTGGCATTAGATTTGGGTTTGTATTAATAAAATATCACGTGCAGCTAAAATAACACATTCATTATTTTGTATTTATAATACACTTTACACTACTCCATTTAGCAGAGTTAAGTTTTCCATGGATACATCATCTACATGCTGGTCTTGTGACTATCCCAACAGTAATCTAATGCATATGTTATTCTGATGCAGTAATACATTGTCTTTTTGGCATAAGATTCAGGCCCAAATTAAGCAAGTTTTTTATTTTTCTCAATCTTTTAATATCCTAAATTTGTTCTTAGGTTCCTTAACTAATCAGTGTATTCCCCTATTATCTAAATCCAAACTGATAGATATATTTTTAGCAATTGTTTTCCATCAAATAGTTATAAATTGGAAGTGCTCAGCTAAAATATTATACAAGATATGGTGGGAATCTGTCATCAGCACAAATTAAATGTTACATATACATCTTCCTGCACAAATACATATAACAGAGAATCCTTGTGGTTACCAATGACTACCTTTCTTCAAAAGAAAGTAGATCAAGTTGCTCCTGTTTCTAAAACACTTTAACATAATTTTCAACCGCTGTGAATGTTTATCTCTCTCTCTAATTTTTATATTGCAATTTTGGTACACCTTTGAATACAAGGTTTATTCAGTATTGCTTCTTTTATAGGTATACAAATGCTTTTATTTTATGTTACAATAAGTGAGAACCTGACTTCGTATTGATATATATTTATAGAAATGTTTCCTTGTCTTCTTCCCTATTACCCTCACTTCCCTCTTTATTTTTGAAATATTTCATAAAAAGCTTTATTGAATTAACTATTCATGTTGAAATGTGCTTATATGACAGTATCTTTTTTGTTATCAAATTTAATATTTATGTTTGTTGATGTTAAATCTAGCGTTTTTAACTTTAAAAAAAGATGAAGTAGAGGCTTGCATTAAACGTTTTAATTTTTTGTTTTATGTTTGGGAACATACTATGCAGCAAAATGGACCAAAAGTCAAGAGATAGCATGTGCTGATCCAACTTCATGGACTTCAAGTAAAAGGTTAGCTAAGAATTTCCTCCATCAGTCAAGAAAAATATGCCTTCTGGAGTGGGGGAGCTGGTGGACTTGGGGACATGGCCGAGTCAGATGGGGATTAGGGAGGGACTCAGGTTTCCACACTAAATGAACTACTGCATGTCATTCCAGGCTTCTAGGCCACCCTGGAGCTGAAAATAGACACTGTGGCAATGGATGTTAAATTGACCAAGGAGGACATGGGCCAGATGGCGGAACGAGTGACGGCGATGGAAAACACCCTGAAGGAGCACTCCGGATCTATAAAAACCCTGAAGGCTGAAATCCACACCTCCACGAAGCCACCAAACTACTCCACACACGTGTGCTGAGGATGATGAAGGCAGGTCACGCTGCCACAATGATGAATCATAGAAATTCCAAAGAAAATGGAAAGCAATAATGGGAGAAATGTATAGAGGAGCTCCTTTTTGCCAGTTTGACCTCAGAGGACTTCTCAACAAATTTTCCAGTGGAAAGGGCCCACAGGATACTCGTGACAGCACCAAAACCCGGAGCAAGACAGAGATCAAAACTTCAAGGACAGGGACGCTGTGCTGAGGGTTGCCCGACAGCAGAGCCCGCTTCTATATAAGAAACACATGATCAGTATGTTCCCTGACTTCATGGAGGAGGTACAGGTCAAGAGACACTCATTCAACAAAATCAAAATTAAACTTAAGAAGCATAATCTACAACGTTCCCTACAATTCCCAGTAAAATTGTGCAGTGGACCACAGCAAGGCTTAGTTCAGCACAATACTGTAGGAGGCCTGGGACAGCTTGGAGAGATGGTGCTTGGTTCGTCCTGGAGGTGGCCACCCACCACCCCACTAGCATGGAGAGGACCATGGGCAGCAATACGACATGGCCTGGGCACACCCCTCTGATTGGGGACGAGTGTGCTACTGAGCAGGGACATGCCATTGCCATGGCAGAGGGCGGGGAGCAGGCAAGACAGCATGTCACAATTCATTGAGACAGTCTCCAGCCTCAGGCAATGAGCTTTGACCCTGAACACTTTGTTTTTTTAAGGTTTGATGTTTGGACAGGAATTGCATGAGACATCACGGCATTGGGGGGAGAGGGTAGTTCCTCATTCGCAGCCTGAGAATGTAGGGTGGAGGGTGTTGTTTTGGGGAAGTTGACATTGACACAATAGTATGAGGATGACATTCTAGAGTGGGCAGAGGGTCCTGACAATAGGGTTGGGAAAGTCAGAATTGGGGTGGGAGATTGGATAGGATATTGGGAGTTCACCCTGCTCTCCTGGAATGTGAATTTACTAGGGAGTATGCTTAAAAGAAGGGTGATGGATGTCACAGTATTTGATCGGGCGAAACCCGATCATACTCTTCAAAACAGGAAACCAACTTGGTGGGCAATAAGAGCACTCTCTTGGTAAGTTGATGTTAAAGGTGTATATCACACTCAAGATTCATTACAGGATCCAGGGGGTGGGTATACTGGTGAAGAGATCTCTCTCACTGACAGTCCCTCAGGACTTGGACTGACCCAGGGGGTTGTCACGCTTTGATCTTGGGTAAATGGAATGGATTGTGGTACTTCCCACTAGGCCTACCGGCAGTGATGCTACAGAGGGCTGGAGACAGGCTGACACAGATCCACCTGCAATCACAATTATAGCAGGTGAGCTAAACATGGTTTTAGAAACTGAAGTGGATAGGATTACGCAGGACTAGAGACCACTAGGCAAGAACACTCAATTGAAAACACCTATATCAGTAATGGGCCTGACAAACATAAAGCGCGAGGCAAGACTTGCAGACCGCTGCTACTCGTATGCAACCCAATTGGCAGGATCTATGTCCCAACTGGACCGGCTCTTGGTCCCTTGGACCCAGTGGAAGCGATGCAGTGATACCGCATATCACATGCCTGGGATGCGGACGCGGGAGGAGGGCGGTTAGTGGGGGGGCATGGAGGCTGGGAGACCTGGAGGTTTGACCCTTGGGAGCTGAGAGACGAGAACACACCTGATTTCCGTCACGGTGCTTAACTTTAAAAAGGGTACTAGCTCTGTCACCTCAGACACTACAATAGGGTAGGCCAGGACAAGGGTGAACGGGTCCTTGTCACAGCAATTTCCCATAAGCTGAGCAACAGGGATACCGACTCTCTCTCTCTGCGCATTGGTTCTAGAGCAATTGGCATGCTGGCTATGGTGGACACCCAGCTCTGGGATCTAAAGTCGACCGAGGACTGGGAAGACATTAGCTCTCTGTATAAGGATGATATTCTATTGCACTTAGCTGAACCCATAGGGTTGGTCCCCAGAGTTCTTCACATGCTTGACACTTTGAGCACACATTATGGAGTATTTATCAACTGGCAGAAGTTGATCATGTTTCCATTAACTCCTTGGTGCCCCCATGAGGGACTTGGCCTGCCTGTAATGCTGGGCCCCAGGAGGCTTCCAATCTCTGAGGGTCTGGGTCACATCGGATCCTGGAGCCTTCTAAGAACACAACTTAGATCAGATACTGGAAGGGTACAAAGATGATGTAGGACACTGGAGATCCCTCCTGTTATCACTGATGGGCAGAGCTACCCAATATAAGGTGATTATACTTCCCAAGTTCCTCTATCTGCCCCACAATACACTATTTGAAGTCCTGTCCACTTCTTCCAATCAGTAGGAGGACTCACACAAACTGTACTACGGGATGGTGGTTCCCCCACATTACGCTCTGACCAGAGACCCTTATGATGGGCAGCCTGGCCTGCCAGATATCCAGTTGTACTTTTGGGCTGCATAACTACAGGTTGTTAATGACTGGGTTCTTCGTCACAGAATGAACCCTCCTTGAGGGCAGATCGGAACTGGCAGTCCCCATAGGGATATCTCTGGCATGTATATAACAGACAGACCACCCTGTGTACCTCCTCCACTTGACTTAGTAATAGAACTTTTGAAAACGATGATCAAAAAGATGGGATCAAACACCGCTCATATATTAACAGGACCCGACTTCACCAGATGGGTAGGGTTGATTCTGACATGTCTGTGGGGCTGTGGTCAACAGGGCACCATGGTTCAAACGTTGTGGGACTACTCACAAATATAACCATTCTGGAGGCAGGTGGAGACCCCAATTAAAATTACGATACCCATTGAATTAAACTAAGAGTTAATATTTGTAAATGAACTATGCCTCATTTAATTATATGAGCAATATATTATATATACTCATTTCTGTGCTTGAATGATATACATACCCAGTCACCTGGGGAAATATGGGGTTGCCCTATTGTTGTGTGAGTGTGTACAGAATATGGAACAATCCAACATCTTGGAGCAACAATGGGCACAACTGATTAGACACCTAATGTGATCACCATAGAACAGGTTTCCAGCATTAATATGACTGCAGCTAAATCCAGAAACATTGGCCAGACATGGAAGATGATACAAGTTGGCATTCAGAAGCAACCTTTCAGTTTACAGTGAATCGGTTCTAAGTCCACCATGCTTTGTACGTAACCTTCTGTGGAAGATAGTGGTAATGCCACGGATTTAGCCAGACAGGCTTTTATCAGAAGTGTGCAGATTTTGTTCTTCAGTGCAACGCAGTATCTGATTCCACATAAGGGAATGAGAGTTTTTTTTTTTTTTTTTTAAATAGTGGTTCATTACCATTGTTTTATAGAATGGATGCACGGTGGGGCCCTAGTCATGGTTTTTCAAGATTATTTTTACTGATGTGCTGCTTTGGTAATGTTTTGATTATTAAAGCACATGCCTCCATTGGAAACCACCCGTTCGATGTCTGTTAAAATCATACTTGATAAGCCATTAACAGTTACTTTACAACCGATTATACATTTGATACCCAATTGTCAGTAGCTGCAATAAGATACCCTTCCTTAGACTCATTCTACATGTTTGCAGCCACATTATGTTCAATGAAGGAGTGTTATTTTGCCCCCAGACTGCAGGTCTTTGGTTCACTGGTTTTAAAACAAGGACGGCTAAATGTCTCCCATCTTCACCAACAGCAACAACAAATACACCAAAACAACTCTCATTCACCCGCCTCTCATCCATTGCACAATTTAGAGCCTTAGAATATGACCCACATGCTCCACCATCAACCCAACCCATACCCCTTCCACCCTAAACAGACACAAACAAAATAAACAACATGCCACTCTTCACAACTTCACATCCCCATGTCCATTATACAACAAGGCTACGCTATAAAAACAACACAAATCACCATCTCAGTCTCAACCACCATCTTTACTACTAACACTCGCAGACCCAACAAAATGCCTTCTAAGCCTGCTGGACAAGGAACAAAATATAGAAAAACAAATCTATTGCACCCTCATTTTATAGCAACACTAATGAAACACCTGCTACAAGTTCAAGATGTACTGCTCACTCTTCTACAAAACAAAGTCACACCACCACCAAAACACAATTTCTAAAATGCCTATTAATACCTGCTTGAGCCCACTCAAAAAACAAGCACCACATCTACAACCTATTCACTGACATACAACCTGACTTACCATATCTAAATCATGATTGGGAGATGGCAGGGCTCTAGTGTTGCATTAAGCTGTTTATCCAGGCTATCCAACTATCACACAAAATCGCATAGGCAAAAGAGGAGATGGGCTGTCATATTCAAGTAAGCAGTAAATCTCATCAAAAGTGGCCACATTTCCATACAAGGTTGTGAGGCTCCCCATCACCATATGCAACACTACCCAAACTTCCTCCTGTAACCACCACCTAGCAATGCAACATTCCCAGGCACGTTTCTAGACACAGTTTCAAACCTTATAGCATTACACTCCAACCTATGCTTTCTTGGGGACCTAAACATTTGGTTTGACCAACCCAATATGCCCCATCCAAAAACTATCATCACTGGCCTAGTCAAATTTAACTTACAGCAGATCATACACAATTCCACACATATCACTGGACACATCCTTGATGTCATTTTTGCAAATTCAGAGCTAGTTACCTTTCAAAGGATTACTCTAGTCACGTGGTCAAACCACCATTTGGTATCCTTTCAACATAAAAGACCACAAATCAACACATCTAAGACTACCCTACATGCATGCACCTACGGACTATGGAACAAACACAATCAATTTTGAATACTTAGAAACACAACTCACAGCCAACACAGATCTAGGCACAATAAGTTCCATTCAAAAGCTTTATGAAAGGCTACAGGAAGCTTCCGATAGCCTAATACCACTAAGAACAAGAAAACAGGAAAAAAGAAAACAAGCACATTGGAGCATTACAGAACTAAAACAGATAACACGACAAATGAGAAGGCAGCAATGAACCTGGCTCAAAACACACAGAGATCAAGACAAACTTCACCTACGCAAACTTAACAGAATATACAAATCAACAATAAAAAATAGCTAAAAAGGGTACTTTTCAAACAGAATTCAAAATGCAAAATCTACAAATAAAGAATTTTATAAAATTCTCACTGAGTTTCGTAAACCTAAAGTACGGACGGAACTCATTCCATAACTCAAGAATTAACAGACAAACTGGCAAATCATTACACAACCAAAGCAGACATGCTGGGCTCCTATTTAAAACAAAGGAAAACCACCAGCACCAACCCGTTTCCAAGAATTCCCTCCAAAAGTAAGCCAATCCCCTCCTCTGCATTCCTTTCAACAAATATCACAAAGTGAACTTATGGATCTGGTCGAAGCAAACAGGCCTTTCCGGCTGCCCCTCCAAGCAAGTCTACCACACATTTTCAAAAACATTCTTTCATCAACCTCTGCTGACACACCTGTAAGAAGAATAGTCAATAATTCTTTAAATATGGGAATCTTCCCAGAAGACCTAAAAAAAAGGGTATAGATATGCCCATTATTAAAGAAAACAAACCTGGGCTCACAAAACCCCAACAACTACAGACCAATTACAAATGGACCTTTCCAGGGCAAACTGATACAAAGAGCAGCTTTCGCCCAGATACATACTTTCATACTACTAAACTGGACTTGCCCAGGAAGAGAGACACAGAATCAGCCCTCATCGTCATTTGGGATTACCTTAAAAAACAGTAGACCACAATAGAGTTACTGTACTACTTTTGTACCTCTCAGTTGCCTTTGGCACATTTGACCATGACACCCTAATACAAAGACTCTATCAAGCCGGCATAGAGGGAACTGCTCTCGACTGGATCACATCCTACCTTTAAAACAGAACAAATGTCATCCATGCTTCCCCTTTCTCCTCTAAACCGTACTTCACAAAAGCAGGGGTCCCTTAAGGCTCAATCATCTCACCCATGCTTTTCAACATCTACATGAAGTCATTACCGGCAATGATCAGTGAATTAAACTCACATGCTACAATTAGCAGATGACACACAAATACTCCTTAAACTGGAAAGCCCCAAACACATAAACTTACAAATCTTCAGTTATCTCAAAGCCGTTGATCAGTGGATGACATGGAGCTATCTCAAACTGAATGCTTCCAAAATGGAAATACATACATGTAGCGATTGAAAAAATGATCACCCACTCTGAGCTGGCCTGACGATCTAGAACAACCTCCTAAAGTATATACGGAAATAAAAAACCTTGAAATTTTCACGGACTCAAAGTTAACAATGAATGCCCAGGTGGACAAATTAGCAAGTACAATCTTCATCACCCTGAAAACTCTGATACATCTTCCCCCACCAGGGATTTCCACACAAGGTCCAGTCTACTATTTCTCTTGTACTGTCTAAACTGGATTACGCCAATGGCCTCTACCACGGATCATCATCTATCTACTATTGAAAGACTACAACGGATTCAGAACTCAGCTGTCAGACTACTCCTACATGTAGAGCCACAAACCCACATCTCCCCTGCCTCGAGGGACCTACATTGGTTTCTAGTTGCCAGACGATCCACCTTCAAGCTGCTTTGTACCACCCACAAAGAAATACATGAAACAGGACCGCTTTTCATCAGGAATGAAAACATCAAATACATTTAATAAAGGAACCTCCAACTCAAGATTGGCACCTCACCTCAAAACCCCATACAAGCAAAAGACAATAGGTGGTACATCTTTCTCTGCGCAAGCGGCCAAAATATAAGATCCACTGATAACTGTCTCATTATCAGAAGACTACTCAAACGTTGGCTCTTTCCTACATAACGGCCATACTCAAACACCAATGTACAACATATCCGTCTGTATGTAAACATTTATAATTAGATTATATGTATTTATCTAGACATGTGTAGTTCTTTGTACAAATATGATTAATAACTGTTTTTTTCTTAAATATATATGCATACTCTTTAAACCTGCTTAACAAATGCATATATTACTTAGGATTTTAAATATATATATATATGTCATTGCATAGTTTCTATATAAGTTGTTTAATTAGATGCTTATGATTCTCTGTTTTATTTATCTATCACAATAAGTAAACATTATCTTAGCTATTTGTTTACAAGTATTTCACTATTGAAATATTGAGGAAAAGATAGTAAAAACATGTTATCAAAAGTACACAAATAAATTACCTTCAAATACTGCAACAATTTAAAGCCTGTGCTTATACTATACAACTTCAAATCTCTATATATTATTTTCCTTATACATATATTCCCCTTCTATGTAATCACGTATCTATATATATTACTTTAGTCCTAGTGTGCAAGAGATAAAAAGTCTCTCTCCAATGCCCTACTCTGTCCCACCCTATAACTCTCTCAATCTATCCTCTATCTCCACTCTGATTTATCCCAAACCTCATTCTACTACTGTGATCTTCAAAACAATCCCTTCCTAGACTCTTCACTCCTCTCTCCCTACCAGCTCACCCCAAATCTCAGTTTACTACTATGATCTCTCAAACAACCTTACTAAATTCTCCCTCACATATTTCTCCTTTGCCTCATCCAAACCTAATTTTACTACTATGATCTCCCTAATCCCTTTCTACAGACTCTTTAGTCATCCATCTTTACTTTTATTCATCCCAAACCTAATTTTACTACTTTGATATCCCAATTAACACTTTCTAGATTCTTCCGTCGTCTATTCCTCCATGATTCTATTCAGTACAACTAAAGACTCACAGGTCCGCTAATCAAATGAACTCATATTTTACTATACTAATCCACCACTAATCCTTTTGGGTTCCGGAATAGCGTGCTACTCGCCAAAAAGCGATTTGATGCCTCGTCACAGGTTTTAAGCGCTATATTAATACAACTACAATTTAAAATTCTACACAAAATCCAGGGGTAATCTACTCAAGAAGTAAGAAGAGGCTGCAAGGTATTATCCAAAGATGTGCAATACCAACCATAGCAAACATTTTCCTCCATTTTTCTGTACGTTCTTCCCACCTGACCTCTGATGCTCGCAACCAGTCACAGGGCTGCACTTGTCTGAATGCAGAATTACCACACTTCTTTTACTCACGTAATGGCAGGAATGTGCAAAAATTCCGATATTGCACATTTCTATCTTTACTTCAAAGCTCTGAATGAGTATGCAAGTGAAACATGTACACACTTAGGAAGTCAGCTTCAAGTCGGTGACTTCTTGACACACTCAAGAGAGTGAAATCTCTTCAAGGATGGTGCCCACGCAAAGAGTCCCAACCACACGTGTACATGAATGTGAGAATCCATGCAGGATGCTCTTCTGAGAAAGCACAGCGCAAGTACTTACTTCTGGGTGGCCCTGCTGGACTACACATTGCCTAGAATAATGAATTTCATTTTCAACGCCTGCTGAAATGTAGCCAGTATGTTGTTGTACTTGTTTGCCTTCTGCAGTCGCAAACAGATGTGCTACTAACTTCTGAATTTTTTATGGCCCCGCAATTTATTCCTATTCAAATACACATCAGTTATTTTCTGTTTAATGAGGCCTCAAATGTGAACACTTGCTCTTTCAAGCCTGTGCTGAAAAATGACAGTCCTCTTTGAAGCTGAACTGCAACTAATCAGATGGTTTTATTGGTCATGTGCATAATGTAATGGAAATGAGAAGCAAATGCATTTCTCTGCAAGAAAAAGATCCAAACAGGAATACATTCTAGAGCGACTTGAAAAATGTAACCTAATGACAGAGAATGCTATCCAATTACAAACAGTCACCTTTAAGTACGCAATATATTCAACCGACTAAGCATTTATTTCCATATAATTGTGGCTGAATGCCTAGCGTTGAGTCTTACCTTGTAATTCCTCACTTCTAGATGTGCGTTGTATTAGGTTTATACCATTTTAGATATTTGTCATGGGAAAGAGTGACAAGTACAGAGTTCTTACAATGAACGCCACAATGGGGGCCCAAGTGGCCATTGTGAGGTCACAGCAGGTCCATTCCAATGCCACATCTCACTGGCTCACCAGCTCATTTCTAGTTTTCTGGCGATGACCACAACAGGTCAGCTGTCCAATGGAACGAGGTAGGCAGCAGGGACGCATCTCAGCCAGGAAGAAATGCAGGTACATTCTTTGTGAATGTGTAACGAGCCCGTTATAGCGCTCCTACCAAAATATACAATTGATTTGAGCTATTTAGGAAACTCTAAGGAAACCCAAAAGGCTTAGAAAAGAGTGGGTTCGGCAGTTTACGAAACGTTTTGCGTGACGGCCACTGTTCGAGAGAAAGTAGTGCAGAAATCCAGACCAGCCGTACACTTGTTTAGTATCTTATAAGGCAACCTGCAGAAAAGTCTGTTCCGAAGTACCTAATGGTTTTGTCGGGACGAGGATACTTATAACTTGAATATGGACTGGGCAGCAATTATGAAAACCCTTACTAGTCAAGCAGGTAAGATTAAAAGATACCCATTACTTAATGGGGAGTGAGCACAAAGCTCTTTGTGTCATGGAAATATCATGTCATTTAATATGCGCTACTTTGAACACCTACAAATGTTTTAGTTCATAAAGTGGGAGCCCTACATACAAAGTGTTGGTATAATTGAGTCCGTTATTGAGCAGGGCTCCATCTCAACTCCTACATGTTAACAGGCAAGAAATGGTAAAATATTCTTCTGTGTCCACAACGGGGAAAAAAACTGTTCTTGACAGGACGGGTATTTGAGGACTCAGTGACATGACAGATGCAAGCAGTATGCCTAAGTACTGAACTTTGAACAATGGGCCCTGCTTTTGCCAGCAAAGAACAAGAGATCAACCACAGACAAATAAACAATCCTACCAGAACAGCCCTCAAACAAATTGGTGTCCACCTTGGAGCATTGTCCCTTCAATTGTCTAAGCTACAATACCATCAATACGCTTGGTCTATTCCGACTATGTCTATTCCGACTAAGCGTGTGTTTACCTAACGTTTCCCATTATGAAGGTGTACCACAGTCAAGACTCCTCAAGACTCAGGCACCAAATGTATAAGTGTTATCAAAGCATTATTGAAAAGCAGTTCTTCTACAGTACTTAAGAGGTTTTCTGGGTAGTATTCCTGGTTCAAAGTGATCAGTGTTATACTTTTTATTGTGTTGTGTACTTTTAATGCTATTTTTCTTAGTTATGTTAGTTGGTCTGCCTGTGTCCCTCAGTTGATTAGCCAAACAAGAACACAGCCAAGAGGCCCCAGGGTCATATTTCACCCAGGACAAAATCTCATAAATAAATGGAGGGACAAAGATACTTTTAATGACACTAATACGATATGCCAGAAGATTACTCTTATGGACCTGATATGTGTCCTAGTGTCAGAGATCGCAGAACAGTAGTGGGAAGTTCAAAAGCCTTGTACATGTATTGCTGTCAGTTAGTAAACTCATGGATGAAAAACTCATTCCGTCCCAGTACAACCACATGGTGGTTGGTCATCTTGAATGCTGCATGTTACAAATGTGTGTGGTGGTTGGGAAGAGAAGATACCAGGAGTCAATGGATCAACTCAAATTCAGGCCTGCTAGAGTCGGACTTCATTGCAGACAGAGGATCACAGGTGTATGCTGGATGGTAAGGAGAGCAGGGCGTATGTGCCAGTACATGGACCCATACTCCCGAGAGTGAGTATGCCTATTGCGATGTACCTCCCTGCTAGCCTTTGTCTTTCCTTACATCAACACCTGGCCACTGAGGCCGCCGAAGGCATCTGGTGCCTCCCCTGACAGAGAGGCATTATCCTCACACACTGGTGAGGATTCCAGGCATAATGTGACTATAGTAAGTTGTGACATGGCAAAATGGTGCCCCAATGATAAACGTAACCATTCTTGGCACAATGTCGGCATCTTTGGTTCAGTCATGAACATTCCTGATAGCATAACAGTTGCCTCTAGCACAAGAGTAGCAACCATTGACATAAAAACAACCATCTGTCATGGTATCCAGCCATGCCATATGGGTGGTCAATCCTGGTGTAGTGTGCAAACCCCTGGCCTATTTGTGGCCACCTTTGTCATAAAAGTGGCCATCCCTGGCATTATGATGGGCATTTTTGTCATGGTAGGCATCTATGTAAGTAATGTTTTTATCCCTAGAAAAATGGTGGCCTTGGCATAATGGTGGCATAACAAAAATAAGAAAATATATTGCTTCATAACTCACACATGCTGTTTTCAAACAGATTATAAATAATGTTTTACTATTGCCAAATTTAATGCAAGTTATTTCCTTGGAACTATGCATATTATCCATTTTAAGCATTGGTGCCACATGGGTATGTGAGACAGAATCTTTACATGCAAGGCAGATGCACATGTGACTTCTATAAGAAATTGTCAGGCTACTGTCTGGGGACCAACATGTATATTTCATAAAAATCAAAAGCTTGTATTTGACGGCAAAATGTCTGTACTTTCAACAACTGACAAGCTGGTGCTTAAAAACAAGAAGACTGCCTGACATTTGAGTGATAGGTCATGCTGAGGAAGGGAATTCTACTGCTGAGGTCATTTCCTTGGAGCAAGCGGCATTTGCTGCTATGTGTTTTATAGTTCGTTTGCTTAAAAATACGTGGTAAATGCTGAATGACACACCAGTGCTGACCTACGAGAAGGAAATGGGATGAAAGTACTTTCAGAGTCAAAGAGGAGCACTTAATGGTTCCTATTCAAATGGTATGTAGAATGGTGGCGAACTCAGGACTAATGCCAAGAAAATTTCAAGAAATGTGGTAATGAAAAGAAAAGAGAGAGAAATGCAGTCCTGAACCACATATCGTGAGCAAAGTAGATTGAGTATAATCTTTCAGGACTTTGAACTCCGAGTCAATGCAACACTGTACTGCTAAGCGTATTTTTAATAGTAGAATGAATCGAATAAGGTAAAAGTGTGGACATGAACTCTGGTTTCAGGTAACATAGTCTGATAAATATATTAATTAAGTTGCCATCAACAACGTGAATGTCAGACTAAGTATGTGCTTCACATTTCGTGTAGGTATATGAATTGAAGGGGCACAAAATCCTAATGAAAAACCATAGGTGCTCTGAAATGTATTGCTGATTTAGGAGCCTTTATTTTTTTTATTTTTATTTTTTTTAAGAGTTTAGAGGGTAGGGTAGTTCGCCACAATCAAGGTAGGGTGACCTGTCCACCCATTTTGTAGCCCCCCCTCTTTATTTAGAAAGAAACAGCCACGTTTTTAACAGCTGGTTACGCTGGTGGAAACCTTTGACCAAAGCCAGACTGACATTGGGCTGCCAGTCAAAGGATATCTTTCTAGGGTGACATTCCAACATAATTGTTTTCTGTTTGGCCTGCCAGGGAAAGTCTGGTGCTACCAAGTAGGACATCATCCCCCAGGCTGGGGAAAAACTCATAGCAGTTCAGGACCATTAATTGTTTGTTTTTCAACAACAAGCTTCTGCTTTGGGAGTTTATTTTTAAAAAACAGCTTTACCGTGGAGGGGCACTGAATATGGCACACACACAGCAAGCTTCGGTGCCATCGAAGAAGCGGCTGGGGCAACAGCTGTCCTGAAGGCACAGGTCTGGCAGAGAATAACATCAAGTGTGACAAGCAGTACTCTCACAGGTCAGTAGAGTAGATCACTCTGCGCTGCTGACTGGCAGAAAGGAGTACAGTCTGGCAAACCTAATATAAACTCCTAAGTCTGTGTTCCAATTGATGTGTTAGATTAAGAACGTTTTGAGTGGAGAATGAAAATAACAATCTTTTCCATAAATATGAAAGTGCAAAGTACATTGTATATTTTAATTCCTGTTTGGAAAATAAGTCAGCGTGATTCCGAACAGTAGAGAGTAGCTGTTCTTTACATCAAGTTTGTATTTAGCATACTGCTTGCTAACGAATATCTGGTAGAGTTGCAGTCGTACGTTACAGCACACATGAAATAACTTCTGTTGTAAACAAACATACTAAGACAGATGTGCTCCATAAACAAGAGAAACTCTCTACCTAAACCTGACAACTTCCCTGAGTTCATACCTTGTGCTTAGCATAACCTAAATATAACTGAAAAACATAATACAATTATTTCACCCTTCGAGTTAAAACATTGGGAAGTGGGTTAAAACCTTCACCGGCTTCCAACAGCTACGATTCTTTTCCTCAAACAACAAACATTTTACAATCAAGAACACAGCTTCTAATTGAGAAATCCAAACACTATGCTTCAACACTTACACTTTGGTCCTCCTTATTACACATGTTGGTAGATCCAAAACAAAACAGCTAAAGGACCTGCGCCGTGCTAGTGTGCATTTCTTTTGCAAATGTGTGCAAATGGAGATCAACAATTTAGTCAAGCACTTGCATACATATTTTCCGTTTATAAAGTTCCCCAGCAGTTTCTTAATCTGCCGATGGTCTTATTGCCATATTACTGGCCATACTGATTGGTCAATTTTGCTGTTTAGAAGAGTCAATTAAAACAACAAAGCAGGATGGCCACCCACAAGCAATGAATATGCATCCCAAAGCGATGTTTGTAAACTTTGGTCCTTACTTACTGGCGTTAGAAACAAAGGCAAACTTTGAGATGCCCTGTTTCAGACTGTTGTTCATACGTAGACCACTAGTAGGCTTACTGTTTTTTTCCCCAGCCAGTTCGGATGTTTGTTTCAGTGGAACACATCTACAATGTCTAGAGTGGACTTTCTGCAACATATCCATAATCTGAGAAGTAAAACTAAACCGCTTGTCAGTTCTCCAAGTCCTAAGCACGGAGTAAGACGAGAGAAGAGGTGTGCTCACCTCTCTTAATTTCAGGTACATTATTAATATGGGTATCTTAACTTACTTTCAAAGTGTACCTGATAAAGTGTTTAATGTAATTTGCTTGGATGCAGGTGTGATCCCCACCATTCCTCCTCCTAACATCTTCTCAGGGTTCAGGGACTGACTGTAATACTACTCTTGTGAAGGGTTGCTAGACCTTAGCACCGGTGCCACCTTTGGGTGCATAGAAGAAGATGTACCTTTAATGCTCACTGTGTGGAAAAAGTGGAACTTTCTAGAATACCTTTGAGTACCTCTGACATCTGCAGATGTGTTTTTAATAATTTGGTCAGCAGCAGATGCACCAAAGGTGCCAATGATTATCTTGGTCACTTAAGTGTGGGGAATTAACAACTTCCTCACTTGCCCCATAACCCCAGTCTCATTAAAAAACAAGCACTGGCAAAGCCAATAGGTATCGCCTACACATGAGCTAATGGCTTCACAATGTGTTTTTGCCATGTTGTACACCAGTGTGAATGCTGCTAAGAATGGCTAAAAGGTAGTGGCATTGAGTGTCAGAGTGAAGTGGAGGAGCAGTGTTGTAGAGTGGATTTGTTGTAGTGCGGTGTCTTATAGGTGAGTAGAGTTTAGTGGCAGAGAGTGTCATAGAATGGAGTTGGGTGGAATAGGATGGAGGGGTGGATTGGAGTAGAATGGGGTGGTTTGGATTGGGGAGGATAGACTGGATGGGGTGGATTGAAATGGAGTGAGGTTGACTGGATTTGGGGTGGACTGGAGTGGGGAGGATTAGATTGCATTGGGGTGGGTGGATTGAATTAGAGTGATAGGACTGGGGTGGTTTGAATGGGGTGGAGTGGATTGGATTGGGGTAAAGTGGTTTGGAGTGGGGTGAATTAGATTGGACTGGAGTAGGGTGGATTAGATTGAACTGGAGTGAGGTGAATTGGACTGGCCTGGAGTGTGGTGGATAGGATTGGACTGGATTGGGGTGGACTGGATTCATTGCAATGGAGTGGGGTGGATTGGACTAGAGTGGGGTAGATTGAACTAGAGCGGGGGTGGACTGCAATGAATTGAAATGCATTGGATTGGAATGGGGTGGGATGGTTGGATAGGATTGAGGCGGTGGAGTGAACTGGGGTGGGGGAAATGTACTGGGTAGAGTAGGGTGGACTGGAGTAGATTGGAATGGAGTGGGGTGTGGTGAATTGGAGTGGGGTAGAGTGGATGGGGTTGACTGGGTAGAGTGCAGTGGATTAAATTGGGGTGGGGAGGGGTGGATTGGAGTGGGGTGAACTGCATTGAGATGAGGTGGACTGATTGCAGTGGGGTGAAATGAATTGGATGGGGTGGATTAGATGCGGTGGAATGGAGTGTGGCGGATTGGATTGGCGTGGGGTAGGTGGTTGGAGTCAAGTGGATTGGATTGCATAAGGGTGGACTGAATTGGAGTGAGATGGATTTGACTGAGTGGGGTGGGTTGGATTGGGGTAGATTGGCTTGGGGTGGCCTGGTTTGGGGTGGGGTGGGGTAACCTGTGGTGGACTGGAGTGGGGTGGATTCGAGTGGGATAGATTTTTTGAGTCGGGGTGGATAGGGGTAGTGTTGATTTAAGTGGGGTGGATTGGAGTGGTGTGGAGTGGACTGGATTTGAGTGGACGTGTTTGAGTGGAGTCGATTCTGGTGGACTGGACTGCAGTGCAGTGAACTGGACTGGTGTGGGGTGGATTGGATTGAAGTGGATTGGAGCGGACTGGAGGGGGTGGACTTTCTGGAGAGGGATAGATTTCTGGAGTGGCATAGATTGGAGTGGGTGGATTGGAGTGGGGTTAATTCAATTGGGGTGGGGTGGAATGGACTGGAGTGGGGTGGATTAAAGTGGTATGGAGTGGGGTGGATTAAGGTGAACTGGACTGGGGTGGATTCAGGTGAATTTTGTTGGAGTAGGGTGGATTGGGTTATAGTGGTTTGGATTGGAATGGGACCGTATGGATTTGAATGGGTGGATTACTGGATCGGAGTGGGTTGGATTAGTATGGGGAGGACTGGACTGGAGTAGGGTGGATCGGATTGGGGTGGGGTGGATTGGATTGGTGTGAAGTGGATTGTATTGGAATGGGGTAGATAGTACTGGGCTTTATCGAAATGGTGTGGGGTGGACTGTGGTGGATTGGAGAGGGGTGAAATGGGAGTAAGTGGGGTGGATTGGATTGGGATGAGGTGAGATGGATTGGACTGGAGTGGGGCAGACTGTTTTGGATTGGAGTACGCAGATTGGAGTGGGGCAGACTGTTTTGGATTGCAGTGGGGCAGACTGGAATGGGACAGATTGTTATGGATTGATGTGGTGCAGATTGAAGTGGGGCAGATTGTTTGAATTGGACTGGGGCAGATCAGAGTGGGGCAGATTGTTTTGGATTGGAGTGGGGCAGATTGGAGTGGTGTAGATTGGATTGGAATGGTGTGGGGTGGATTGTGGTGGACTGGAGAGGGGTGAAATGGGATTAAGTGGGGTGGATTGGGATGGGGTGAGGTGAGGTGGACTGGAGTGGGGCATACTGTTTTGAACTGGAGTAAGCAGTCTGGAGTGGGGCAGATTGTTTTGGATTGGAGTGGGGCAGATTGGTTTGGACTGCAGTGGGGCAGATTGGTTTGGACTGCAGTGGGGCAGACTGACATGGATTGATGTGGTGCAGATTGAAGTGGGTCAGATTGTTTGAATTGGACTGGGGCAGATTAGAGTGAGGCAGATTGTTTTGGATTGGAATGGGGCAGATTGGAGTGGTGTGGATTGCTTTGGATTGGAGTCGCGCAGATGTTTTTGGACTGGAGTGAGGCAGATTTGAGCAGGGAATGACAGGAGTGGGGTAGATTGTTTTGGACTGGAATGGGACAGATTGGAGTGGGTCAGATTGGAGGGGCAGATTGTTTTGGATTAGAGTGGCGTAGATTGGAGTGGGGTGGGTTGGAGAGGGAAGGTTGTTTTAAATTGGATTGGGGTAGACTGGAATGGGACAGATTGGAGTGGGGCAGATTGTTTTGGAATGGAGTGGGACAGTTTGGAGTGGGGCAGATTGTTTTGGATTGGAGTGGGGCAGATTGTTTTGGATTGGAGTGGGGCAGACTGTTTTGGATTAGAGTAGGATGGGTTACTGTGGATTGCATTGGAGTGGGGTGAATTGGAGTGGGGTGAATTGGGGTGGATTGGATTGGGGGTGAGATGGATTGAACTGGGCTGGGGTAGACTGGTGTGGGACGGATTGCGGTGGGGCAGATTGTTTTGAATTGGAGTGGGGTGGATTGGAGTGTGGCAGATATTTTGGATTCAAGCGGGTCAGATTGGAGTGGAGCGGATTGGCAATGGGCAAATTGTTTTGGATTAGACTGGGGCAGACTGGAATGAATTGGAGTTGGGCAGATTGGAGTGAGGCACATTGGAATGGGACACATTGCAGTGGGGCAGATTTGAGTGGGGTAGATTATTTTGGGTTGGAGTGGGACAGATTGGAACGGGGCAGATTGTTTTGGATTTTAGTGGGGCAGATCGTTTTGGATTGGAGCGGGGCAGACTGGAGCGGGTCAGATTGGAGTGGGGCAAAATGTAGTGTGGCTGATTGTTTTGGATTGGAGTAGGGCAGACTGGAGTGGGGCAGATTGTTTTTGATTGGAGTGGGGTAGACTTTTTTGGATTGGAGTGAGACAGATTGGAACGGGGCAGACTGTTTTGGATTTTAGTGGAGCAGATTGTTTTGGACTGGAGTGTGGCAGATTGTTTTCGATTGAAGTGGGGCAAAATGTAGGGTGGCAGATTGTTATGTATTGGGTGGGGGAGATTGGGGTGGTGATGATTGTTTTGTATTGGGTGGGGCAAATTGTAGTGAGGCTGATTGTTTTGGATTGGAGTAGGGCAGACTGGAGTGGGGCAGATTGTTTTTGATTGGAGTGGGGTAGACTTTTTTGGATTGGAGTGAGACAGATTGGAACGGGGCAGACTGTTTTGGATTTTAGTGGAGCAGATTGTTTTGGACTGGAGTGTGGCAGATTGTTTTCGATTGAAGTGGGGCAAAATGTAGGGTGGCAGATTGTTATCTATTGGGTGGGGGAGATTGGGGTGGTGATGATTGTTTTGGATTGGAGTAGGACAGACTGGAGTGGGGCAGGTTGTTTTGGATTGGAAGTGGCAGATTGGAATAGGGCAGATTGTTTTGAGATTCGAGTGGGAAAGGTTGTTTGGATTAGAGCAGGGCAGATTGGAGTGGGACAAAACCGTTTTAGACTGAAGTAGGGCATATTGTTTGGGATTGGAGTGGGGCACACTGGAGTGGAGTAGATTGTTTTGGATTGGAGTGGGACAGGTTAGAGAGGGCAGATTGTTTTGGATTGAAGTGGGGCAAAGTGGAGTGGCTAGATTGTTTTTGATTAGTGTGGGGCAGACTGTTTTGGACCGGAGTGGGGCAGATTGTTTTGGTATGGAGTGGAGCACATTGTTTTGGACTGGAGTGAGACACATTGTTTTGGACTGGAGTGGGTCAGATTGGAGTGAGACACTGCTTTTTTAGATTGGAATAGGGCACAGTGTTTTAGATAGGAGTGGGGCGTATTGTTTGGGATTGGAGTGGGGCACATTGTTTGGGTTGGAGTGAAGCAGATTGGAGTGGGCCGGACTGCAGTGGGGCAGATTATTTTCGTTTGGAGTGGGACAGATTGGAGTGGGGCAGAGTGTCCTGGATTGGATATGGGCAGATTGTTTTGGACTGAAGTGGGACAGATTGTTTTGGATTGGTGTAGGGCAGACTGGAGTGGGGCAGACTGTTTTTAATTGGAGAGGGGTCGACTGTTTTGGACTGGAGTGAGACAGATTGGAACAGGCAGACTGTTTTGGATTTTAGTGGAGCAGATTGTTTTGGAATGGAGTGTGACAGATTGTTTTCGATTGGAGTGGGGCAAAATGTAGGGTGGTAGATTGTTATGTATTGGGTGGGGGTGATTATTTTGGATTGGAGTAGGGAAGACTGGAGTGGGGCAGGTTGTTTTGGATTGGAGTGGGGCTGATTGTTTTGGATTGATTGGGGCAGATTGTTTTGGATTGGAAGTGGCAGATTGGAATAGGACAGATTGTTTTGAGATTGGAGTGGGGAAGGTTGTTTTGGATTGGAGCAGGGCAGATTGGACATTTTAGACTGAAGTAGGACATATTGTTGGGGATTGGAGTGGGGCAGATTGTTTGGAATTGGTGTTGGGCAGACTGGAGTGGAGCAAATTGTTTTGGATTGGAGTGGTGCAGATTGTTTTTGATTGGAGTGGTGCAGATTGTTTTGGATTGGAGTAGGCCAGATTGTTTTGTATTGGATGGGGCAGATTGTAGTGGGGCTGATTGTTCTAGATTGGAGTAGGGCAGCTTGTTTTAGATTGTAGTGGGCAGCTTGATTTAGATTGTAGTGGGGCAAACTGTTTTGGATTGTAGTGGGGCAAACAGTTTTGGATTGGACTGGCCCGACTGTTTGTGGTTGGACTGGGGCAGATTAGAGTGGGGCAAATTGTTTTAGATTGGAAAGGGGCAAGTTGCTTTAGATTTGTGTGGATTAGATTGTTTTGCATTGGTGTGAGGCAGACTGAAGTGGGGCAGACTGTTTGGGATTGGAGTGGGGCAGATTGCTTTGGATTGGAGTGGGGAAGAATGTAGTGAGGGATACTGTTTTGGGTTGGACAAGCAGATTGTTTTGTATCGGAGTCGGGCAGACTGGAGTGGAGCAGACTGTTTTGGATTAGAGTGTGGCAGATTGTTTTGGATCGTCGTTGGGAGTGGGGCAGACTGATTTGGATTGGAGTGGGGCAGATGGTTTAAAATTGGAGTGGGGACATTGTTTTAGATTAGAGTGGGGCAGATTGTTTTGGATTGGCGTGGGGCACAATGGAGTCGCCCAGATTGTTTGGGATTGGAGTAGGGAAGATTGTCTTAGACTGGAGTGGGGCAAATTGTTTTACTGTAGTGGGGCGGATTCTATTGAAATGGAGTAGCTAGAATTGTGCTGTATTGGACTGGTGTGGAGTGGATGGTAGTGGATTGGAGGAGGTGAAATGGGATGTAGTGGATTGGATTTCATTGGATTGGGGTGAGGTGGATTGGATTGGAGATGGGGCAGATTGGAGTGGGATAGTTGTGAGAATTAGAGTGTGGTGGCTTGGAGTGGACTGGGCTTAGTGGTCTGGTTTTCAGTGGGGTGGAGTGGAGTGGAGTGGAATGAATTGGTCTGGGGTCAATTGGCTTGAGTGGGGTGGACTGAGGTTGAATGGCATGGATTGGAATGGGGCGGATCGGATTGAATGGGGTGGGCTGGTGTGGGTAAGGTGGGATGGATTGGTTTGGAATGGAGTAGGACAGATTGGATTGGAGTGGGGAGGACTGAGGTGTACTGCACGATTATGTGTTAAAGTATAGTTTTGGAAATTACACATAAAAAAGAAACCGTTCCGCTTTGCAATATTTAATGCAAGATAATTATCATGTTTTGACAACAGCACCCACAAGCGAAACAAAAGAAAACATGAGTGCAAAGTGAGAAAAGAAGATTTGGCAAGATAAACAAAAAGAGGGAACTACAGAATAAAATAAAACTGCTGGGCACATTTTTGTTAGTCACACGCCTTTTGTTTGCTGGGCCCTTGAAGTTAGAAAGAAGTACGTCACTCACGTCAGGAGCAGCGTACAGGTTCTGATTAGGTTGAATTAATCAGTGCTTGGTCCCTGCCCCACAGACAGGAACAGAAATGATGCCAGGCCTGCAGTGACGAATTATAAGGCTATAAAGAAGAGTGCCACGCAAGCCAACAAATGACAAGCGACAGGTGGCTCCAAGCCCTTTTCTGTTTACAATAGTATTTCGCAAGCAAAAGACGCATGCGCTAGAGCATGCTATCGCAGGCTCGAGCCTAAAAACTACAAGGACACCAAAAATAATTTCAAGACATTTTTAACTTTGCTTGAATTTGAATATGCAGCTATAATAAATGCTTATAAAAAGACCCTTACCCCCAAATGTTTACATCTATTTTTATTTCACACCTTTAAAAGTATCTAGCTAATATCTTTCTACGATTTATGTACCTTTGTCTGGACCTTAGATTCTTTATCGCTGGACTGCTTGCATTGTGCTTGCTAATCCCTACATCTCCTAGCACTTGTTTCAGGGGTAGTCCTTTGACCTTTAATAAGCACTAAGCACCACAATTTGTGCTAAAGGCAACCTTAAAGACCCTTTCACCCTCTTCTACGTGGTTTTCAAGTAGCCAGTTTAAGGTGCATTAGAGCTCTAATTGCTCTTCCTCTGATACTGTGCGATTGTCTGCTTCACTTTAGCGAGTTAGCTTGATGAAGTATCCAGACTACCGCTTCAGTTTGCTGCATCAATAAAGAAATGCTGTTTAGCCTAAGGGGCTCTTGCCCTTTCATGTTTATTTCAAAATGGAGCCCTTGAAAAGAAAACCTAGTATAAAAAGAAGGGAACCCCTAGTATAGGGGACAGCTAGAAAGGACGCGCCCATTCTAGAAATAAAAATGATGTAGCAGGCGTGGCGGTTTCGGTGGCCGTGCTAGAAATATCAATGCCAAGGTGGCAACAATAGAAGTGACTCCTACAGCAAAGTTTGCCATGTCCCAGTCCACCAGGCCTAAAGCAGGTGGGTAGTACAAAGCAGAGAGCTTCTGCAAGGTCTAAGGGGTAGTTTAATGAGTGAAATAAACAATCAATATTCCTAGATCTTGCTGTAGAATTGCACTTAGGGGGTTGTCCATTAATGACACAGTAGATTCTCTTTTGGAAGAACATGTTCAAGGTCCTCAGTGTATCGCAATGCTGCACTGCACATCCTCAACAGAGGAGCTACTGGCTTGTAATATGTGTTCAAAACACAATACAAAGAAGTAAGCACAGCTCTTGCACCGTGGGTAGTTTGTGTCCGTTCTGTTTGTCCTCTTGAAAACCACATCAAACACACACTTCAATACATCCTATATAGGGCGAACAGATGGGGCAATCTTAGCTGTGGGAGGCACACACAATGTTCCTTGGGATTCTAATGTCATAACTCGGTGCCATAAGGAGATGAAAGGTCGCATCTTAAAATACAAAACCTCCACGTTTTCATATTGCGTATTGGATTAACTCAAAATAAAAAAGAAGTGATGGAACAAAGCACCCTTAGCATCACTGTATCAAAACCTGGATTGCAACACATTGAAGACAATTCACAAACTTATGAAAAACAGCAATAAGAGTTCAGAATCATTACACTGACTGGACAATTCAATGACATTTATGTCTGTGCACACATACTCAATAAAGGACTGCTGCCTACAGCGCTCAAGTAGTGGATTGGTTGATTTGGGTTGAAGATTTGCTTGGAGAGTAGATGTGAACTACCACCCCTGACATAAGACAGATTCTCAAGCACTGGAGGTACTGAGTGCTCCTACAAGTATCGACCTGGGATTGTAATGTGCTGTGTACATGGATGGGATGCGCGAAATAATCAGCAGGGAGGGAAAGGGTGGGGGGGGCGGGGCGTCAGACGTTGGGGACAGTTGTTTTGGCTGGTAATAAGTATGAGCAAGAAGAATTGAGAACAGATAACTGATTACTGAATGTTTGTTCGTTGAGGTATATCATGTTAACAGCAATAAAAAAAATTAGAGCCACTTTAATAAAAAAAAATAAAAAAATGCTGACTGACAGAAAAGGGGTGGAAGTGGTCCTCCTGATCACCATGTTGCATGTGAATCTATGTGCTTAGCTGCAGAAGATATTCATGTTTAATCGATGTTGGTCTGTGTCAAATTCATCATAGTATCTGAAAACACGGGCTGAGGCACAAAACCAACATCTGGTAACCTTGTACACACAGAGAATGCAAGGTATGACATATATATCCGACTACAGGAACCCTGCCAACTTACTCAGTGCAACGCAGCTGTGCAAAAAGCACTCATGCGTGTAGAAATTGCAGTCCAATAGGTATAACCTTTGATGAGACTTTGGGCCTAATTTAAATATTATCCAGCACGGGACATTTGCTTGAAAGAGGCAGATGCACTGCGGGCCCTATTTAGAATGCATAGACATATATACACCCGAAACAAAACACATAAGATAACTCCCACTTTTGGGCAGATGTCTCACTTCCTATAAATTTACCCATACGTACTATGGAACATCTGCATATATAGTACTAGGTTTAGGGACAGAAGCATGTAATCTCGAGGAGGGGACAGGGTAGCTTATAGGAAGATAAAGTAAACCCAAAGGTCATACCTTGTTGGATATTCAGATACCTTCCCCAAAGCCTTTTTTTGCTGGCCCACTCACACACATATTTACTCTCAAAAAGAAGGCTGTAAATGAGTACATGGGATGGAACAATTCAACTGACACAACTATTTTCGTGTTTATTTGTTGAATTCCCACAAAACTGCATATCCAATTTGGAGGCTTAAGAGTGCAACTCACTGATGCACAATTTTCGCAAAAATAACTGTGAATCGACCTGAATTATTCCAGATTATCGAAGTCAACCGTATGGACAAATGAGCAAAATATCTCTGGATGCAACAAATGGATCCTTAAGAAGTGGCGTTTTCATGCCTCACAGCATCGCATATTTTTATTTATGATCTCTGTTCAGAAGTTATAATTTCAACAGTGAACATGTTATACCATTTCCAAGTGGATTAAGCCTACCATTGCTGTGGTTGTAGTGAATCCACTGTCCGCGTTTTGGTTTTGGAAGCGACACCGGTGTTTCCTCGGATGGCAAATTGCAAAATTTGCATTCCACAAATAGTCTTTTTATAGAGTCATCCAGCAAAACATCAGCATCCTCATTAAAAGTTAAGGCAGTGATTTCAATGCGGATCTTCTCTGATGGCTGCATGAGAAAAGATCAATTCAATTAATGCTAATAATAAAAACCACAAATAGGTCACTTCTTCCGGCAACAAATAAATCCAAAAACATAATACATTGCTCTGTCTTTAGCCCTGGGAAGTAGTATTAAGATTGTAAAATAGTCAGAACATCAATACATCTAACGCTGCTTCTCTTAAACATCACTTGCAGATCCTGCGCCTTTAGTGGCGAGGAGTGCTACAACTATTAGTCTAACAAAGCGAAAGTAACAGAAGTTGGACGGAATGCTGAACAAATCAAACATTTACCGCCAGTCACAGATCTGGGTTTAAACCATCGTTTTTTTGCTCACCACATCACCCTAGTTTGTACCCAGCCATATGCAAATCAGTCTTGACCAGGCTCCCCTTGGGAACAGTCCAGCACGAACTGCCAGGCCAGGTCCTCCCTGGACTGGAAAGTAGCATCCTGGGACCGGTTTTGGGCTACCACCCCTCATGAGCCAGGCTAGCTTGAATCCAGTGGCACAGTGAGCATGGGACCCGTGTCTGGGCATCCCCTTCCCACTTCGGGCAACAAAAGCAAAAACTACAGATGATGGACAGAAAGCAGAATAAATAAAACATTCATCCACAGACACAGATTTGGGCTTAATCCATTGTTTTTGTGCTTGCCACGCCACCCCAGTTGTGACTGGGGGTTAGTGTTTGTAAAGTTTTAGCACTCTGTCCAGCATCCTTTTGTGTTGCTAAAGTCACCATAAGTGGCTAGGGTATGCCCAGACGTGGGTCCCTTGCTCGCTGTGCCACTGGATTCAAGCTAGCCTGATGGAAGAGGGGTGGTACCCCACAACCAGTCAGATCTATGACTGAGGGAGAGTGTTTGAAAAGTTTCAGGACTCCTTCCATCATCCTTTTGTGTTGCAGCTTACAGTTCAACACTAGACTGAGTGACACCCAGTAATCCATAACACATAAAGACCTGCTTAATGAGAAGGTGCTGTAGATACAGCTGCAATAATCGAGAAGGTCTCCATAGAAATCACGATCGAAAAGTCCTTTATTCACCGATTTCATTATATTTAAGGCATTTGCTATGGTGCACACGTGGCTCCTTGCAGCAGTTCAGCCCTCACAAAGACTCTTAATTAAAATTAAATGTGCGATCAATAACGTTTTACATTTTGGCTGCATTGTGTTGTAATACGATTTCTAAAAACGTACATTCATATGTTGTTACACCTCACAGTCGAATAAAGTAAATTAAAAAGCAGACTCTCTTAAATCTCGTTAATTGTGAGTTTTTTTTGTTAAGAAAGAATACAATCACGTTGGCCTCCGAGACGCAGGTAGCTTTGCCGCTACTGCCCTGTCGCTCTATTTCTGTCAGATCAAATATTTTTTCCAAGTACTACCAAACATTTAGTCTTCATGCAGACGGATCAAAACCTACTAAAAAAAGGCCCTTGATGCCCTTTAGTTACTGGTTAGGAACTGTAGGTATTAAAGTGGTTGACATGGCAAAATAACCAAATAACGCTGTCACAGACGGTGCCACGTTATGCTGAATCGTTTACTTTTCTTGCTGCATAATTTTGTTGACCCTGCTGCATAATTCGGGTCCCTGATGCCACATAATTTCAGTGGCTCTGGATAACACTATTATCTACAAACCAAATTATCACCTCCTTCTGGGGATCCTCCTTTTCTCTTAATAACATTTAGTATTTCATTCCTGTATTCTGCCTGCCTCCCATGCCTCTACATTTCTGTGTAACTGATCTTGCCTGTTTTCTGTCATCTGTAGTGTACTTTTCGCTACTTGTTTTTGTCTGCTTATATAGGCAAGGAGCTCCAGCTGCCTTTAGGGCCCAGTTCGCCTTTTACAAACCCGACACTAGCTGAATAGCATAATAAATCTCCTTAACCAAACATTGGCAACACAGTTTTCAAATTATAATTTGCATATTCTCATGTGCCTTTGGAGACGGGGATAAGCATGATGGTCCTTTTCAAACCACTTTGAATGAGCACTTCAAACTGCACATTTAAAAGGTGGAATATTTTTCACCTGCTAGGTAATGTACAAACTATAACTTCTATGGTTATTTTATTATAGAGGACCTTACTGTTGCAAACTTTTCTTCCCAAAGAAAAACAGGTAAGTCATAAAAATAAAGAACACAGAAGTCTATTATTGTTACAATGTACAATCGAGTGAAAAGACTAATGTTCATTGCTGTCAAGTACCTTTTAATATTTGATAAAGTAATTTTACCCCCTCTTTTAAGGAGACATTTTCTTTTATTATGCATCCTGAGATGCTTTAACTAAAAACTAAAATCTGAATATTTCAATAAGCCGTTTTATTATTCACGAGATTCATGGAAATTTGGCCGGAATGACAGCGAAAATTTCACACCATCATGTCTCAGCTAATACAGGTACACGAGTTCAGATGGCAATATTACTCGGATTAGCATAGTATGATGAAATATTTAAAAGAATTCTTTTCTAAAACCCAATAAATCAAATGACTGCCAAATGTCATTAATGTGACAATCCTTGACTTGAATGTGCTTTTCATATTCAAATTTGAAAAGAACGATATGAAAGCATGTAAAGGTTACTTGGCTTCAAATCATACCCCGCGCAACCGAACTGCACGACCACAAAGTACTCTCTTTTGTCTGTTTTTTAACGAAGATTTTTCCCTCTACCTCATCATGGTGATACATTAACAATCATATTATAAGTATAGCCCATATTTTGTGATTTTGTTTTAATCTAACATTATTTATACACTAGTTTGCATGGTCCATCTTTTGCAACCTGCATTTATTACAGTTCATTTCCCAAGTCACACAACATGACAAGGTAAGACCTTTCATTTAAATAACCCAACAGCTTTCATCTGTCAGAAATACCACTGACAAGAAAACATATACTGCATGCTTTGTCCATTGCTTCAGCCCCACTGTTCACCAACCCCAATCAACAGCAGTTTACATCTGGAGAAAGAAAAGACAATAATTCTAAAGTATATTCAAACTATTCGCATAATACATCAAATATATCACTGCAGTGTTCTAAGCAAACATCATTTAGAAACCACTGTGTAAATTAGCAATGATTGTCAGTAAATAAAAGTCACACCAAAATGGATGCAATCTTTTAAAGTGTACATCATGCAAAGAAATTCACTGGCCAATGGAAACTACATATTTCTCAGAACGAGTAAACCCTCCTAAAGGAAAACTAACTCCAATGAGGACAAACACATAAAATGCAAGAATAGTTGTACGACAAGGTAAGGAACACCTCAATTCCCAAGGGGTTATTAGTTTTATTAAATAAGACTGGTAAAATGTATTTAGACTAATTTGCTTCTTCTCGCACTGTCAAACTGGGGAATGAATTTTATGCTTCCCATCAATAAAGTACAACTGGAGTGAGAATAAGATCTCCTGCAGCTGGAAGAAATGTCTACATTTTCAGAAAAAAGAACAGGGTTCTTATTAACAATAAACCCACGTTTTAAAGAACTACATGACCCACTATGAATAAGTGGCCTGCACAAGATTTTTCGAAGACAACATAAATGACATTGTTGTTTGCAGATTTTTTTTACAGTTATTATTACAACCATGAAAGGCGATAGAGCACACCAGAAACAAGAAGAAACGTACAAAGAATGTTGCAAGGTAATCTTATAAGAGGCAAAAAAAAGTGACAAAAGGTAACATTATAGACATGGTGTTAAAGAATAGTGTACAGTGGGAGAGAAAACAATGACCAGAATGGGATTCACGCATGCAGCTTTAGGGAAGAGTACATTTCAGACTATGCTTGGTAGCCGCACACAAGTTTAGTCAGTAAGGTATTCGGGTTTGTTGCTGAATACCAATGAAGTTAATGTAGACTATTTCAAATGTAATCCAGACTTTGATATGCAATTGAAGGGACACAGGCCTAGAATGTGATCATATTTTTGTGTGCCTGAAATCAAATAAGCAGCTGCAAGCAGAACACCTTTGATGGTATCAAAATGTAATTCAAATAATTTCTTGAAATGACACATGCCTGAGCCAATAGAAGCACTAATGTTGAGCCTGTAGCAGGAGCGTGCCGCCTTGCGTCTGCCCTCTTCTATTTTCTTCTTCCAGTCCTGCCTAGGGAAATGTTAGAGGAATTCTGGCTGTCTTGATGCTGTTGGAGTTACTGAGGTTGCTGGCAGGCCCAATAGCCATGGCGTGATGATACAGTCTGTGATCAACGACTGAGCTGGCAAAGACTTGCGTCTGGACCATTCAAGGAAACAGAAGTTGCTATCATCTGAAGCACAGGAGCATCAAAGTAGGCTATGGTGTGTGGATCCATGTGGTATGGCAGAGGATTGAATCCCAATAGCTAGAAGTAGAGTGGCCTGTTCTAACATCAATAAAATAATATACTCCTCCCTTAATGTAGCCTGCGCTTCTCCTCTGTGTTCTATCATGTGGTGTTAGCGCAAGCAGGGGGTCTCTGACTAGTATAGTTTCTGATGGATCCAGAGTGAAGTAGGGTGATGGATTCTTCTGCCATTATCACCTGGCTTTTAATGACCTGAACCATCTGTAGATTTGTCATCCTGCTGATTCAATGCTCCCCGTAGACTGGCTAAAATATCCTCACCGTTCGCCAATTCCCTCTGTAGAGGGATAGCAATAAAATATTTGGTCAGAATTTTCAACTGTTGATACATCTCGTCCCTTCTCATTCTAATCATGCATTCGATTCACTTGTCTACCATTATATTTGATCTTAACATGATATTGGCCCTCCTTATGAGTTTGGTGGGTGGCAGAGGCCGCCCACCAAACTCTTATCACTACATGACCGCCAGTGCGGCCAGTACACCACCAGCCCTATTTTGAGCCTGCTAATGGGCCGGCGGAAACACCGTTCCCACCCGTCTGCTTAGCTGGACACAGGACCCTAGCATTGAGGCCGGCTCATAATCGAGCCTGCGGCAATGTGGCGGTGCAGCGGGTGCAGTAGCACCAGGTGCGCTTTCCACTGCCCATAATTCGGGCAGTGGAAAGCGCAATGGGGCTGTCCATGGGGACCCCTGCACTAACCATGCTAAGTGCATGCACATTGCAGGGGCCCCGAGGGGGACCCCACCACCCCCATTCCGCCAGCCTTTCCACAGCGGTCCAACTGCCATGAAAAGGCTGGCGGACTGGGGAGTGATAATCCCCAGGGTGGCACTGCATGCAGGGCCACCCTGGCGGATTACATCCGCCAAGGCCGCTAGGCTGTTGACTGGCGGCAACCTGGTGGTGTCAGCAGTCCGACCGTGGCAGTCCAACGACCACAGCGAGTCTGAAGACCGCCAGACTCATAATGAGGGCCATTGTTTTCACTCTGCCATGTCACCTTGGATTTATACAGCTTATTTCTGTTTATCTTTTCTTTTATACTTTGTAATGTTTGTATAATTCACTATACTATCTTAGTGAAGTTGTTGAAAAGCATTTTAGCGAAAAGCACCAGCTAGCGTATGGAGGTGCCTTACTATGTTTTTATATGTGATCAGTTACTATTGCTACTACTAATAATACTATTTTTACATTAGGCATTTTGTAACATCCTGGGGAAAATACAGTGTAAAACAGAATCTGAGTTAGGCGAAATCAAACATAGGCACACACGGAGGGTGACTAATTAAATGTTGCTTGTACATCAGATACCATTCAGGGCAATTTTCTGAAAAAGGTCTGAACCTCAAATATGGTTTTAGCAGACGAGATGGCCAGAAGGTGAACTTCTTTGTGAAAGAGGAGTTTTCAAAGATTCATTGCCCATGTTTCCCTTTACCAGAAATAGTTCACTTCCGGAAATTTCTCTGTCTACAAAAACTCGAAGTTGCTCTGGTGGCAGTTCCCACAAGTGATGTGTAATGAATAGATAGTTACGCCCAAATGGTGATCGTTTAGTTAAGCAAAGGGCCAATGGACTTTTTCTGTCAGTAGTGGAATTATCTAGTGAGGCAGTAATCAACTGAAAAAACAGCAGCCACAACCCCTCAAAGTTTCTGATAAATCATAGTGGTACCCCTTAGGATACAAATGTTTCAAGCTTCAATAGTTAATGGTACAACGTGCTTCATATGAAAATTTGCACCCATTAGTGAAAGGGGTACTCCATTTTTTGTCTACGTGATTTTTCAGGGTTCTGATCTTAACAATGTTTTTCTCATATAACAACATTGCTTCTATTTTCATTACCTCACTTTGTTTTGTATCATATTTTTACACAGCAGAACCTTATAGTTCCCTTTTTGACTTTGTGCAGTGGACAATCATTTTCTCCAACATAACCCATCCAAAACAAAACTTGTTTCTTTCCAACTTTTGTTTCACTGCTCAGTTTACTTTTTATCTCCTTTCTCTGCACATCAATCACTCAGCTGTCATGACATGTGTCACTTCAAACAATGCAATATAAGAAGAATGTGCTCTTCAACTACATTTTTTGCTTTTAAACCTTCTCTAATTCTAGTCCTGTCCCAACCTGATTACTGATTTTCATTCCGTTTTGAGTCTGAGGCAAGTTTTACATCCTATGCTTTATTTGCTCTACAAAGTAGTGTTCACTCTGCTATTCTTAAGCTATATTGTCTCACTGTCTGTGCCAACAGCATTCTGTACCTCTCCCATTTATGCAGTTTAGCTCATTCACTTTGGTGTTTTGAAAAACCTCATTTGTCATCTTGTGATGTTGTACAGCAGAAGTAAATCGTTGGTCTAAAGAGACAAGTTGGGTACGGAGGGTACTACACACAACATTCTTTATTCGTTGACCAAGTGCAGTCTATAGGAAAGGCTTCCATGAAGAGCTAGTTTTGAAGAGCTAGATGAATCAGAGGTACTTAGGTTCAGCTCTGGAGGTAGAGGTATAAGAGATACTAGTGTTTTGGGCTCAACACTCCCATGTATGGCCCTGATAGATCTCAAGTTCCTTATGGAGATGGAGTGAGGGGCTCTAATTTTTGTAAATTTGTTAAGCGTTTTTTAAGTAGGCTTTGTTGATGATGCAAAGTGCCTAACATACGATCATCTGTCCACTTCAAACAAGTGGAGTACTTTTACAAAGGGATTGGAATGGTTACATTTACCTAGGCTTAGGCATATATTGGCATCTTTGCAATGGACTTTCTGAAGTCATTCAATCAAAGTCTTTGGCTAGCCTGTGTAGATCATGTTCCAGTTGTCAGTCTTCTCTAAAACGAGTTCCCATTTCAGTTCAATTTGGTCATTAATTTGCACGAGAGGGAGAATTTTATGGAGCTAGTACAGCTGAAATTGATCACCATGACTATGGCACTGATTTGAGGGATAGATAAGAGATTAACATTGAAGATGAGCCTACAATATTTTGTTGTGAAATGGTACACTGTGTACGTTTGTTCACTTGAAGGAGGATTCCGCTTTGGTCCAGTTTAAATGGAGGACATTTCCTATCATCACAATTTAAATATGGTGGACTGAAATGGTGATGATGATGTATCCTTCTCATTTGTTACCTAAGACAATGCAGATTTGTGTCCTTGGTGCAAATCTGGAAATGAATCTTGTATTGACCTAATAGCAGCGACAAGGGCCACAGGTAGCAGCTGAAAAAGACTGGGGATAAGGCAGATCCTAGGGGAACCCTACACAACAGTTTAGGGCAGGATTGTTGGGCTGACCCCATTCAAATGTGTTGCATCCAACTAAAAAGGAATTAACTCATACATTTGTACGTAGAGCAATTAATTCGAAATAATTCAGTCTGGAGAGAAGAACATCATGATCAAGTGTATCATAGGGTATAGGGAGACCAAAATCTAATAAGTACTAAGACTGTTTACTTATGTTTGACAAGAGTCTGAGGAGCTCTTCCTTGATGTCAGTCAATGCTAGGTCGGTCCCTTTAGGTAAGGCTTCTTCAACAAGTAGCTTGTGTGCTACTGATAGTTCCCAGCTGCCTGTAAGTAGCTCTCCTGTGTGCAGCCGAGTCTTCTTAACTAGAAGCTTTTGCTTGGAGGAGATAATATACATATAAGAAAACTGAAAGGTTTGTATTAGAGATGAAAATGTGTATGTTTTCAGAACTGATATGCATGGAGAAAAAAAGTTGATGGTCCAACTGAATCTCCAGCTGTATTTCCAATTCAATCTTTACAATCAGTGACTTGGGTAATGAAACACATTGGTGCCAAGACACCTTTCAGGGTGAACATGTGCTTTACAAATACAGGCTATGTTATATTAAAAGCTCTTATTGAGTGATAAATTATCTGGAATTGGGGAGCTCATATTTACCTTGATGCACAGCAGTTAAGATTGTTATGTTTTACCTACACAGAGGCATTCCAAGTGGATAAAGCCTTTTTACATTACTGTTGGCAACTCTGCCTGAAGCATTGAGGCAGATTACTTCTCATACTCCTGCTTGGGGTGGCCACTTATGTAATCTTGCCTGATGTGATCACTATTACACTAATAATATGAGTAGCTCTGGATGATTTTGAACATACGTAGCTCTTTTTACAAGGCAGCCGGGAGAAGCCTAATCTAGCTGGTCAATTATCTGATTGCCTGTGTGGAGTAATTGGTCTTGTTCAATATATTCTTGCAATTACTTCACTACTACTAATTTCAGAATCTTTCTAGGATAAGGTAGGTTTGAGAGCAAGGGATATGTGGCCATTAGGTCTAGGTTTGCTGTAGTATTTTTTAGGGGTGGGGATACTATTTGCTGTTTTGGTTTGTTCCGGTCAGAGTCCACTGACAGCGAGGAGTTAATCAGGATGGTAATGTTGCACGACAGGGAACAAAAAATGTGTTTCATGCACAATGGTGGTCAAGCTTCGCAGGTATATTAGACACTTTGATACTGGAGGCTAGTTAGGTGATCTAATCAGAAACAGACTTACATGCAAAATATAGTTAATAGAGGTGAGCTGGTAGACAGGGACCCAGATATCTGGGAGTTTTGATTTAAAAAAAAAACATGCAAGGCCTTCATATTGTTTTGGGGAAGGAAAACAGACATGTTTTAAGACATCTGGTTAGTAATTTCATGAAAGAGAATTAAACCTTCCCTAGTTTGTTTACACATCACAGTGATGAGTTCGGCCAGGCAGAGTTTCATTTCTTTACAGCCTTCTTGAGAATATTTTTTCAAAGGTTTGTCATTCAAATAGGGATTTTCACTACTGTTATCCGTATGACCAACATTTTGTTTTTAGCATGGATAGCTTTCAAATGAACTATTTATTGGATGGCTTAAAACCCTGTTTCCGTTTAGAGATTTTATTTAAGTGAAACTTCTTCAAGAATGAGGTCCTGGTATGGCATATAGATGCATCTGTGTATCTGGGCCATGTTGGTATAGGTTTTGCCACTTGAGGTAGTTGGTCAAATTCAGGCTTTGCAAACTTCTAGCATTTGTTTGAGAGTGGTATCACAGGCTCCGAAGATGAAGAGCAATAGGAGAGTGATCTGGTCTAATTAAGTTGTGTCTCGGTGTTGTCAATGTCTATGTAATGGATGCAAATTGAATTAAGTGTGAGGCCTTATTGCATTACCAATGCAATCTTGAGTTTCCATGTTCAGTTTATATGCATTGTGTTCAAATATCTCTTCTCCCTGTTTCTACTACATATTTTTCATTAATAATCTATAGTAACCATCACATAACCCAAAATGAGCATCTTCCTCTCTACTTTAACTGAGCCCTTTGAGCTGGTCGTGCGCCCTCCAGATTCAGCACTCTCATTACGGAAAACAAATGTAGCATTGTGTCACAGATGTGAATTAGGAATGACTGGAAGAAGTAACTGAATAATTTGCTGCTTAGTACCAGTTTGTAATACTTTACAGTATTCGGGTTCAGATTTGACAACATCAGTTCCAAAGAATTCATAGGTAACCTATTGGAAATGTTCTTAGCCGAACAGAAAGCAATAACTCAAATCAAATAAAAAAATTGTTTTATTCGATTTTCTTGAAAATTATAAAAGCATACAGTGCAGTATCAAATGCATACTCAAATGCATAGTTAAAATACAATCATGTGCCACTGAGCTTAAAAAGCTAGTAATTCTACAGAAAACGTCAGCAGAAGACAACTGTTGCAAGAACAAAAGTGCGGGACGACATTGATTAAAATTCATTTCACGAAGGGTAGGCAATATAAGCTTGTCTACGTGGTGTATCGAAAACTATACAAAAGAGAACGATGTGCAAAGTGCCTTGCGCAGATATAGTGTCACAGAAACACTTGATTAAGACATTTGACCAATTGTTAATCGCTGGGAACCTGTCTAGACGGTGGAACATGCCTAATCTAAAGTGAGTTAGCAAAAACCTGTGTCGAAAATTCTGCACAGGGCTAAGATAACGTTTCAACCTGTTTGGTACAAGAAGCAACTGATTTTTGATAACATCCAGTTTCATCAATTCCTGGGTCAGCCTTTGATCTTTAAGTACTTGTAGACAATTTGTTATGATCATTTCTACTAACAGTGTGTAGTGTTTCTGGTGAGGAAAAATACTCTACTTACCCAATATCTGAGGCAAACTGTTTAACAAATTTAAACCAGGGTATAAGGTGAAAATCATTCAACCTACGACAATCATTGATACGTGATTGGTTTAAATAGTACATTTGGCGGTCCATACCTTGTGCCACTCTAAAATTAGATGAATTTTAATCAGGCCGGCTAAAAACCTCAACCCCAATTCAGAATGGCATACAACATTTTACGAACCGATAAAAGATTTTTAGGGAGGCCGTTCTCAACCATCTGAAGATGGTTAACATTGGCATAGTCTCGAATGCCAACCCCATATAAAGCAACAGTGACACATTTTGCATAACAGTAAGCATCTCACTCACTGGTTTGGTACCTGAATTGGCAGTAAACTTTAAAAGGGCATTGACAGATTTAGTAAAGTGCAACTTCCTGTTATTCACTGCAGGAGACCATGTGCCATGTTCGTCGAATAAAATACCCAGATAAGAAATTGTTGGGGTAAAACTTAACTTAGAATCGCCTGACACAGGATTGGGACACTTCCTTGTATTCCTCTGATGTTTCATAACAAAAGTCTTGCTTTTATTGACAATCAGGCCAAGCTCAGACATTGGTAATAAAAAAGGAACGTATTCTCTGTAAGCCCAAGGGGGTACATGACATGAGGACACCAACATCAGCATACAAAGGATTGGTCTGTGGCCAATTTTGGGGTGATCTTTACAATTATCGCTTAGTATAAAGTCTATGCTATTAATGTACAGAGTGAACAAAAAAGGCGCCAAGACACAGATCTGTCTGACCCCTCTTTCAAGCTTAAAAGCACCAGTAGATTCACCCATGCCCCCAAAGCGCACCATAGCCTTTCCCCTGGAGTACGGTTCTCTAGTGAAAGCAATTATTGGTGGATCCACCCCAATCTCAGATAGAATAGCCCACAGTTGTCTATGAAGGACATAGTTTTATGCACTCGACAGGTCGACAAAAGGTAGCTAAAAATTGACCTTTTACATTGTGTATTTGGTGATGTTCACGATGAGATTGAGACCATGCTCGATGGTTCTCAGCCCTCTGTGAAAACCATTCTGGAGGGCTGAGAGGATGTTAGAAGCTTCTGCCCATTCTTCGAGACGACTCAATACAAATTTCCCTGTAACTTTTAACAATGAGTCAAGTAGTGATTTGGGTCGATAGCAGGTGAGGTTGGAGTGATCCCAGTTCTTGAAGATAGGTACAATGACTGACTCTGCCCAGGAGTCCAGGATACGGGAGCGTAAACAGGCCACTAAGACCCTGGTCATTATAGGACCCCACAGGGATAGGTTAGCCTTGAACAAATGAATAGGGACACCGTCTGGGCCAGGGGCTTGGCCACACTTACTGGCCATAACCACCATGATGACTTCATCCAGGGTAAATGATGAATTACTAAAACTACAAGGCGTCAGTGAATCAGAGCTCTGAATGTGCGTACCAGGGATGGAATAAATCTCAGAAAAATGGGCAACCTAGTCAGATTCATTAATGGCCATCTCTAATTTCGTGGCATTGTCGTCCCTTAAAGAGATGTTATTAATTCTGCACCAAAAGGCTGGCATATCCTTAACCAAACTGGTTTCAATCAGGGTTTCCCATGCCTGATGCTTTAGCTCCTTCTTCCTTGTCTTCAGCGCTAACCTATACTTACTTTGGTCCAGAAGGGATGGAATCTTTGTACAGTATTCTTTCCACATACAGCATAGCCTCAGAAAAGCCCACAACACCTACTAATACAAGATTAGTGACATGTATTATCCAGACATTTGCAATTTTGATGGAGAACCTGATCAATTTAATCACGCAGACTCATAAATTACACTGCGTAACCACTAAAAAAGGGATGCTAGTGACTAGGGGCCATATGTACGAACACTTTTTCCCATAGACACAGAATGGGTAAAAACCTTTGCTACATCTGGCCCTAGGTAACAAGGTGAATATGAGTACAATCCACATTGCAAAGTTGTTGAACTATAATATATAGCATAAAAATGATTAAAGGCACACTAATCATACTTCCAAACCAGTATAATACCAAAGGTAGAATATTTTTGTCAGAAAACCATGATACATTTCTAAAGGAGTTTAGAGGACTTCCGATAGAAACCCACAAAAATTAATTTGGGAAATATAATGTATGAAAACGTCGGGCTAGCTAGAATTGGCAAAACAGTTGACCAAAATAATCCATAAAATCTACTAACGCGTTATTCAGACTTATCAGGCCACATTTTACATATATAGTTAAAAGACTGCCAGGTAAGGCATTTGTTTTTTCTTTTTTAAATGTGTTTTTATTTTTCAACAAACGTAATAATTGCAAAGACATCCATTTACAGGTAATGTATGCAAAAATCTGTTCGTGATAAAGTCACATCTGGCTTGCTAGAAGTGGAGAGAAATCCAACCTGGCGCTTAGCAAATCTGCCATTTGTACACGCACAGGGCACTAGGTTTAATGAAGCAACGGGAGGGACGGTAAACAGCCGCTTACCGACAACCTTGCCACCTCACAGTGATCGACTCCCGCCAGTAACTGCCGTGGGGTACAAATTAAGACAACAAGTTAGCCGGAAGCAGTAACATTTAGGTAAGCTACATTATTACTCACAATAATTAAGTGCATGGCACGCTTCGGGGGCGCAGCAGGTGAGATAGAATTCTTTTATCGACAATCCCACAAAGAGTATGTAAATTCCCTGGCCGAGTTGTCTAAGCTGACGACCCGAAACAGGGCTTTTAATCAATGTATTATACATCAGATTGATAATGTTAACTCCTGATTATTCAAACGTATGAAATATTCATAGCAAACTGTCCAAAGTTTTACATTTTCTCTGACTCTTTTTTTCTCTCCATTAATTATCCTGCCTGGGAGCCCTTTTGTGAAAGCACCAGCCGTCAGCCTGACTAAACCTGACAGGCTAGCATGGCCCAATTACACTGGCACTGGGTGCCACTTTGATGTAGTGGAAGCGAAGAGAGATGGGGGCAGACTAGATGGTGCATTATGTTAATGACTTGATTTAATCCAGCCGCTAAACTTTATGTAGACAGTTAAGAAAAATGCTAACACTAATTACGGCATTTTAGAGAAGAGAGGAGGGGACAAGTATTTCATTCTGACAAAGTGATGCTCATAAATGTTGTACATGAAATGAGACAAAATGAAGTAATCTGTGATTAATTATGCATCACATGCATATAAGAAAGGACGAAAAAGAAGCATGCAGCAAAGTTAATAAGTAGTCTGTTGTGGTGTTTTTTGTGATCAACAACGTCATCAAAGAAGTAATCAGAAGCTGATCAGGCTTCTTATATTGAAATGTTATAACTAGTTTGCCGTTTTAATTGTAAATTGAATTGAAAGATTAACATGGCTATAAATAGCAGCACTGCAGGCATTGCAGCCTGGGATCACCACAATCAGTGTACAACTATTAATAATCTCAAATGATCACTAACTAATGGGCCAAGACGACATTCATCATCAGTTCCTCAAACTCAAACATCATCTCAAAGAGGCCTTTGCTCCCATGCTTGTCTATAGCCACTGCCAAGAGATCTGTTTAGATGGTGGTGGGGGAGGGGATTAGGTTCTCACTACGTACAAGCATTGGTGACTCACTTGATGCAGTAACTTTCTTAGTTACCTACTGAAAACAGCCTTGGGTGGTACTATATGCTACTTTTATATGGATTGCTAAATCTTTAATGAGTCTGATACTTTCTCCTCCAACATGACAATCTGGAGGAGATACATCAATGATGTATTCATGATCTGGACCGCCACACTGAAGGACCTTTACTTTTTCTAAACTGGTTAAACAGACGTTTTCCTGACATTCGGTTCACCATTTCCTTTGACAATTATAGTATAGGCATTTTGGACCTGAAACGTGCCAACAACAAATTATACACACAGACTACCACTCACGTAGCCTTCGGGGCAGTCTGCCAATTGGACACTTCCTGAGGCTGCATTGTGACTGCTTACATAAAAATGACTACTTCCATGATTCGAACGTCCTAATACAGGAATTTCTGGACAGAGTCTACACAAAGCAACTCTTGACTACGACACAGAAGCAAATTTTGTTAGCCTATGTGTGATTCCTTTTACAACCTCTGCAGAAAAGCATGCGATTGATAGGTGGACCTTTGTGACTCAATTTAATCCCCCCAGCAACACGCTCAAAAAGATTAGTAGGCATCAGAATACTCCAATCTCCCTAGAGTGTACTAGCGTTAGCCACCAAAATGGCAAAAAACATCAAGGACTATGTAGTCATAGCAAATGGCTACACCAGCGCTCAAATGCATGCCATAACCCAGCAGTGGGGTTTACCATTTATCGCTGGACATCATAAATGCAGTATATGTGATTTGTGTGCTTGCTTAGCAATACACATTGGACAGATTAAGCGGAAGGCATAAAACAGAATTCTACAAGAAAGAATGGGATCTGCTTTCGCACCTTAAATGCACCGTTGTGGACCAACTCCAATCCACCAACCATAATGCTGAAGATATCATATGACAAGTTGCCGAACATACCACCCCAAACCCATGTGGAGGGACCTACAGGGAGATCTGTGTGTAAGAGGAAACAGATGGATCGACTTTCTCGCCAGTGATAGTTTATCTTATTGAATCCGACAAGCTCATTTTACTGACTTTATACCAATTCACTTAACCTTGCAGTGTTAGTTCAGTTCCCCTGACTGAACCTATTCGTTTTTGTCAGACTGTATTTTAATCTAATGTCATCAATGTAGTCTGAGGCTTTATACACTACATATGTATACAGTAGGGGCCTATTCACAAACTGCGTTTTGTAGTAAGTTCAGTAGTACTCAGTGCTTAATTTGTGCTTGTTGTTTCCGGTGATGAGTACCAGCAGTTATTTTTGAGGGCCGGCGCTTGGTCTTCTGCCTCAAGCATTTGCTGCGAGCAAACGAAACGTTTGGGAAAGACGAAGGAAGAGAAAAACGAAAAAGCGACATGATGAGAGAAAGCAGAAAGCTGCAGATGTGAGCTGAAGGGGCAGGGAGTGGCTTTGAATGGATTGAAGAAGTCAGAGATGGCATCGGGATTACGCTGCCTCAGTATTCCGTGTTTGCAGATTTAATTGCAGCAGCCGCATGTTTAAGAGGAGGGCTTTGGGCACCGGCACCTTTTTATTTACAAGTTAAGCACTGGTAGTACTGCAACAGTACTACTCACATACTACAAAATGCTTTTCACTAAAGCTATGTGGGGAGGTCTCCATCTCTCCTATTTTTTCTGTGCGGAGATCTCATCCCTGACATTTAGTAGTAAATGTGGAAAGGACACGGGGAGTGGATGGAAAATAAGGAATACTTACTATCAAAGGGAAGGGGCTTGAGGAGGACTAAAGAGCGATTTAGGGAGGTTTTTAGGAATTGATATGCACCATACACACAGGAATAACCCTATTCCTAATCACAATCTGCACTTCTAAAGTTACTACAGCAAAAAATGATCCAAAACATTAGTAAATGTACTCCACTTCAGACCCGGAGTACATCCAACATCACACATGCCCAACAAATAGAACTGCAACACCAGCCAATAAAAAATAATGGAGGCAGAGACTTAAATTACCTCTCTTTACGAACTGATAAAATTCATTAATTTATTTCAACTTCTGCAAAAAATATATACATTTAATTAAATGCTAAAGAATTATATACAGCTAAAACAATTATATTAGCTAACAATATTTTAGTAAAATTTAATTTAAAAAGAAATGCAATTATATTTTTAATAAGTGAATTGATTTAAAATAATTCCATAAGGTTTAATCATTTTAATACATAAATATAAACATTTTACTTTAAATGTTTTTTAAAATACATCTTTAGACAAATAATTGTAATTTACAACATTGAATTAAGTATTTAATTTAAAACTAAGTTTATACTGTTGTAGCATATCTTGTTCTAAAATTACAATAAATAGTTAAAATCAATTTCTATTAATATTTATCATAATATTTTTATATTTTTTTTTTAAAGTTCAATAATCTTTTAAGCTGATACGGGGAGGGGTGCGGACGAAGCCTGAAGAATGAAGGGCAATGCTGGTGCAAAAGCAGGCTTAGCACCCAGGTTGATCCCTGGCCAATCCCCTGCAGCCCTGTGATTCAGGGGCCCCTTCCATACTCCCCAGCACCACCTAGCACTTCTGAGCAGCAGAGGGAGGTGAACTCCCTGGCACAGCTCAAGTGGAAGGGGTGGACAAGCACAGGAGCAGAGTGTCAGTAAGGCCCTAGGCCGTGGGCTTACTAAGCAGCATGGAGGCAGCGGACGTTAGGCCAATGCAGCTTGTGCCCCTCAATGGAATCTGCACATCATACAAAGGTACCTGCTCGCCTGGACCACCTTGCCTGTCCGGCATGCCTTGCACCCTGCACAAACTCAGAGAGAGCAAATGCCGTGCACCTTTCTCAGGGATACATACAGACAACGTTGACTATGCTGTCTGTCCTGTGCAGCTCCTACACTGCTGTCATGCTGCTTGAACACAGCGGGAATCAGGCCATTCCAGGTCACATTCGGGAGGTGCCGGAGCCACAGCGAGCCACAAGTCACTGCCACTGCTTTGAGCCCAGGGCACAGCAGCGGAGGATTCTGTGACAACTGCACCAGACAGCAGACGCGGCTGCAAGGATTCAGCAGCTGCAGGTTATTGTCAGGGAGTTGCTGTTGATGAGCAGTGCAGTGTTGTTCACATTTGGAGTCCCAGTGAACCACTGTGGAGCACAGAGCCTGGAGTCTATGAGGGGACGTACAATTGACAGGAGTTTTGAAGAGCCCATGGAGTAGTCCATGATGGGTAGAAGGAGCTTGGAGTCTGTTGGTAAGTGCTGGCAGTAAGTCCATTAGGCACTGAGTTACCCCTCATGTGGTGAGCAGAGGTGGCTGGCATTAGGCTGGTACAGCCTGCTTATGTGGAGGTGCCTACCTGCATATGAAAGTGGGAGCCATCTGTGCATCTCGTTTGCAATTGCTGAGGACCTGCTTGTGAGGTGGAGGTCTTCAAAGACTCCAGGGTTGAACCAAGCTAAGACCTCCTTATCTGTGGATTAGGTGATCCACTGCTCAGTTCTGCCCGCCATCTCTGCTGTTGTTGATATCTGAAGATGGCTGCTGGAGATTGGATTTTTAACATCTTGCCCATTGTCTCTGGAATCACTACTGGACCATCCTGTCAATGCTACCATACCCTTGAGTCTTGAAGAGCTACAGGAACTGTTAACCCATATGTAGTGATTGCTTGCTATTTGCCACAAAAGAAGGTTTTACCTTTACAAGCTATCTGTGTTTAGGTTATCATGCTTATTTGCCCAATGAACAAGTTACTTACCTTCAGTAAGTAATGCCTTATTTGGTAGAGACATATACCTGTCACAGATTCCTTACTTTTGAACTTTCCCCAGGCATCAGGCTGGATCTAGAGAATTTTCAGAGTAGTACCCATGTGTGCAGTTAGGTGGTGTCGACCGGCTCCGCGTTCGTCGTTGGTGTTGTCCGTGCCAGATATGACGTTTCTGGACCTAAGTAGGCGCCACCCCAGCGCGCTGACGTCAGTTTCTTTTCACAACTTTCCACGCCTCAGAGCCATGAAGAACACTGACTACTGGTTCATCAAAACTAAGGCCCTTAAGGGATGTCCCTGTGCCAAGAAATCAGTTCACAGAGCTGGGAGTATGGGTGGGTAGGTAAGGAATCTGCAACTACAATATGTCACTACCAGATAAAGCGTTACTGACGGTAAGAAACTTGTTCATCTGACAAAGAATTCTAGTTGCAGATTCCTTACCTTTGAATAGATACCCAAGAAATGCCATCCCCGGAGGTGGGTCCGTGAACCAACACTGAACGGGCAAAGTACCCGTCCCTATGTACCTGACTGTCCAGGCAACAGTGTTTGGTAAACGTGTGCAGAGAAGCCGATGTTGTAGCCTGACAGATGTCATGGACTGGACCTCCCTATGCTAAAGCAGTGGTTTCAGCTGTAGCTTGAGTAGCATTAGTATGCAAACCTTCAGGTGGTTGCTTTATGGTCAGGTACAGTACGACCTATCTGGAGATGGTCTGCTTCTGCAATGCCCCACCTTTCATCCACCCGGAACTCTTTTGTACAATCAAGGTAAAAAACCAAAGCTCTTTTTGGGACCCGCTGTATAGGGGAGCATAAAAAATAGGCAAGGTGAAAGATAGACCTACATGGGAGGGTAGAAAAGCATCCCTCGTGCAAAGGACCACTTTGTCAGGATAGATGGAAAAGTTGGGCGGCTTTGAAGACAACGCCTGCAGTTCACTCACCATGCGGGCAGATGTAATGGTCACAAGGAAGGCTATTTTCGAAGTCAGAAGCTTGAGAGGACAATTTTAGAGAGGCTCAAAAGGTGCACACATCAGAAATGTCAAAAACAAATTCAAATCCCAATGGGGCATATCAAATACAGATGGAGGAAACATATGTTGGAGACTTTTAAGGAACCTATGTACAAAAGGGGATTTAAACAAGGAAATTGCAGACAACCTTGGAGAGTGGCCATGGCAGAGCCCTGCTGGTCCAGAGAAAGTATAAGCAACAGGACCTCAGATGAGGGGGTAGAAAGAGGGTCAAGAGACTTGTCTGTGCACCATGGCACACATTTCTTCCAACAACAAGTGTACAACGTTTTGGTGGAGGAGTGCCTGGCTGGTAAGATTACATTACGGACTTTGGGCAGAAGGTCAAAAGCTGTCAACTGTCACCGCTCAATCTCCAAGCAAAAAAGCGGAGAGTGGACAGGTTTGGGTGCAGAACCCTCCCCTGCTGTGACAGAAGATCCTCCCGAAAGGGTCATTCTGACCGGAGGATCGACAGACATGCTTCACAACTCAGGATACCAGATTCTCTGTTCCCAGTTTGGAGCCACAAGGATTACTTCGGCCTGGTCGTTCTTGATCTTCTTGAGAATTTTGGGCAGAAGTGGTATGGGCGGAAAGGCGTACAGGAGGCCTGAGTTCCTCTAAAGACGAAAGACATCGCTGAGAAATCGCCACCTTGGAAACACCAATGTGCAATACTTCTGACATTGCGCATTCTGTGTGGAGGCGAACAGATCTAACCAAGGCTCTCCCCACTGCTCAAAGAGACCTTGCACCACCTCCAGATGGAGATGCCATTTGTGATCGACTAAGCATCGTCGGCTGAGTTTGTTTGGTCTGACGTTCAGAGAGCCCACCAGAGGCTGAACCACCAGGGAAATACCCTGTTGCCTTGTTGTTCCAGCCTCATCCAGAGATGTAGAGCCTCCTGACAGAGTCCACAGTGCCACCCTGCCCTGCTTGTTGCAGTACTACATGACAGTGGTGTTGTCCATGAACACCTGCATCACCTTTGCCTTGAGAGAAGGAAGAAATGCTTTCAATGTTAGTCTGATCTCACATAGCTCCAACAGGTTGATGTGGAGTCTGGACTTCGCCGAGACCAGATGGGAAGAAGTGGGAATAGCAACCAGAACCTACTTCTTGCACGGGAACCCTCTGTATGGCTCCCTTGGCAAAGAGAGTTGTAACTACCTTGCAGAGAAGGGATGTGATCCTCTGTCATCCGGTTGCAGGATGGTGGCGCTTGAGCACCGAGTCTGCCTCGTCTCTGAAGAGATGGGTGACATTAAAGGGCATGTCCATCAAAGTAGCCTAAACATCCCCTGAAAAGCCAAACGTACTCAACCAGGCCTGGCGCCTGACGGCCACTGTTGATGAAACCGCTCTGACTAGCAGGTCAGTCATGTCCAGTCCACAACAGATGGTGAACTTTGCTACTTCTCTCCCATCAGCAACTGCCTGAGAGAGGCCTGGGCCTCCTTTGGGACCTGTGGCAGCATGTGCACAACCATTTCCAACAGCGTGTGGGAGTAACGGCCCAAAAGGCATGAGGTGTTCAAAGGCCGCAATGCTTGGCTGGTGGAAGACAAAATCTTCTTACCAAGTGTGTCCAACCTTCTGGAGTCCCTATCTGGGGTTGCAGAAGGGAACGCACCCTGTGAAGTGAAGGCTTGGATGACCAAACTCTCTGGGGTGGGGTATTGCGTTAGAAAGTGTGGGTCTCCCGTAGCGGGCGATGGCTGCAGGCAATTGTTCTGTTCACTGGGTTTGGACTAGGGACCCAGTAGGACATCTGTAAGGGTTTCATTAAAGGAGACTATGGGTTCTAAGGAGGAATCACCAGGCTGAAGTACGTCTGTCAGGAGGTTAGTCTTAACTGCCATCGAAGGCAACTCAAGGTCCAAGACCTCTTCTCAGCACCATGGAATAAGAAGCGCCCTCCTTAGTAGCCACAGTAGGAGGAGAAAGCATGCCAGTATCTGGAGAAGTATTCAGTCCGCTGGCCTCACCAAAGTCTGTTCACCAGTCCATAGGCTCTTGCAGCTGGTATTCTAAAGGGTCCAGCAACCCCTTCCATTCTTCACCATAACCTAGCCAATAAGAAAGTGGTTCAGGATCCGACACAGGAAGCAAGTCTTCTGCCACTGTCAGAGTTGGCAATGAGAATGGGGATGGCGGCACCAGGAGCATCAGGTTTGGGACCGGCAATGGGGAAGGTCAGGATGGTACGACAGACACTGGTCCGGATCCAGGATGGAATCCATGGGTGCCCTTTAGTGCCAAGGTCAAAGCCACGGAACCCGAAGGCCCCTTCTGACTCTGCTGGCCCGAAGGTGCTCCAATGGTGTTGGGCTGCCCAAAAATGAGGTTCACAAGCTCGTAAAACTCTCAGAGTTGGGCAGGGGATGGTCCAGCTCCAGGAAACTTGGGGAGGTGCGGAGTCGGCCCGGGTTCCTCAAATGAGGCCTAGAGCATCAACACTCTCTCATCTTGTTGGCTGACGGACAAGGAGAAGTAAAAGAACACTAACTTCTTGCTTTCCTTTTTGTGCACTGACTTGTTAAATTGCCCGAGGACTTTAAGTGGGATGACGATGATGGAGGACTCTGCAACTGCTCCTGGGATCTTCCTCTCGACCGGGACCTAGATTTGCATGGCATTGAGCTTTGGGCCACCATCAGCTTCAGGAACTGCTCCGTCAAAGCCTTCAGATGCATGGCCCGACACTCTGAGCACAACTTTGGGATGCAGTTGTGCTCCACGCATCAAGGACACACAAGGTGCGGATACGTCACAGACATCACCCAGTGGCAGGAACCAGGAGCTTAAACCTGGTCTTCCTGGATGATATCCCAGGTGCACCAGCAGTTGAAAATTCAAAACAATCTTTGACAAAAAGTAAAAAAAAAAAAAAAAAAAAGACCAGTCAAAAAGAGACTGAGAGGTCGCGCTCTTCGGATCGGTGCTAGCTGCAGTGGAAAGAAAGGAACTGACGTCAGTGTGCCGGGGTGGTGCCTATATATGACCCGTGAACAACGCCAATGTTGGACACAGAGCCGATCGGCACCACCTAATGGTGTGCATGGGTACTGCCCAGAAAATTCTCTGAATCCAGTCTGGCACCTGGGGGAAATTCAAAGGTAAGGGATCTGTGACAAGAAGTCTATCAAATCAAGGTAGCAATATAAGACCCCAGAAGCTCCATTTGTGCAGACTGGTTAATTTAAGGGCTTGTAAAAATACAAACCTAACTCTCCTATAAATAAGTATGTGCACTTAAATCTAATGAAGGGTTTGATCCCTATATTCTTCTTCTTTCAGAAAGAGAATGTGGAACACAGTAATCCTAGCCCAAAAGGTGAAGGCATCCTCTGCCTGTATAGAGCTGGGAGCCACTTCTAAATGCGTTTTCCTATCTCTCCTACTGCCAACAGCTATGGATACTATGAATCTAGTGTCTGGGGAAGTCTCTAAGCATAATAATGAGGACTTACTGGAGAAACCCCTTGTCAAATGAGATATGTCCCCCGTAACTCCTCCTAGTCTGCTGCAGACAACAGGATGAACAAGTTACTTATCTTTTGTAACACATTATCTGGTACAGACACTATCTAGCTAAAGATTCCATACCTTTGAATTCCCTGGCATCAGCTTCGAATCTGGAATCTTTTTGCTGAGCAAAACCCTGCGCGTGCCGTTGGATGCCGTTGTTCAGATCCGCGTGTGTCGCCCAGCTCCACGTGGATTCGTCAGCATCATTGGAGCCATCTGTGATGTCATGGTGGGCTATAAAGGCACCACCCAGGCGCACATTTGTCAGATCTTATATCCACAACACTTCCACACCAGAAGCACAGAGTCATGGATAGAACCAACATTTTGTCTGTGCAAAACTAGGGCCCTGAAAAGGATAAACCCTAACCCTACTAGACATATCCGTAGAGCGGGGAGGCATGGGTGGGTGTAAGGAATCTGCAGCTATATAGTCTCTACCAGATAATGCGTTACCGAAGGTAAGTAACTTGTTCATCTGATAGAGACTTTTAGCTGCAGATTCTTTACCTTTGAATAGATACCCAAGCCATAACCTCATGGCGGCGGGCTGTGGATACTACTCCTTACACTAAGAAGTACTGTAGGACTGAACTGGCAGTCCAGGCAGTAATGTTTTGCAAACGTTGCCACCTGACAGAACTCCAGGACTGGTACACCTTGAGCTAGCGCAGTGATAGCAGCTTTGCATCTGGCAGAATGAGCTCACAAGCCCTCGGGAGGCTGCTTCTTGGCCAATGCATAGCAGATTTTGATGCAGAGAATGACCCAGGGCGAAATGGTTCGTTTCTGCACTTTGCTCCAACAAACCTAACAAAGAGTTGGTCATCCACCCAGAATTCTTTTGTGCGGTCAAGGTAGAACGTCAATGCTCTTTTTGGGTCCAGTCAATGGAGTCGCTCCTCTTCTTTAGAGGGATGTGGTGAAGCAAAGAAGGTGGGCAGGGTGATGTTCTGACCAGGATGAAATGGGGTCACCACCTTGAGGAAGAAAGAGGCACAAGTTCTGAGAACCACCTTGTCTGGATAGATAGTAATATACAGTGGATTTGATGACAGGGATTGCATCTCACTCACCCTCCTGGCAGACGTTATTGCCACTAAGAAGGCTGTCTTGATGGTGAGCAGCCGGAGGGGACAGTTGTGCAAAGGCTCGAAGGGAACACAAATCAGAAATATGAGGACCAGATTTAAGTCCCATTGGGGCATAACAAAGGGCATAAGGGGAAACATGTGTATGAGCCTTGTGAGGAATCTATGTACAATGGAGGATTTAAACAGAGAAGGCTGACCAGGAAGCCGAAGAAATGGCAATAAGGAAGAAAGACAGCCCTGCTGGGCTAGGGAAAGAATATCAGAAAGAGAAGCAGAAAGAGGGTCAATAGACCTTTCTGTACAATAATAAGCAAAGTGTTTCCAACGGAAGGCGTATACCGTTTTAGTGGAGGGACGCCTGGCTGCCAAAATAACTTTACAGACTTCGGGAGGAAAGCCAAAACCCATCAACTGCCACCGCTCAATCTCCACGCATGAAGATGCAGAGTTGACAGGTTCGGGTGGACAACCCGGCCCTGCGGCTGTGACAGAAGATCCTCACGAAGGGGTTGCCTGATCGGAGGATTGATGCTCATTTAGAGAAGCTTGGGATACCAGACTCTCCGTGCTCAATCCGGAGCCACTAGGATGACTTGGGCCTGGTCATTCTTGAGAACTCTGGGCAGGAGTAGTATCGGCGGAAAAGAGTACAGGAGACCTGAACTCCACTTGTGACGGAAAATGTTGCCTAGCGATTGCTGATTTGAAAACTGCAACGCGCAATACTGCTGACATTACGCGTTCTCTGCGGAGGTGAACAGATCTAACCAAGGCTCTCCCCACTGCTGAACGAGACCTTGCTCCACCTCCAGATGGAGACACCACTTGTGATCCGCTAGGCATCGACGGCTGAGTTCGTCCGCCCTGGCGTTCAGAAAACCTGCCAGGTATTGAACCACCAGAGTTATGCCCTGCTGCTCCAGTCATGTCCAGAGTTGAGGAGTGTCTTGACAAAGGGTCCATGACCCCACACTGCCCTGCCCTATAGTACCACATTGCGGTCATGTTGTCTGTGAATATCTGCACTAACTTCCCTTTCACAACAGGAAGAAATGCTTTCAATGCCAGTCGGATCGCCCGGAGCTCCAATAAGTTGATATGGAATCCGGGTTCCGCCGGAGACCAGGCTACTGACCAGAGGCCTCTCCCAGATGGCCGCCCCATGCCAGAAGTGACGTATCTCTCACTACTGTGAGATCTGGCTGGGGAAGGGAGAGGAGTCTGCCTTTGACTCAATAGCAGTTCACTAACCACCACTGCAGATCTTTTGCAGTGCCCTCCAAGATATAAACCATGTCGGTAAGATTTCCCTGATGCCGTGCCCACTGGAACTTCAGGTCCCACTGCAGAGTCCTCATATGCCATCTGGCATTTTTGACTAGCATGATGCCGGAAGCCATGAGTCCCAACAGCCTCAGAGTCTGTCTCACCAAAATCCAGGATAGAGGCCGAAACATTGGTATCATGACCTGAATATCCTAGACTCGCTGCTTAGGAGGATAAACCCGAAACTGCACTGTATCCAGAACAGCTCCGATGAAGGGGAGCTTCTGACAGGGAGTCAGGTGTTACTTTGGCACGTTTATAGTGAACCCCAGTGAATGCAGGAGGTTTGCCGTAGTCTGAAGGTGGGTGATGAGAGCCTGGGGCGTAGGAGCCTTAAACAGCCAGTTGTTGAGGTAGGGAAAGACTGAAATCCACAGCATGTGCAGATGAGCTGCTACCGCCGCCATCACCTTGGTGACCACCCGATTCGCACTGGTGAGACCGAAAGGGAGCACAGTAAACTGAAAGTGCTCGTGGCCCACCTTGAACCGCAAGTAACGCCTGTGGGTGGGCAGGATGGGGATATGAAAATACGCATCCTGCAAATCCAACAATACCATCCAGTCTCCTTGGTCTAGGGCAGACAAGACCTGAGCTGGAGTGAGCATCTTGAATTTCTCCTTTTTGAGGGAGATAAAATCGAATCCTCCCTCCAACTGGACAATCATGGTCTTGCAGATTCATATTAGGAGGGCTTGGGCGTTGTGGAAGAGGGGGACTGGGTGGTGGCCGACCACTGACTAGACCCTCTGGGTCTGAAGGTACCACAACCTCATCCTCGCACTGGATGGTGTGAAGCTGGAGGATGGTGGCTGACTTGTGGTTGGCGTGGTACCCCGCCACTCCCGAAGCCTCAAAAGGGGCGATAGGCAGACTGCTGGAGAACAGGTGCCGAGAGGCCCAAGGATCTGCCCGTGGCTCAAGAGTCCTTGAACTGCTCAAGCACCGAGTCTGCCTTCTCAGCAAAAAGGCGTGAGCCATCAAAGGGCATGTCCATCAGATTTGCCTGGACATCCCCTGAAAAGCCAGTGGTACGCAGCCAGGCGTGACGATGAAGGGCCACTGTCAAAGAAATCGCCCTGCCCAGCGAGTCTGACATGTCCAAGCCACATTGAATGGTAAACTTGGCTGGCTGCATCTCTCTCATCCTTGATAGCTTGGGTGAGAGTGTCCCGTACACCTTCCGGGACCTGGGGCAGCACCTGTGCCACCGTATCCCATAAAGTATGGGAAAAACAGCCCAGTAGGCATGAGGTGTTTACCGACCTTAGTGTCAAGCTGGAGGAAGAAAAAATCTTCTTCCTATGTTGGTCCAGGCTCTTGGACTCCCTATGCGGGGGAGCGGAAGGGAAGGTACCACGGGATGTGGAGGCTTGGACCACCAAGCTCTCAGGGGTGGGGTGTTGGGTGAGGAAACTAGGGTCTGTAAGAGCTGGTCGATGGTGGCGGACAATTGTCCTATTCACAGGATCCACTGTGCTGGGTTTGGACCACGTCCCCAGTAAGACATCATTAAGGGCCTCATTAAAGGTTAACATCGGCTCCGATGTAGCAACCCTCGGCTGAAGCACCTCTGTCAGGATATTAGGCCTGACAGGCACGTAGGCAACTCCAGGTCCAAGACCTCAGCCACTGTACGCACCACCATGGCCTATGATGCACCCTCCTCCGTAGCCACAGAAGGAGGTGAGTGCATACCAGCATCTGCAAAAGTATCCAGTCTGCTGGATTCCCCTAGGTCCTCATACCAGTCCTGCTCCTCCAATCCATATTCCAAAGGATTTTGAGACCCCCTCCTACTCCTCACCTGTACCTGGCTGATCAAAATAAGCCTCAGGCACTGATCAGGGTCTAGTCGGCGCCTTGAAGTCAGAATCGGCTTCATACAACGTTGTTCCGGCTCCAGATAATCAGGAATGTGAATGGGGCTACCACCACCAATGGGCGTAGGGGGTTGGGAGCGTTGACGTCGAGCCTAGTGCCGGAGTATGCCGACAGTGAGGAACTGACGCTGGTCCAGATCTGATATCGGATCCTGGGGTCCCCAATGGCGCAAAGGCCGAAGGCACTGGCGTCGAACCCGATGAAGCCCCTGCTGAGCCCGCGAGGTCCGAAGACCCACCGCGGGGGCAGCATGTCAAAAACAAGGCGCATGGCTTCCTAAAAGTCTTTTATTTGAGCGGGGGTCGCTCTGGCTCCCGGATAAGTGGGGAGACACGAAGTTGGCCCTGGCAACGGCTCTGCGGAACCGTGCTCAGAATGTCGATGTTCCTAAGACGCCTCCGCGGCCGATGGGCATAGCAAAGTCGAAGTCCACTTCTTCTTGTGCCTCTTCCCCGAGTGCCCCAAGGACCTCGAGTGGGAAGAAGAGGACTTGGGGGCTCCTGGAGCGGTCCCGTGACCTCCTCCTTGAGCGGGACCATGACCTCTGAGAAGTTGCACCGACCGAAGTTGACTGCCGGGCTACCATGATCTTTAGAGACCACTCTCTCAAAGCCTTTGGGGCCATGGGCCGGCAGTCGGAGCATGACTTAGAGTCATGGTCCCTGTCGAGGCACCAGAGACATACATGGCGTGATGACAGGCGCCACACGGCTTGAACCCCGTCTCCCTAGATGACATCTTCCTTGCAGAGACAAAAAAATTCTTTGAGAAAAGGTTGAAAAAAGGCTTGCCAAAAAAAAGCAATGGGCAGCTCGATCCCAGACCTGTGCTTAACCGGCATGGAATGAAAAGACTTGATGTACGTGCGCCGGGGGTGGTGCCTTTATAGGTGACTGTGACGTCACAGATGGCTCCAACGACGCTGACGAAGCCACGCGGAGCTGGACGACGCCCGCGGATCTGAAAGACCCCACCCGACGGCACGCGCAGGTTATTGCTCAGCAAAAAGATTCAAGATTTGGAGCTGATGCCAGGGAATTCAAAGGTAAGGGATCTGCAGCTAGAAGTCTCTAGTAGATAAAAGCTCTTTAGCAGGACACTGACACAGCAAATATCAGCCTCTCTAAAGCTCTTTGCCACACCTGATTTGGAGCTACTCAGGTATTGCTCCTGTAATGTCCTGGAGCAATATTCATGTTTCTGAATTTCCTAAATGTTTGGAGAGAATTTTATTATCCACTATAGCCCTTTTGGAAAAAAACTGGATAACGCAGATCACATCCAAGATATGCTATTTATGATACTAAATGCTCTGATGGGTCCAAAGAGAGATGGGGCCACCCTATATCAAGTCAAGCAGTTAGTAACTGATGAGTGGGAAGGAAACACTGTGCCAACGCAAGAATAAAGGCTCCCTTCCATACAGGTAGCGAAAAAGTTTGGGTTTATCGCCTGTGGATTGCAAGTTGGTAGTCCACTGTGCCCAAGGACTGATATATCCACTCAATCTCCGCAGACAAAATGCTTGTGCCAAGACCATGGGACACAAGTTGGTAAACCCCAAATTAAGATTTTAGTTTTTTAGTTTGCTCTATTAAGAAGCAACAGACAAGGAAATCTTAATAATTTACATCCTCCGAATGCAGTAGAATCTTGTTCCCCAGGAAAGGTCGCTTGCACAGGGTCAGAAGCCTTGCTGATTTTCAGGTTCAAAGAAATAAAGAGAAAGGCAAAGAAACAATGTCTGCGCAAAAAGAACAAATAGAGAATTTCAAAAAAAGGTACAAAAAAACTGTTTTCAAGAAGTTGGTGGTTCTGCCTCAAAGCAGGTTATGGCGAAAAAATCTTTAATTTCAAACATTGATGCTTTAAGGAATAATGATGGCCTTCCCCCAAAGAAAGATGTGCCTTCTATGAATTCCTATGCCAGAAGAAAGGTCAATGTATCAGCAGCCCTTTACACCCTTTCAATGGATAACCAACCAAACTTAACCCAGTGGCTGAACAGTTTCGTGAGGTGCCAAAAGGCAATACAAACATTGTATGAACTGGTGAAACTGTCTTCTCTCCTTCCTTTCTTTACGCAGTTACCTCTATGCTAGATTTTGTAGCTTTATTTGATCACAGCTGAATTCTGAATTGTTCATTTTTATCATCTTGCTTTGTGGACATTGAGATTTTGAGGGTGATTCAAAGCAGTGACATTTCCCTTGCTTCCTTAGTGCATTCGCCGTCGGTGATTAAAGTAAGGGTTTTGTTTCCATCTAAAATCAAACTTAGTCCTACAAAACAGCAAAAATCTTCATTGTAGAGAGATTGATGTTAAACCTGTCCCGTGGGAAAACAAAACTCTTTAAACAACAATATGAAAATTTGAGTTGCTTTCCTTATGAGTATTACTCCTTGTCGTCATATGAGTTTGCTGGAGAAAATTTAAAACTTTTAAAGGTTTCTGTAGTGAATGGCAAGGGACGTGTGGTTATCCAAAGTATCATGGGGTCTACGTCTCCCTTGTATATAACTGAGAATGACTGTCAGAAATGGAACTGGTTGGCTGGTGCATTTAATGGTGCCGGTACATCGGGCCCACAACTTAAATCTTACAGTTAATAATAACTTAACAGTGGGTTCCTGGAATGTAGTGGGTTTAATGAATAAACCAGAGAAATTATTGGTATTTATAAAAACTCTAAAAGCTGATCTAAGCTACATTTAGGAAACTTGATACCCTGCCGATTTTGTGTGTGATGGATATTTTGTGTTAAGCTGTAACACACTCCATCTAGGAAAGGACATGCTAAGGAAGGGATAGCTATTATTTTAAATAATAATAATAAATGGAAGTATAACAGTTCTAAAGACTCTTCCAACCTTTTTCAGGTGGTAAAAATCTCCCCAACCTTGAGTGAGAGTATGAGGGATTCTATTTTAGTAGTAAATATTATATCCCCCGGACTCAAATTATAATAAATTGCTATTTGGCATCTTTACCTTCATAAGTGAGGTTACAGTCATTGAGGGAGAGAGGGTCATTTTAGTGGAAGACCTAAATTGTAAGATCTCCAACTATTCTATCAATCTATTTTATGACGTTGAAAATGAAGAAGAGCTACACATCCCTTCAAATCCACTTCCCATCGAAAGTGAGAACAAACAAGAGAAGATAGTTACTTCTTGGCCAACTGAGAAAGTATGATTGGACAAGTTACTTACATTCAGTAACACCTTATCTGGTAGAGACAATATCTAGTTGCAGATTCCTTATCTTAGAAATTCCTTCAGGCGTCAGTCTGGATCCAGAGATTTTTCTTGAGCAGTACCCCTGCACCATTAGGTGGCAATCGCCTCTGCGTCCGTTATCGGCGACCTCTGTGTTGGATATGACATTGCAGGTCCTATATAGACACCGTCCCGGCATGCTGACATCAGTTCTTTTCTTTACACACCAGTGAGTGCTGATCTGAAGTGAGCAACACGTTAGTCAATTTTTAACTGTTTTTTTCTGACTTTTTGGCAAAGTTGTTTTGAGTTTTTTAACTCCTGCTGCATCGAGGATGTCATTGAAGAAGACCAGGTTCCAGCCCTGAGGATCCTGTCATCGGACGATGTCCGTGATGGATCCGCACTGTGTGTGTCTTCAAATGGTAGATTTGCTCATGATTCTCCTGCCCAATATACCCATGAATCTCTGTTGGGCTGTTCTCTTATTGCCTCTTACCCTGCCTTTATTCTTTCATGTGAGCTAAACGTTTTAGATACCCAGTTCAGTGACCACAGACCTTTAGTATTTTTCTCTTGAAGTCAATATACCCTGAGTGGCCTCATGTAAAATTGATAGTTTCAACTCGAAGTTTAATCAGAATACAGATAGAACACACTGGTCCGCATTAAGATTTCCAACCTAAAAGGACTGCTGGACAGGGCAATTAATGACCTACGTCTCTGGAAAGGTAATGTTTATAGCTGTTTTTGTCAATTCATGAAGAAGATTATTAATTATGTCTCCTAGATATATACAAGTCTCCTCATAAACCGATATTCTCCCATCTTTTCTCATTGAACAAAGAAATAAACAGGCTGATTAGAACTCAGATTTTACCTTCTTAAAGGAAGAGGGTAAACTACTATCGTTATTGGAGAGGAAAAGAGGTTGTTTAAAGACTGGTATAAAAAAGAAAAACAGAATGTAGATTGTAAAAGGATTGATCAAAGAGAAACGGCATACAGTAAAAACACACAAAAATTCTAGGAGACAATATCAGACTGCTATGGGTCAAGAGTGAGATTCCCACCTCTCCTCCATTAGTGAGGGCATAGGGAGTAACTTTAGTCGGGAATTAAACTCAGATAATCAGAGGGTTGAATTTTATAGCAAAGATCTCCCAGTAGGCCTGAGCTGGTAGTTGCTAGTTACAAACCACCTCTGTAGGTGAGATAGAGACGTCAATCCACGCAATGTGGAATTCTGGTGATATGGGTCCAGATGAAGCTCCAATGTCGGTCATAAAAAAAAGAAGCTACAATTTGGGCAATGATACTATTTCCGGTCTTCGGATACTGTAATAGTAATTCTGCAGTGCCCTCCTCGTGGACCGGAAGTGCCATTGTTAGACAAATTGCACTTCTAGATGCAGTCTGCAGGGTTTTCACTAGTTGCCTATTGGAGCAACATAATACCTGGGCTGAGGACAATATGATTATCCCCTTAGAACAACCAGGCTTTAGGAAAAATCCTGGCACTTTAGATAATATTTCTGCTCTGCAACTTATCAATGAAAAATATGTGTCAATTAGGGACTCCCCAGGATATGCCGCTTTCATTGATTTATCCACAGCTTTTAATAAAGTTGATCATTTGACTCCTTGGAGAAAACTACCTAATCTCAGCATGCCTGGGGCCCTATTGCATCTAATTATTGCCCTGCACTCCTCAACCTGGACAAGTCCTGTTAGGTGGGGATCGTGGTTATATGAGGGTTTCGCAATAAAAAATGGCTTGAAGCAGGGGTGTTTACCCGCACCACCACTATTTTCTCTGTATATATTTGATCTACCTAGTTTTCTTCTGAAAGGTCCGGGCTTCCTCCCAAGTCTGGGAGTCGCCCAGGGTCCTGCTTATTATATGAAGATGATATTGTACCTTTTGATTTAACTCCTAAAGGCCTATATGTCCTTTTGGCTGCATTACAGCAGTCTGCTGCTTTGCGCTACTTAAAGATGAATTCTTTGAAAAGCAAACTTCTATGCTTTTCAAGGTAAAGGAGCGTGTAATAATTCAAACCTTCCCTGGCACCTTGGCTTGCAACAATTGGAAGTAGTTAGGTCTTCTACTTTTATTTAGGTAGCACATTAAATGGTTCACAGAGCCTTTCAAATAATGTCAGTAAGGCACAATCACAGGCCAAGGGGTTGGGTGCGTTTTATAATCCTGTAAATCAGAGATAGTTTTCCCAATTTGTTTTATCAGTGTATCAGACCAACATCCCTCCCACTTTATACTAAATGATGGAGCTATTTGATGTGGCAAAATGGGGCTTTCGTGATAAGACTGAAGGCTAAACATTAAGGAGATTATCAACATTCAACACATTAGCAGCCACAATTAGAATTTGGGGTTAAAAGCTTATTTGCCCAAGCCTTGGTGAGAGTGGTGCGATGGGCTCATTGCCTCCAGAGAAGTGATATTAACTCCTTAGGGCATTTTATGCTAAAGAACATTTTTGAATTTATGCTTTTTAGGATTTTTAAAAATGCACTAGAGCAACTTGATTTAGATTGTCTGGTAGTATCTACATCACCAGCCCATTTAAAAGCCCTTCTCAAATAGGCTTTGCTTAATCTAAGCCTTCATTTGGATATGGATTTCTGTAATAAAAACAGGAATTGGGAAGTAGTAATGAACTTTATTATCCAGAAAGAAACACAACCATATCTGACATGGAATTTGGCCATGGGGTCAGACGTTTCCGGACACTAATGAGCTTCAATAAATTACTTCTGAATGAATTAATGTCTAAATGGTATGGATCATCAAACATATGTAATCTTTGTCAAAATGGAGTACAGGATCTCAAAAAAGTATTATTCGTACATCCTGCCTTGCTGTTACATTGTTACAAGTTGCTGGACCCCTCTTCTTTTAATTTTCTGTTCACAAAACGGTCAAAGCTTTGCACTTATTGTATAGTCTTCCAAATGAAATGTTTTGTATCCAAGTTTTTAACGTTTTGAAGTTTTTTTTATTTTTATTTGTACTGAACGTTTTTCTTTCTTGATTATCTTTCTGAATAGAATGTAAGGGTAATTAGTTTAACTGGTTTTATGGTATTAATTTTATTTGGCCTACTTTTTTACTCTATGTATTTTCTTGTTTTACTTGGGCCTTTTGGAGTGCTAAATCATGAAATAAAGCTTAACTTGATATACTAATAGTAACTTTGAACTCATAAGTTAGGCCACAATCCCTGAATTTAGGGTGTGGGGACATGTAAGGATACACTCTGAGAAAATGTACACATGTAGATATACTCATGTGTAGGGCCACTGGAATTATGCCATTGTATAGATTTTTGCATAACTATGGAGTTGCCGCAATTACCACATAATCTATCATCTACCGCATAACTTGCAAATTTTAACCAAAAAAAAATGGGTCTAGCTCAAACGGATCAAAAGTTATAAAAAATATGGCGACTCGGGTTCCTGTGCACCGGAAGGCTTTTGCAAAGGCTGACTGGTTATCTTTCAGTTGCTAATTGTTGTATTTTGGTGTTAAATTGGCACTCATTAATGGTAACTCTTCTCAGATGCCATTACCAGGTGTAAAGGTCACAAAATAATGAAGTAATACTATGTAACATGTAAGGCATTTGCAATACATGTCGAAGGCACAAGTTATAGTTTCTTCTGTTAACTATAACTGATGAATTTGTGTGGTTTTTGAGTTGAAATGTTATGTTTTGACTGACAATTTCACCAAACTATAACGTCACTTTAACATTTGTTTTTGTTAAGTGAAATTCTCATTTAAAAAAAAAATGTAAAGTAAGACATTATTACCATACATAACTATAAGACTTTCACTTTTGGATTAAAGTGAATTTCTAGGCATTTTTAAAGTAAGATCTTCTTACAATACCCAAACACCTGCAGGCTGTCAACCGCCCCACTGTGCACTGGCAGGACCTGCACCCATCCCCCAGGGGTAGCAACCCCCCCACCACATACAACCTCAGTCTGTGTGCAGTGTTGGGCTGGGCACAGGGCCTGGCCTGTGGCCAAGGCCTGCACCAACCCCTCAAGGGTGCCCAACCTCTACGCCATGCACAGCCTATAGCTGTGCACATTGTAGAGGTGGATGAAGGGCCGGAAGCAGTCCTGTGGGATTGTGGCATCCCTCAATTTTTTTAAAATTTTGGACTCAGAGAGGTCCCTCTGGGACATCCCCCTTCCTCCACAGGGGACAGGATATTTTTCAGGGAATGGGGATTGATCTCCATGTCTTGTAATGGTAGGTGCAAAATTTCTTCTGAAAGAAAGAAATTTGCTTCCGCTGGACAGAGATTGGTCCCGCAGAAACAAATGACAGCAAAAAAAGAGTCTGCTCCGCCAATTACAACAATTTATTTTTTAGGTTCCTGCGGGACTCCGAAGGAAACAACTGTCAATAGAGCTCTTTTTTTTTTTAACCTTAATTTCTCCAAAACTACTGAAATAATTTACACCAAATAACAAAAACACTCTTTCTGGGTAGAGATCTAGCTTTCTGCCAAATTTGGTTCATTTCTGTTCAACCACATTGGTCTAGACATGAGAGCAAGGAAATTGTTGCTCTCACTTCAAGAAAACAATGTTGGTTTAACAACAAAAATAGACTCAACAATAATAAACCAATAATGATTTGTACTTACAATGACGCCAGCAGGAATGTCAAATAGGTATTGTCTAAACACTGGCACTTATTGCAAGCAGATCCCAAAAAAGGAGCCACCATAGGTCCTATCTCACTATACTCTATAGAAAACTCAAATCACTGAAAGTAATTTGAAGGAACCATCTAAAATAGGCAGACAAAGGCCGTCATGATTGTGGCGGTCTTTTTTCAAGATCCCAGCAGCTGCGGCCACTGGATTATGACTGCCACTGGAAATCCGCACCACCGGCTGTCGGATATCCGGCGGCATTCATCACGGCGGTCGGCGGCGCTTAGGCTGTTCCACTACCGGCCCCGCAACGCCAGAAAAAAGACCGCCCACAGAATTACAACTAGTAATTCTGTGTGACGGTCTTCTGGTGGCATCCCCTCATGGAGGATCACCTCGTCGGACGAGGTAAGTGTCGTCCCCAAGAGGAGGGGGTGGGGGTGTGTGCGTGTCATGAATGTGGGGGGGAGGGACGGGGAGTGTCTGTGCATGCATGCGTGTGTGCCTGTGTGTAAATGTGGTGATGCGTGTGTGTATGCATGGAGGTGGGGATGTGTGCATGAGTGAATGTGTAAGGGGTAAGGGGGGGTGTAGGAAGCTGGCTCTGTATATACTATATCAAAGTGAGATATAGCGTGCGCAGAGTCCAGGGGTTCCCCAGAGGTTTAACAGAGGCTAAAGTAGATAATAATAATGCTCTCTTTTGTGGTAGTGTGGTTGAGCAGTTAAAGGCTTATCAGAGGGTAGTGCAAAGCATTTGTTGTACACACACAGACAACAGAAGAAGCACACACTCAATAACTTAACTCCAGACCAATGGTTTTCATATAGAAAAATATATTTTCATTATTTATTTTCAGAACCACAAGATTCAAGTTACAGGTAAGTACCTTAAAAGTTTTGTATTTCACACAGGTATCAACAGTACTTTGTTTGAATTAGGTAAGTAAAACAGTTTGGAATTACTGGCAATAATCTGTTTTAAAAAATGGACACAGTACAATTTTCAGAAACAGTTCCTGGGGGGAAGAAATTTTAGATAATTTTACAGGTAAGTACAATACTTTCAGTTTCCGTGTTTTAGGAAGTCCACCAGTTGGGGTTAAAGTTAACCCCAAACACCCACCACCAGCAACACGGGACCGGTGGGGTGCAGAGGTCAAAGTTGAGCAAATTTAACATGGGCTCCTATGGAGACAGAGAGTACTCGGAATCAGGCCTGCCTGCAGGTAAGTACCCGTGGCTCGGAGGGCAGACCAGAGGGGTTACAAGAGCACTGAAGGGGCTACAAGTAGGCACTAAACACACACACACCCTCAACGGCACAGGGGCAGCCGGGTGAAGGGTGCACACAGGACGTCAGGTTTTCAATGCTGTCTATGAGGAGACCCCAGGGGTCACTCAGAGGCTGCAGATGAGGTCTGGGGGGGGGGGTGTCTCAGGCACACCAGTAGTCATACAGGGAGGAGGGATGCCTGCTGAACATAGAGGCAGTGGGGGTTGGGTATCTCCAAGGCCTGGGGGCTGCGGGTGCAGTTTGTTTTTAGGCGTAAGATATCTTCGTCCGGAGCTTCACGGTCAGGAGGGTCCTCGGAATTCCCTCTGCATGCGTCGTCATTGTGGGGTGGAGAGGTCAACCCAGAGTGGGTATTTGCTCGCAATCGCCTGGGGACCCTCTCTTGCTGGGTGGACCCCCGTGGACACGGGCCATGGGCCATGGGCGTCACATGCAAAGGGGTCAAGACTCAGGCATCCGGAGTGAAGTGGGAGTCCTTGGTTGTAGGTTTTCTTAGACAGAGCCGCTGTCCTCTGGAGTGCTTGGTCCTTTTGGGAGGAGGGCAGTCCTCTAGAGTTGGGCAGAGGTCACTGGTCCCGCTGGATGCGCTGCTGCTCTTTTGCAGGTTATCTGAAGCAGGAGACAGGCCAGTAGGGCTGGGGCCAAAGCAGTTGTCTTCTTCCATCTTCTCTGTTGGGGGCTTCAGCATAGCAGTCCTTCTTCTTCTTGTTAGGTTGCCAGGAATCTGGTGAGCTGGGTTCAGGGAAGCCCTTAAATCCTGGTTAAGGGACATTTTAGGGGTCAGAGGCTACTGTCCCTGAGGGTGGCTACACCCTCCTTGTGCCCACTCCCTTTGGGGAGGGGAAACAAACCTAATCCTATTGGTCCCTATTCTCAAACGTGACCTCAGCTCTGGACACCTTAGGGGTTTTCTTGGCTGGGGTGATCACTCCTCCCTGTTTTCCCTAATTTTCCCGCCGGACTTGCGCCCAACAGTGGAGATTTGTCCGAGGGCGGGCATCTCCACTAGCTGGAGTGCCCTGGGGCACTGTAATCTGAGGCTTGAGCCTTTGAGGTTCACCGCCAGGTGCTACAATTCCTGAAGGGGGGAGGTGTGAAGCACCTCCAACCAGGACAGGCTTTGTTTCTGACCACAGAGTGCACAAAGGCACTCACCCCATGAGGTCAGAAATGTGTCTGCAAGTGGCAGGCTGGCACAGACCAGTCAGTCCTACACTAGCAGTATGGCTAGCATACAGAGGTCATCTCTAAGATGCCCTCTTTATGCATTTTTTAATAAATCCAACACTGGCATCAGTGTTGGTTTATTGTGCTGAGATGTTTGATACCAAACTTCTCAGTATTCAGTGAAGCCACTATGGAGCTGTGGAGTTCGTAATGAGAAACTCCCAGACCATATACTCAATATTGCTACACTGCACTTACAAAGTCTAAGAATGGACTTAGATACTGTAGGGGCATATTGCTCATGCAGCTATGCCCTCACCTGTGGTATAGTGCACCTGCCTTAGGGCTGTAAGGCCTGCTAGAGGCGTGACTTACCCATGCCACAGGCAGTGATTTGTAGGCATGGCACCCTGAAAGGGGTGCCATGTCAACTTTGCTTTTTTCTCCTCAACAGCACACACAAGTTGCATGGCAGTGTGTATGTGCTTGGTGAGGAGTCGCCTAAGGTGGCATAATACATGCAACAGCCCTTAGAGACCTTCACTGGCCGCAGGGCCCTTGGTACCATAGGTATCTCTTACAAGGGACTTAACTGTATGCCAGGGTTGTACCAATTGTGGAAACAAAGATACAGATTTAGAGAAAGAACACTGGGGCTGGGGCCTGGTTAGCAGGGTCCCAGCCCACTTTCAATCAAAGTTGGCATCAACACTAGGCAAAAAGTGGGGGGTAACCATGCCAACAGTGGCACTTTCCTACAAGGGGTGTGAGTGAGTGCATGCAGGTGCACGTATGTATGTAGTTGGAGGTAGGGGGTGGTGAGTGTATACGTGTGTGTGATGTGAATGGGTATGTATGCATGTCTATGGGGGTGAATGTTGTGAGTGTGTGTGTGCATGCATGCGTGTGTGTGAGGAGGGTTTTGGGGGTTATCCCGGCGACAGGAACGCAAGTTCCTGTCGTCAGGATATCTTACCGCCAGCAGTTTGTGGCAATGAGAGCACCAAGAAAATGTTGGCGGAGTCCCAAGTCGAAATAACCTCAGTGGTTATCCGACTCCCGCGGGGATGCAGGTGGAAACCTCCATCCCGAAGGGCCGCGGTAAAGCGGCAGGACCAGCAGGGCTGCAATGGTTTGGCAGTGGCCAAACCGCCACGGTTGTAATATGGCGGTCAGCTCTGCCGGTCCCGTGGCAGTGTGCCCGCCACAGTGGCCTTGGCAGTAATGAGGGCCTAATTCCCCAATCGGGGTTTTTCAGGTGTACAAAATGCACAGCATGTAGAAACAGTACCATTTGTGAATCGTACACCCTACCTAATGGCAAGAAAAAGAGGATTTCTAAATACCTTACCTGTAATTCTCACTATTGTGTGTAGATGTTGAAATGCCCATGTAATAAGTTGTACGTGGGCAGTAACACCTTCCCTGTTGGCAAACGAGCATGAGGAAAACTTACAAGCCATTAGAAAGTTGGTGCCACATATCCAGAAGACAGACAGTTTAAGATTTATTACCAATTATGATCAGTTAATATGCTTTGCCATTGACAGGGTGGAACAGAATGATAGAGTAGGTGAAATTTCCTTGAGGAGATGGGAAAGCAGATAGGTCTTAGAGCTCAAAGCAAAACAGCCCCAGGGCATAATACTGATGAAGTAGCAGCAATCTTTTTGCAGTTTTATAACCAGGCAATCTCTCCTCTCCCGTGGGGTCCACATCTCTGTTAGATACAGGTTGCACTTATATCTACTCAAATTATTTTTTCCTCCTTGTTCTGAAATGACTCCAGAAATAAGTAATTGTTTCCCCTTATTTCATGCAGAGGGGCTCAATAATTCCCATTATAAAGATTTTTTCACCCACTTGGGAGTGCAAGTTCTGTGAATATGTAAAGCAGCATGTGATAAATATATGGATGTTAATTAGACATATGTGATGGGAGTGAAGCAAAATTTTGTTGAACACTTAAATACTGTGGTTGCCTATTTGGAGGTGGTACACTTATGTGTCGGTTGGTATTTTACACAATGGTGATTTTATTTGTTTTTTGGCTACTGCACAACATAGCACTGTTCGCACTTTAGGACATAATCACATTATTTAGATTAGTAATATGATGGTTTAGATGAACACAAAGCCATAAATGATAGAGGGACTCGAAAATTTAACTAACTGGATTTGTTCAGTAGGTTTATTTCTTAATGACCAATGGAGGGAAAATGACATTGTGTGGGAATTTGCATCCTATTATCTTAATTGATACTAAAAACCGATCAATATGTACCATCGAATATGCAATATACCAAACGTGTGAGGGACCAGGAAGGCTACTTCCATGGCTTTAGTTACAAGTGAATATGTGTATTAATAAATATTTCCACTCAACATTAACTATACAGTTTTTGATCACCTTGATTATGAAGTGGTACTTCGCCCGATTTTATTTTATATTGAATGTTTCATCCCCATTTTCAAAATTAGTTTATTGAATTAACTAGATCATGTTTGCAAATGCTTTTAGGCAAACACTGTGGTGTATCTAACAGTGAATTGCTCCAAGACGGTGGGCAAGTTGAAGTGGCGGACCAATGAGATATAGCAGCCCTCTTTCAGTTTTCACTTTGTAGCCGCTATATGTATCACTGGGGAATTAGCCACAACATGTCTGACAAAGACTACTGCTGGAACATGTTATTGGTATGTATGTGTACGACCACCTCAAAACCCTCTTGTTTCTCTCCTCCTGTTTGCTGAATTTATTTTTATTGGCTTCTGGACTCTGCACACTTTTCCACTGCCAACCAGTGAAAAAGTGCTTGCAGTCTCTACCATAAACTTGGTAAAACCAGCTTACAACAAATTGAATATGTAATTTACTTGTAAATCCCTAGTAATGTAGTACACCATATACCAAGGGCTGGTAAATCAAATGTTGCCACTGGGACTGCAGCGCTTATTGTGCCACCCACTTAAGTGCCCCTTTAAAAACATCTCTCAGACCTACCATTGCAGTATGTGTGCAGTTTTAAACTGCTGTTTCAACTCAGCAAAATAAACCTTTTTCCATACCCAAACAATCCTTTTTAATGCATACAACTCATCTATAGGCTAGAAGGAAGGGTGCATTATATTTAAAAGTTGGACAAGTATTTGTAAGTTTTACATGTCCTGGTAATGAAAAACTCTCAAATTTGTTTTTCACTATTGGAAGCCCTACCTCTCCCATAGAATACCATTGAGCTATGTTATTACATTTGATAAGCGATAAAGTTTGACATCCGAACCCTTCTCGACTGAGGAAAAACAGCAGCTTTGATCCTCATCAACCTTTTGGCAGCTTTCAAAACCCTACCCACCACATGCCGATCGAAAGACTCCACCACATCGACATGCCAGGGGCTTCCTCACCGGAAGAACCCAGAAGATCCACCTCCCACCTTTCACCTCTAAAACCAAGGAGATCACCTGCAGTGTCCCCCAGGGCTCATTCCTCTGCCCCACGCTCTTTAATGCATATATAAACCTGGTGGCCAACATCGTCAGATCCCCCAGTCTCAACACAATTTCCTATCCAGACAACTCATCCTCTCACTCACTGATGACTCCTCCAACAACAGAACCAACTTCCACAGATGCATGACAAGCACTGCTGACTAGATCTAGAACAACTAGCTGCGGCTCAACACAGACATGATGAAAGTACTGATCTTTGGCCATCAGACCTACAACCCGCACTCACTCCTTCTGACCATGCCAGAAACCTCAGAATCATTTTTGACAACCAGTTCACCATGAAATCACAGATCAATGCCATCTGCTTCTTCACTTTGCCCTTGCTACGCAAGACCTTCAAGTGGCTTCCCCTACAAACGAGACACCCCGTGACATAGGCCCTCATCACCAGCGAACTCGACTACGGCAAAACCCTCTACATAGGAATCGCCACACATCTAATGCAGAGACTTCAGACATACAGAACTTCGCAGCCAGACTCATCCTCGGCCTTCCCCGATGAACCCACATCACACATCACCTCAGGCAACTCCACTGGCTCCCTGTACAGTAGAGATGCCAATTAAAGCTGCTGACCCACGCACAAAAGGCTCTACATAACCAAGGACCCACGTACATTAACCACCACCTGAACTTCCACCAACCATCGACAAGACTATGCTCTGCCTCCCTTTCACTAGCCCATACTCTCCACATCAACCGAAGCAGAAGTGGAGGACTCACCTTCTCTCACATCGCAGCAAAAACCAGGAACAGCCTCCCCACGCACTTCTGAACCATCACCTAATTTCCGGAATTCCGAATGAGCCTCAAAATCTGACTGTTTCAATAAGCCTCCGGTACCTGCAAGCACCTGGATACCGTATTGGATGGTTAGCCGCGCTTTATAAATCCTGACTGATTGACTGAACAGGTAAAACTGTCATGTTTGGTGTCTCAGGAATTGTAATTTAAAACCTTCTTTAATAGTAAAGTTGGGTTCTAAATCACAATTCATTAAAAGCCACTTTTAGAAAGTTGGAATATTTCTTGCCCACACTATTTGGTGACTGCAGCCTGTTTCCTGTGTCACCTGCCTAAGAGTAGCTGTCAGAGTGGTTGGGTGTTTCGAAGGACAGACTGGGCACAGGATAGGCAGGCAGGACAATCTAAACACCTCTGTGGGAGGAAAACTATAGAAGCATCTCCCATTTCAAAGTTAAGAGAGGACATGTCCATAAGGGAAGCCTGGACATTCCCTAAAAAGCCAGATGTTCTCAGCCAGGAGTGGCATCAAAGCTCCATCATTGTGGAAACCGTTCTGCCCAGTCAGTCGGTCATGTCTCAACCACACCTAATGGTGAACTTTGCTGCGTCTCTCCTAGTTTTGACCACTTGTGAGAGAATGGTCCAGGCCTCCTTCTGGACCTGTGGCAGCACTTGGACAACCATGCCCCATGAAGTGTGGTAATAGAGACCCAACAGGCATGCACAATGCCAGGCTTGTGGGAGAGAAAACATCTTCTTTCCAAAGCTATCCAGCCTCTTTGATTCCGTCTGGAAGAGCACCGGGGAATGCGCTAGGCAAGGTAGAGGCTTGGACTACCAAGTTCTCAGAGGTGGGGTATTGGGTGAGGATGTTTGGGCGATGACGGCAGGCAATTGTCCCATTCACAGGAGCCCTTTTGCTGGGCTTGGACCATGTTCCAAGTAAGACATCTGTTCGTGCTTCGTTGAAAGGGAGCAGGGGATTGGAAGAGGAAGCACTCTGCTGTAGCACTTACATCAAGATGTTAGTTTTGACTGCCATCGAAGACAACTCGAGGTCAAAGACCTCAGCTGCACTCCTCAACACAATAGCATATGTTGCTCCCTCCTCCGAAGCCACGGTAGGGGGAGAAAGCATGCCAGCATCTGGAAATGTACCCAGCCCATTGGCATCACTCAGTTCCTCACACAAGTCCATGCTTTCCTTCCTGGCCTTCTAACTAGTATTCTAAAGGGTCCAGTGACCCCTCCTCCCATTCTTCCTCAAGGCCTAGCCATTCAGAATAGGGCTCAGGCACTGACCTAGGATACCTGAGTCCTAGTGGCACCAGGATCGGTGTCAGTCGACTCCTTTCAGGCTCTGTGGGCAGATTTGGGAATCCAAATGGGGCTGGCGCCTCCAGTGGGGAAGGTGGCAGTGGCACAATTGGTGGCGGTCCAGATCCCTGATCTAGATGGAGGAGTTGGACATCTCAAATACGTGGTGCATGGCCTTGTAACATTCTTTTACCTGGACAGGGTCGCTCCGGCTCCTGGAAAAGCGAGGAGGCACAAATTCGAACCTGGAAACATCTCCGAAGAACCGTGCCTCGGTCACCGATGTTCTGTTGACGTGGCGGCCGACGGACGAGGAGAAGTCAAACATACATCAACTTCTTGTGCTTTTTTTGCCTCTTTCCCGAATGTCCTGATGACATGGAGTGGGAACAAGAGGACTTGGGTTCCTGGAGCAGTCCTGTGACCTTCCCCTTGATCGAGACTGAGATCTCCTAGTTGTCGCCTGCTGGGTCGCTGGAAGCTTTAGGGACCGCAACCCTCAAAGCCCTCCGTACCATGCTCGGCATTCCGAGCACAACTTGGAGTTGTGATCATGCTTGAAACACCACAGACACACCAGGTCTGGATCTATAACTGATATTGCACGGTGACAGGTGTCACACTGAGTAAACACTGTTTTTCTTGACATCCTCGACACACCAGGAGGAAAAAATCCCTTGAAAAAGAAGTCGACAAAAAGTCGAAAAAAAACTTTCCATAAACAACAGAGGCTTAGCTCTTCTCCGGATCAGCACTAACTGACGTGGAAAGACAAGAAGTTATGTCAGCGCACTAAGGTGCTGCCTATATAGGTGACGCGGGCCTCACTTCCAGCACAGACGACGACTCATGGAACCGATCAACACCACCTACTGGCACACAGAGGTGCTGCTTACAAAAAATCTTCCAAATTCAGTGTGACGCATGGGAAAGCCAAAGGTAAGGAATTTGTGGCTAGAAGTCTCTATCAGATCCTGGCTTACTCAAGCACAACTTTGCACCTGGTTTACCAGAGGCATAGATACAGCAGGGGTGCTTTTAACAGACGGTCTTCTGTTATGATTTGATACACAATGATGCAGGATTATGGTATCCTTAAAACATTGGTAGATAGATGAATCAGTGTCCCCTATTCATACCACGGGAGATAATAGATGTCTGTAGAAATAGGTATACACCTGTCACACAACGTCTGAAAGTTTCACAAACTAAACTCCACACGCAATGTGAGGCGGACTTACCGAGACACTTAGATGACTCGGAGTGGTAAAAAAAATAGTTGCTTAACCACGCAAGATTTCATGAAATTTACATTTTAAACATTTCCAGTTTAATATAGTCAACAGATCTTATCTCACCACAATTAAGCACCATGGGATTTATCCCACCACCTCTCCTAACTGTCCCCAATGTAACTCAACTGAGGCTGATTTCACACACGATGTGGTCTTGCCCCTCCGTACATTCATATCTGACAGGGATTAGCAACATGATTAGGAAGGCATTGTGTCACATTATACACAATTGCAGGAAAGTGCCTCTTTTGACATGGTTAGCCCCCCACTTTTTGCATGGTATCTGATGTGGTTTCCAAGTTGTTCGTGACCAGGGTCCCTGCAAACATTGTTCCCTGGGCCAGATCACTTTATCAAAACTGTTGTGATGCACTGGCACAATTGGCAACACCTATAGCTGCCACTATAAGTTCCGAGTAAATGGTACTTAGGTACCCAGGGCATGGGGTAGGTCCAGGACGGCAGCAGCACAGCTTGTGCCACCCTCAGGAACCATGTATCCAAGTGCACCCAGCCCTGCCATTGCAGACTGAATGAACTGGTGCAATCCTAAAATGCAGAACTGACATGGCACACACCCTATCTACCCTGTCCACTACACACTGCATGCACTATAGGTAAGTCACCCCTTCTGGCAGGCTTTTCAGCCCTAAGGCAGGGTGCACTTCTGGGCATAGATGCATGAGCAATATGCTCTTACTGTGTCCTTGCCAAACCTTGGATATAGTAAATGAACAGAGTGGCCATTTTAAATGCATTTGATGGACACTGGTCAATATGAGCTTCACAGCTACATGATGGCCACTCTGAACCCTGGGATATTTGGTATCAAACAACTCAGAATAATAAATCCAAACTCGCACAAGTATTGAATTTACTACAAAATGTACCCAGGGACTACCTTAGAGGTGACCCCTGCAAAAGCTAACTAACCCTGGCATGGTTGCTGGCTGGTCACAACCAGCCTGCCACCACCAGACAAGACACCAGAACCCTGGAGTGAAAGCCTGAGCTCATTGGGTCCAGAGAGCAAAGCCCTTTCTGGACAAAGGTGTTACACCTCCTCCCCAGGAATGTGCACAGCCCTGCCTATGAGCTTCAAAGGGCTTAACGCCCTTGAAACTCGACCCCCCCAGCCCTGCGGTGGTGAATGCGAGGTGACTCCTCCTTTTCATGTTCCTCCATCTTGCATGAAGAGGTCACATAGTGGGTGTAGCCAGCCTAAGGTAGTTGAACCATTGGTCACTACGAGGTACAACCCTAAACTCCCACTAAATGCAGTATTTAGTGAGCACCCCTAGACCTCCAGATCAGATTCCAAGACCACTGAAAGGCCCGCAACAAAGAAGACGCATGGCTTGAAAACTGCATTCCTGCTGCACAAAGAAAAGGGCACCAAACCCAGCCTGCTGCACCCAGGACTCGACAATCACCACTGAGAGGTATCATGGACATCGGACAGACTCTAAAAAGCCCCAGAGGACCTACACCCTTCTGAAAATCACCAAAGATATGCCTCCAGAGTGAAGGCATCACTCCCTGCAACAAAGAAGCAAAAGAATAGTAAAGTCCAGTTCACTGACCAAGGCACCCGACACAGCAGCCAAACCAACTTTCACCTGACGGACCCAGAGGACAAATCCTACAAGTGTGTCACATTTGGTGGCACTGCGACTTCCAGTGGCTGAACCGTGAAATAACCCAGGGTACTGGACCCCCAACGTTGGACACCCAGAATAATAGCCCACTCCAGACTCCAAAAGGACAGGAGCAAGCCCCATTTGAGGGACGTCAGGACAAGTAGGAACCACCCCCCAGAGTGGCCGTGCTGACCTGCAATCAACCCTCAAAGTGAACTGCCTCCTGCTTCCAATGGCACCTTTGCAACCACACCTTGGGGTTAACCTATCTGCTCTGCACCCAACCTCACTGGGCCCTGCACCGGAGAACGAACTGTGCTCTAAGGGTCCCCCTACCCTTTGCGACCTCTACACTTCAAGAGGACCCAACGGAATCACCTTATAGTGCGCCTATGCATTGCTTTTACAAGTGGTCCCCAGCAGTGGTCCTACACCACCCCAAGGAAGGACTCTTCAGCAGCTGCTCCGCAAAAACCACAAACAACCCGAACTTCCCCAGCGGTCCCACAGGACTTCTTAATGACCTTGACCTAAAAAACAAAATGACTGGTAAATGCTTTGCCTGATTTTATACGTATTTTCAAAGTTTTCTCCCATTTATTCCTACGGTGCGTAATTATGCAAAAAGCAAGGCATTTTCTAAACTTTGAAAAATCATAACATAAAAAGTACTTACCCGATTTTGATGATCTCGGTCTTAACATTTAAAAAAAAATCTGAAGTATTTTTGTAAATTGGTCTCAAGTTATTCCTTTAAGTGTCTATTCATATTTATTGATACAAAAAATGGTTTGCACAACTGCTTGACCAAGCTACCATAAAAATTAGAGCATTAGGTGGTCTAGTTTTTACCTCTGTAAACCCAACGTGTGGTTACACGGACTCTATGACAGTATACATGGTTTTGTAGAATACATAGAGAGCCAGCCCTCTACAGTAATACACTAAAAATATGCACACTAGGCCTTTTCCCGTTTTCAACCTGAGACAGAGCAGACGAGAAATATATTAGCTTGCCATTACTATTAGACTGTCATAACATCACTATGAATTGTAAGGGTACCAGTCTGCCATCATTTACATAGTGAGGAGTTTGTCGGACTATGGAAACATTACATAGATGGGATACTATGCTGGAGACTCTAAAAGCTCATGGTTAAGACGATGAACGTCCTTCCATGAGCTCTGCCCTATTGAAACTCACTCAGTGGTGGTTTTATAACACTATACATATACACTAACAGATTATAATGTAAGAGAATTTACCCTGCTATGATACAACAATCTGTACTTCACTATAGCTGGATGTAAATGTCTCCTGGAACCTTGGAACCTGATACAAGAGATATGATGAGCGGGGTGGAAGAGTGATTTCCACATATACACCCGCTAATGTTCCTGCCAAAAAGTGATGGGAGAATGCTTTTAATCTGTTATGGTTGCACACATTACGTTGTGATTAGGTTATACATAAAATGGCTAGAAAGCATGTAACAACAGAACTTAAGATACTATGCACAAAGGAACGTGTTTTTGTATTTGGTTGGGACAGAAAAGTCCTCTGCATGATTAAAGACTTGTACACCTGCCCTGAGTGCCCAACTGTACTGTACTCTGGATCCCTAAAGCTGATTTTATTTGTCATAGGTAAACACGGATCATAAGTGTGTGCCATGACATAGGCCTTTCTCACAGATTGTGGTCTTGTTGGACATGCATGGGCACACAAGCAATACCCTGATAGTGGTGGAAGGCTACCATCTTCACCAAGAGTTAAGTGACACAAAAATGATGGTGGTAGCATACTGTGTAGAGATCAGTAGTAGTGAACATGTCCCTTTTAACCCTGTGTCACTACAGTGAGGCCAGTAGGCTCACTCATCTTTTTAAAAGTTCCACTGCTGTGCACTCAACTCATCCTTGGGCAACATCAGGTAGCTGTGGAAAGCTGCACATCGCAGGAGTAGTGACTGCGTGGTGGATGTATGTATGTCTGGGAAAGGTACTGTAGGAAAGGCACGTTACCCCCACTTCTTGCCTGCTATCAGTATGTTTCGACTGTCTTCACTGGGATCCTGCTAAACAGGACCCCAGTGATTGTGCACGCTCCCTCTAAATTTGGTTGTCTAGGACTTTTGTACACTCTACAATTGGCATACTGGTGCCCCCTTTTAAGTCCCTAGTGGCATCAGGGGTTCCCCATATGCGGCTGCATGATTTGTGCCACCCAAGAGAGTCCAGGCAAAATGTGTCTGCAGGCCTGCCATTGCAACCTGCTTTAAAAGGTGCATGCATGCTTTCACCACAGGTCTCTGCACTAGGTCACTGCCCAGATGGCAAGATGCAGGACCCTGTGTAGGTGGGCATCCCTGCATGAGCAGAGGTTCCCCATCAACTCCAGTTCCATTGGGGCTGGACTTCGTAAGAGCAGGGAAGCCATTTTACCGTGTACTGGACACAGCTACATAATGGTGACTCTGGAACCTGGGCATGTTTGGTATCAAACATGTTGGAATCATATCCCAATACTGTTGCCAAATATTGGTTGTAGGATTCCATGCACTCTGGTGGATCCTTAGAGGACCACCCAGTATTGCTCCTACCAGTCTTCTAGGGTTTTCCGGGCAGCCCGTGCTGCTGCCACCCCTCAGACAGGTTTCTGCCCTCCTGCTGCTTGACCAGCTCAGGCAGAACAAAGGATTTTCTGGGGGAGAAGGAGGCAACACCCTCTCGCATGAAAATAGGTGTTACAAGGCTTGGTAGGGGTAGCCTACCCAAGCCACAGGTTTGCTTTTTTAGGGCACATATGGTGCTCTCCTTGCATAAACCAGTTTGCACCAGTCCAAGGACCCCCGGTCCCTGCTCTGGTGCGAAACTGGACAAAGGAAAGGGCAGCGGCCCCCCTCCCCTGTATATCACCACCCCAGTGGTGGTGCCCAGAGCTCCTCCATGTGGCCACTTGATTCTCCCATCTTGAAACCAAGATGTGCAGAGGCCCCTGGGAGCATCTAAGTGGCCAGGTCAGGCAGATGACATTAGAGACCCCTCTTGATAGGTGGTCACCTTGCAAGGTGGCTAAACCCCCTTTTAGGGCTATTTAGGGACTCCTTAGTGGGTGGGTCCCCAGATTCGATGTGAAAGACTCCACCAGGACTCCTCTGCATCACTTACTTCTACTTCTGGCTGCAGGAACCGCAACTGGACTCTTCAGGAACCGAAAAAACTGCAACTCCCGAGACAACCTTTGTTTCTCTGGCTCCTTCCAGCAACTACAACATTTCCCTAGCTGTGCATCCTTTGGGGACTTCAGCCTGCACCAAGAAGCAAGAAAGAATCTCCCTTGGAGTAAAGAAGTCACTCCCCTGCATCTGCAGGCACCTACAGCCATGACATGCGGCTGCGTGGATCTGCTCTCCTCTGGAACTGTGTGGATCCTGCATCACAGGTGGTGTTCTGGAGCGGTCCCCTTGGTCCTCTCTGCCCGCTGTCCAACTTGGGAGATGGTGACCCTTGTCTCTCCCTTGCAGGACAGTACCCCTGTGCACCGCGACTCTTGCAGCTACCAAGGCTTGTTGTTTCCTGCTCCAAGGGATCTTCAGGCTCCGAGTAGCCACGGCTTCCAGCACTTCATCCTGCCAAGCAAAGTCACCTCTCTGCTGCTCCAGAGACGTGGGACTCCTCTTCAGGTGTGCTGACTGGGCCTCATTGCAACTTACTGTGCCTGCTGCCAGTGGGTTGCCTGTGGAGGCTGCGACTGCCTCTGTTGGCTCTCACGACTGCTGAGGGTCAGCCCGGACTCCCCTCAAAGGGCCGAGTCCCCTGGACCTTGCTGGTCCTCTTCAGCTTGCAACTCTTCTTTTGGTCCTTCCTGCATTTGCCAAGGCTTGTTGGTGGTTCTCCTACACCACTGACCATCTGCGACCCAACTACCGAAGTGGGGCACCATTTGCACCACTCCAAGGATTCTTCTTCAGCTCCTGAGCTCCACAGATGGTCTTCTTCTTCCCCTGTCAACCCGGATCTTCATCCACAGAAAGGTGAGTAGTAGCTCCTGCCCCCACTGGACACTCCAACGTGGACCTTCTTTTGCAGGTCCTCTTCTTCCGGAATCCACCTTTGGTTTCTTCTAGATTGGTCCTGTTTTTGCACAATCCAATTTCTAAGTCCTCTTGTTAGTCCTTCGGAAGACCAGGTACTTACCTCTGATCTCCTAGTCACTGGGGGTCACTCAGGTACTCGCCTCTTGGGGTCCCTAGTTTATCCAGCTTCCTTCTAACGACTCCATATCCTTTGGTGGGGAACTTCACTTCGCAACCCACTATTTTAGTATATGGTTGGTCCTCCCCTAGAGTCCTAACTATTTTTCACTAATTCTTAACAATGCTTGTTGTTTCTAATGCCAATTACCAATTATTATTGTGTGTGTGTGTGTGTGTGTGTGTGTGTGTGTGTGTGTGTGTGTATATATATATATATATATATATATATATATACAGTGTGTACTTACCTCCAGTTGAGGGACTGTCTATAAGTAATCTAGTGATGAGTTACCATAATAAAGTACCTTTATTTTTGTAACTGTGTGGTTCTTTCATGTGTGATAAGTTGCTGTGTAACTATTGTGGTATTGCTTAAGCTTTGCATGTCTCCTAGTTAAGTCTTGGCTGCTCATCCATAGCTATCTCTAGAGAGCACTGGCTTCCTAGACACTAACTATATTCACTAATAGGTGTCGTCTGGACCTGGTATAAGGTGCCAACATCATAGGTGTCCACCATGCACGAGGCAAGCTTCCTGTAGGTATAGTACAGGGATGGAGCAGTGCTGTGCAGTATATGTGTGCAGCGCGCAATCAGTGAGTGTGTGTGTGCCAGCAGTGTGTGTATTTGCAAATAGCACACACTGGTACAAAACAGAATAGCTACAGTACTGAACACTGTGGGCAGACTGAACGTGTGTGCTGAATCCATATGTGTCTGTAATAGCACAATGCACAGAGAGGACTGTGCTGGGCAACAAGTGTGCTGTGAATGTACACAGAGTGCAAATGTGCCTGTAATGGCACATCTCATGGAGGACCTTGGGTTTCTTTTCGGGAAGCCCAGGTCTGCCTGCTGAAGACTTGAGGAATAGCAGACAGAACTGTGTATGACTTCTTTCCTGTGAGCTGTGTGGGACACACACTGGAGGATGGGAGGAAGAAACTACTCCTTTACACTTACAAAGGTTGCTCTTTGATTCAGTTATAAATCACCAGGAAGGATCCTAGACACATTTTTGGAAGGTGCCATCAGTGTAGATTGGATGTTCCCGGAAAAGCTAGATGTCCTTAACCAAGTATGGGGACTCGAGGTCACCATTGAGGCAACCATCAGCCTGATCGCGAACTTAGCTGCGTCTCACCCATCAGCAACAGCTTGGGAGAGAATGGCCCAGGCCTCCTCTAGGACCTGAGGCAGCACTTGCACAACTGTGTCCCATAAAGTATGGGTGTAGCAACCCAAAAGGCATGCGGTGTTCACAGACCACAATGCCAGGCTGGAGGAAGAAAACAGCTTCTTCACAAGGTGATCCAGCCTCTTGGATTCTCTACCCAGGGGAGCAGAAGGAAACTCGCCATGGGATGTTGAGGCTTGGATGACCAAGCTCTCGGGAGTAGTATGTTGGGCCAGGAAAGACAGGTCATTAGGCGCAGGCCTATGGCGACAGGCTATTGTCTTGTTGACAGGAGCCCCTTTGCTGGGTTTGGACCAGGTCCCTATCAGGACATCAGTGAGGCTTCAATAAAGGGCAAAAGGGGTTCTGATGTGAAAGCCCCAGGCCGAAGCCACCTAAGGCAGCTTGAGGCCCAAGACCTCGGCCACTCTCTGCACCACCATGGAATAGGAAGCCCCCTCCTCCGTAGCTATGATTGGGGAGGAAGCATACCAGCATCAGAGGAGGTATCCAGACTGCTGGCTTCACCGAGGTCCTGAGCCCAGTCTATAGTTTCTTCAAGCTGATATTCTGAAGGGTCCAGCGATCCCTCAATACTCTCACTGAACTCGTACCCACAAGAACAAGGGTCAGGATCTGACCTAGGGAGCAAATTCACTGCCAAAATTCAGAATCAGCATCGATCAACGTCACTCTGGCCCCGTGTTGGCAATGAGTATGGGATCGATGCCACTTGTGGCCCGAGCACCATCAGGAGCAACAACGCCAGAACAGCCGACGGGTAAGGTCGCAATGGTACGACCAAAGCCGGTTCGGATCTGGAAGCTGATCCCCCGAGTGCACCCCAAAGCTAAGTCCAAACATGAAGGGGCCACTGCCGACCCTGGATGACCGAAGGTGCTCCAACAGGGATGGACTGTCCAAAAATGAGGCACATGGCCTCGTAAAATTCCTTCAATTGGACAGGGGTGGCTCCGGCTCCCGGAAACTCGGGGAGGTGTGGAGCTGACCCAGAAGTAGCCTCCGAAGACAAAGGCCTAGAGTGGGGATGCGCCTTCTCCTGATTTGCGTCGTCCAACCAACGGGATGTAGTTGAAGAGCGCTTGTGATTCTCCGACTTCTTGTGCTTACCCGAATGTCCCGCCGATTTTGAATGGAACGGCGATGAGTGATTATGGCTCCACGAGCGGTCACGGGACGGGCCATGAGTAGCTTCAGGGACCGCTCCCTCAAAGCCTTCAGGTATATGGCCCGGCAGTCAGAGCACGACTTCAGGTCATGGTTGCATTCCAAACACCACAGGAACACGAGCAACGGATCTGTCACGGACATCATTCGGTGACAGGAGTTGCAGGACTTGAAGTTGATCTTCTGTGACAACATCCTCGAGTCAAAAAGCAACTGTAGGGGTAGCTCTCTTCAGATCTGCAAGCAGGCTGGCATGGAAAGTAAAGAACTGATGTCAGCGCACCGGGGTGGCACCTATATACAACTCACAACATCATTTCTGGCGACCATGATGCCAATGACAGAAAGGGAGGTGACCGACAACAGCTAAGAGTGCGCAGGGGTACTGCTCGAAGAAAAATCTCCGAATCCAGAATGACGCCTGGGGGAAATTCTAAGGTAAGGAATCTGCAATCAGAAGTCTCTATCAGATGGGGCCACCGTTGAACTAATAGTTTCCAGAGTGTCGAGGCTTGTGCCTGTCTTAATTTATGACCCCTTATGCCAGGAGAGAACTCCGTGATGAGGGCGAGTGCACCAGAAGAGTTTGTGCCTCTACCAAAAGTACAGCAGCAACCCTTTATGCCATAAGGGGCTGCTGGTACCAACACTGCTAGGATTTCGGGTTGTTATCTGAACGGAAGATTGTGGCTGTAGTCAGCAGCTCAAGCTGCAACCCAAAACCTGCACCTGTTTCATTCCCCCCAAGGACCGTGAAGGACACAGCCAGAGACGTGGCACCCTTGCAGGGTCCAGTTGGGAGCGGGAGGAACGCCCCCCGCCAACTCCCTGGAGGGGAAGGGTGACTTACCTCATCCTAGCAGAGCAGGAGAAGCACCGATCACTGCACTGTTCAAGGGAGAGAGCCTGTCTTTGCTGAACATCATCAGAACATGCGAGCGCCTGTAAAAAGGTCACACGCTACACTACAGAACACTTTCATACTACTGGAGTAGGTTAGACTAGAAATGGGTCTGAGGGACCTTCACTAGATTTGCTACTGTCGGTGCTGCAGCACCACAGACACTTTTGACTAATTCCTAGAGTGTCAAAAGGGAACTCTTCAGTATGGTCTATTACGAAGCATTTCCTGGATGCGGTCACCAGTGAATGGGGACTAACCCCACCACGTTATAAGGAAGAGGTGGGGGGGGACAGAAATTTCCCTGACAGCTACGAGAGCTGGGACCACAGGAGGATTGTGTTACTGCTCATGAATGCCATTATTTCCTTGAATGTGTAGAGTTAGAAATAAAATACTTATTTTTCTTATAAAAGTTAAGGTTTGACTGGACCTTGATTTATTGTTTGTACTGTATGGTTTGACTTATGAATCATGCTCACTCACCTTTATCTACACTACCTCCCCTGTGAGGGAGCCTTTGACTGCTCATCCACACCTATCACTGAAAGTCAAGAGCAGAAGTGGTACTTAGTCCAGTTGCTATGGATCCATAGTAGGTAGGGCCCCAGGACAATAGGAGTAAAAGGCCTCAACCACTACAGTTGGCCCAGTAGCCCATGTGCCCCATGATCCTCTGAAAAGAGTTCCGACATATTCTTTAACTGTTTATGCTATCAGTGAAGCTGCAATATGTATCTCTGTATCTTGCTGCATATATCTTTGCTATAGCCAATACAAATATATTTAAAAAAAATGTTAGGTGAAAATGTCAGTTAAAACGTAACATTTTAAACTAAAACTTACGTTACAGTTAACTGAAGAAACTATAACCCACACCCCTCTACGCATAGTTTTGTCATCAGTTATGTAATTTCATGTGTCATCAGTGAAGTGATAAACGATGTCATAGAACATTTCATGAGTGTTGTAATATGTGAGGTCATAAGCAGTGCATGGTGAAGGCATGAGTTACAGTTTCTACATTTAACTATAATTAGTGAATTTCAGTGTTTGTTGAGTTTAAAAAATTTAGTTTTAACTAACATTTTCACCTAACTTTAACATCACTTTAAACTTTGCTTTATTTCAGTGAATTGCTAAGGTTTTTCTTTGGTGGGACCTTAACAAAAGACTCTGAAGTTAATAGTGTTTACAGCACAGTTAAAGGGCGCTTTAAGTGAGCTTCAGACATGAAAGGATTTACAGGTGTGGGTTTGATATGTAAATAGAGTTGTAAGAGTTAAACAAATGCTCCTGTATTTTGTGCCGAAAGGGAGTCCTAAATGGTCAAAGTTCAAGACAAGAAGAGTTATTTATCATGGTATGGATTTTTTAAAGATCAATGTTTCTGTGCTATTCCATGCTGTTTGAGCAATGTTTTTGTACATAGTTGGTCCACAGTTCGATAAGGCCCTTTCTGCTATTTGCTTAAGAAACTGCACATTAATCTCTCCGATGTTTTTTTTTTTTTTTTTCAACCAAAAGGAATACATTTAATGAAAATGCCTCTGAAGTTTTCATGAATGATGACAGGTGTACTTCCTCTGTGAAATGATCCTCGCACTTTCACTGTGCAAAGAACAGTGCCCATATTTGTAAGACACTATTACCATACCTAACTACAACATCACTTTAACCATCGTCTTTGTGAGTTAATTGTAAGTTTAAACATAACGTAAGAATGTATTACCATATATAACAATACCAACCTCCTCCTGTGCCAAATCCTCGATTAATGCAAGCGCTCTAATAGGACTTGTGGAAGCTTCTTGCTCTGGCAAACTGACTATAACGTGCACCCTTGTGCAAGCAGTACTTCATTAAAGCATGTTAAAGTCTGAAGGCAGCTAGTGTGAATTTCATTCTTAAGTTTCAAATAGGTTGTGCCTTAATTAAACTGCCTGTTACCAAAAATAAATGAAAAAACTAAAGCTTCTCATTACTATACATTATTCACCTGTGAAGGTCTGTGAATGTGCTGACCGTAAAGAGTTGTCATGTAGGGCTACTGACAATTTCTATATAATCTGGAGATTTATAAAGTGCGGATATTTATTTCTAGATGTTAAGTGAAAATTCTATGACATATTGTTGTAGAATGTATAATTAATAGGTGATACACCTACAGACGGCTCAAGTCACAGTATGAATGCAAACATTGTGGTTTGGCTAGCCAAGCTGCAATGGCAGCTCCCTGATTGAGGAGCTCTAGGGACCTGACTCCCTAATCTGCATTTTCCCCGTCCCCAGAGAGCTCACAGATTCCACGTAAGTACCAATGGTTCCAGGACACAGGGCTGGGGGCTTTACATCAGCAACGGGTGGGGGGTGGTTTGGGGGGCTGGAGGGAGGGGCATTAGGGGCAAGAGGGGGCACAGGTTCACACCAAACACATACCCTCAGTGGCGCAGGGGCAGCCGGTGCAAACACAGAGCTGGACGCCCAATGCTTCTCAATGGGGGGACACTGGGGGTCACAAAAGATGCAGCAGGCTGGGTCCAAGGGGTCGGTTCTGGGAAACCAAAGGCTGGACAGGCTGCAGAGGAGCTCGCTTGATGTTGCTGGACCGTCGGTTGGATTCTCCAAAGCCAGGGGGCTGCGGGTGCAGGGGTCACTTGGGTGTCGAGAATCTTCGTTGGATCTGGTCCTGGTCAGGGAGGTCTTCTGGATTTAGGCTGCAGGTGTTGTTGTGTTGAGCAGGAGGGGTTAACCCAGGGTGGACTTGAGGCTGGATTTGCGGGGAGACCTCCTCTGGACCGGTGGGCCACCTGGACTCAGGCCGTGGGCAATGGGTGCAGAGCGGGCGGGACTCGCGGATCCGGGCAGTTTTGGAGTCCTTTTTGGAGGTTTCTTCTGGACAGGGCAGCTGTCCTTGGGAGTTCTTGGTCCTCTGTTGGGCAGGCAGTCCTCTGGGGGTTTGCAGAGGTTGCTGGTCCTGCAGGATGCATTGCCTTCTTGGAGCAGGAGTCTTTGAAGCTGCAAACAGGCCGGACTGCCCTGGGGCACTGTAACAGGAGGCCTAAGCCTTTGAGGCTCACCACCAAGTGTTGCAGTTCCTGCAGGGGGGAGGTGTGAAGCATCTCCACCTAGAGCAGGCTATCTTTCTGACCCCAGAGAGCACAAAGGCTCAAATCTCATGGGGTCAGAAACTTGTCTGTAAGTGGCAGGCTGGCACAGACTGGTCAGTCCTGCACTAAAGAGTTGGGTAAAATACAGGGTGCATCTCTAAGATGCCCTCTGGGTGCTTTGTACAATAACTCCAACACTGGCATCAATGTGGGTTTACTGTGCTGAGACGTTTGATACCAAACTTCCCAGCCTTCAGTGAAGCAATCATGGAGCTGTGGAGTTTGTAATGACAAACTCCCTGTCCATGTACTTAATATGGCCTCACTGCACTTACAATGTCTGAGAATGGACTTAGACACTGTAGGGGTGTATTGCTCATGCAGCTATGCCTTCACCTGTGGTATAGAGCATCCTGACTTAGGGCTGTGGTGCCAGCTAGAGGGGTAACGTACCTATGCCACAGGTAGTGGTTTGTGGACATGGCGCCCTGGAAGGGGTGCCAAGTAGACTTTACCTTTTTCTCCCCACCAGCACACACAATCTGCAAAGGCAGTGTGTATTTGTTTGGTGAGGGGTCCCTTAGGGTGGCACAATACAAGCTACACCCCTTAGGTACCCTCTGTGATCTCAGAGCCCTTGTTACAACTGGTACCTTTTACAAGGGACTTAGCTGTATGCCAGGGGTTAGCAGGATTCTAGCACACACTCAGTCAAGTTAGCATCAATACCAGGCAAAATGTGTGTGTATGTGTTTGGAGGGGGAGAGGGTAACCATGCCAAAAGGGGGCACCTTCCTACAGTGCCCCATAAACATCCAGGGTAACATTACACTGCAGTCTATAGCTAATGTCAGTAAATATATCTCTCCACATTTTAGTTAAAAGGGTACAGGTAAACATCATATTGGTGGCAATCCCCATTTGTACTATTACATCAGAAGCATCTAGGTTCTGACCCTGGGTACTTTTTATGAATCTTAGCTAGGGTATAGCATAGCATCAATTTGCTGAAGTAGGCAATTCTTAAGTTAGCAGCTCTCCCGATCTTGGAACTAAGTCGGTTATATAACTGCCACTGATAAATATATAATCTAAACCCTGTTGAGGATTCAATTGGCTGTAGGAGTTCTGAGATCAAGGCCTCACTCCTTTTGGGGTGCAGTAATATATACCAATTCCCCGTGCCCTGTATTTTGGAGATGAATCAGCTTTGCCAAGGTTAACTGCTAGGGTTCTGAGCAAAAATGCTTGATTTGAATATAACTCAAAAACAGAGAGGCACCAAAATTAGGGTTCACATTAGCCATCCATCCTCACTGCTCAAATTCGTTATTATGATAGAATTCATGTACCCTCTGAAACCCAGCTGAAACCACCGACTACATATATGACTGGACAGACGTCGATCCAGTGGGATACACTCTGCGAGTTTCCGCTGGGGATGAAACTGAGGAGTTCTAAAAGTCTTCCCAAATCATATTCAAATGGTCCACAATAGTACAAGGGGTCTTATACCTGAACCTCTTTGGTAGCCTTGGAATTTTTAGAAAAGGAAAAAGGCCAATTTTGTATGTTTTATCAACTGCTGTAGATACAAATTTGGATCGCTTGAGGTTCCAGAGGAGGATCTTACCAACCAGTCAAGGAATTACACCCGATAATAACTTTTTTTACTGGGAAGTGCCAACCCTTCTTACTCAGGTGTAAGCATGCATTTTCAGTCTAGATTATTTTCCCTGCCAAACAAAGTTTCAAATTTCGGTATTGACTAACTCAAAGAAAGACTGTGGAATTTTAATCACAATGTTTGCGAGTAATAATAATAGCAGGAGAATGCTCATTTTAACTAACAGTTGTCATGGAGAGATTTTGTGAAGTATTTAATATCTTGTGAATTTTGTTTAGTGTGTTATTCTAGTTTAGAACACACAAATCCTTTAATTTGGAGGTCTCATAAATTCCTAGGTATATTATAGGTGAGGTAGTGGAGTAATGGGTCTGCATTGTAAGTGGCAAACATCTAGATAGCAATTCAAGGGAAGAGCTTCTGATTAATCATGATGCCCACATCTTTGAAAATTAATTTATTTTTCAAAAATACGTGTGATATATTCACTAAGTCAAGGACCATGTCGTCTGCAAAAAATGTCAATGTGGCTGCTCTTGTCATGGGAGATTTTGTATTGTGGTCTTCACGAATGGCACAAGCTAATGGATTGATGAACATCTTGTCAGGATACTGCTGAATAATCTAACTAAGAATGTGTTCAATTGAGGAGCGAATAGCTTATATATTCAGCAGGTAATATCGTAATTGCAAATAGCCTTCGCGCTATGGAACAAGTTGACAGCCTGTGAAACATCTGTTAACGTAATTGGACTAAGCAAAGCTTGCATCTTCTCTGGGGCTAATGTAGGTATAATAAGCTCCTCTAGCCATTTTTTGCTGTCTCTGTTACTGTATTATGTGAATCAGAGTAAAAGCCTTGTATAATGGTTGCAAAAAGCATCGGGTATTCCTAGTGGTTGAGTTTTAATTCTGAGTTCAGATCTTTAATCTTTCAGGGACATTTCATTACGCACCCCCCCTCCTCCCCTCACCCATCCCCATTCAGGTGATCCCAACAGTCATTAGCAAATTATACAGAGCCACAACCAGGATGATTCTGATAGCTTCAGAATGGCCCTGCCAGTCATGTATCAGAAAGACCATACAGGAGGCTGTGCAGACAGGAAATCCTCTGCAAATTCAGAGGGAAGATTTTCCATCCCAACCTTCCCTCGCTGAGCTTGACAGCATGGTTCCTGAATTCCTGCAGTATGGACATTTAGACTTTCCTCAGGAATGCATGAACATTCTCAGGGAATCGAAAAGACCATCAACCAGACCTTCGTACTCTTTCAAATGAAAGAGGTTCTACATGTGGTGTATTTCGAATCATTTCACTTCAATCCTAGGCCAAGAGGAGGTAATATTACCCTATCTCCACCATCTAGCTAAATCTGGTTTACAGTTTTCGTCTATTAAAGTATATCTTGCAGCTATTACTGCATATAGAAAATCACTCTCCCAAAAGTAATTTTTCCAATATTGGTAGTTAAAGACTTCCTAGAGGGACTAAAAAAGGTTTTTCCACCTGTATGCTCCCACACTCCTCCTTGGGAGTTGAATGTGGTACTTTCAAAACTCATGGGTCCACCTTTTGAACCTATTCATAAGGCTTCTCTGCAACATCTTACTTGGAAGACTGTTTTTGTTGTCGCTATTACTTCATCACGCATTCAGTGAGATGAACAAGTTACTTTCCTTCTGTAACGATTTATCTGGTACAGACATATTCTAGTTGAGAGTAGAGAGTGGTGCAGAAAGGGGATCAATAGATTTATTGGTACACCGTGCCTCAAATGTGTGCCAATGACAGGTGTATACCATTTTGGTGGAGGGACGCCTGGCTCCCAAGATAACATTACAGACTTCGGACGAAAGGTTGAAAGCTGTCAACTGCCGCTCCTCAATCTCCACGCCTCTGATCTCCGCCTCTCCCACATGGCCGCCCCATCCTAGGAGAGACGCTTCTGTCACTATAGTGAGATCTGGATGGGGAAGGGAGAGGGATCTGCCATTGACCCAATGCAGATTCGAAAGCCACCACTGCAAATCTTGTGCAGTTCCCTTCGAGATCTGTACCATGTCAGAAAGATTCCCCTGATGCTGCGCCCACTGGAACTTCAGGTCCTACAGCGGAGCCCGCATATGCCCTCTGGCATGTGTCACTGCAGGAGGCCATGAGGCCCAGCAGCCTCAGAGTCCTTCTCACCGAAATCCAGAATAGAGGCTGAAACACTGGTATCATAGCCTGAATATCCTGAACTCGCTTTTCGGGAGGATAAGCCCAAAACTGCACTGTGTCTAGAAAAGCTCAGATGAAGGGGAGCATTTGAGAGGGAGTCAGGTGTGACTTTGGCACATTTAAAATGAACTCCAGTGAATGCAGAAGGTTCGCCATAGTCTGAAGGTAGGAGACGAAGGTCAGGGACGTGCTTGCCTTCAATAGCCAGTCGTTGCGGTAGGGAAAGACTGAAACCCCTGACCTGCACAGATGAGCTGCGACCACCCTATCACTTTTGTGAACACCCGAGGGGCACTAGGAAGGCCAAAAGGAAGCACGATAAATTGAAAGTGTTCTTGACCTACCATGAACCTCAAGTAACGTCTGTGGGCAGGCAGGAGGGGTATGTGGAAGTAGAAGTCCTGCAAGTCCAATGCTCCCATCCTGTCTCAAGGGTCCAAGGCAGACATGACAGGGTGAGCATTTTGAACTTCTGCTTCCCGAGGAAGAGATTGAGGTCCCAAAGGTCTAGGATAGGGTGAAGGGCCTTCTCTTTTTTGGGCACCAAAAAGTGGTTGGAATAACAACCACAACCTATTTCTGGCACAGGGACCCCACTCCATGGTCATCTCTATGGATCCTCTGCTAAGCGGTCGTAAGATGGGGCATGGATGGAGGAGTAGCCTCGAAGGGGAAGGAGTAGCCCTTCGGACTATTTGCAAAAACAACCTGTCCAGAAGGGGTTCTGAAGTGGATGCCCCAAGCTGAAGCACCTCAGTCAGGAGGTTAGTCCTGACCGCCACAGAAGGAAGCTCAAGGCCGAGGACCTCAGCTGTCCTACTGATCATCATAGAATATGACACACCCTCCGCCGTAGCAACGGTAGAGGGGAGAAAGCATGCCATTGTCTGGAGAAGTATCCAGACCACTAGGTTCGCCCAATTCCTGTGCCCAGTCCAATTCAGGGTTGTCTAGCTGGTATTCCAGAGGGTCCCCTCCAAACCATCCCAGTATTCCTTATCATAGTAAAACGGGTCAGAATCCAACATGGGGAGAGAAGACCCCATCGAAGATGGTCCATCATTGAGCGACGCTGTTCCGGCTCTGAGTCATCGGGGATCAGGATTGGGTTGACGCTGATTATGGGCCAACCGGCGTCGGGAGCGTCGCTGTCTTTGCCGGCACTGGGGAAGGTCGCGTTGGCACGACCGGCATCGGCACAGATCCGATAACGGATCCGAAGGGGCCCCCAGTGGTTGGAGCTGAAGCCACCGGCATGAACCCAAGGGGCCCCCACCCGACTCTCCAGGCCCTAAGGGCGCTGCAGGTGGGTAGGTCTGCCCAAAGATGAGGCACGTGGCCTCATAAAACTCCTTGAACTGGGCAGGGGTGGCTCTGGCTCACAGAAAGTCGGGGAGACGCAGAGTGGACCCAGAAGCAGACTCCGCGGACGGAGGCCTAGAGCAGCGACCCTCTTCCTGCATCACATCAACCAAGCGATGGGGCGAAGTCGAAGAATGTTTGGCTTTCTTAGACTTTTTCTTTTTATGACCCTAGTGTCCAAAGATTTGGAACAGTATGACAAGAAATGTTGAGGACTCTGGGAGCAGTCTCATGACCTTCCTCTCAAACGAGACCAGGAGCAATGCGGAGTCGAGTGCCAGGCCACCATGAGCTTTAGGGACCGCTCCCTCAAAACTTTTGGGTTTATGGCCCGGCACTCAGAGCACAACTTCAGGTCGTGGTTGCGCTTTAGAAACCACAAGCACTGGAGGTGCGGATCAGTCACCAACATCATTCGGTGACAGATGTCACAGTTTGAACCCGGTCTTTCGTGACATTCCTCAACGCACCAAAAAGTAAAAAATTATGACAAAAAGGTCAAAGTTAGGAAAAAAGTGACTAAGAATAGATATTCTCAGGATCTGTGCGTGGCACAGAAGGAAAATTACCAATGTCAGCACACTAGGGTGGCGCCAACAATGGACGCAGAGTCAACTGATACCACCTGACGGCGTGCAAGGGTACTGCTCAAAGAAAATTCTACCGATCCAGTCTGACACCTCGGGAAATTCTAAGGTAAGGAATCTGCAACTAAAGTCTCTATCAGATATAGGGCCTGATTACAACTTTGGAGGAGGGTGTTAATCCGTCCCAAATGTGATGGATATCCTGCCCACCGTATTACGAGTTCCATAGGATATAATGGACTCGTAATACGGCGGGTGGTATATCCGTCACATTTGGGACGGATTAACACCCTCCTCCAAAGTTGTATTCAGGCCCATAGTGTCTCTGTGCCAACTAACCTTACACAGTGTTCCATGCCAACATGGTAGTGATGAGAACTCATCCTAGTTTTCTTCCCAAGGTGGTGTCTGATTTCCACATTAACCAGATAATTTCCCTCCCTACATTCTTTCCTCATCCGTTCACACGAGCGGAAAGAGCGCTTCACTCTTTAGATCTGAAAAGGGTACTGAAGTTTCATCTGGACGAGACTAAAGACCTCAGACAATCTGACCCCTTGTTTGTGAACTATGGCATTATGAGAACAGGTATTGCCTTCTCTAAACAAACCATCTCCAGATGAATAGTTTCTTGCAATATGTTCACTTATCAGTTGGCCAACAAGCCTTTGCCTGCCAGACCCAAAGCACACTCTACAAGCGGCAAGACCGCAACACCAGCTCCGAAAATGCAAAGCTTCTACTTGGAGATCAGTCCACACTTTCACAAGGCATTACTGTTTAAATTCAGATACTAAGACAGACACCAAAGTAGGGCAGGCCTCCTTAAGAAATCTCTTTAAATAAGTATGTCAACTGCTTTGTGCTTGCTCTAACTTCATCCGCAGTGGATGTGGAATGGGTTTGCTACTCTATTCAGTGTTTATGACTACTGATGACGATCTCCTGGAATAGAAGGATAAGTTACTTACCTGTAATTCTAGTTTTCTTCAAGAGGAATTATCATTAAAGTTCATAAGCAACCTGCCCACCTCCCCAGACGAAACTGGCATACAGCAGCTGATACATGGCGGTGTCCAGTTGTGTATATTACCGTAAAAAAGTAGGGGCCTAACTGTCACCTTCTCTCACTTTAGGGGCATTCTTTGTTCTTCTTTTTTGACTTACACAAATGCGAAGACTGGTTAAATGTTTTTAAAGAAAAACTCAACGTAAATAAACATTTTACCCTTTAATACTGGTTGCATAGAAGCGTGTGTGTATATATATATATATATATATATATGTTAGAAATGGGGTTTCTGGTTGGCTAGGGTATGCAGAACCCACCCACTCTAGTCAGGGCGAGGGGGTTACACACCCAGGATAACCCCTACTCACCCCCTAGGTAGTTTGTCACGAGCAGTCAGGCCTAACCTGGAAGTAATGTGTAAAGCAACAGTGTGGCAGAGATCATACAAACATGCACCATACACAAGGGAAATATCAGGATGAAAAGCAAGAACCACCCGCAACCACGTCGATATGACATTCTCGGTGCTCCTGACTGAAGCACAATCCAGCCCCACAGAAATTCCTACGCTCCTACCACCATAATTACAGCCAATGCAGTAATGTGGCTCCGAAAAGCATGTGACTCCAAAATATGCGTACTTAGAACAAACAAAAGCTTGCAGAGTCGGGGGAAACCCTTGCCTCCCACTACCTCGCTGCCCGCGATCGCGCAGGGTAGCAGTAGGAACTTGGCCACTAAGACCCGGCGGGGTGCACCCCTTCTGGGCGCGAACCACCACCAGACTCCTCCGTTGACTGAGTGCAACAGCTTCGTGCTGTGACTCCGAGAATCCCAGGGGTCGGCCTCCAAACAGCAAGCCTCCTGGTTCTAGGGGGGCGGTGCCCCACGCTCCTGCTCAGGTGGTCGGGACTGCTTACTTTCCTCAGCCGATGGGATTCTCACAGCTGCTGGTGCTCCTGGGTGAACGTTTGGTGCCCTCCAGGACCTCCCGGGCTGCTTGGTGTGGCCCTCCTTGCCAGCTCCTCCTTCACGCAGAGGCACCCGCCCAACGTGGAAAGCCACTGCGTCTTCTCCGTCGTCCCAGACTGCTGCAGTGATTCTCCCTAAAGTAGATGCCTGTCCGTGCCGCGGGGGCACTCCTGACAGGGCTCCTCACCCGGGGGAACTAATCAGAGCGTACTGGTCTGCACTTGCCCGCGCCGGCCGAAAGGCTATTCCTCACTCCTCCAGAGCTAACTGGTGGGTGGGGGCACACCCTATACAGGGGCGCTTTTCCAGTGCCAGCACAAAACTTACAAGAAGCACTTCTCGCACTGGGACAATTGCAGATCCAGCACCCTTTCATCGCTCTCTGAAAGGAAACTGCAGGGGAACAGGGGCCACAGCACCCCGCCCATAGAGACAGCAGAATGGGGCACAAGGGGACAGGGCCCCAGCAATCAAGCCAGCACAAGTTTCTAAAAGCAGTGGCAGTTCCTCTCAATGACCTATCACAACAGCAGCAGTCCCAAGGTGGTTCCTGGTGAGTCCTGCCAGCAGCTTCCGGAATCCAGGTCAGTCCATTAGTGTCTGAAAAATGTGGGGGAAGCCCCCCTGTACTTATACTCATTTTGCGCAGTCTCCATAAAAGGCAGAGAAGGGGGGCCAACCAGGCCTAACTAGTGCTAGGATTGTACCTTCTCTCCTCCAGCACAGGCTCCAGACATCAGTGGGGGGTAAACAAGCCCTTTGTGTGAGGTCAGGGCACAGCCTTTACAAGTGCAAGTGTGCCCCGCCTCTCCCTCTCTCAGCCCAGGAAAACCATTCAATATGTAGATGCCTCTCTGTGACACCTCAACCCTCCCTGTGTACAGGCTGTGTGAAAAGTATGCACAAAGCCCAGCTGTCACTCTGACCCAGACGTGGATTGGAGTCAAGCTGCCAAACACCAGAGACATAAGCACAGAGAAATGCTCACTTTCTAGAAGTGGTATTTCTATAATGGTAATACAAAATCTACCCACACCAGAAAGCAGCATTTCTCACTACCTTTACAACCATACCAAACATACTTATGCTACCCCTCATAGATCAGACAACACCACCAGATATAAGGTAGGGCATTTCCAATGCAATCCTATGGGCAAGGCAGCACTCACAGCAGTGAGAAACCAAATAGGATGTTCGTCACAACCAGGACCGGCCACGCTACTAGGCACATATCCTGCCTTCTACATACATAGCACCCTGCCCATAGAGCTAGCTAGGGCATACCTTACATGTAGTAAAAGGGGAGTTCCAGGCCTGGCAAGTAAATTTAGATGCCAGGTCCTCTGACAGTAAACTGTGCATGCAGGCCCTGCGCTAGCAGGCCTGAGACAGGTTTGAAAGGCTACTTCTGTGGGTGGCGCAAGCAGCACTGCAGGCCCACTAGTAGCATTTAAATTACAGGCCCTGGGTATAGAAATACCACTGTACAAGGGACTTGCAGGTAAATTAAATGTGCCAATCAGGTATAAGTTAATCATACCAAGTTTACAAGGGAGACCACATGCACTTTAGCACTGATCAGCAGTGATAAAGTGACCAGAGTCATAACGTCAGCAAAAAGGGTCAGAAAAAATAGGAGGAAGGCAAAACGTTTGGGGAATGACCCTGTAAAAAGAGCCAGGTCCCAATTCCCCCCCCCAAAAAAAAGATTTCTTTTTTAGGTTATATATATATATATATATATATATATATATATATATATATATATATTTAATATGTGCGCCCGGTTAATCGCATGTAGGCAGAAATATTCAGTGCTTATGACTTTGATGAGGATCCCCAGGAAGAGAATATTAAAATCACCCCATATCACCAACAGGTCTGAGTACCCTTTTGCAACATTGGATAAAGGTTCAAGAGTCTGAGGCCTCAATAAGACCGAAATAACTCACCAAATTGACCAGTTCACTGAAAACCTTTATCTGTACCCAGATCCATCTAGCTCCCAGATCTCTATGAACTGTTAGTATATTGCACGGCAGGTCTCTGGCAATTAAAATCGCGACCCCCTTTATAGCAGCATTGGAGGAAGTATAGAACACACGCTAAATATAGCCAGGGACATTTAATGGAGGAGCTTGGTTTTTTAGATGCATCTCTTGAAAAAATAATATGCACCGGTAGTGATCTAAACTAGGCCAGCAATGCCCTAGCCTTGAATTTGTTACTGAGACCATTGGTGTTGCATGAAATAATGTTCACTCATCTAAAGGTCATGATATACCGTTGATAATAAGGTACTGTTCTTCATTTCAAACTCCTGACCACATTTACTAGTACCTCTGCTACATCTTTTTTGTGATTTCCCTACACCTACACATTTACCTTTGTGTCACACACACACACATACCCTCACCCCAGTCCCCTCCCTGTCCCTCACCTCCCCCCTTGGGCAGGCTGTTCTGGTGAACCTCACCTGCCTCGGGTGCTCAAGCGGGGGCTTCGCTTGCCCCCTCTCCCTCCCCTTTGCGGAGTGCCTTGGTTTGGCACCCGGAACCAGCCCTTCGGTGGTGGCTGGTGCTGTCTTATAGTGGGCTTTTATTTAATTGGCTGACCGTTAGCAGAGGGTTAATTTGGTAATTTGGGGATTATGCTTATGACATCCTGATGACTTCGCTTGCGCATCTTTATGTAGCTGCTGTAGGAGTTTGTTGGCTTACTTGATCAACCCCAATACATAAAATTGTCCTTCAAGGAGAACTTTCTGTTTTGACTGTTGCACTAGATCAGCTTTAATACCTTGCTTCTTGTAGAGTTCCAAAATAGATTTAAATTCCCGTTGATGCTGGGCTGCCACTATGGACATGTCTGAGATAATACTGAAACAAAACTTGATGGTTGTCTGAAATCCCTTTAACTTGATAGCCTCTGTTAAAATCCTTTCTTTCATACAAAAGTCCCCAAAGTTAACCAGGAATGTGCAAGGATATCTGGCATTTATTTAACTGAGAGGAGGAGACTTGATGGGCCCGCTTAGTGGAGAAACCCGCCATCTTAGGTTGACAATCCGGGAGGACATATTGCTGAATCAAGCCTGAAATACATTTGATTAGATCTTGGCCAGTTCCTCACCCTTCTGGAATCCATGTAAAGCATACAGTAGAGTGTCAGGACCTATTTTCTATTTCTTCAAGCTTTATCTGGACTTCGGACATCTCATGTTAATACCTGGTTATATGGGATTCAGAGCTGTTCTGAAAGTCCTCCAGATCTTAAATGCATTGCTCAGCTTGCAATGATCAAATTAAGTTTGAGCAGGTTATCATTAATTTTCCTCAGCTGCATCTGTACTTCTCTGTGGGCCTTTTCTCAAGCACTCTTCATCTCCCTTATGTCTACTAAGATCAATTGAAGTGTTTCCCTCAGCTGAGTGAAATTTGCTGGCATTTCTTGGAAATTACTATCCAGAACAGAGCATGCCATTGTAACCTGTGACGCACTGTCTGACACTTGCGTAGATTGCATGGCTGGAGGTTCTTGGCACACTGTGACTTCTTGTGTACCAATCCCCTCTTGAGGACCCTGAAAAGCATGCATAGTGTCGGGATCTGGATAAATTGACTTTTGTATACTCTCCTCGACCTCCATAGACAGGGTAATGCACTTTGTTCTCCCCCAATAATGATTGCACAACTTTGGGACCAAATAGAGGATATGGGGGTTTCTTGCAGGTGTTTGGGACTTATATTGGAGCTAAGTTACTGACGGAAAGCTCGTTCCTGCAGGAGAATCTATCCCCTGAAGTGGTATTGCATTGACAGGGTGAAGACTGTTCACTAGTAGTCAGGGCATTAAGGACCCCCGACTGAGTCTTACTAAAGTTTTCCTTGGTACCCAGGAGGCATAATGGTTCATGAAAGAGCCCTTTAAACGAGATTGGATTAATTGTCAAACTGCAATCCCCCTTCCCGCCTGCTTGCTGAGTATAGTCCGTCTGCCTACCAGCCGGGTCCATACTTTTAAAGCCTCATAACATGGACTGGTTGTGGCAGGCTCATGAGATTTTACGGGGTTTGTACCCTCCCCACTGATTCCTGAACTGAATGCTGCTTCACTGGAAACATGCCAGGAGGAAACATCTGTATATCTGGTTAGAACAGCCAGGATCCATTCACCCTAATAATGCTGGTGACTATGCTTGTTTAAAGTTCTTAATGTCTCTCTCAGGTTCCGTATAGAAAGTAGCAGGACCACTTTGTCCCTCTAGCTGCTACGGCTGCTTTAGGCTGCCTTCAAACTGTGCTACCTGGGAATTTGTGGATGAGTTACTGCTATCCTCCCCATACCTGACTGGAGCTGCACAGAGTAGTGGTGCGAGAGGGAAAGCATCAACTGCAACTCCGAGGGGGAGCCTGCTGCTTCTGGGGATTGTCTTGCACTCAGGGGAGTTGTAGGTGACCTTCCCGGGCCATGCTCCTGAATGTGGGCCCATTATGTGACAAAGCCACAATGCTGGCCCTGCAGCGAGGGCATGCTGCACATGCGGTTCTGAGGCCTACCTTGTAACTGTCCACTGGAGGCACTGGCAACCCGCTGTGGAGCACCAGACTGGGACAGACACGCATCCCCAATCAGGGGTGCCTGGATTGAGGGGTCGGTAGGTCCTGCTGGACTTGCTGCCTCCACCGATATGAGGTTTGTGACCTACGCTTGTGGCCTAGTGAGCTAGGGGGAACCTCTGACTCCAGTATTAGATCCCATGGGATTCTTGGGCACAGGGTCCCCATTTGGACAGTTTGTGGTACCCAGAACCACGAGGGAGCCCCTCCCAGGGGAAGACACATGCAGGCCCGCCCCTGAGCCCCCACCAATAATATACCAGAGACTCGCTCCCCTGTGGGCACCTTGGGCTGCTAGTGCTGAGCTACCTTGGGGAACTTTCCCCATTCGTGAGCGGCTGCAAGCGGGCCCACTGGTGAACCACACACTTTGTTGCCCACAGCTAGTGAGCCACACTGAGGGTGAACCAGACACTCTGAACAGCACTTGCCTAAGCACCCAGAATCCTCAGTTTTGTCTAAACAGGACACCATCTTAAAGGTGATAAAGATGTTTAGCATCTCCTTGGAGGCCAAGATTGACTCAGTCGGAGTATATATTAAAAAAACTGCACAATGTCCACCGTAAACTGTCACATAAGGCTCACCCCGCTCTGACATCTCAAACAGCTCTTCTACAGACTCAACTGGGGGGGATCTCCTGGAGAGGGTTCAGTTTCAGTTTCTGGAAGAAAAGGTGGAAGATGTGAAGGATTGCTCCTGCCGCACTAACATACGAGCCGTGGGCCTACCAGAGGGAAAGAGATGGCAGGAACATGGAAGAATTTCTTGAAGACTGGCTATGGAGATGGGCCCCTCCCAGGAGATCACCCCCTACTCCTCTGTGGAGAGGGCTCACCAAGTACTCTTGTGCCACACCCGATAGTGTCTAAGATTCTGCAATACAAAGATTGCAACGTCATCCACAAGCGAGCCAAACAACCCAATTCCACCAACCACCAAATCCTTATATTGCCAGATTATATTGGAGATAAATAGCAGTGAGCCTCCTTCCTAGAAGTCAACGGACACTACATAAGATGGGACGTCCCAGCGAATTCAAAATCATTGCAAATTAGAAAATACATTTCTTTTTGGATCCTGATGATGCTTGTGTCTGGGCAGAGGGCAAGGATGCACCTTCCAAAGCTAAAATGACTCAGGATCATCTCCCTTGTCTGCCTAAGTGGCAGCATTGCCATTCCCGGGGTGGGGGAAAGGGGGGGGGTTTAACTGTTGGTGGTCTTGTGGCAGAATTTTACAAAACATTTGCAGATGCCCTGGCGCCAAGGCTGGCCAAGCTTTTCAACTCTGCTCTGGAGATGGGTTGACTCCCTGACATGCCTCAGGATGTGTTGCTGGTCTCTCTGATGAAACCCGGGAAGGACCCCATTAGTCTGGCATCCTACCATCCCAGTGCTATACTGAACATAGATTTTAAAATCTTGAGTAAAGTTTTAACCACCCGATTTCAAAAGGTTCTTCCCCACCTGATCCGCGTTAACTAGAAAGGTTTTATTCCTGCTAAGTGCATATCATTTAACATTAGGCAATCTTACCATATCACGGAGGCAGATCAAACACATTGGCCTCCAGCTGCTGTCTGGTATTGGACCTAGAAAAGGCATGTGATTGCCTCAGTAGGGATGGCCTGTTCGCAGCTTTTAGTCGCTTCGGGTTTGGGACTCACATCATTAAAAAAAGTCTGTTATACACGGACCTGACAGTAAGATTCCATTCTGGAGGCCCAATTTCACAATCTATATTGGTGGCTAGAAGCACCAGAAAGGACGCCCTCTTTCCCCACTTCTCTTTGCATTACTGAAGGAGCCCCTCGCAGCCCGTGCTCGCCTTTCTTTGGGGGATAGGGATGTCCTCTTACCAGATATGGTGCCTGCTCTCTCCCTGTACAGAGACAACAAACTCTTCTACATTAAATATTTGTGCAAGGATCACTCCACCATTGCAAGACTCCTAACACAATTTGGGGCACTTTCAGTGTTACATGTGAGCTGGGCTAAGTCCCACTTGTTTTCCTCGCTCCCATGATGACCCTAACCCATCTAAATTTTTGGGAGGGCATGGTAAGTCGGGAATATAGGCTCTTCTGCAACTTGGGCATTAGCATATTACACACAGGGACACATTTAATAGATGGCAACCTTATGGTTGCAGAGTTTTCGCTTAAGAGGTCAAGTTACCTTCTAGAAATTGCTTCTGTTATTAGTGAAGGACCGAAGAGCCCTTTCAAAGATGGTAATGCTCTCACAGCTTCTCTATTCCTTCGCTTATCTCCCACCAAAGGTCTTACAGGATCTTAATGAGTTATTAGGTGACCTCATCCACCTGTTAGGATTGGCGTTGCAATATCTATCCGGTTGCACTGGACCAAGTTAGACTCTGCACCTTGGGCAACCTAATCCAAAATGGTCAGTTACTGTCCTTCGAGGAACTAGTGGACCAATATAGCCTTCATGAAGGCCAGTTCTTAACTTGTGGTCTTCTCCGCCATCTCCTATGGGATTACAAGCATTACTGGCAGATCGAGGACATCAAGCCAGCTACACTTACACTCTATGACTACTTACATATATTAGGTAATGGGAGATGTCAAGTTACCTAGATCACTATGGCGATGGTCATGCATACTCAGATCTCACTACAACATATTCATGACAGTTGGAAAGCGGAGTCTGGCAGGGCCCTTCACGATAAGAGATGGGCGAGAGCCAAAATTTACACCCTAGGTTCTCCTGCAATGTGTGCCTGAAGCTTATACATTAATCAGCTTCATAATGCTTATCTTTCACAACAGTGCATCCATCGCATATTCAAGGAAGCCACTGATACCTGTGTCCGCTGTGCATCACCCAGCAGCACATCTCAAACATGTACTGGGGGACTGTTCCTATCTCGGAGGGACTGGATGGAAGTCACCCAGAAAATCTCAGCAACCACAGACTACCCCGATTAGACACTTGGAAGGATAGAGCTCTGGGCATCAATAAATAGTCAAAGAGACATAAGACGGATGCTTGCTTTACAGATCTGGCCCTAGCACTTGCAAAACGGGCGATTACACGGAAATCGAGGCACAGGTTACCTTCCAGTAGCGCAGCCTGGAGGACTGCAGTGATTCGGTGGGTTGAGGTGGAGGCGACTGCTGTACACAGGGAAGAGGCCAGGGGTTTCCATTGTAGCCCGGGCATGGGATCAATTACTGTCTCAGTTTATGGACTTAAATACTGAGAGTTCCTTCTTCTCATGAATTCCTTGTTGTGGGATGCCCACCCTCCTCCCATCCATATATAAAATGGAATCACCTGATTTGGACCTTACTGCGGGATGTTTTGGATAAGGGTAGGTATATTAAACATAAGCTATGTGGACATGCTTCCTTCCCCCGGCCCTGTCACGAGTGAGGCCTTAGGTGCGCCCGCCTGCCCCCCTTCCTCCCATTCCGATCTTTGCCTCCTCCCTCTACAGAATTAGTTTTGTGCCCTGGGCAGGATATACCACACATTCCCCAATTACATTTGCACTGACTATAACCTTACTGCACTAATTACTTGAAGGTCTCCTGGGCTGCCCCTACTTTCTACTGTTCACTCTTCACCCAGGTAGCCATTGTTTCACCCACTTTCCAGAGGGATTACTTGCTCGCATTTGCTAGATTATATATAGCCTAGCAGGGGACCTCACCTCCCCCTTCTCAAGCAGCTCCTGGCTTCCTTTTTTCTCTTTTTTCCTTTTAGTTGTATGATTACTCTGCTCTAGCAGAATACTGCAAAAATCACTATTCATGCCCTGTATGTTTGGCTGTTACATAAAAACTCCATAGAAAATGTAAACAATGATTGCAACCATTGTAAATATAGTGCACACCATTTTGCTAATTTCAGGAATATGTGATGGGTAATTTTACATACTAGAGGTACTGTCCACAGGTTCTGGTATTACATGCCTTTTAACTGGCTAATGACGAAGAAGTGAAGCCTTTCTCTTAAAGTATATATCAGATGAGGTGCATATCATTAAGATAAATATTAAACAAACTTTTGAACAGTATTCAAGGTTTAATAAGTCTGCAGAGCTCATGTCTACAGGGTCATTCAATTTGTTATGAGCCTCAATACCAATAGAAAAAGAGCAAACTATCTCCTTAATATGGATGATTTTATAGATATTCTCATACTCTGCATGTTGCTAAGGGATAGTCCCATTAGTACTACAGATGTTATGGAAAATTGGGTCTATGTTTACCTGTACCTTGCTGAATACCTTCCAGTTTGAAACTCTTATAGCAAAATGTCTAATTTGTTTGGTGATGTTTAGCCTCTAAGATCAACACAGTTGTACAAGATGCCATGTGCTTCACCCCATGTACTCCTGAGACACACCTTCTATGAAAATATGCCAACTAGTCCAACCTGGTACCAATTCTGGTGCACCCCGTTGGGTGTCTCTTGCTTGGCAGCTGCTGGTAGCCCCATGCTTTTAGGACAAGAACCTTATCCAGGTTGAGCAGCTGATTCTACAAGACAGGTCCAGCGCTATAGGGATTCTCCAAAATAGTTGAAGATGATCCCTTTTCCCTGGAACATAGGGTGTTATTACCATCTTTAACTACTTTGAACAGAACGCCCATGTTTCTCAAAAAAGTGCATGTGAATCAAGAGTTAGCACTGCTTCCATGGGAAGCAACTCCCATGTTTCCCAGCTATCGGAGGCAAGCTAGCACCAGAGGTTGTAAGGCAGCATCTGGGTTCTGAAGGCTCTAGAAGTACCAAAGCACATGTCCTACCTTCTGACAGACCAGTTACTTACCTTCAGTAATGCCTTATCTGGTAGGGACAACATCTAGTTTCAGATTCCTTCCATTAGAATTTCCCCCAGGTGTCCGCCTGGATTCGGAGATTTTTCTAGAGTAGCACCCTTGAGCGCCGTTCAGTGACATCGATCTGCTCTATGTCCGTCGTTGACCGTCGCTGGGGTCATCCATGCTGGATATGTCGTCACTGGTCCTAGATATGCGCCACCCCAGGGCGCTGACATCAGCTTCTTTTCACAACTTTTCATGCAAGAAGCGCAGACCCATGAAGAGCAATGACCACTGCAGCATCAAAACTAAGGCCCTGAAAGGGGAGTCCCCGTCCCTAGAAAGCAGTTAGAGCGGGGAGGATGGGTGGGTAGGTAAGGAATTTGCAACTAAATATTGTCTCTACCATATAAGGTGTTATAGAAGGTAAGTCACTTGTCCACCTGATAGAGACATCTAGTTGCAGATTCCCTACCTTAGGGCAGATACCCAAGCAATACCATCCCTAGACGAGGGTCTGTGAACCAAAATCATAGAAGAAGGTCCTGCAGGACCGAACGAGCAAAGTGCCTGCCCCTACGGACCTGACTGCCCAGGCACTAGTGTTTGGTAAACGTGTGCAGAGAAGCACACTTCACTGCCTGACAGCTATCAAGGACTGGAACGCCGCATGCTAACAAGAGTTGCTTCTTGGCCAGTGCATTCCAAATTTTTATGTAGAGGACAGCCCATCTGCAGATGGTTCACTTCACCCACATAACCAACAAAGTTGATCAACCACACAAAACTCTTTTTTTCAGAAGGCCCACACTTTTTTGGAGTCCAGGAAGTGGAGTCTCTCCTCTTCCTGAGAAGGATATGGGTGTGCGCAAAAAGTAGGCAAGGTGAAATATTGCTTCCATGAAAGGGCGTGACCACTTTTGTCAAAAAGGAAGCCCTAGTGTGAAGCACTACTTTGTTAGGATAGATGGAAAGGTAGGGCGGCTTAGATGACAATGTCTGAAGCTCACTCACCCTGCAGGCAGAGGTGATGGCCACATGGAAGCCTGTCTTGACTGTAAGAAGCCTGAGAGGACAATTGTGGAGAGGCTCAAAAGAAGCAAACATCAGGAAAGTCAAAATCTAATTCAAGTCCAACTGAGGCATAATGAATGGAGTCGGAGGAAACATACGAGTAAGGCCTTTTAGGAACCTATTTACAATAGGAGACTTAAAAGAAGAAGATTGACCAGGTAACCTCAAGAAAGCAGAAAAGGCAGACAGATAACTTTTGAGAGCACCCATAGCAGAGCACTGCTGGGCCAAAGAAAGGATGAACACCTGGCAGCTAAGATTACATTACAGACTTTGAGAGGAATGTCAAAGGCTGTCAACTGTTGCGGCACAATCTCCAAGCAAGAAGGCGGAGAGTTGACTTGTTAGGGTGGAGAACCTTCCCCTGCTGCTGAGATAGAAGATCCTCCCGAAGGAGAAGTCTGATCAAAGGATTGATGGTCGTACTCAGTAGCTCAGGATACCAAACACTCGGTGCCCAGTCCAGAGCCACAAGGATGACTTTGGCCTGGTAGTTCTTGACCTTCTTGAGATCTCTGAGCAGAAGTGGTATGGGAAAAAAGGTGTACAGGAGATCTGAGTTCCACTCAAGATGAAAAGGGTCACAGAGCAATTGCCACCTTGGAAACCCCAAGGTGCAATACTCCTGACATTGCATGTTCTCTGCAAAGACGAACAGATCTAACCAAGGCTCTCCCCACTGCTGAAAGAGACCTTGCGCCTCCTCTGGTTGGAGACGGCATTCGTGATCAACTAACATTGGCGGCGGAGTTCGTCTGCTCTGGCGTTTAGAGAGCCTGCTAAATGTTGTACCACCAAGGAAATGCCCTGTTATTCCAGCCACGTCCAGAGGCACAGAGCCTCCTGGCAAAGGGTACACACACATGGTGGTGGTGTTATCCATGAACACCTGCACTACCTTTCGCTTGAGACAGGGAAGAAATGCTTTTAATGGTAGTCTGATCACACGGGGCTCCAACAGGTTGACATGGAGTCCGGACTCTGCCAGAGACCAGATGCCTCTGATCTTTGCCTCTCCTAGATGGCAGCCCCAGCCCAGGAGTGACACATCTGTCACTACTGTCAGGGATCTGCCTCGGACCCAATCGCAGTTTGTTAACCACCACTGCAGATCAAGTGCAGTTACCTCCCAGATCTGGACCATGTTAGAGAGATTCCCCTGATGTTGCATCCACTGGAACTTCAGGTCCCACTGCAGACCTGCATATGCCACCTGGCATGAGTCACCAGTAGGATGCAGGAGGTCATGAGGTCCAGCAGCCTCAGAGTCATTCTCACCAAAATCCGGGATAGAGGCTGAAATATCAGTATCATAGCCTGAATATCCTTAACTCGCTGCTCTGGAGGATAAACCTGAAACTGCACTGTATCCAGAACAGCTCTGATTGAAAGAGTGCGTCAGAGTGAGTCAGGTGTGTCCTCGGCATGTTTACAGTGAACCCCAGCAAATGCAGGAGGTCTGTCATTCTCTGGAGGTGGGAGACGACAGCCTCGGGCAAGCTCACCTTCAGCAGCCAGTCGCTGAGATAGGGGAAGACTGAAACCCCTGATCTGCGCAGATGAGCTGCGACCACCACCATGCCCTTGGTGAACACCAGTGGGGCCCTGGTAAGGCCAAAAGGGAGTCCGGTGAACTGAAAGTGCTTGTGGCCTACCATGACAGCAAGTAACTTTTGTGGCCAGGCAGGACGGGGATGTGGAAATAGGCCTCCTGCAAGTCCAGCGATACTATCCAATCTCCTGGGTCCAAGCCTGAAAGAATCCAAGCCAGAGTGAGTATTTTCAACTACTCCTACTTGAGGAAGAGTTTGAGGGACAGAAGGTCTAGGATAGGGTGGAGGCCATTGTACTTTATAGGTATCAGAAAGTAGCAAGAATAGTAACCACAACCTACTTCTGACACAGGAACCCTCTCCATGCTGCCTCTTCCGTAGCCATGTAATGGGCAAAAAGCAGACTGAGGGGATGAGGGGCTGCCACGAGGCCCAAGGACATCACCCGAAAAGTCAGATGTCCTCAACCAGGTGTGGCGCCTCAGGGCCACAGTCGAGGAAACCTCTCTGCCTAGTGAGTCAGTCCTGTCCAGTCTACATCAAATTATGAACTTCACTGCATCTCTCCCATCAGCAACTGCTTGGAAAATTACAGCCAGAGCCTCCTCTTGGACCTGTGGCAGCACTTGTGAATCGTATCGCACAGGGTGTGGGAATAAAAGGCCAAAAGGCATGCAGTGCTCACAGACTGTAATGCCAGGCTGGCGGAAGAAAATATCTTCTTCCCAAATGTGTCCAGACTCTTGGATTCCCAATTCAGGGTGCAGAAGGGGACGTGCGATGGGAGGTGGAGGCTTGGATAACTCAGCTCTCAGGAGTGGGGTGCTGTGTAAGAAAAATTGGGTGGCCAGGAGCAGGGCGATGGCGGTGGGCAATTGTCCTGTTCACAGGAGCCCCTGTGCTGGGTTTGGACCAGGTACCCAGTAGGACATCTGTAAGGGCTTCATTGAGGGGGGAGCAGGGTTCGGTCTGGAGGATGAAGATCCCCACTGAAGCACCTCTGTCAGGAGATTAGTCCTAACTGCCACCAAAGGCAACTCAAGGTCCAGGAGCTCAGCTGCTCTTCGTACCACCATAGAATATGATGCTCCCTCCTTCTTAGCCACAACAGGTGGAGAAAGCATGCCAGTATCTGGGGAGTTATCCAGTCCACATGCTTCACCCATAATCTAGCCCATCAGAAAGGGCTAGATTATGGCCCCTGCTGGCATTAGAGTCGGCGTCATACGATGCCTATCCGGCTCTGTGTCAGGACTGAGAATGGGGACATAGCTGCCTATGGCACAGGCGCACCAGGAGTGTCGGTGTCAGGACTGGCATCAGGGAAGGTGAAGGTGGTACGACCAATGCCGTCCCGGATGCAAGCATAGATCCATGGGTGCCCCTCCGAGTCGAGGCCGAAGCTGCCTGCGTGGAACCTAAAGGGGTACCTTCCAATTCCGTGGAGCCCGAAGGTGAACCAGCGGTATCATATTGCCCAAATATGAAGCCCGTGGCCTCATTGTACTCCTTCAGTTGGGCAGGGGTCACTCTAGCTCCTGGAAACTGGGAGGTGCAGAGTCGTCTCCGATGCATGTTCCGCAGACGGAGCCCTAGAACGACGACAATCTGGCTCCCTAGTTCCAATGGCCGACAGACACAGGGAAGTCAAAAATGTTTCATTTTCTTCAACGTTTTCTTATGCCTCGACTTACATGATAGTCCCAAGGACTTGGAGTGTGACAATGACGGGGGCAGAGCGGGGTTGCAGGGAGGGGGCGGCTCCGCAACCTATCTCGAGACTTTCCTCTCAACGGAGATCGTGACTGGATTCAAGCATCACTTGCCAACAGCATTAGGGACAATTCTCTCAAAGCCCCCCAGATGCATGGCCCAACACTCGGAGCATGGTCACGCTCCAGGCACCAAAGGCACACAAGTTGTGGATCTGTCAAAGACATCGCCTGATGACTGGATCCGTAGGGCTTTAACCTGGTCTTTCTCAATGACATCACACACCAAGAGTTAACTACTCAAAAAAAACTTGGACGAAAAGTCTAAAAAAGCCAGTTCAAAACTGACTGAGGGGTAGCTCTCTTCAGATCAGTGCTAGCTGGCGCAAAAAGAAAACAACTGATGTCAGAACACCAGGGTGACGTTTATATAGGACCTGTGACGTCATATCCAGCGTGGATGATGCCGATGATGGACATGGACCGGTTGATGCCACCTAATGGCACGCAGGGGTACTGCTGAAGAAAAATCTCCAGATCTAGAATGACGCCTGGGGAAAATTCTAAGTTAAGGAATCTGCAACTAGATGTGTCTATCACATAGGCTGATATATTAGAAGGATTGGAACCTAGGAACTATCTCCTGATGACCCTCTAATTCCTCTTGTAGGTTTCCGTCACACAGTACCTATGTGGCTGCACAGATCACAGACTCAAGAGAAGAGGAGCTAAAGGAGGTTTATTAAGCATCTGCCCGGTAGGGGAAGCTGCTTTGGCTTGCACAGTCAGGTGGGACTTCGCTTTTACCATGTGTTCCTTGGACATCTCAATCAGGCAGCCTCCATCCACTCTTTGTTTTCTTTGTGAAATATGGACCAGTGTCTCTTGTCCCTGATATCTTAGTCGCGAACAGCTCTCCTTCACAGCTCTGACCCTAACAAAGACAGAAAAGACTGGAGCTCAGCAACATTCTGTAGGCACTACACTTTTTGTTACCTTCAAGAAGTTTCTGCTTTGAAATCCTTCATCCTTTTCTGTATCTGGAAAGAGCTTAATGACTCATTGCCAGAGAAAGGTGGGATTCTTTTACACAGCCTGCCATTCTGAATTCTACCCCAGCTCATCTCCATTCTATATTTTGTAATACACCTCAGACTTTCTTTTAAAGAGAATGCGGAAACATGCTTGTGTAAGGCAATAGTGTGTGATATAAAGGAAAGCAACTACAACATGCCTAAGTAAGTAATGAATATCATTTTGGAGGTTCTGTGGTGTAATAAGTTCAGACTTCCTTTCTGGGTAATTGATTATTTTTTGGTGGTTTAAGCTGGGCAATGTCATTTATGCGATTCTTTGGTGCTTTGTTGCAAACAGCAGGTGAGGTCAGTGATCACTTCTCCCACCTATTGCCGTAGGACAGTGTAAACCCATAGTGGAAATCGGAAAAGGTCATGGAATAAAGAAAAACCTGTTTTTACAGGATTTATACTTCCCTCCCTCTGCAACAGATACATAAACCTGTGAACAGAAAAAGGTAATGAAAAAGGTAATGAAGCCCAAAAGCCTACAAAAGTATTCTACCTGGTTCTTAGCGGACTCATCTGTTGTGTAAACATATATGAATAAGGTAGGAAACCCAAATTCAAATAAGAATTTGTGAGTTATTTTTGTAGATTATCATCAGCACAAATTGACAGCGAGCAGTTTTTGTCAAAGTAATTTCTCTTTTCATTTCATTACAAAGTTTTGTTTGCCAATGGTTGAGAAGGCTGTTCCTGGAGTAGTTGTCTACTGAAGACAAAAACACCACAAACAGATGCGTACAAAGGTGATTTGTATGCTGGCTGCTGATGCAAGCATCATTCTATATCAAATAATATTCTTTACTTTCATGTTCAGGATACATGTTTTGTGCAAGAGGTGAATCACAATATTATCTTATCAGTCCTAAAAACCTTCAATTATTTATGGGTTTTAGTGTCTAACCACTTTGACTAGCTGGTATTTTGTCGTTTTTTTTAGATTGTCTGTGTCACTCTCAATGCTTAATTTGTTTTTTTTTTAAAAGTCCCAGGTTCCTTCTTGGAAGGCCACTGCAGCCTGCACTACCCTTTGGCCCCGCCAGCAATGCCAATGACTGAACCAACACAAGTACTAACCGCTGTGATAATTCAAACAATTTCAGGCCACCCAAGATATAATATTAACAGTGTGAGGGACAGGTGAAATTTATTTTTCATGTACATTGACTTATTAAACACTGTGCGTCTTTTCTCAAGTTTTGACTGTCAGTGCCACCATGTGGTGGACTGTCACTAGAGCCAGTACTGCCAATTAAGTGTCAGTACCGAGCACCAGAAACCACTGGGTCAAATTAAGCCTCTCCCCAATGATGTTAGCTAGATAATAAGCAGACAATTAGGATAAAGTGCCTTTTCATGGGATCTCAGGCAGTCCATCAAGATAAAGGGCCCAATTACAAGTGAGGAGGAATAGAGACACTGAGGGGGTCATTACGACCTTGGCGGGCGGCTATCGCTGCCCGCCAGGCGGTAACCGTCGTGCGGCCGCACTCACGTGGCTCCCATTATGACATTCCCGCTGGGCCGGCGGGCGCAAACCAAGTTTGCGCCCGCCGGCCCAGCGGGAATGAGGCCGCAACATAGGAGCCGGCTCCTAATGGAGCCGGCGGTGTTGCGGCCGTGCGACGGGTGCAGTTGCACCCGTCGCGCTTTTCACTGTCTGCTATGCAGACAGTGAAAAGCTGGCCGGGGCCCTGTTAGGGGGCCCCTGCACTGCCCATGTCAGTGGCATGGGCAGTGCAGGGGCCCCCAGGACACCCCTTACCGCCAGCCTTTTCCTGGCGGTGCAAACCGCCAGAAACAGGCTGGCGGTACGGGGGTCATAATCCCCAGGGCAGCGCTACCTGAGTGTCCAGAATTAATGCATCCAGCCGATATCTCCACACATAATCCCTCCAAGGACAAGTGAAAACCCTTGGACTGGCAATAAGTATTCAGACCAAGATTTCCCAGGTGTAATTTCATCTGCCATTTTAGGTGGTACCTGTGTACAAGGGGGGTTTGTGTAGTGTGGATTGGTGCTTGAAAGGGTGGGAGATGGAAGTGGACAATGTTGCCTAGCAGGGGGAGCCTTACATGCCTCCCCAGAGGCTTGAAGGAAGTTAGGAGGGGCTGGGGACTGACTGCAATGTAGCCCATTCCCAAAGCAGGGATCCAGCTGGACAACACTGCTAAATATTGTATATTATCTAACCAGACTTTGAAATGCATTTGTTTCAGATAGAAGAGTTTCTCTATGAGTCTATGGAAAGAGTCACGTGCTCCACAAAATTAAAAGGCATAACATAGAATATAAACTGGTGAAGGATCTTCTCTCACAGTTCAAGGCAAATTGTTAGGTAGTCTCCCACAGTTATTCACTTTCATAAAACTGATGCCATAAACTATCCCGCTATCCAGCATGGGGATACACACCATGAGAAATAGTTACATAGATACAAGTCGTGTCATAAAATGCTTTGCTACAAATTCACAGATTAAGAATGTACGAAAGTAGCATCTATCAAGCATAGTTACCCTCACTTTTTGCGTGGTGTCAGTGTGTTTAGACTGTAGTACACTGGGATACTGTTAACCTGGAACCCAGTGTCAGTGCTCTTGTCTCTAAATTTTGTTACCTGGTAACTTTTACACCTCACAATTGGCAACTGGTGAACCCATGTAAGTCCAGAGTATAAGGTACTTAGGTACCCAGAGCACTGGTAAACCAGGCGTCTTCCATTGGCTGCAGCACGTATTATTCCACCCATGGAAGCCCATGCAAACTGTTTCTGCAGGCCGGCCATTGCAGCCTTCATGAAATGGTGTACGCACCTTTCACTATTGAGAAATGGCCTGCCTTATATTGTGGTCAATGCACTTGGACACTGTAAGTCACCCATATGGTAAGCCCTTCACCCCAAGGGCAGGATGCATGGCACCCCTGCATGAGCAGAGGTGCCACTACAAACCCCAGATTCCATTCCCTGGGCTTTGTAAGTGTGGGGAAGCTATTTTAAGGTATGTTGAGGACACTTGTCAATGCGAGTAGTCCAACTACATAATGGCTTCACCGAACCTAGGCATGTTTGGTATCAAACATGTTGGAATCTTGCAACTACACTGATTCCGGTCTTAGTTGCATGATACCATGTACTCTGGGGGTCCTTAGAGGATACCCCAGATCTGCCTGTACAGCCTTGCAGGGTCTGCATGCCAGCCAGTGCTGCTGCCGACCCCAAACGCTGTTCTGTCCTCCTGCTGCTGAGCCTAACTCGGGCAGAGGAAGGCAGAACAAAGGAGTTTCCTGTAGGAAGGAGACGTGACGTCCTCTGCTTTAGATCTAGGTGTCTGGGCTGGGCGGGGGTGGCCTCTAAGTGCCATCAGACTGCTCTGAAGGGCACATTTGGTGCCCTCCTTGCATAAACCTGTTTGCACTAGTGCAGGAACCCCTGGTTCCCGCTCTGGCGTGAAACCACACAAAGGATGGGGAATGACCAGCCCCCTGACCAGCTCCTCCCTTAGGGAGGTGCACAGAGCTCTGCTACGTGGTCACTTGATTCTGCCATCTTGGAAATATGATGTGCAGAAGCCCTGGGAGCATCTGACTGGTTAGGCCATGTGGGTGATGTCCCTGATCCCTTATGATAGATGGGTCACCACAGACTGTGTCCAACCCCCCTATTTGGGTTACTTAAGATCTCCCCTCAAAGTGGGTCCCTATATGCATCAAGCAAGACTCTGCAAAGGAACATTCTGAAAGACTCTTATGCTCCTGGCCTCCGGAACCACTGTTGGACTGCCTTAAGAAATGAAACAAGACTGCATCCAGTTGGGAGGGCTTCCACTGCAACATTGTTTCAATAGCTCCTTCAAGATTTCTGCAACAACCGTGGCTGTGCATCCTCCAGGGTCACAAGGACTTTGTTTGCATCAAGAAGCAAGAAGGAATATCCCTTTGAATGAAGAAGTCACTGCCCTGCATCCGCACACACTTTAAGACGACAACGACCGGCTTGTTGATTCTGCTGTCCAACGGACATCGAAAGGCTGTGCAACACAAGTGGTGGTTATGTGGTCCTCTTCGGGTACAACTTGTCTTCTGACGAACTTGGGAGATGGTAGGCCCTTGCAGCAGTCACTGGAACTGATCCCCTGTGCGCCGCAACTGTTGCTCTTATCAAGGCTTTGTTTGCTCTCCCTCCAGGAGATCTTCAAGCTCCAAGATCCCCAGCCTCCAGCATTCTTTAACTCCCAGTACTGCCCACCATCCTGCAACTCCTGCAGTGTGGGACTTCCCCTTTGTTGTGCTGCTGAGGCCTTCCTACAACACCCTCTGTCTGATGCCAGTCGGTCACTTGAGGGGGTTTTAACGATTCCTACAGGCTCTTCTGGGTGCTGAGCATCAGCCCTGACTCTCCCCCAAGGGTCTAGTCTCTTTGCCTTTGCTGGTCCCCAAAAACCTGCAAACTTCTCTGTAACTTCTTTTGCGTTTGTCATTGTTTGTTGGTGGCCAAGCTGACCAATGACCCTCCTGCAATCTGGCGACCGATATGGGACAGCTTGCGGGTGACTTCAAGGATCTTCCATCATCCCCTGGACTCCGCAGCTGGACTTCTTACTTCACCGACCTGCAGGAACTTCACCTCTAGGAGGGTGGGCATTGCCTACCTGCACAGCCTGTACATCTCCGAGTGGTTTGGACACTGTCCCCTCTCTTTTCAGGTTCTTCCAGTCCGGAATCTGGGTTCCACTGATCTGGTCCAGGGGTTGCGACAGTCGCTGGACAAGAGAGGCACCCATTGACTCCACCTGGCATCCCAGGTGTAGGTACTCCACTTTCCTGGGTATTCACGGGTGGGGGTACTATCCAACCTTCCTTGTGCAGACTGGTGTCCCCAGGGTCCTCTGGGAAGGGTCCTGAATCCTGAAAATTCAAACTGCGACTGTCCTGTGTTAGCCTATGGGACACCTGGTTCAAAATCAACTCTGCACCCGGGCGCCTGTGGGATTTCTGATACTTGGTAATTCCTTAATCCCCCAGCCCTTGCGATTCTAACACACTTACCATGTTTGGACACCTCCATTCTTATACCACTTTCTTAGGATATGGTGTGCCCCCCCCCCCACCACAATAGGGTCCAATATATTTCTGTGCTTTTTCTGCTTCTTTCTAAGTATAGTTACTGTGTGTAGATATCTCCAAGTGGAGCTATAACAGTGCTAGGATAACACTAGTGTTATAATAAAGAATACTTTCTTTTTGTAACACTTGGTGTGGTTCTTTCTTGTGTCAACATCACTGACTGACTATTGTGGTATTGTAAGTGCTTTACACTCCTCCTTGATAAGCCTGAGCAACTCTCCACAGCTACCTCTAGAACGCTTTGTTTATCTAGGCACCAAAACACTATTACTAAGGGTTGCCTGGACTCAGTATAGGGTGCCACATCATAGGTGTAGCCAGCATCCTACAAAGTAGACAAAAGAGAAGCAACAAAAAGTGTCACAATTGTGGGGATCCAACTACAGTGTATCTGAAAGATCTAGTTACTTACCAAAGGTACTGTTCTTAGTAATAGATGGTTCAGCTCTGCAGATTATGTGAACCTCCCTGAAGTGCCACAACAGATCTTTATTTTTTTAAAGGTGTCACAGCATTTCACAGAGCCAGGAGATGTGTAAACAACATTGTGCCAAAGAATGCTTAGAGGACTGAGGCCTTTAATTAGAGTATTGTGGGGGTTGTACTCCGTTCCATCAACGCAGAAGAGGAATGTACAGCGGCCATATTTAGACATCTTCATCAGGCAGGCGAAGAGGTCTATGCCTTCAGCACTGACCACTCAGAAAGTTTTTGTTCCTCAAAAACAAATTCAGAAAGTGGAAATTTGCTATTGAAAACAAAAAAGTGTGTGTTTTCCCAGTGTGCAGAAATCATTTATTTTTTTATTTATTTGATTTCTTGTTGGGACCGCCAGGCTTTTCCTGGTGATCCTGAACAGGAAAACAGTATATAGTAAGGCCCTAAATAGGGAAGATGGTTTGAGGTACTTTAAATGACAGCTCATTATCTTTAATTGTATTGATCAAAGAATTCCACAGGCGGAGCTATTGTAGGCTCTGCTCACAGGTACATGGTATTTCCCCAGATTCTAAATAAAATGGGGAACTGCAAGTCTGGGGTCAAGATATATTCCATTGTTTTAGAGGATCTAAGCCACATGTCAAACTCTAAATGAGGGCCTAAGAGCCAGATTTAGATCTTGGCAGAAGGGAATACTCTGTCACAAACGCTGTATTACGATCCCATTATGTCCTATGGAGATCATAAGACAAAGAACAGGATATCTGCCATGCTAAATCAGGCCCAAAGTGTCACCTTCACAAATCTTCTGGATAGGTACCCCTCAAAATGAAAGCAAAGAAGCTACTAGCCCTTCTGCAGAGTGGGCCCGAAAATAGTAAGGCAGGGTTTCTTATCAGCTAACGCAAAACAAAGTCTTACTGAAGATAACTATCTAGAGATAATCCATTTGCATACACACTTGTCCAACTTGCTATCTTCATAGCCAACGAACAAATTGTAATCAAAATAGAATGATTAAGGCTAGGGATATAATACCTGCTTCTTCTTCTCAGGTCTAGTCTGTGCAGCCGTTCTTCATCTTGGGAGGCAACAGGCAGCACAAATGAAGCCAAAGATTTAACCAAGCAGTTATGAAACTCTCTGACCCCCTTTGGAAAAAAGAGACTTTTACCCTAAATGTAACACCATTATCAGACAAAAGCATTGAAAGTAAATAAAAAAGAAAGCCTGTGATTCACTAAATTCTAGCAGACGTTACTGCCAACCAAAATGATAAAAACTTGAGCCAACAAGAATAAAGGTGCTCAAATGGACGACAGATGTGAAAAGTGAGAACCCAATTAAAATTCCACACTAAAACAACAAAAGGTGTGGACATCTCCGACATAATCATCATGCAAGTGTTTCCCAGGTACCAGACTACATCCAAGAATGTTCAGCTGTCACAGTCGATCACTGGTGCCAGGTGTCACTAAATGATTTCTTTACTGAGCCAGATGGACTCCAAGTGTGAAGACATTCTCGTCTATGTAAAGCGCATGGATAGTGGTGGCAGTTGGGAATTGATTTACGTGCCGTCAAAGAGGCTACTTTACAAAAACCTGAATAATTATAACATTTCTTGCCAATCAAATCTGGAATCCAAACATTCTCAATAGGAGAGACGGGAGAGGGGGGCGGAAAGGACACGTGGAAATGTAAATATTTTTTTAATTACAGCATTCTTCCAAAAGGTGGGTCAAAGGTTCTCCAGAAATCACATTCAAAAGGATTGGAGAATTGGAATGACGTTCTGCTCTCCAAGTTCAAGCAATAATGCTGCACATAAGAATGCAGTAAGAATCAAAATGCAACTTCATAAATCTTCTGGATAGGTGTCTCACTTAACTAGTTCGAAGTAGATGCTACCCTCTACTCGAGTGGGTCCAAAAACACTTAGGTGGAGTCCAATTAACTGATAACAGAGGCTGAACAACTTAGGCCCTCATTACGAATTATGCAGAAAATGGGCAGGGTTCACCCCACCCCCTGAGTTGTGGATACCAGGACTAATGGTAACATGTGGGCTAGGAAAAATCAGGCTCATTAGAAGATGAACCCTGAGGTTCAACTAAGAAATCAGAACTTACCATGGTGTCACTAATTCTGGGCTGAAATCCTATACGAATTTCGGATTTTCTCCATACTTTGCCATAGAGAGTGTGGCTTTCAGTAGCCAAAATCTATGTGTAAACGTTAAGAGATCTGAAGTGTTCCCACGGATCTCATAATTCTAAAGTGGCTAGTAACGATTGTTACCGGACCCATCGTAATGAAGAGAGTGCTGAGGGCTTTCTATCTTCACAGTGAATGAGCAAATCGCTGTCAATATTGAAGCACCTAGTTCTGTGAATTTATTGAATGACTGACCAAAATACATCAATCAATCTGGCGAGAAACTTTGGGTATCTTTTGGAAGAATCTTTTTTTTTTTTACCCTAAATGGACATCACTCTTAGAGAAAACCCAACTACTGATCCAGCACAAGTTACATTCAATAGGCACACAAGCTTCAAAAATAAGAATTGAATTGTTTGAACATGAATGAAGGGACTCAAATTCAGAAAAGTGAGCATCAAGGTCAGATCTCAGGCCAGAACAAAAAAAGATGCAGGTGGAAATTTAGTTTGTAATTCCTTCACAAAAATTACAACTACAAGTAATTTAAAAGGAGAACTCTGGTCTAGTGAAAACATGGAGGCACAAATTCCCAGGAAGTAACACTCACCTGTACCAATGCTGATGCCTTTCTATGCTAAGGAAATCTTAAACTGAAGATCATGTACAATCTGAGCAGATATAAGTTCAAAAGGATTAGTACAACACCACTTTGCAAATACAATCCATCTTCTAGAATAACTACCCATGGTGAATGGATGTCTAAACGGTAAAGGCTGCATACACAAATCAACACCGTCCATACCACCCTGCTTATTCAAGTACAAATAAAATTACACAGACATATTTTCAATTAAATTCTGTTCAACATGGCGCCAAACAAAGGAAAGCTGTCTCAGGTAGCTTGGAAGCATTTCAATCTAGGACATGGACGTCATCAATGGAATTAATTTTGGACAAGTGACCATTTACTGGCAAGAAGTTCAGGTGACAACCCCAACCCTGTGGAGAAGCGTTTGTCACTATTGTAATATGATGATAAAGAGATCTGGAAGGACAACTACACTGGAAAGAGTGAATCAAGGGGGAGGGAATCACATTGACATTCTTCAAACTGTGGTAATGCTACCCGAGTTATTTCCTGTACACCAATGAAGAGGCTACATAAAGACGTTTCAATGGTAACAGAAATATGCATGACACCACAAGGCCTAGAACACACAAGACAGGCCTGGCTGTCTAACAAGGAGAAATTACAAACATTGAAACCATGTGACTTATTTAAATCTACCAGCTTTAAAGAAGGAAAACCTTTAGCTGAGATGGATCAACAATTGTTCCTTTAAAGTTGACATGTAGGCATTAAATAAGATATGATGTATTTGCATGAAGAGAAAATCACAGCTTGTCAAAATCATTACTGTACTGGAAAGGCTTTTAGGCTGCACCAATGGAGCAGTAGCATTTAACAGCAATTACTAAAATATGAGTAAATAAAGTGGCCCTGAGCAATGGAGGTGAGGGAGCCCCGCAGCCACTTCCCCCAAGAACACACTTAGGGGGGTCATTACAACTCTGGCGGACGGTGTTAAAGCGGCGGTAATAACGCAAACAGGCCGGCGGAAAAAAAAAAGGGAATTATGACCGTGGCGGAAACAGCCAACATAGACAGCCACTTTAACACTCCGACCGCCACGGCGGTACAGACAAGCAGCACAGCGGTCACCGTCAACAGACAGGCGGGAGACAATGTACCACCCACAGTATTACAACAGGCCAATCCGCCACCTTTTCCGGGGCGGATTCACCGTGGATAAAAACACAGCGGAAACAGCTTTTGCAATGGGAAAACGCTCACCTGAACACACTCCACGAGGAAGGAGGACACCATGGAGCCGGAACTCCAAATACTCCCTGCAATTGTGTTCCTGCTCCTCTACGAACATCAGCAACGGCGGCGCCGGAGACAACGGTGAGTACTGCACCTACGACATAGGGGAGGGGGGGAGGCAAAAGTCAGGGACACACACATGCAACACCCCCACCCCCATCCCGAGCCTCGCACACTACAACACACACACCAATGCATTACCAAACATCACAGGAACAACCCCAACCCCCCCGGAAGAATGCAAAGACAAAAGGAAATTCAGTACATCCATCGTAATGTATCAAAATACAGTAAGCTCATATATACATAAATATCTACACATTCCAAATATATACATCACGATTAGTAGTGCAGGTATGCACATTTCAATGTCCGTGGACCACTGGGCCCAAAATGCATGGGCGAGGCCCACACACGATACCTCTCCAGAAACGGAGAGAACACTGCAGGGGCATCAGATAGAAATACAACAGGCGCCTCAGGGGGAAGGGAAAGGGGGGCACCTCAGCCGGATGACAGCACCACGCTAGATCCACGACGGGGCTCCATGCCCACTGATATATCCTGGGGAGTGCAAAGCCACAGTCCCACAAGTCTTTGCAGTGGGTGGGTTGCCCACTGTACCATCCTGGGGAGTGCAAAGCCACAGTCTCACAAGTCTTTGCAGTGGGTGGGTTGCCCACCGTACCATCCTGGTGAGTGCAAAGCCACAGTCTCACAAGTCTTTGCAGTGGGTGGGTTGCCCACTGTACCATCCTGGGGAATGCAAAGCCACAGTCTCACAAGTCTTTGCAGTCGGTGAGTTGCCCACTGTACCATCCTGGGAGTGCAAAGCCACAGACTCTCAAGTGGATAACAGTCTCCATTGGTTCTGGAGGGGGACTGGTGCCCAGAGTGCTTCATCCTGTTAAGGACAGACAGAGTGGATGCTGTTCTCCACTGGTTCTGGAGGGGGACTGGTGCCCACAGTGCATCACGCTCCCTGTGACGGTCCCAGTTCTGTCACTACCCCTGCCACACATGGGCGAACGATGCTTGAGTTGGCGGTGCTTGCCATGTTCAGCGGTGCTTGCCCTGTTCAGCGGTGCTTGCCATGGCGGTCTTTGCCCTGTTCAGCGGTGCTTGCCCTGTTCAGCGGTGCTTGACTTTGCTGTCTCTGACCTGTGCAGCGGTGTGTGCCATGGCGGTCCCTCATTGCCCAGCGGGGCTGTGGCTGCTGGAGCCCTCCTGGGCACTGACTCTGGCGGTGTCTCCGGACCAGTGACGATTGTGCAGTCCTCCTGGGCACTGACTCTGGCGGTGGTCTCCGGACCAGTGACAATTGTGCTGCCCTCCTGGGCACTGACTCTGGCGGTGGTCTCCGGACCAGTGACGATTGTGCTGCCCTCCTGGGCACTGACTCTGGCGGTGGTCTCCGGACCAGTGACGACTGTGCAGCCCTCCTGGGCACTGACTCTGGTGGTGGTCTCCGGACCAGTGACGATTGTGCTGCCCTCCTGGGCACTGACTCTGGCGGTATTCTCCGGACCAGTGACGATTGTGCTGCCCTCCTGGGCACTGACTCTGGCGGTGGTCTCCGGACCAGTGACGATGGGGCTGGCGGTGGCGTCCTGGGCAGCGGGGAGGATGGAGGCCTTCTCCGCCGTGCTGCTCTGCCCAGACTTTGGCGACTTCTTCTGCCCCTTCCCCACCTTGGGAGGAGTCACAGCTGACTCGACACATCCCCCAGGACGCTTGAGAGCGGCTTTGTCGGCAGGAGACTTCACCCTCTCCCGTCGGGCACTGTCCAACTTCTGGTGCTTCACAGGGGGTGGACTGGCAGTGCTTTGGCTCCGTGTCACACTGGCTGCCCTGGTGCCCGGTGCTCTCCACATACCTCTAACAGGCACCACTGGTACCAGACTTTTTTTGGCTGAGGTGCTAGTACGGGACCTATGAATTGGAGGGGGGGTGGTGGTGGGACAGAGGTCAAGGTTGCTCAGGAAAAGTTTCTGACGAACACTGGGACGGGTAGCTGGAGGGGGTCTGGGAGTGGAGGAAGAGGACGTGGTTGTAGGAGGTGTAACTTTTGATGCTTTGGGTGCAGTTGCGTGTTCTGGAGGCTGTCGTGAGGAGGATGGATGTTGTGTGTGCCCGCGTTTGTGTACTTTGGGAGGGGGCGTCACAGACACACTGGGAGAGGACACAGGGGACGTGTAAATGGTAGTGGGGGTGGTGAGTGCAGGTGAGCGGGGTGTGGTGCTGGGTGTTCTGGTGCGAGTCCTAGTGGCTGTAGTGGTAGTGCATGCAGGTGAGAGTGTAGACGACACTGGGAGGGAGGAGGGAGACGACGAGGAGGGGGACACAGTGTAGGCAGTGGATGTTGCTGTGTCTGTATGTGGGTGATGCTTGTGTGAGTGCCTGTGGGATGTGTGGTGCTTATGTTTGCCTGCGCTGCCCTTGTGTGTTGACGTGTGTGCAGGCTGGTCTGATGGTGTGCTTGGGATAGGCTGAGGTACTGGGGATTGGGTCTGGGTGGAGGAAGTTGGAGGGGAGAGGCTAGACACAGGGACAATGGCTGCCATCAGTGCTGAGGCCAGAGATTGCAGGGTTCGATGATGGGCAGCCTGACCAGAATGAATGCCCTCCAGGAATGCATTAGTGTGTTGCAACTCCCTTTCTACACCCTGGATGGCATTCACAATGGTAGACTGCCCAACAGTGAGGGACCTGAGGAGGTCAATGGTCTCCTCAATGAGGGCAGCAGGGGTGGCAGGGGCGGAGGTGTCAGGGGCGAAGGTGATGCCCACCCTCCTGGGTGAGCGGGCACGGGGCGAAGGCTGAGGGGCTGCTGGGAGGGCGGTGCTGGTAGGGGGGGTGGCGGCTGTACCTGTAGAAGTGGGGGGCACAGATGGTGCCGCCACCACAAGGGAGCTCCCATCAGAGGACAAGTCTGTGTCGCTGTTTGCTGATCCAGTGACCGCCGTGAAGCTCCCCTCGCCCTCCGTCCCACTGGTGTATTCAGAGTCCATGGTGTGGCCCTCCATGGCCATGTGGGATGCAGCCCCCTCGTGCTCCGGTGCCCCTGTACCTCCACCTGATGATGCTGATGCACAAGAGAACAGGGAGAGCACAAAAAGGGGTGGGGAAACAGAAGAAAGACAGGTTGAGTGCATGGCTTACCGCTACAGTTGGCGGACAATACAGACACAGCAGCCCCCTGCACTACGCCGCGCTCTTGGGCTCTACAGATGCAGTTCCTGGGATATGGCCTACATGGCTGTGATAGACATCTGCACACATACATGACACAGTGTCATGTATACCTGTACTTGGCACTCTACAGAGGTGGGGTGGAGTGCCACATGGCCTGCATTACGGAGGGGCCTTGCCTACGGAACTCGCCATGGCCTAGGGAAACCCACAGCCCTCCTCCCCACCAAGACCCCTCCACTGCGCGCAAAGTCATGAGAATGTGAGTGTACTCACCCCCTTGTGTCTGCTGTGATGCCCTCATGCGCCCATCCAACTCATGGTAGGCCACCGCCAGGATCCGGAACATCAGGGGGGTCATGGTGCAACCGGCACCCCTCCCACGTTGGAAGGCCATCCCCAGCTGAGCCTCCGCCGTCTTCTTGCTCCAGCGGCGAATGTCCTCCCATCTTTTACAGCAGTGGGTGCTCCGTCTCTGGTGGACACCCAGGGTCCGGACGTCCTTGGCGATGGCACGCCAAATATCCTTCTTCTGGTGGGCGCTGACCTACATGACATGTACAGGGGAAGAAGAGAAGTCATTACCAACTGCACCGTCGAAGTGAGTGGCCCACATCCCTGCCCTTGCCATGTGGCACATATATTCACACTTCTTCATGCTCGCAGAACTCTGCCCCCTTCCCACTTACAGTCAGTCCTCTCCACCCAGGCATAGCCCATAAAACTTGCACCCTATGCACTCACCTGTTGGTCTGGAGGACCGTAGAGTAGCGTGTACTGGGGGAGGACCCCGTCCACAAGCTTCTCCAACTCCTGTACAGTGAAGGCAGGGGCCCTTTCCCCAGACGCACGTGCCATTGTCTCTTCCAGACCGAGGTCACAGCAGCACTTGCAGTGTAGGTCCTCTCCTGTCGAAGATCAGGTATCGAGTGATTGAACAGATAGAAAATAGCGATCACGTACGCGGCGGTGCATATCATCACCGCCGGCGCACTTCGTCATTGGCTCCTGGGACCCATAGGGTCCAATGTTAACCAATGCAGCATTGCGCCACGGTCTACGACCGCCTACCGCAACGGTGTACAACGCCAGCGCAGTTACCTCACATCCCATTGTCCCACTTTAGAGGTCAGGCATCCGACATTTCAGGGGCCCACATGGCTTCATTTCAACTGCGTCACACATACCTAGGCCTGAACTCAACACTCTTACACACAACTTTTTGGATTATGTTTCGTGTTCAGTGTAGCTGTGGGTACATACCTCTGAGTTGCTTGTCTCTGTGGTCGCTTTTGTCCTTCCTAGTCACCGTCAGCTGGGACATGTGAGGAGATGGCAGAATCCCCTGGTGTACCGACCGCTGGTGGACCTGTTGACAATGGAGGAGCGACATTTAATCATCACCTACAGGTTTGACCGTGCCACAATCCAGGAACTGTGTACCCAGTTGGAGCCAGACCTTATGTCACCAATCGGCCATCCCACAGGAATCCCCCCTCAAGTGCAGGTGCTATCAGTGCTCCATTTCCTAGCAAGTGGGTCATTTCAGACAACAGTGGCCATGGCATCAGGGATGACCCAGCCTATGTTTTCCAATGTGTTGTCCAGAGTGTTGTCTGCCCTGCTGAAACACATGAGGAGCTACATCGTTTTCCCTCAGGTGGAAGATTTGGCTACAGTTAAAGGTGACTTCTATGCCCTGGGACATATCCCTAACATCATAAGTGCCATTGATGGGACCCATGTAGCTCAGTGCATGACGCCTACATCCTGCGGAATAGCAGCATCCCTTATGTGATGGGTCAACTCCAGAGGCACCGGGTGTGGCTATTAGGGGACTCTGGTTACCCCAACCTGTCATGGCTATTGACCCCAGTGAGGAATCCCAGGACCAGGGAAGAGGAACGCTACAATGAGGCCCATGGGCGGACTAGGAGGGTGATCGAACGCACCTTCGGCCTCCTGAAGGCCAGGTTCAGGTGCCTCCATATGACAGGTGGTTCCCTATTCTACTCACCAAGGAAGGTGTGCCAGATCATCATCGCCTGCTCCATGCTTCACAATCTTGCTTTGCGACGCCAGGTGCCTTTTCTGCAGGAGGATGGTCCAGATGACGGTGTTGTGGCAGCTGTGAAGCCTGTGGACAGTGATGAGGAGGAAGCAGAGGAAGAAGACATTGACAACAGGGACTCTGTCATACAGCAATATTTCCAGTGACACACAGGTGAGAACACTTTCTTTAATAATACCTTTACTTTCACACTTCTACCTCTATCCTGTCTGTCAATTTCATGCAGTATTTGGTCAATGAGTTGTACATTTCCATTACGGTTTCACAGGTGTGGTTACCAACGTGTGTCATTTGCTTGCATCCTTCATGGACTTGTGATGTGTGACATAGGTATGTTGACATTATTATTGAGAACGGATTTTGTCATTGTCATAGCTAATACACTTTTTCAAAATCACAGACTGACTCCAGATTGTTTTGTGGTTCAACGGTGTTTATTGAAGTGCTAATTATTGGAGGGGGTGGTAAAATGGTGATGGGTGATGGTGGAGGAATGTCCATGGCAGAGTCCAGTCTATTAGTCTCACAGGTGCACTGCTCATATGGGCATAGGAAGTGGAGCTGGGGCAGTTCCAATATGGACAGGGTTACAAAGTGGGACAGTGGGATGACAATCAGGGTGGTCTCATTTTTTGGCGGGGGTCTTGCCATCGTGCTCTGTCCTGTTCCTGGATCTCAGGGACCGCTTGCGGGGTGGTTCTCCATCTGCAGGAGTTGGGGTGCTGGTGTGGTGGTCCTGTGGCGGGGCGTCCTGTCCACTAGCGCCGGCGGAGGTGGTGGGCAGTTCATCGTCCATGCTAGTGTCAGGGGCCCCTTGGAGTGCCACAGTGTCCCTCATGGTGTTCTGTATGTCCTTCAGCACCCCTACGATGGTGCCCAGGGTGGAGCTGATGGTCCTGAGTTCCTCCCTGAACGCCAAATACTGCTCCTCCTGCAGGTGCTGGGTCTCCGGAAACTTGGCCAGGACCGTCGCCATCGTCTCCTGGGAGTGGTGGTATGCTCCCATGATGGAGGAGAGGGCCTCGTGGAGAGTGGGTTCCCTTGGCCTGTCCGCCTCCTGTCACACAGCAGCCCTCCCAGTTCCCCTGTGTTCCTGTGCCTCCGTCCCCTGGACCGTGTGCCCACTACCACTGACCGCAGGTCCCTGTTGTTGTTGGGGTGGTGGGTTATCCTGGGTTCCCAGTAGTGGTGGACACACAGCTGACTGACGTGTCCTGGGGACGGAGGTATGGGCCCGCTGGGTGGGTGCTGTACTGGTGTTCCCAGAGGGGGGAAGGTCAGTGTTGGGCTGTGCCTGTGCGAGGGGAACCGACTGTCCCGAGGCCCACGATGGTCCGGGCTGGTCATCTGGATCCAGTTGGCCAGAGCTGCTGTCATCACTGTGGGCCTCTTCTGTGGGTGGGGTGGAGATGTCTGGACCCTCCTGTCTGGTGACGTTAGGTAGTGGTCCTGCAGGGGTATAAAAGCATGATTATTGCATCTGTGTCTGTCATGGTGTGCAATGGGTGGGTGACCGTGTCCCCCCAGTGCTAGCATTCCTGTGTGGGAGCTTGTGTGATGATGGTTTAGGGGGGTGTATGGGTATGTGCAGTGGGCATGCTTTAGTGATGGGTGACCATGCTTTGTTGTTGCATGCAGGGCTTGGTGTTGGGATGGGTGGTTTGTGATGTTGGGACATATGTGAGGAGTTGGGGTAATAGGGGAGGGGGTGAGGATGGGTGTGTGTGATAGCATGCAGGTAGGGTAGGGGATATGATAGTTAAGATTTGACTTACCAGTGTCCATTCCTCCACCGACTCCTCCGAGGCCCTCAGGATGCATAATGGTCAAGACCTGCTCCTCCCATGGTGTTAGTTGTGGGGGAGGAGGTGGGGGTCCGCCGCCAGTCCGCTGAACCGCGATGTTGTGCCTGGAGACCACAGAATGCACCTTCCCCCGTAGATGGTTCCACCTCTTCCTGATGTCCTCCCGATTTTTTGGGTCCTGTCCCACTGCGTTGACCCTGTCCACGATTCTTCGCTATAGCTCCATCTTCCTAGCTATAGAGGTGTGCTGCACCTGTGATCCAAATAGCTGTGGCTCTACCCGTACGATTTCCTCCACCATAACCCTGAGCTCCTCCTCCGAAAACCTGGGGTGTCTTTGGCGTGCCATGGGGTGGTGTAGTTGATGTGTGGGGTAGTGTATGTGGTGATGTGTAGTGGTGTGGGGTGTTTTGTGCGTGGATGAGGTGTGGGTGATGGTGTTCTGTGCCTCTGTGTGGTGGGGTTGTCTATTGCTGTGCTCTCTGTCTGTCGCCTTCGTCTCAAATTTTTGGTCGTAGGGGTTTGTGGGTGATGTGGGTGTGTGTCTTATTTTGTGTTGGGTGTGTGGGAGTGGTGTTTGTATGTGTATCAGGTGTGTGCATTTTGAATTGTCCAATGTGGCGGTGTTTTGGAGATGTGTGTGTATTTTGAGCGCGGCGGTGTATACCGCCAATGGAATACCGCGGTTGAAAGACCGCCGCGTGGATTCGTGGGTCGTGATAGCATGGGCGTGTTTCTGTTGGCGTGACGGTGGAGGTTTTGTTTTTGCCAGTTTATCACTGACCTTTGGTGTGGCAGACTTGTGTGGGGGTATGAATTTCGGCGGATTCCGAGATGTGGGTCATAATAGCTGTGGCGGAATTCCGCGGCCGTGGCGGCGTATTGGTGGTCTTCTGCACGGCGTTAAGCGGCTTTTACCGCCAATGTTGTAATGACCCCCCTAGTGCTGAAGATAAGTGGAAAGAGAGTCCCCTGCACGGTGACTGAATATCTCCGACGGTAAACAGTAGATTTTATCACCGAGCATCTGTGAGCAGAATATAAAAATACATATTCTGGAAATTCATGGAAAACAACAAATCCTGCTCCTGAATAATTGGAAATCTTGCTGATGCATCAACAATGTAGGCTTGTTTTGAAATATAGCCTTTATAAGGCTGGCTAGAAAATAATATTGGACTGATGACTTGCACTACGAATGTTATGGTAAGATGAACAAGTTACTTACCTTTGGTAACAGATTATCTGGTAGAGACAGAATCTAGTCGCAGATTTCTTACTTTAGAATCCTCCCCAGACGTGAAACTGGATGTGGAATATTTTCAATAGCATGTCTGTGTGTCGAAAGAGGGCGTTGCACGACTCTGTATTGATGCCATCCACCAGATGTGATGTCAACGGAGTCTATATAACCCCCTCGCCAACATCAGTTTCTTCTGTGACTATTTTCGGCATCTAAAAGGTGGAGCCACATATAGAAACTACCTATTGAAACACTGTGCTAAAATAAAAGACACAATTGTGTCTAATAATCACTGAATTCTTAACTCAGGGTGTGAATTTCAACAACAAAAATCTCTGAGACAAAAGAGCAGGGAGGATTGTTAAGGAAATCTGCCCTAGATCCTGTCTCTACCAGATAATGCGTTACAGAAGGTAAGTAACTTGTTCATCTGAAGAGACATCTAGGTGCTGATTTCTTACTTTAGAATCAGATACCAAAGGCATACCATTCCCAGAAGAGGGTCTGCAAACTGAGGCCATTGAAAATCTCTGACTAGAACAAAAAAACGCCCTAGAAGAGGGAAAAGGACCGGACATTCATAATAATTTAGGTGAGAAATAACATACAACTTAAAAACCTGTGGAAGGAACCACAGGTAAATAAAGTCACAAAACATTAAAAAGCATGGGGATAAAATTATCAATGCTAGTATGACACATCTGTGTCAAAGGCCACCCAACAATATGAATATAAAACTATTTGCATCCTTAATGGCTGCACGTCCTCCTCCATGTGCTTCTGCTCTCCGATGCCGGAAGAGCTCCCCTAACCAATCCAGGTGCTGCTCTCATGCTGTTAACCAGCATGAGAGAAGTGCCTGGATTGGATGGAGCGTCCTGACTGGACGCTCCTTCAGGCCCTGAAGGCCTGTGTTCTGTCTGGCCTCCACCCAGCTGTCTTAGAGTGGAGAGCTTCAAAGTGTGCAAGCCACTTTGTCCAGTGGAAAGCAGTTGGCCAAAATGACATGCACACTTTGGAGCATCCCTGCCAGGCACTACTCCAGTCCTCTGCTGCTGGAAGCAGAGTCAGTACTCTGTTGCCGGCAGCAGAGAACACGCTCAGCATGTTTCTGGGCTGGTGCGCTGCGGGGGAAAAATAAAATGGCAATGAAATCTTCTCAGTGCCATTTTATTTTTTCCTGTGCAGCTCGCAGCGGGTGATGCTCCCTGCCCTCAAGAAGAAACCGCCACTGCCTAATATGTATACTGATATAGGAGTAAAATAATTAAATGCCTATGTGCTAACAAGAGAATTCTTTTTACTTATCGATACAAAAATGAAGCAGAGTAATCAGTCAGACAACACTGGTATAACAATATTGAACACATAGTGGGCATCTTACCACTTTAGGAAAGAAATAGCCATCCAAACCGCCAGAGAAATGCAAATTGCCTGAGACACTACCATCAACAATAGAAGTATAAAGCTGAATAAGTAAGTATGAAAAAGAAAAATTGATAGCCTAGCAAGAATCAAGGTTAGTATGTGACCCTACTATATGAATAGAAACCCATCTACAGATGATCTGGACAAGGACTATGTAACCAATTCTATAATAAAAAGAATCCGACTGATTTAGTATATTCCATCTAGGGACAATACTCTGCAAAGTGTGAACCCAAAAAATATACAATGATGAAATTGATGAATTATGAATGTTGAATGCTGAAAACAGTTGTCAACTAGAAGAGCAACGATTCTTTAATATAGTAATAAACGTCTTCTACAAAAAGTAGACGTTATGAGGCAAACACCTATACAAATGTATGTAAACATCTTCATAGGGAAGAAAAGGTACAACATTAGAGGGAAATTTCTTTCAGAAAAGAAAGAAATCTTAAGTAATAACACAGACGTGTCATAACAATCCATAAATAGTCAAGAATATTACGCACTCTTGACAATAGAATAAATAGAATTGATCAAGAGAATACATCTCCTTGTAAACCTATAATAGCATGACATAATCCCAGACAAATGAAACAATAATGTTCAAAGAACATGTATAAAAAACAAATGTCTACAGAAAGGTGTGCAGAATAGTCACCAAACTGTAATGGCTATAAGACAGAACCGTAAGAACAAAAAGATATAGGCCCTTATTACGGCCCTGGCGGACGGTAATAAAGTGGCGATAATACCGCCAACAGGCTGGCGGTAATTACTGCCAAATTATTACCATGGCGGAAAGATCTCCGAAAGACAGTCAATGTACCAGACCGACCGCCAGGGCCGAAACAAAAGGCGCCACGGAGGTAGCCAGGTGGAAGTCAAAGTTCCACCCACCATATTAAGACTCTTCAAACCGCCACCTTTTCCGAGGCGGTACCAATGACATCAAAAGCCTGGCGGAAACAGAGCTCAGAAGTGAAAGCACTCACCATTGGTGACACAGGGAAGAACCACGCCGCCATGGAAACTGAACTGCATGTTTTCCCGGTGATCTTCTAAATTATGTTCCACCACGTACACCAACGCCGGCAAAGACGACGACGGTGAGTACAGCCGCCTAGCACACAAGGGAGGGAGGAAAACAACAGTGACACACACACGCACCACACACACCCGATACACACACCCCATACACACAATCAGATGCACAAGAAAACAAGTTAATCCTCCTAAATCGGCTCAATAATGTCAAGGACAACACAAATTTACTAAAGTGAGTGTAATAATATCAACACAGTATAAAAATAACTCAGCCAATGTGACAGATCTCTACAAATGTACAAAAAAGGGACACTTCCCAGTCCTCAGTTCGCGTGGGCCACACGGCCACAGTGCAAAATCCAAGGCCCCACTTTTCACCTGCATCAATATGGAGAGAACACTGCAGGGGCATCAGTTGGCAAATAGGCAGGCACCTCAGTGGGAGGAGGAGGGGGGCACCTCAATCAGGAACGGAAACAAGACCACTGGTTCTGGAGGGGACAACATGCCCTGTGCTTGGTCCTGGGGAGTGCAAGCAGACTCTCAAGTGGGTGAATACCCCACGGGTTCTGGAGGGGGCATCATGCCCTGTATGTGGTCCTGGGGAGTGATGGGCCACAGTCTCTAATGTGGGTGTCTTGCCCACTGGTTCTGAAGGGGGCAATTTGCCCTGTGCTTGGTCCTGGTGAGTGATGGGCCACAGTCTCTCAAGTGGGTGTCTTGCCCACTGGTTCTGGAGGGGGCAACATGCCCTGCGCTTGGTCCTGGGGAGTGATGGGCCACAGTCTCTCGAGTGGGTGTCTTCCCCACTGCTTCAGGAGTGGACATGCCAGCAGCCCATGGAGGCAAGATCACATTGCCTCTGCCGGCTGTGACGTCTGCACTGTGGTGGTGCTGCTGGTGGTGGTGGGAGGCTCCTGCACATCCCCTGCACCCTTGGATGGATGCACTGTGGTGGTGCTGCTGCTGGTGGTAGGAGGCTCCTGTACATCCCCTGCAACCTCGGATGGATGCATAACCATGGTTGGTGGTGGGGCTCCGTGACAGCTGCTGATGCAGGCTCCTTGCCCTTCTTGCCTGATGGTGCAGGCTCCTTGCTCTTCTTGCATGCTGGTGCAGGCTCCTTGCCCATCTGCCTTCTGGTGCAGGCTCCTTGCCCTTTTGGGTGACAGGTGCAGGCTCCTTGCTCTTCTTCCCTGCTGATGCGGGCTCCTTGCCCTTCTTGCCTGCTGGTGCAGGCTCCTTGCCCTTCTTGCCTGCTGTTGGAGGCTCCTTCCCCTTCAGTATATGTGGCCTGGAATCCTTTAGGTGCGGATGGAATTGGGCCCATGGACTGTGTGGCTGAGGTGCTTGGCTGGGTTCATGATAGCCTGGCCATATGTGAAGGACGGGCGGGGGTGGGGGTGGGGGTAGGGAAGAGGTCAATGGTGGATAGGAAAAGTATCTTAGTGACACTGGGACAGGAAGAGGGAGAATGAATGGGAGTGGAGGATGAGGGAGTGGTTGTTGGAGGTGTCTGTCTCCTGGTTTTGGGTGCAGGTGCATGGGCTGTATGCTGTTGTGAGGTGGATGGCTGTTGGGTGTCTGAGTGCTTGCGTTTGTTTACCTTAGGAGGGGGGGGACAGACACAGTGGGAGTGGACACACGGGACATGTGCATGGATGTTGTGGAGGTGTCTGCCAGTGAGGTGTAAGTTCTGCTGGGTGTGGTGATGCTGGTAGTGGATGCTGATATAGTGCATGCAGGTGTGTGTTGACGTGACTGGGCGGGAGGTGCTGGAGGGGAGGAGGGGGAGACAGTGGGATGAAGTGTGGTGCTCGTGTTTGCCTGTGACACTCTTAGGTGTTGTCCTGTGTGCATGCTCGTCTGGCTGTGTGCTTGGGATGGGCTGGGGTAGAGAAGACTGGGAAGTGGTAGTTGGAGGTGGGGCAATAGAAAGTGGGAAAATGGCTGCCATCAGAGAGGAGGCCAGAGCTTTGATCGATCTCTGTTTGGCCGTCAATCCAGTGTGAATGCCCTCCAGGAATGCATTAGATTGTTGCATCTGGGCTGCCAGCCCCTGTATGGCATTCACAATGGTTGACTGCCCTACAGAGATGGATCTCAGGAAGTCAATAGCCTCCTCACTCAGGGCAGCAGGGCTCACTGGGGCAGGGCCTAAGGTGCCTGGGACGAAGGAGATGACCACCCTCCTGGGTGAGTGGGCTTGGGCAACTCGATGAGGGGCTGCTGGGAGGGCAGTGCCAGTACGTGGGGTGGCGGCTGTAGCTGGGGTGGTCACAGAAGTGTGTGCCACCACCAGGGAGCTTCCATTGGAGGAGGTATCTGTGTCTGAATTGTCTCCTCCAGTCTCCGCCCTGGTGCTCCCCTCGTCCTCCGGCCCACCAGTGCCCTGGGCATCAGTGGACTCTGACTCCTGGGTCTTGTGAGATGCAGCTCCCTCCTTTGCCTCTGCTCCTCCGCCAGATGACACTAATCCACATAAGGACAGGATGACAAAACAAGAAAGGGGTGGGGGAGAGAGACAAAGGATACACTGGGTCAATGGCTGCACCAACACCACCGCTGGCGTACACAATACCCTCACACACCGGGAACAGGCCTAGGCACTATGCATTGCACCACCACTGATATCGCTAGCCACCAAGGCATGAGGAGGGGCACACACCGCCAACTACAGCACACCTGGGACCCACGCAGCCCTGACCAGTAGTGGATGCTTACAAGTAAGGTAGGCAGGATTATCCCTTCAGAACCCTAGCCACCAGAGGACCTACGCCGCTATGTCAGGCTTGGCCTAGGGGCACCAAATGACACACATCCACCACCCGGATACCACCCCACCAGCCGTAAGTTGTAATAATAGCCACTGCACTCACCCCCTTGTGGCTGCTGTGACGCCCTCAAGCACCCATCCAGCTCTGGGTAGGCCACCGCCAGTATGCAGGCCATCAGGGGGTCAGGGTTCGACAGGCACCCCTTCCTTGTTGGGAGGTCATCCCCAGCCGGGCCTCCGGCATCTGCTGTGCCAAGCGTCTCAGGTCCTCCCACTGTTTGCGACAGTGGGTGCTCCACCTGCCATAGACCCCCAGGGTCTGCACCTCCTTGGCGATGGCACGCCATATACCCTTCTTTTGATGGGCGCTGACCTGCAGAGACAATACATACAGATAAACACCATTAGAAAAACAGTCCAGATTGTTACACATATGGCCCACCATACCCGTTTCCAATACCATTGGCACACACATAGCCCAGCACACAGCATGTACACCGAAAGGAGGACAGCCACCCACACCCCCCTTACACGAGGCCTTCACACACACAACTCCATGCATTCATACCACATGCATCGTGCACACAGTGTACTCCCCTGTTAGTCTGGAGGCCCATACAGCAGTCCATACTGAGGTAGGACCCCATCAACCAGTCGCTCCAACTCCTCCGAAGTGAAGGCTGGGGCCCTTTCCCCAGTCACACAGGCCATGGTTGGTTCCAGACACAGGTCACAGCAGCACATGAAGTGTAGGTCCTCTCTATGGAAGGTCAGGTAGCAAGCAAGGAATATGATAGAAAATGTCTGTCATATCCACGGCAGTGCATACCGTCACCACCGGCGTAGATCCCCATTGACCACTGCAAGCCATAGGGCACAATATTAACCAATGAGAAGTTTCACGGCGGTTCCCGACCACCTCCCGCCACGGCGCACAACGTCAGTGGAATTACCTCACTTCCACCTGTTCCTCCACACAGGACAGGCGGACGCCATTTCAGGGGGGACAGCCCTATGGAATAATGCTGCATCACAGGAGAAATAGGCACATACTGGACAAATCACACTGACCCATTACAAGTTAAGAGATTGCAAACTCCTGTTGTGGCTCCAATGTTCAGTTTGTGACTGCCTCCTCACTCTTGTGTCCCTTAGATATCTATCGCTGCAAATGAATAGGAGATGGAGACATACCCCCATGTGCAGACCCCTGCTGGACTTGGCTACACTGGAGGACAGGCACATTATCCTCACCTATAGACTTGACAGGGCCACAATCACAGAGCTGAGCGCCCAATTGGAGCCTGATCTGATATCTGCTACCCATCACCACACTGGGATCCCCCCTCTTGTGCAAGTGCTATGTATACTACGTTTCCTGGCAACTGGTTCTTTACCAGTGACAGTGCGCTTGGCAGCAGGAATGTCACAGCCAATGTTCTCAACAGTGCTGACAAGAATCTTGTCTGCCCTGAAAAAACTCGTGCAGCTACCTAGTTTTCCCCCAGGTTGATGATTTGGCCACTGTGAAGGCCGAGTTTTATGCAACAGGACATATCCCCAACATAATTGGGGCGATTGATGGTACACATATTGCATTTGTCCCCTCCCCCCCTGGCAGAATGAACAGGTGTTCAGGAATCGTAAGAGTTTCGACTCCATAAATGTTCAGATGGTGTGCTTGGCGGACCAGTACATCTCCCACGTCAATGCTAAGTATCCTGGGTCAGCGCATGATGCCTTTGTCCTGAGGAATAGCCGCATCCCAAATGTCATGGGCCAACTACAGAGGCACAGAGTGTGGCTAATAGGTGAGCCCTGGTTCCCACCCATATGTTGGTGTATGGGTATGGTGTGGGCCATATAGGATAGTGTGTGGCTAAATGCTGTCGTTCAATATTTGCAGGTAATTCTGGTTACCCAAACCTATCATGGCTGCTGACCCCTGTGAGGAATGCCAGGACAAGGGCAAAAGAACGTTATAATGAGGCACATGGGCGAACCAGAAGGATAATAGAGAGAACCTTTGGCCTCCTGAAGGCCAGGTTCTGGTGCCTCCATCTAACAGGTGGATCCCTGTGTTACTCACCCAAGAAGGTCTGCCAGATAGAAGTGGCCTGCTGCATGTTGCACAACCTGGCCCTCAGATGCCATGTCCCTTTTCTACAGGAGGAGGAGACTGGAGATGCCCCTGTGGCAGCAGTAGACCCTATGGACAGTGAGGATGAGGAGGCAGAGGATGAGGATGAGGACAACAGAACATCAGTTATACGACAGTACTTCCAACGACACACAGGTAGGACAGCGTAACTTTACATTTCAATGACTTTGGTTGTAAGCTGTGTGGCAATGGCATGCTGATATTCCCCACTTCTATGCCCACTTACTGTTCCCTCTGACAATTCATTTTGCAGATGTTGGTGATGTGACAAATACTCCTCGCGTGATCACTACAGCCAGCTACAGGTCATTAATCTATGCTCATCGTATGTAGAGTTAATTAGCAATGTTGGTACCTGTTTCAAAGAATACATTTTTGAAATACATGACATACTCCCACTAGATTGCTTTCAAAGGGTGTTTATTGAAGTGCTAACATATGGGGGAAAGTGCAAGGTGGACAGGCTGACTGATTGGCAGAAGGGTAACAATCAGGAGAGTCTAATGTCCTGGTGGGGGTCTTGGCAAGTGTCTCTGGCTTCTGTCTGAATCGCAGGGAACGTCTGAGGGGTGGTTCACCTTCTGCAGGGGGAAGGGTGCTGGTGGCCTGTGAGTCCTGTGGCGGGACCTCCTAGCCACTAGAGGCAGCGGAAATGGAAGGCTGTTCAGATGTCTGGCTAGTGGCAGGGGCCCGCTGGTGTGAGACTGCCTCCCTCATAATGTTGGCTATGTCTGCCAGCACCCCTGCTATGGAGATCAGTGTGTTGCTGATGGCCTGCAAGTCCTCCCTGATCCCCTGGTACTGTCCCTCCTGCAGCCGCCTGTTCTCCTTCATGTTGTTCAGGATCTGGCCCATCGTCTCCTGGGAATGTTGATAGGCTCCAAGGATCTCAGAGACTGCCTCCTGGAGAGTCGGTTCCCTGGGCCTGTCCTCCCCCTGGCACACAGCACTTCTCCCAGTTTCCCTGTTGGCCTGTGCCTCTGTCCCCTGAACCGTGTGCCCCCTACCACTGGCCCCAGGTCCCTGACTGTCTTGTGTTCGAGGTGTGACCTGGGGTCCCTGTAGAGGTGGACACACTGCTGATTGATGTGTCCTGGGGACACAGGTGTGGGCACGCTTGGTGGATGCTGTGGTGGTGTTTCCAGATGGGGGAGGCTCGGTGGTGGTGTGTGACTTGGCTAATCGGCTGTCCAGTGGTCCCTGATGGGCCAGGTAGCTCATCCAGATTCTCAATAATGTGTCTGACATATTGTACATCCGTGGCTTCCCCTCTATGGTTAGATTTGCCATGCCAGCTTTCACTTGTGTATGTTAGTGTATGGCAGGATTGTTAGTTCTATATGGTGTGTATTTAGTGATGAGTGTCCATGCAGGGCTGTGTGTGCATGTGTGTTCATGCATTGGTAGAGCATGCAGGGCTTGGATTTGGGATAAGTGAGATGTGATGGTGAATTGTGTGGGATGGAGTGGAGTGATGGGAGTAAGGGTGAGGGTATGTGAAGGCATTCAGGTGGGGGGGGGGGGTGATAATAGAAGAGAGTTGACTTACCAGAGTCCAGTCCTCGTCTGACTCTGGCCAGGACCTCAGGATGCAGTAATGCCAAGACTAGCTCCTCCCATGCTGTGAGTTCTGGGGAAGAGGTGGGGGTCCACCGCTAGTCCTCTGTATAGCGAGCTGGAGTCTTGCTGCTATGGAATGTTCCTTCTCCCCTAGGTAGTTCTGCCTCTTCCTGATGTCGTCCCTTGTTCTAGGGTGCTGTCCCATGGCATTCACCCTGTCCACGATTCTCCGCCATAGCTTCATCTTCCTAGCTATAGATATTTTCTGCACCTGTGCTACAAATAGCTGTGGTACTAGCCTGACAATTTCCTCCACCATGACCCTTAGCTCCTCCTCTGTGAAACGGGGGTGTCTTTGTGGTGCCATGGGTGTTATGTGATGTGTGTTGGTGAGGGTGGGTTGGGTAATGTGATGGGGTGTGTGATATGGAGTACATGAGTGGTGTGTAGGTGTGAGTAGTTTGTGGCTTGGTGTCTCTCTGGTGGCAATGCTTTGTAGTCGTAAAGGGTTGTGGGTAATGTGGATGTGTGTTTTATAGTGGTGTTGGTGTGTGGGTGTGGTATGTGTATGGGTGTCAGGTGTGTGTTTTTTTAATTATCCAATGTGGAGTTGTTTTGTATGTGAGTGTCTATTGTGAGCGCAGCGGTATATACTGCCAATGGTTTACCGCAGTTGAATGTCCGCTGTAGTGATTCGTGGGTCATAATGTGATGGGCGTTGTTCGGTTGGCGTAACAGTGTGGGTTTTGGGACTGCCAGTTTATCACTGAACTTTGGTCTGGCGGATGTGTGTGTGTGGCAGTATTCTGTCAGATTGGTGGGTGTGTGTGTCATAATATGGTGGATGGATATCCACAGCGGTAAGTTGGCGGCCATCAGCGAGCCGGTAAGTGGGATTTACCGCCAATGTCATAATGAGGGACATAATATGATAACCTTCTAGTATACAATGTACTAAATTTAGCAAAAGTAGAGAACTTTTACTATCATCCCTAAGTAATATCATCTATCATTTAAACATAATGCAAGTATCAGGGGTGAAAGTAGAACTGACATAAACTAATAATGTAGGCTACTGGGTACCTTCTTTGAAAATATAAGAAGGAATTTCGAGACAGACACCCTCAGTGCTGTATAATCCATCAGTAGAACATCATTCTATTGACGAATGCCCATAAATGAAACATAGGGCCACACAAATACCATATAAATTTTAAGAGACACTTCAACATATTAACCAAGACTAATAGGAGGATTATTGAAATAAACACTCTTATCAAAAGGTAAATCATAATCATATATTGAGACTCCCATGGAGTTGCAAATATCAAAATTACCTTATAAGGGACACAAAATCTCAAGAATTTATGAAATCGTAAGTTAGAGAAAATAATGCTTTACAGGGGGTGGAAATATATATATATATACCAAGCATACAAAGATACTCCACCTAGAGTATGGTACATACCATGAAGGTATCAACTCTTGAGCTCAAGCTGTTCTTCAGAGTAAAGAAAATGGTATGACCTGTATAAGAGGTATCAGCCCATTAAGAAGCAAAAATGAAATAAACAACTGTCATCCACAGACATGGAGAGTAGAAGACCACCACTTCTGCACCAGGTAGTAAATATTAATAATGAAAGCCAATTAATGTGGAATAGTAGGGTTTACATTAAAGAATATGGCTCCACTCAAAAGAATCCTTCAGAATGGATGTACCTATAATATCCCTTATTTTCCGAACAGGCCGGAATTAAGGGTCATGATAAAACATGTAAAGAACCACAGGGTTACCTCAATAACCATTAACACCTGCATTAAGCAGAAACACTAAACTGGTTGCCACCAGATAAGGTACATATTCCAACTCAGTAATTCTTTCCTCAAATGTCAGAAGGAAGAATCCAATCATAATATTCAAGATATGTCTAGATAACTTTGTCACACCAACCCCACTAATTCGCTGCAAAGTAGAATTAGCCTGTACACCAAATAAATATACACCATCAAACGGCATATGTTTTGGGCTATTCTATACAGCCTCTGAAAATTCAGGTTGACCCAGCCATACAGGTCTGTGCAGCACAACTGACTAAGCCATAGCTCTTCCCACTGAATCTGTGGTATCCATACCACATTTTATGGTGATTTTAGCCGTATCTCGGACATCTTGCATAACCTGTAGGATTTCATCCCTGGATTCATCTGGAAGAGAAGGCAGTATGAGGGCCACAGTGTCCCATAATGCATGAGAAAATCTGCCCAGAACCCATGCCGTGTTTAACGACTTCAATGCTCAACTGACAAAAGAGAAAACATTTCTTCCTCAATATTCCAGCCATATGGACTCTTTATTTGGTGGAACCAAAGAAAGGACACTAGGGTCTGCCGAAGCCATACCAGCCTGCTCCACCAGACCTTTTGTGGTGGGATCTCTTAAAAGACAGACTGGGTTCCAAGGGGTGGCTCGATGCCTATGGGTTACTGCCTGGTCCACCAGTACTCCTGTTACTGGTTTCGCCCAAGCTCTAAACAAAAGATCATATAGAGACTCATTATAAGGGAGCAAAGGCTCCACTCCATTCTCACTCTGGTATAGTACATCCACTAAAGGGTCTGTGGATAATTCCTCTGAGGGAAGCTGCCAATCTAAGACTACACCTGCTCTCCTCAAAACTTTAGCATAAGAGGAACTCACCTTTGTTGCCATACAAGGAGGAGAAAGTAAGTCTGAAACTGGAGTGGACTCAAGTCCACTAGCCTCACCCAGGTCTGTCATCCAGTTGTCCTCCAAATGAGCCAGAACAGTATTGTCCAAAGGGTTTTGACACCCATATTCTCTCTTTCCCCTCAAAACTGTGTGCTCTCATAGGAAAAACTGTAACAGGTTGCATAGGGACAGACGAAGAGCTGTCTAAAGAAGACAGCTCCATCAGTGCTGCATCCAACACCGTCCGGCGCCGCTGCGGTGTCGAATTGGCATCAGTAAGAGTAATGGGCTCGGTATCGATCAACGGCACTCATGTCATTGGCTAACCCGACTCTGATGCCGAAGGTGGGAACCCCAAAGGAGTGCTCACCAGATGGTATGACTCTGATAATGGATTCAGAGGGCCCAATTGTCACCGAGGACGAACCTGCCGGCGTGGACCCAGTCACGGCACCTCTCACCTCCTTGGGGCTAGAAAGTGCATCACAGGGGGGCTGAGACCCAAAGACTTCAAGCAGGGAATTATAATGCACCCGCATTTGGGCTACAGTCGCCCGACTCCAGGAAATTTAGGGAGGCTCAGAGTGGACTCCTGTGAATGCTCCAGAACCGAAGGTTGGGAGATGGAGTCAGAGATGCCTAATTATGCTGCAGTTTTGGCCAATCTTGCTTTGGAGCCTCCTTTGACTTCAACGGTGATGGCACCTCATGTGAACAGCTCCTCAATCGACCTCTGGACTTCAACGGGGACCGATGCCGCTGGAGTCAGAGATGCCTAATTATGCTGCAGTTTTGGCCAATCTTGCTTTGGAGCCTCCTTTGACTTCAACGGTGATGGCACCTCATGTGAACAGCTCCTCAATCGACCTCTGGACTTCAACGGGGACCGATGCCGCTGCGGTGCCTCTGATAGTCACACCACCAGAATTTTCAGGTGACGCTCCATCAATGTCTTCGGCCAAAGATGACGACAGGAACCACAATCCTTGGAGTCATGGAGTTCTCCAAGACACCACATACAGATGGTATGAGGATCGGTTTGCCACAAGATCCGCGGGGCTTAAAACCTCAAGACATTGTGAAAACAACACTGTTCCCTCGACAAAATGTAAAGATGGCGAAAACAGCCCTCTAACCGCTCCAGATCCGCATTGCAATTGTGGTAAAGAAGGAACTGGCGTAGACGAGGGGGTTATATGGACTCCGTCTACATCACATCCGGTTGATGACGACGATACGCAGTCGCGCAACACCCTTTTCCGGCACGCAGAGGTGCTATGGAAAACATTTCCGGATGCAGTCTCGCGCCTGGGGAGGATTCTAAAGTAAGGAATCTGCGGCTAGATGTCTCTATCAGATATGCATATTAGACTATAGTATGCATTTTTTGTTATGTACATACACAGATATGGACGCAGTTGGAATAAGAAATGGCATAATTGAAGGCATTGAATGCCCATCCTAGTGACATAACATTACAGAGGCTTTTAAGAGACTTGGTCAAATCCCAGACATCTAGAATTGGACAAACAGCTCTATAATATACTGGGAATGGTCAAGTAGCAGGAATAACAACCCTAAAATCCTTTGCAATAGAACAAGGTTATATATCTTCCCTCACAATATTTCTTCCAAAAAGGCAAAAAATAACCCAGCCTCAAAATCTGCAGTACTCTTTAGTTGGAGGTTGTTCTGGACTGTTTTGCGAAGAAAGACACAGCCTGCCATGCAATCAGCTATGGGTATCCTAATGGGTTAAGAGTAGCTCTATTGTTGCTGATGCAGAGGATTCGGATGATAATAAGGTATCCTGACATTCTGTTCCAGTGCCTCTGCCTCTAAAGGCATAAAAATATTGCTGCTGCTGTTAATGTAGCACAGGGGTTAAAGCTGATGACTGTATTGTTGGCAGTGACCTCTAAATGGTTTGTATTGTTAATAGATCTTTTTTGACCTGTGAAGATAACCCCAGAACACACCTTAAAATACTTAGGTAGGGGTTTGTTTTCTCTCCAAACACCCTTTGTCTGTCAAATTGCATGTCCATTACCTGTGCCTGTATGTCATTAGAAAACCTGGCTGTAAGCATTAAAGCATGCCTTCTTACAAATAAACATGAGGTAATTGACCTTACACTTGTCTATACTATGTCCAACTCACCTTTAACGCCTGCTAGGAAGCAGCATAACCATCCTAGTTTAAACCCTAAAAAGGCTGCCTGTATGACTTCAGTAGTTCTACTGTTGCCAATGAAGCCATCTATTAGAAAGTATAGGTTTGTTTTATGAAGAAGAATGACACATGAAGGTTTTAAAGCTGGACTGGGTTAACTAGGAATCTTTTTTTTTCCTCGATAAATCAATCAATTGAAATTATATATTAGGGAGGGAGAATATCTGGAATGGCTCACTGCTACTCATTACTCCCAGAAAACGTCACAAGCACTCTTTTGGAGGATAGAAACGTTTAATCAATCAGTGCATGTCTATTTTAGCGAGATGAAAATGTGGTCATCACCGGAATCAACTGCGCTTCTTTTTGTTTATCTCTAATGGGGTCTGTTAAAGCTTTATTAGAAGGCAAAATGCCATCTACCACTTGCTGCTGAATCTGAAACCATGCTTGTATAGAAATCTAGTTTTTATTTCTGCATCTACAGGATTAAGGGCCTCATTACAACATTGGCACCGTACGGCTGCCAATGGGCCGCACTCCCGCCCTGCCCATTCTGACATCCCCGCTGGGCCGGCGGACAGAAACAGAGTTTCCACCCGCCGGCCCAGCGGGGATGTGGGCCGCAACATGGGACCCGGCTGTGCGACGGGTGCAGCTGCACCCGTCGCGCTTTTCACTGTCTGCTGTGCAGACAGTGAAAAGCAGTGTAGGGCTGTGCCTGTGAGCCCCTGCACTGCCCATGCCGAGTGCATGGGCAGTACAGGGGCCCCCGACTCCCCTTCTTGCCAGCCTTTCACCGCCATGGAAAGGCTGGCGGGAAGGGGACACGTAATCCCCTGGATTAAAACCGACGGGACAACCATGGCGGTAAACCGCTGGTCCCGGCAGTGCGACCGCAGCGCTTCCGCCGCGGTCGTAATCCGTGAGTTTGTACCGCCAGCCTGTTGGCGGTACAACCTCCAAAACAGCTCTGGCGGTCTGTGACCGCCAGGGTTGTAATGAGGGCCTACGTCTCTTAAGTATGAATCAACTTTCTTTTTACTTATTTTGCAGATGGAATCCATTTGGTCCAAGAAGTCAGATCTGTCGTCCCTAACCATTCCATTCCCCTGTCGGAGGTGGCTGATTCCCCAGAACATGTCTTTACTTTAGATGCCACCTAGATCACTCTAGAAGGTCGGGGGCTAAACAAAAGTAAATACAAACCTCCAAAAGGCATCTATCTGTGGAGCAGAATCTCCCTCCGGAAAATAGTTTGCCTGTATTTGAATTTTGGAAACTTATGCTTACAGGAGTAATAGAATACAACATTATTGGTACCTACAGTTTGAACAACTTCTTTCCGCACTATGCAAAGCACAATGTAAGCACAAACCAATGCTTCTGTTAAGCTGTATGCAAAGAAACCGACCTGTTTAATGCCTTTAGGCACAGAACCTGGTACAATGCCATCATCACTATCAGACACAATGGACTCGTTGGCTTCTTTATCAAAGGTATCTGTTATAATAAAAAATAAAGCATGTTAAAAACAAATTAATATACACTGGTTTCCATTTAAAGCTATATTCTAATTTAAGCCAAAATCACATCTCAGTGATCAAATTAAATGATGATACAGTATATTATTAAACTATAGATTATTTGCCATTTTTTGCAGATAAATTCCTTATGTCTTTAAGAGAAGGTTAGTTATAATGTAGCTGACAAGTGATGGGCAAATACAATAAATGCCCAGTTGACTGCTATTATTAATTCAAGAAGGTTTAAATGAATGTTACCTACTTTTGAAAATTATGGCTTTACTGCATATGATCTATTATCCACTGATGCATATCTTTTTTGTAACTTTATCTTCAACTACTTTGTGATACATTTGACAACAACACAAAACATTTAGAGCATTCTGGAAGTACTGATCAGATCAGTAAACCGAGCAAACCATACTCAGTTTCTGTTTGTCATGCTGCAGTACTGTCCAAGTACCCAGGGAGGTGAAGCAGTAAGAGAATTCCTGGTTCATATGAACTGCTCTTCTCCAGTAAAAAAGACTCTTGCAAATGCCAGGCGGTGGGTTCAAGTGATCCATAGGCTACCATAAGGGAATAGTAACCAAGAGGGTGAGAGGAGATGTAAATGGGCTGAGGGGTTAGAGGATGACAGAGGGAGTTAACTAAGGAGGGAAGGAAGACAGGGGAGAAGGAAGGGGGGATGAGACCCTTGTGCCAGGTGTCCTTTAAGGAGAGATCACAGAGCAACATGGAGTGTGACAGGCTGCAATCTCAAATTCCTTCAGTGTTTAGCCACTAAAGATAGCAACTGTAACTACAGTTTTTTAAAGAAAGTCGAGGCTCACAAAGAGGTAAGCATCCAACACTTTATTAATTGCAAAAGAGATCTCTCAAAGTATGAAACATTACTACAGATGACTTTACTTTTAAAACATACCTTCTTCTTCTAGTTGCTCAGCAATATCCATTTCATCATCTGAAGCAAGCAAGCTTTCGTCCAACTGGCCCTCAGACACATCAGAATCAATGTCATCTTTTTCCTTCAAAGTGTCTTCATCAGCTTCGAGTAACTCATTACCAGACAATGTTCCTATTACAACCTACAACAAAATGAGATTTGTACAATGTTCATGACTAATTTTGTCATGTGATATGTCCTGTCCGGTATTCAATTTATAAATCTTTTTAGGTTTCAAATATGAAGAGAGAGAGAGTTTGTGTGTGTATGTACATATTCACTGACATATATATCTTTAAATAACACATAATGCTAACAGCAATGCCATTCATTATGTCTTTCTGTGATGTTATCTGTGACATTATGTATGAAGTCAAGAGAAGGGCAATGGGGGAAGTGCATAGCTCAAAAGTACTAGGACATTTCAACTGCTTTTTGGTATTGGATCGCAACCATAATGTCTCCTTCGATCAAGGTTTTTAGGGGACTTCATAAATTTACAACGCACTTGAATTTGCAGTGATATCTTTTCACTAGCAGTAGAATTGTAGCCTTGTTTTGAAATGTACCATTTATAGGGAAGTTTAGAGCAAAACAGTGGGACACCTCAAATATTATATCAGGATATGTATATCGGAGTATATTATGTGTTTTTATCTTATACATGCACACACACAGGCACACATGCAGCTGGAATGAGAAACGAGATAAATGATGACATTGAATACAGCACTGCTGACATAATCAATAACATTACAGAAACTGTGAACAACCCCCGTTATTATGTTTGATTATTGTCAAAATCCAAACTTGTAACTATTACAGGGACAACTGTAAGCTAAACTGGAACTGCAGTCTTCTATCTGGAATTAATGTCTACGAGGATATGGTTCACTAGTTAGTATACCTGTACTAGACTTTCTTCATTATATGTTCTTGAAAAGGACACCTAGGTGATGACAGTGGCACATCTTTTGCAACCAAAGTTAAGTACCAGCTTCCAGAGCCTGCTGAGCAAGGGTGAAAGTTGTGCCCTACAAAGGGACACATCTAGAACTGGCAGGCAGTCTACTGATCTCAGTGGTCTCTGCAGGTAAGGTGGATGTATTTGTTCGTTCCTGTGGATAGTGGTAAGGGTGGCTTTTCTACTTGTTGGAAGTGAAAAAGAACTGAAGGGGAGAAGCAGTAGAACAAATGGGCAATATACTGATCTTGCCCATCTCTTCTTTGTGGGCTAAGTGGTACCCTAAATAAAATGGAAAGAGAAGTATAAGAGACTGGTCCCTGATCTACTTGATGCATATTAAGGTTACACATCACTGATCGCAAGGATATGGGCAAATATTCTGAAAATGTGGTTTTATTCAAATAAAGGAGTACATCTAACACAGAATTAATCCTTCTCTGTTCACAGTTAAGAAAGTCCAGTGTCTGGGGTATCCATAGGTGTGCGTATACAAGTGTGACCCCCGACAACACCAAGATCAAAGCTGGAAACTATTTAGCTTCCTAGTAGTGCAACACCAGTTTAAATGTATGTAACTCTAGAATAGCCTGGGTTACAGAGATGAGGTCAACAGTTCTGGACCCATGGTGCTCTCCTTCTGCTACTTCTAAATTACTGGTCGAGTACAGAGAGTGAAGGTGAGTTAATTCTTAAGACCCCTCAATGGAACTGGAAAGAGCATAAAGCTTTCCTGCAGCATGGATAAGGTGAGAAGAGAAGACAGCTAATCTTCATGTCATCAAGAGGGACAATTTGCTTCCCATGCTTCAATGGCAACATCCAACAGAAAATGGTAATGCTTAGACAACCTTGTAATCAGTGGCCAGGCCACCTCATGTTTGCAGTATGGCATGGTCAAACAACTTCTCACAGGCCACTGAGCTTGGACATAGCTGACAGCCAGGCTTTACACATGGAAGATGCAATCCGGTGTTGTCTTCTACAATTTGATAGGATTAAACCCAAACAGGCTAGTCACAGGAACAATTCAATTAGCATAATGATTGAGACTTTTTCTTAGCCCAGATATAAGCAGCAATCAGAATGACTACCTCTAGAACACAATCCTTCTCTACTACACTATTTTCTAGCTCTATCCTTGGCTCATGATAGAATGTCTTACTAAGCTGGTCGTGATCCATTACTTATGGTCAGCCTTGAACCAATGGGATACTCTGCAAACATTATGGCCACTGCATGACTGAGGCATGCTGGGGTCATATTCAGGTAGATCATCTGCTGGACTTGTTCAAACCAGTCCCGGTAAAATGAGTATCTGCTCCATACATAAGATCAGTTTCCTCAGAGATGGAGATTCCAACAGGAACATTGGTATTACTCCAGAATCCTTGCATAGACAGCAGCACTGCAAATGCGTGACAGGCCATCATCCTCACCCACTTAAAACAACTGCACTAGAGGCAAGGGGTAAATAAATCAAACAAGGCTCACAGGTGAGCAGCGACCGGTTCATTGCCTGCAGAAAGCCATTCGCTTGCCATTAACAAGTGGAGTCCCACAGACTACACCATTCCCTCAGCTAGACAAGCAGAGACCTCACACTCTGTCACATACACAAATTTGTCCATGCACCCTCCATACATGCTCCAGATATGATGGAGATGAAGGACTCCTGTTGGGTAAAACTGAATGAAGCGTTTGCATAGGAGGCTCACATGGTGAGTTAAACAGGAATACCCGCAGAGGACTCGCAACACAGTCAAACTCACTAAGGGTAAAATACCACAGGAAAAAGTGACAGTGTAAAATTGCACGGTTCAACAGAAATATGTGGAGGACTTTATGTACTAACATGCCTTTTATGATACTAAATGTGACAAGTCTTGGAATCAATAACTGTACACATATTTGTGTCAAAAGCAAGGCAACACACATCTATGCTATGTATGAGGGTGTATTCACTGAAAACACTTCAAGAGTGAGTTATGTTTTTTTTGTCTCAAAAGACAATGTATGTTCAGGAACAAACTCAGAAATTGCCTTAACAACACACAGTTCAAGTGATGTTATGGTTAAGATACAAAGGTGAAACCCCAGAAACTGGCCAGTTGTGGATAGCAAAACAAACCATAACACACCCAGCCACGTAATGCTCATCATCTAAAAATGCTTTCTGATGTCACCTCTGTAAGATTATGCATGATATCACTGCATGAACAAGCGTAATTGTAAGGCAGAGAGCACGCATTTAAAGCAAGTAAAAGAAATAATTAAAGACGTTTATGAAGGCAAAATAACCCAGCATTCAGTACAAACAAAACTGACAAGAAGGGTTACCATCCTAGACTAAAACACTGAAAGCATATTGCTCGTATAGCTTAAATTAGGCACATGGACAATGTGTACCCAGGCTGGGCAGAGATGACCAATTTCACATAATGCCGTGGGCACTTGAATCGTGTGTGAAGTGATAATACGTAACAGCGTGACTGAAAGATATTTCATTTGTATCATATCCGGCCAAACACAAATGTAGTCTATGTACACAAGATGAAGGCAAATGGTAAAAACGATTAGTATATGTGCACACTTTACATGCAATATGCACTGGGTAGATGCTAAGTTTAAGTTTGTTTCAGGTTGATTTTCTAGATAGAGGGATTAAAGGTAGTTTATATGGTTTGCTTAGTTAAAATAGTCTTGTGTGTTGCATCTGTTAAACCAGGGGAGGAGTTTCACAGTACAGTTAAACTAATCATTTATTACCACAGAAAATGGCAGAGTATATCAACTTGGAGGTAGTAAAGTCCATATGTAGTGCAACCTTGAGGTGACAGAGAGAATGCAGTGACGACTGTCCATGCTATCACAGACTTTGAATCAACTGAACATGTTCATGAATTTCCACTGTCTAAGCCAATCATGTAGTTTGAAGGATGGGTGTGGGCATAACTCAAAAAAGCTGATCATGTTGTGTTTATGCATAGAGTCTGATTCAGAATTTTTGAGGACAGGTACTCCATCACAAAATGTGATGGATATTCAGATACCTACATACAAGTGCATTAAGAATGGAATATAGGAGTATTTTGAATTTTTATTGTTTCTTTTTCTATCCCTTTCTTTTCTCGTGTCTTTCTTTCTCTTTTTCTTTTGTTCTATTTTCCCGTATTCTTCCTCTCCATTATCTTCTTACTTATAGATTATACCTCTACCTACTTGTGGATATAAGTATTCTTCAGGTACAGCCATGTTTTAGAGAGTCCAATCCAGAGGAAGGTAGATTCTTAGATTCCAAGAAACAACATATCTCTTTTTCTGCGCCATATAAAATGATAACATAGGTCATAATGTGATTAAAAAGCATGATTACCGACCTTTCTTTTCTCCTGTATTTAAATCTGCAATTCCTGTTGTCAATCTACACAATATATGTTTGCATTTCATTGAGAAGCTTTGATTGGAGATAGCTATTTTGTAATGCCTTGAGGAGCTTTACCTGTATGATTATGGTTATGTTTCTGTTGATATAATCTTAAATAAGTAAAACAAAAAACAAGTACTTTGGGATACAATGTGCTTGTAGTAAGGCGGACAGGATATCTGTTACGTCTGTCAATATATGGTCAAACTAGTGAGTGATGTGAAAGAATAAAAACTCTTAAAACTATGCCTAAACAAATTGTTTCTGATTACGGAACTATTTACTGAAATTCTATGTGTCCACAACAATGCTGTATATTAGGGTGCCATTATAACTTTTAAATTCTTTTTATAGGTATTCAACAATATCATAATACATTTTAGGAATATTTCAATCCATTTTGCATTATCATGCATACAACATCACAAAGTATTACCTTAGTGGGGGAGGAGCCAAAATGGCAGCCGAGACGGACGCTTAAGCGAGAGCTCCGACTCGGGCCCTCGAACAATATCCTGTAGGGCGCTCCCGGACTGGAGATCAGCGTCTAAATGCATAGAAATGTGCCCCTAGGACTTGGCTGCTTCTAAGAATCGAGCGGCGCCGCGAGCTGCGGCGCAGTGACTAAGATGGAGTGCGGGCCGCGAGGGAGCTGACAGCGAGACATCGTGGCTCCCCAACGACGACCCGAGGAACTGGAGAAGGCGCAGGCGCTGCCTGGGGTCCTGGCCGGACGAAATTGAGGTGCGTGAGAGAGGCGTCCCAAAGGGAAACTCTCGATCGCGGGGGTCAGCGCTGGAGGAGGCTCGCTCTCCTCCCCCCCCCCCGGCTTGCCCTGGAGACCGAGGAGTGCCGCGACCAACTGGTGTCTGCCGCCGGGTGGGGCGCCCCCGACAGCCGAGCCGAGCCCCGGGAGTTTGCGCAGAGCTCCGGAGGAACGCACTGTCCCGCAGGGACCAGTCCAACGGGTGAGGAGCGAGCGGTGCGGCTGGGCGGACGAGCCCGGCGTGTGAGAGCCACACAGAATAAGTACGGCGGGGTAGCGCGGGTGGATGAGAGGCAGCCATAAACTGCCACTTGAGGACTTTTTCCCCCCACGGTCAACGGGGGCAACAATAATAAGAACAAAACAACAATAACCACACAGGACTGGAGAGGGGCCCGAGAGGTTGGGTGAGACTGGGCCCCCCTCACCCCTCTCACCGGTTTCATTTCACTCTGCACCAGCACTACCTGGGTCCCCCTCCCCCCGCTGGGGGTTAAGGGAACACCACTTACAGGGAGCAGAGAGGGCCGGCCATAAGGCCCTATGGCGGGCCACTTAACATCTGGGGGCACCGCTGAACATGGGTGTATTCGTGCCGGGCCCCGCCGCCGGCCTTCACGCACTGGGAAGGGCTGCAAGCAGATCTGACAGCGCCCCGAGGAGAAACCCCACTTTGTGGAGCGTGAGCGCAACAACAGTGGAACTCGGCATCCAATCAGGGCACTGATACGCCGCTCCGCTCCCAGCGGGCCGACCAACGGTAATGCATCATGGCCAGGAGAACCAAATCCGCGAAAAATCAAGACTGACTTACACAAGGACAGGCATCAAGCGATCAACTGCTAGTACCAACTCTACAATCACTGGAAAGCACACTCCAAGCTCCCTCTACACAATTTGAAAAAGTACTACAGGAGATTATGGACACTAAAACCTCCCTGGAAAACAGGATAGACACAGTATCACAAGATTTGAACCTACTCAGAGTGGACCATCGCAATTTGGTGGAGAGAGTGAAATCAGCGTTAGAGGTACTAAATGAGTTGAACCCATCGGCCACGGACAACCAAAAACAAATTCAACAGCTGGAAGCAGAGGTGAAGATCTTATGGCGACGCGCTGAAGAAGCAGAAGGTAGATCCCGGTGAAACAATGTACGCTTTTTAGGATTTCCCGAAAAACTAACAGAGCAGAACACAGAAATATTCTTAGAACAATGGTTGATCAAGGAGGTACTAAATGGGGCCCCATCGAAGTTCTTCTCTGTGGAAAGGGCACATAGAGTCCCGGGTAGGCCCCCGGCCCCAGGACAACCACCTAGACCGCTGATAGCAAGATTCTTAAACTACAGAGACCAGGAATTAATACTACAGCAGTTCCATAGTAAAGGCCCATTCCGACATGAGGATTCAGTAATTAATGTCTACCCAGACTTTACCCAGGAGGTACAGAGACAACGCAACTCTTATGTAAAAATTAAACAACGCCTTTGCGAGCATAATATTAAATACGCCTTACTGTTCCCTGCCAAGTTGAGAGTAATATCAGACGATCGCACTCACGTATTCACCTCCCCCGAGGATGCCTGGACGTGGCTGCACGCCAAAGGCCTTGGACGCAAGCTGGAACGGACGAAGGAGAGGAATGGCTCACTTCTACATCGCGGAAGCGCTCCAAGAAAAGAACCAAAGGTCAACCCACTGAAAAACAGGCAGCAGAATAAAGGGCGAAAACCTTGAAGGAAACTCCTTTACACACACAAAACTCTTTCAAGGCACTCCGGGAATAGTACCATCTCGTCATGTGCTTCCGGGGGAGTGTCTCCCATAACACCCAGCAGCCTACGGGTATTTAGAAAAGTGTTGCGTTTTGGGAGGAATCCATTTTGGTCCTCGTGTATCAAGGTGTGTATAATAGGAGCTAACCTGTTAGCCAAGATTTTACCTAGTATTTTACAATCTAAATTCAGGAGCGATAGTGGCCTATAGGATTTGACGTCTGTGGGATCGCATCCTTGTTTAGGTAGGACCACTATCATTGCCTCTCTTTGTGTTAGAGGCAGCGTCATGCTGGTCCATGCCTCCTCAAAGAGTTTCAGTGGGGCTTTAACTGTGACAAATAAGTGGAGTAATATTCTATTGGAAGGCCATCTGTTCCTGGGGCTTTATCCCTGGGCATCTGTGCTACTGCCAAATCTTTTTCCTCCATTTTCAGAGGAGCCTCCAGTAACTGCCTGTCTGCCTGCGATAATTGCACCAGTGGTGAGTCCGCCAGGAAGGAGTCAAGTTGTTGCGGTGTGCATGTTGTACGTTTGGTGTAGAGATTCGTGTAGTATTCCCTAAACGCCACGTTAATCTCTTCTTGTGTGGTGGCCATTTTGCCTGCCTCTCCCCGTATGGTCCCTATGGTGGACTGCTGGCGGTCTCCACGTAGGAGCCACGCCAGCAGGCTGCCCGATCTGTCACCCTCTGTGTGTAGGTGCATTAAGTGGTATTTGTGGTCATATCGACGGATGCGAGAGTCTACTTCGTTATATTTTGTACGTGCCTCTTTTAGCACTGTGTAGGGAGTCTCATTTCGTGCCACTTCTATTTCTGTTGCTCTCAGTTCCTTTTCTAATTTATTGACCTCCTCATGTAAAGTGCCCCTCACTCCCCAAGTGGTTGAGATACAGTGCCCTCTAACTACAACCTTATGAGCCTCCTATTCTAATGCTCTGGAACCGGTGGAGCCTTTATTGATTTCCCAGTACTGTCTCACTGTTGTATTTAATCCATCTGTGAACGCCTGATCCTGGAGAGCCTCCACCTGCATTCGCCAGGTGGGGATCTCCGAGCGTCTTCTGCCCCAGTTCAATGTTATTCTAAGTGGTGAGTGATTCGATAGTGTTTTGGCCAGGTATTCTGACTTATGTATCTGTTCTCATATATATCCCAGGACCCCCATATTATATCTATTCTTGTGTGTACTTTGTGGGGTATTGAATAGAATGAATATTCCCTCTGCTGCGGGTGCTTCGTGCGCCATAAGTCATATATTCTTATGTTGTCTGCCATGCTAGTAAGGGGCTTCTGGCGGTTCTGTTTAGTGTTGCTTTTGGGGGTGTATTTGACCTGTCTAATTCTGCATTCGGCATGCTGTTAAAGTCGCCACCCCAAATGGATGGGGCTGCGGGGTTTACTAATAATGCTGGAGTGAGTGTGCCCAGAAATTCAACTATCGCACTGTTGGGGGCGTAGACGCCGATTATTGACAATTGTTTCCCATCTAGTTGGCCCTCTATTACCACATATCTGCCACCCGGCCTATTCTATGTGAGGTTTGGGCAAAGGGGACACCGCCTGCTATCCATACCAAAACTCCTCTGGCGAAGGCCGAGTACGTTGTGCCTACCACCTGTCCACCCCATTTTTCACGTATCTCCCGTAAGTCTGGCTCCAAACAGTGTGTTTCTTGGAGAATGGCAATGTGTGCGCGCTGGCGTCTAAGGCATGCATGTATCCGGGATCTTTTACTTGGTGCATCCAGGCCCCTCCCATTCCACGTAATTATTTCATATTGACGCATTAAAGGGGTTACGTTTTGCACCATATAACATTGTGTAGAGCACCTGCCTGTGGTGCAAACCTGGTATCAATACCCACCCGACTCCCTCCCATCCCCACCCGGTATGTAAACAAGACCATCAGCACTAGCAGTGTTGCCTGTGTTTCGGATTGACCTTTTGAACACAACTTATCTATCTCCCCCCCACCTCCCACCCTTATTAACCCCCACACCCAACTATGAACTTGTGTTAAACTACACAACTTGCTACTACTTAATACAACTTGTATCCATGTGAATACCTGTGGGAGAGCTATATTAGCAACCAGATGTGGCTCACGTACGGGGGTCACATCCTTCCACAAACATTGTCTGCGTGTACAACTGGGCGCTCCCGGATTGTTTACCCCTATCTGAGCACATATTCAATGACTTTAAATAAAATTTTCGGTAAGTGGGGGGGAAGGTAGTTCAAAAGATACTCGCTGTCGGTGACTGCGTCTTCCACCATGTGGGAACGCGTGCAGACAGTCTGTGCCACCCTTCAGATTGGTCGCTCATTTCGAGGGGGTAAACAGCTGGTGCCCCGTGTCTACAGTGCGTCCGCAGATCTGGGGTGAGCTTCGGGCCCTTTAGTACTTCTGTTAACGTGGAGTCTGAGCTGGCCGAATCAGATTCCCGGAAATCGAGAAAGCATTCAATACATTAGGATGGGACTTCCTATTTGCCACCATGCAAAGTATGGGAATCGGACCTAACTACATACAATGGGTACAGACACTGTATGGCAAGCCACAAGCCAGGGTGAAAACGGGCAGGGATTATATCCCAGAGTTTTCCGATTACCAGAGGCACTCGGCAGGGATGTCCCCTATCTCCCTTATTGTTTGCCATAGCAATGGAACCACTGGCTACCCAAATACGTGCTATGAAAGAAAGATGGGTAGTAGCCAGAGACGGGTTATACCACATTATATCACTGTACGCAGATGATGCCCTAATATATGTGCGGAAAGGAAACAAGACGATACCCTCAGTAATGTCACTCCTGACTGAATACGGGGAACTATCGGGTCTGGTGGTAAATTGGGATAAATCGTGTGCATTCCCGCTAACTAGATAGTCCCCAGCAAGAAGAGAGAATGCCCCTATAGGCCGCCTAAAATGGTGCTTCAATACATTCAAATACTTGGGGGTCCATATATATCATAGAAATGAGGACCTTAGAGACGGGAACCTGGGGAGAGCACTAGCTTCCATGAAGGGGTCGCTGCGGTTTTGGACCAAGCTGCCACTGTCGCCTCTAGGCACAGTGGCGGTGGCAAACATGCTGTTACTTCCTCGATTGCTATATTACTTTGCGGCACTGCCACTCTGGGTCCCCAGGAGCTTCTTCCGCAACCGGAACACAATCTTACTGCGGCTTATACGGGGCGGGGGCAGAACGCGAGTCGCACTCATCACATTGCAGCGACCAATCAGTGTGGGCGGGCTGGGCGCTCCCAATTTCAAATTCTATTTCGCTGCAGCACAGCTACAGTGGATACTAAACTGGATCCACAGACCAACACATGCGGAATCCGCATGGCTACTGGCTCGTCTACATGGAGTACCCTTGCTCACATGGCTAACAAATAAAATACTGAGAGGTGGGCCTGGTAATCCGTTAATGGCGGTGGCACACTCATGTTGGCAGAGGTACATACAAAAAGGCTATAAGATGCTCCCCTACTCGCCACTCCTCCCACTGGGACTGATACCGGAAAATGATGTCATTTGAATCTATACAAGCCCTCACAGCAGTGAATCCCGGGCAATTCTTGGCCTACTACGCCATGAGTCACCTGATCAAAAAGATACGGTCGGCTGGAGATCTGGAACCCCTGACTTCCCCCACATTACATCACATGCTGCAATACGATTATCAAATAAAGGTAGTGACAAATTTCTATAAAATTCTGAATAAATCCCCTGAACTCAATTTGGAGAGCGTAAGAGATAGATGGAATGCAGTCCTGCCAGAACCGGTACCAGCGGCGGATTGACCGAAAGCCCTTTATCACACCCGGGGGGTATCGAGAAAGCCCAGGTTTCGCTAAACACAATTTAACTACATACACCAAACATACCTATCCCCAGCCAGGATTAATCGTATGTTTCCAGAATCGGCATCCACCTGCCCACGATGTGATGCCCCACTGGCACACTTCTACCATATGGTTTGGGAGTGCGCGCAGATACAAAGTGAGTGGAGAGGAGTTGTAGAAGAAGTCTCAGAAATGACAGGTCTTGCATTAGCAGTGGACCCTAAATCCTGTTTGTTAGGGCTGAGAACCAGAGAAAAGAAACACAGGCACCTACATAAGTTTGCAGACCTAGCATATGTGATGTATAAAAGGCTGATCGCTATGAATGGGAAAGCATCCAAAGCGCCCGATCTGAAATCCTGGCATTCGCTAACACTGCGTTGGACCCGCACAGAATCCCAGGTGCTGAGTAAATTGGCACGTGGGGGTCAACAGCACTCAGGGTGTAAAACTTGGGAAATTCTAGTAACCGGATTAGAAGCTAAAAATGATGAGAGGCCGCCAATGAGCGGGACAATGATATAGCATTGGAGCTAAACCAGTTAGAACTCAAGTTGATTAAACATAATTAACGGATGGACGAAATACACCACCTGGCATGTGTGGGTAACTACCTCTACACCTCACAAATTGCGACCAACCACAGCGTCCAGCAAGCGTAGATTGCACAAGCAGAACACGCATAACGAATACCACCACGTTACACCTGGTGAACAGACATCAGCTCAGTATCCCTCCTCCCCAACCATAAACAACAAGAACTATCATGGAATAAGATAACCAGGTGCTCCGATGTGGGGCCACCAAGTACTAAACTGCACGATCCCTCAATTAAGCACAGCGGATAAATACATAATGTATGTTAAAATATGACCTAAGCGTGGTTTTTTTCTTCTTTCTTTTCTCTTTCTTTTCTTTGCTTTCGTTTTGTGTGAATGTAAAAGTTATATCAGATCTACTAAATCCTACCAATGTAAACACATATGTAAACTGTACAGATCTGTTAGGAAAACTCAATAACAATACTTAAAAAAATAAAAAAAAATAAAAAGTATTACTTTAGTAGTTTAGTCTAGCCCATACGTCTGCATTTCCTTTCAGTAGGCTGGTAGTATTTTAGTTTGGTACCGCCTGGTTTGCTCATCACTGAGGGTGGGGGGGCAAACAATTTCACCAAAATATTGGCCCAGTCAGCTACATCCTTCATTAATTTATCATTGTTACTTAAAGCTTTAAAGTATTGTTCATCTGCTGTAATCAATTTGTTTTGATTGTTCAATTTTTGGGGTAAAGGGGCTGAACCAGTGTATTGCTATTAGTATTTTTGCCAAGATGGGCCCATTTATGCCACTCTTAATTTTCATTCTAGGTTTTTGCTTTACATAGAATACCAATTGCGTACATTGGTTGATACATTTTAAGGGCAGGGAACTGTTACTGTACACAATCTCTCTACCACTCTGACCCAGAACAGGTGCAGACAGTCCCATAACAGGTGCAGCAATCCAGACCCCATTTATCCACATCTACCACAAGAAAACGTCCTACCCAAGTAATTTAGCACTAACTTTTTCGAGTGATGTATGTTATGTGTACAAAGTGTAAGTGGGTCAGTTTAAACAGTACTTTTGGGGGGGCATGGATAGGCGCCAACCAAGGTGGCCACGCATTAAGACGGTTCTCTAACTGCCAGAAAATGACCCATCTAACTATCCGGTTTGTGCCCAGCCATCCAATGCCTGCAGAGGATCCTGCTGCCCCTGTCTACCAGAGGTGTTTCGAGTGATTTTAAGGCCCTAACGATCTTGGGAGCAGTGATTTCCCTGGTGAGGTGCACAGCTGCGAAGATTGCGAGCAGTGGAGCGGAGGCCCAGTGACAAGGTGGTGGGGCTCGCAGCTGCTCCCTTGGGTCTCTTTCCCCATCCCACACAGCAAGCTGACCAGAGGTGAGAGCAAGGAGGGGCATGGTGTAGACAAAGGGGGCAAACCGCTGAGCCCCCATGCGAAGACTCTGCTGTGGGGACTCCCTCTGCAACACCATTGAGGAGGGCCATGTAATGACACCCGGACCGATCCCAGCACGGCGGTCTCAACTCGGGCAAGCGCCGGGACAGGCCAGGACATTACAACAAAAATACAGTGGCTCCAATGACATATGAATCAGAGAACAATCAAGCTACAAACCGTACACACATGATTGCCTGGAGGTCTTCCGTGGCCCATAGATGTGGCCCGGCAACGAAACCCTCCTCTCCCTCCCCCCACGAAGAAACAGCAACAGCCAGCGGCACAGCTCAGCAGAGACCGCAACAAACTCCCTAAACTCAAGGCCTGCTGAGGACTACAACTGCGGACACCAGCGTAGAGCTCTCATCCCAACAACACAGGGTGCAGAATGGACAGAGGAGAGGGTTCAGAGTTGAGGAGAACCGGTGGGTCGGGCTACTGCACCATCAAACTTGGATTGGCGTCAGGGACCCCATCTGTGGTGCTGGTGCTGTGGGGCCTAGGAAATAACTGGCTCAGCCCTGACGCTGCAGCCTATTGTGGCTGTGGGGACAGGCCGCAAAATGTGTCACGGCAGCGGCGGCCCTGGGGCGGACTAGATCCAGGGGTGCTCAGTGGCACCAACATTTCTTTCACTTGTGGGCCTGCAGCAGCCAATTCATGCGATCATTTACACCATATAAGGCCCAACCCCCTCCCCCTCCCCCCCCTCCCCTCCCAGAGCAAACAGCAGGGCAGGAAACAAAGGGCCCTTAAACCTTGGGTCCCTGAAAGAGAATCTGCCTCTCCTGCCTCTTTTTTTCATTTGCAGGAGGTGGAAAACATTGACTGTTCTAGGAGGCCAGAACTGAGACCTCTTTCTCTATGAGTCCCTGGGCTTCGACTGGACCCTAGTGAACAGTCCAGCTGCATGGCCTAGGTACGCTGTTTGGCCTGAGTTCACACTCGAAAATTGCAATTTTCAAGCAGACACCACATAGTCGATCTTTGAAAGGCCTGCACATACTGAAGGTGGACAGTGTGAAATGTGTGCTAAATGATACGGGGAGAATCAATGAGAGGGAGACCCAGATATGTGGTCAGAAATTGAGGCTCTAAACCTACTAATAACCTGGACAAATACACAGTGATAATGGCCACCTCTGGCAGTGTGAGGGGAGGAGCCAACGCTTGTGACAAAAAACTGAAGACTCAACCCGCAAACGATCCTTTGCTGCGTGAAATCATAGCCGCCATGCAAGACCTAAGGAGCAGTATTAAGCCCAAACTGAATGCTGTCACAGTGAATGTGAATCTTCTCAGAGCGAAATTTAGGAAAATCACAGAAAAGGTCACTGTGGCGGAGTCACAAACTAACCTTTTGCAGTCAACAACCAAAATTCTTGAGGAACAAGCCCAGAGCACCGCCATTGCTACTAAAGTGGAACACGAGAAGTGAGAGCTAGGTAAAACGTAATTCATGTGGCGGGAGTTCCTGAGGGAGTGGAGGGATCCAGCATTGATCTCTTCTTAGTTCATCATAAGCACTCTACCCCACAAGAGACTATCCAACTTCTTCTCAATATAAAGAGCACATAGGGCTCCGGTGCCCCCACCACGACCGAGGGCCCCTCAGTGAACCATCATCGCTAGGGTATTTAACTACAGGCGGCCCATTCCCATGGTGACCTCAAATATGAAAACACCTCTGTTTGTTTTTTCCCCAGCCTTTACACTGCAAGTCCAAAGATGACAACATAACTTTGAGGAGGATAAGAAATCGCTCACAGCCAAGGACCTGAAGTATATGATGCTGTGCACGGCTAGTTAGCATGTGGTGGCAGAGGGCAAATCATGGCATTTTACCTCCCCAGAGGAGGCATGTAACTAGATCGAGGGGTTGCATGTCGCTGGCAGGAAGGGAGCCTGGGAACAGAGGGGAGGACGTCCGAATGGCGACCTGGAGCCACAGCGCTCTACATCCCCTAAAGCGCAGCAGAGATATGACATCCCCACAGACACGCGAGCAGCAGACCCCTACGGTGCACCTGCTGGTATATCTGTTTGATGACACTGAGGGGTTTGCAGTGTACTCCTAGAGAGGTGAAGTGGCAAAACAAATGGGCTCCAGAGGTAGTGAATGGGGAGACTCAGATGGAAGGGTATTGAGGGGAGGCAGGGGCAAAGGGAGGCCTGATCAGCTGGGGCACGCAATTTTCAGACATGCCATAAGGGATACCATGTTTCATTTAAACCTTTTGACATAGCTTGGTGAGGTGGTGTTAGCCTAACCACTGTAGTTGACATTTTCTGTGGGGCGAAAGGCACTCTGCAGTTTTGGGGTGGAGGGCAGTTCTAGGGCAACAGTGCAAAGCAGCAGAGTAGGGAGTGGGCTTCATAGGTTTGGGGCAACTGTTTTGGATTTGTAATATGTTGTTTTGTTTCTACGGCTGCTCACTTACAGGGGTGCTAGATGAAGCAGAACTAGAATGCGTAATACGGAGGTACAAAATGCAGGCATGGGGTCCCCTGTTGATATGGGAGCAGACATACGCATCACTACTATACCCATGGAAACACAAACACAGACACAGCAAGATTTAAACATATGGACCTGGAATGTGAATGGACTGGGTGGTAGAATTAAGTGCAAAATGGTACTCCAATACATGCGCTAACATGCCCCAGACCTAGTGCTCATTCAGGAAATGCATCTCTGTGGTAACCACTACAGGGCCCTAGAAGTTTTGGCTCCACTCTGCAGCACATGTCGGATACATGTCTGACTCCAGAGGAGCAGGCATCCTAAACAAGAAAGCAGCACCTTTAAGCCTTCACTGTACATAGTCTGACCCACCTGGTCACTATGTGACTCGATGGGACAATGGGAGGGCTTTACACTCAATAACTGCTCTCTGTACCTACCACCGAGACTTCATGCAAAGACCTTCCAGACATTAGTGCCCTAATATTAGAGATGCCAGCTGGGATTTTGTATACTGAGAGGAGACATAAATGCAGTAATTGAGCCTGGGATTGATACAGTGAGATTCCCCTGATGCTGCGCTTACTGGAACTTCAGGTCCCACTGCAGAGCCTGCATATGCCATCTGGCATATGTCACTAGCAGGAAGCGGAGGCCATGTGACCCAACAGTCTCAGAGTTATTCTCACCAAAATACAGGATAGAGGTTGACATTGGTATTACAGCCTGAATATCGTGGACTCATTGCTCAGGAGGATAAGCCTGCATCTGCACTGTGTCTAGAACAGCTCAGATGAAGGTGAGCATCTGAAAGAGAAAGTCAGGAGTTACTTTGGCATGTTTAAAGTAAACCCCGGCAAATGCAGGAGGTCCACCGTAGTCTACGGGAGGGAGACAACAGCCTGGGGCGAGCTTGCCTTCAACAGCCAGTCGTCAAGGTAGGGGATGACTAAAAACTCAGACATGAGCAGATGAGCTGCGACAACTGCCATCACCTTGGTGTAAACCCGAAGGGTGCTGGTAAGGCCAAAGGGGAGCAAAGTGAACTGAAAGTGCTTGTGGCCTAGAGTGGACTGCAAGTCCGTGGGCAGGCAGGATGGGAATATCGAAATAAGCGGCCTGCAAATCTAAAGCTACCATCTAAGCTCATGTGCCCAGGGCAGAAAAAACCTGAGCCAGAGTGAGCATTTTGAACTTCTCCTTCCTGAGGAACGGACGGACGGAGCAAAGGTCTAGGACAGGGAAGAGGTCCTTGTCTTTTTTGGGTTCCAGAAAGTAGTGGGAATAGCAACCACAGCCTACTTCTGGCACAGGAACCCTCTCTATGGCTTCCTTGGTCAAGAGAGCCGTAACATCCTCTTGGAGAAGTGGCAAGTGATCCTCCGTCATCCGATGGTAAGATGGTGGCATGGATGGACGCTTAGTCCAGAAGGTGAGGGAGTAGTGCCTTCGGACTATCTGCAAGGCTGACGGACGAAAACATCTTCTTCCCAAGTGTGCTGAGCCTCTTGGATTCACTATCTGGGGGTGTGGAAGGAAACCTGCCATGGAGGTAGAGGCTTGGGTGGCCAAGCTCTCAGGGGTAGGGTGTTGCATAAGGAAACTTGGGTCGCCTGGAGCAGGGGATGGCGGCAGGCAATTGTCCTGTTCACAGGAGTCCCTGTGCTGGGTTTGGATTTGGTACCCAGTAGGGACATCACTAAGGGCTTCATTGAAGGGGAGCAGGGGTTTGGAGGATTAGCTCCGATCGCCACCAAAGGCAACTCAAGGTCCAGGACCTCAGACGTGCTTCTCACCACCATAGAGTATGACGTTCCCTCCTCTGTAACTACGGTACAGGGAGAAAGCATGCCAGTATCTGGGGAGGTATCCAGACCACTGGCTTCACCCAAGTCTGTCCGACAGTCCACAGATTATTGGAGCTGGTATTGAAAAGGGTGCAGTGACCCCCTCCCAATCATCACCATAATCTAGTTGATATAATTAACTCTCCGGATCTGACAATAGGGGCAAGACCCCTGTCGGCGTTGTACAACACTTATCTGGCTCTGTGTCAGAGTCTGCAATGAGGATGGAGATGGCACCGCCCGGGGGCATGGAAGGTGTAGGGAGCATCAGTGTCAGTACCAGGAGCAGGGATGGTTGAGGTGGTATGGCCAGCACTGGTCCGAATCCAAGCATGGATCCCTGGGTACCCCTTGGAGTTGAGGCCGAAGCCACCGGCCAGGAACCCGAAGGGGCCACTTCTGACTCCGATGGGTTGAAGGCATTCCAGGGTGTCGGATTGCCAAAAAATTAGGCACATGGCCTTGTAGAGTTCTTTAAGTTGGGCAGGGGTTGCTCTAGCTCCCAGAAACACAGGGAGGTGCGGAGTCAGCTCAGACGCAGGCTCCACAGATGGAAGCCTAGAGCTACGGCACTCCTGCTCCCTGGTCTCACAGACCAATGGATGAGGTGTAGTCAAAGAATGTTTCACTTTCTTTGACTTCTTATGCCTCGACTTACTCGATCGTCCCGAGGAATTGGAATGGGACAATGACGATGGAGGACCCCACGACCGCTCCTGAGACCTTCCTCTCAGCCATGACCTCAACTTGCATGGAGTCGAGCATTGCGTTGCCATCAGCTTCAGGGACTGCTCCCTCAAAGCCTTCGAATGCATGGCCACCCCTCAGAGCACAACTTTGAGACATGGCCGCACTCCAGGCACCAAAGGCACACGAGGTGTGGATCCTTCATGGACATCGCCTGATGACATGAACCACAAGGCTTAAAACAGGTCTTCCTCTAAGATATCCCTCAATGCACCAGGAGTTAAAAAGCTCTAACACTTTGACAAAAAGTCAAAAACGACCAGTCAAAAAATGACTCAAGGGTAGCTCTTTCTTATTGATCAGTGCTGGCTGGCATGAAAAGAAAAGAACTGATGTCAGCGCGCTGGGGTGGTGCCTATACAGGACCCGCAATGTCATTTCCAGCACGGACGACAACAGACGGAGAGCCGATCGATGCCACCTAACGGCGTACAAGGAGTACTGCTTGAGAAAAATCTCTAGATCTAGAGTGACGCCTGGGGTAAATCCTAAAGTAAGGAATCTGCAACTAGATGTCTCTATCAGAGGGGCCCTAGAAGCAGACTTGATGGCAGCAGAGTTGGTGCTAGCAATACAAGGCCTTCAATTAGGAAAGGCGGTGAGGCCTAATGGCCTACCATTTTAACTATACAAGGGTGTAGCAGATAAAGAAGCTGAGAATATGTTGGCCACGTTTCATGCGTCACACGAGGGGGGCAGTCTCTCAGAGGATCAACGGAATGCCACTATCGTTGTCATTCACGAGAAAGGCAAACCATTGACGGATTGTGGTTCGTATAGGGCCATATCTTTATTAAATGTGGAAGTCAAGGTGCTGGCAAAGGCCCTGGCAACCAGGTCACGCAAGGTCATTACCTTGGTAATTCACCATGACCAATCAGGCTTCTTGCCACATGGGAGCACTCGCCTCAATTTACGGCGCCATCACGGAGTGTTGCATATGACCAGGCTACTATGAATTCAACAGGCGACACTCGTGGCCCTGGATGCCAAAATGGCATTTCACTGCATCAAGATAGCATCGAGTGGAACTACATCTTTGCAACTCTTGTTGGATGGGCTTTGGGCCTAAAGTTTGTGGCTGAGTAAAAATCTTATACCTGGGTCCACTTGCCAGGGTGATGGTCCATAGCACAATATCCTGAGTCTTTGCCCTGAAGAAGGGCACAAGGCAAGGATATCCCCTATCCCTTATGATATCTGCACTGGCGCTCGAGACGCAGCATGGGTCCGCTAGGACCCACTTATACAGGAAGTGAGTGGTGACAGGAACTGGGAAGGACGCATCTCCCTATATGCCGACGATGTACTGCTCGTTATTACTCGGCCAACCCCCTTCCTAGCCAGAATCATACAAATCTTTGACACCTTTGGGAATAACTTGGGCTATTGCATTAATTGGATGAAGCTTCTAATCTTCCCCCTGATGGGAGATACTCCGAAGCTCCCCCACTACTGCACAGCGGCATTTGCACTGGATGGCTTACAATATCTCGGGATCTATATTACCTCGTAATCCTAATGAATACCTGAGTAGCAATTTATTCCTACAACTCGACAGACTCCATAGGAATGTAGCACTCTGGAGGAAACTGCCACTATCCCGATGGGCAGAGCTGCTTTAGATAAAATGATGACCCTACCATGCCTCCTATACGTACTTCAAAATACACCTTTAAGATCCCCCGGGAGTTCTTCCTGAAAACAGACCACAAAGCCAGTCTCCTGTCATGAAATGGAAGCAGCTCGTGCATTGCGCTGTGCAAGCTCCGGAGAGGAGTATATGATGGAGGACTGCCAGTCCAAGATATACTTAAATATTACTGGGCCACAAGACTGGTGGTAGTCAACAACTGGGTGTTTGCTGATTGCGGAGAACCGGCTTAACGGGTGGATAGAGGAGATATGGGTCGCATGGGCCACGCAATAGTTCTTTACTGCAGGAAACGAGAACTAGACTTGCCAATGAACACCCAGACAGTAGTTAGGCTATAGAGGGATGCCACTAGTTATTTGGGATGGAGGTGGGGGGTAACACTGCTTGAGGACCGCTTACTTAGGGAACCTATAACTGATAAGGCAATTTTTATAATCTACAAAAAGTTGATTCATAATTCCTCTGATCCGACGGTGGCTTTGAGAGGTTTAGATAAGAGAACTGAGGGACGCTGGAGGTAACAATCCATACCCGGTTCAGACCGATGCAGCTAAGAATCCTACAGAAAACTATTCAAGAGTCCTACTACAAAAGATAGGAAGGGGGGCTCTGCACTCTCTGTGCAAGGTTGTGGACAGGAAGGTATTTTCTTCTATATCCTTTGGGGATGCCCAACATTACAATTTTACTGAGGAGAAGCAGTTAGTAAAATGTCCCAGGTCCTGTCTCTGGAGGTTCCCCTAAATGCAAAATAGCTCCTTCTGACAATAAAGGAGGTAGCATCCTGGCCAAAATATAAGAAGGTCCGGCTGGTACTTGCAGTAGGGGTGGCCAAATGCAGCATCATGTGGGCGTGAGGCACAGCAACTCCTCCACAAATCGAAGACTGAGAGTCCTACTTGGAATGGTACCAGTGGGCAGAGCAAGTGGTCTATCAAAGCAGGGGATGTCTGAAGAAGTGGGGGGAAGTATGCGGTATCTGGCACCGTTTTTGAAGTTTTTGAGGGTACTGGCTATGGAGGGCAGTGCCAGGGGTGGAGGGACTGCCATTTCGATGTACTTCACGATGTGAACTACAAAATGTCATTGGCCACAAAGTCTCCATTCCAAACGTAGAACCATGCCATGCTTTTGGTGCTATCTGCTTTAACCAACATGTATACCATATGATGATTTACATTCAGTTCCTTTATTCACTGCATGCTCAGCGATGTTTCAGTAAAAAGAGTTAAAAGAAACAGTGCATTGGGAGAGATATTCCTGATTTCCTCACAGGCTTTCCTTCTGAGTCTTTCAGGCTGTCTAGATACACATGTGCCTATTTTTCTTGTGCATATTTGGTATCCCATTTCCCATCCTGTGTAATGTAAAGTACAGATTTGAGGTTACTCTTCTAACACTCACCAGATAACACTCACCAGATTCCATATTGCCAAAATGATAATAAAATTTGAGGCAGCCTCTGCGAATGTGGCCCAGATTTTTCTCCAGGCTGCCATCTCAAGCTGTGCGCCTTGCTGCAGACAAAAGTGAAAACACGACCTGTCACACATCCCTGTGTGCCAGGTCCACTACCACTGCATATGATATTTTTAAGTCACCGCTACAGAATGCCTACAGACCTAAAGCAGCGTGCCTTATATCACGTAAGGACATATCTGCATGAGCAGGTATGCCCCTGCTACGTCTTTGTCGACACCTACACATAGAGGGAAGCCATTTTGAGTATAGCTGCTGGACACTGGTCTATACAAGTTCCTCAGGTACATGATGGCTGCTCTAAACATAAAGATGTTTGGTATCAAACATCTTGTATTATTAACCCTCACTGAATCTAGTGATGGGTTTATTAATACATACACCCACAGGGCACCTTAGAGGTCACCCCTGTAAACCTACCGACTGCCAGTGTGTTGACTGACTGACCTAAACCAGGACAACCACCCTAGACTGATTTCTGACCTCCTGAGGTGAGAGCCAGTGCTCTCGGAGGCCAGGCACAAAGCCTGCTCAGGGCGCAGTTGCTACCACCTCTTTGAGGCTGAATGGACATTCCAGGGCGGGAAGCTTCCAAGGACCAGTCACTTTTGTTTTATAACAGAGGCTTCTCCAGATGGGAGAGAAGACCACCCCACTTGTCCTGGCCCCACTTCTTGGCAGCAAGACAGGCGGAAAAATTTGTAAGATTATGAAGTGTGCCCACATCATGCCAGTCCCACCCCTAATGTTATCCAGCTGAAGTGGACACCACTTTTCCAATTCCTCCATCTTGTATTGGATGAAATAAGTATCCTAGAGTCAGGGTTATGCCCACGTATGAGTGGAATGGGTCATATACAGGGTGCAGTCACCCACTGGTTGCTACCTGGCACTCCCTTTAACACCCCTAAATTGAGTATTTAGGTGGCACACTGACCCAAGAACTCAGATTCAACGGATCAAGAGAAGAAGGACAAAGAAGAGTCAATGGCTGGTGAGAACAGCAGAAGAGCTGTGGACTTTATTTGGTGCAAAACTCTCCCTGTCCGCGTCTCTGTCGACTTGCGAAGTCCTGCAAAGCTGGAGAACTACCAGAGCCTCAGGTAGCCTGCCAACATCTCGCAAATTGCTGCCAGTCTCCCTTAACGTAGAGGAGCTACTTCCCTGCAGTTTGCAGGCACTAAAACGCAGAGTCCGATCCACAGCCCCCCGACCGACGACCCAGACAACCAGGAGGAGGTACCCATGCTCTGCAGGACCAGGAATGACTCCTCATCGAATGTAACAACACCAGGACCAACCTGAGCTGTGCAGCTCTAATCCCTTTGGTACCGGACGCCCTGCACCAAAAGTGAGAGTCCATTCAGGATTCCCACTACACCAGGACCAAACAGCTGTCAAGGGACGTCAGCACCACTGAGACCCACTTTGTGAGTGACCAACCAGTCTTGATTTTGCCCCTGCTAGCTGTTGGCACCTAACCGCGAGGTGCATCTTTGCGCACTGAGCCCAGCTGCCCTATCCAGTATGCATTCAAGCCACTAGGCCCGGATCTCGAAGAACCAGCTGTGCCCACTTGCTCTAATGTCCTGACCCAAGCACCAGTTCAGCAGCTCTCGGACTTGTCCCCAAGTCCCCCTTTGCAGTCTGTTTCCAGGTGGCCCCTGTTGCCGTATCGCGCTCAGCTACAATTTCACCAGCACTGTGCTCCCAGTGGAATTCATGGAGCTACTGGCGAACTGCTGGTAGCATTTTGGACTTTGGGCCCCTACACCCCTAAAACCAGAAGATGAACCGCAGAAGCCGACTGTACTTACCTTTATGCATTATTGAATTTTCCTCCCATAGGATTGCATTGTGCGTAAAGAAGCACAGGTTTGAACTCTTTACTTACCTATAAATATTGATATTAAGAACAGTACTTACTCTTTTACAAAGTTCTTGGTTTTAAAACATATATAAAAAGAAGTATTATTTTTCTAAATTAGACTCGAATTTATTCTTTGAGTTTGTGTCTCATTTATTGCCTCTGTGAGTACAACATATGCTTAGCACTGCCCTCTGATAACCCTAACTGCTTGCCCACACTACCACAAAAGAGAGCGTTAGTATTAGCTACTTTTGCCTCTGTCAACCACATGCGGATCCACTGGACTCTCCGCACAGTGTACCTCATTTTAGTGCACCACACAGAGAGCCGGAGTTCTACAGAAGCTATCTGTAAGTGGCCAGTTTCAGGGCAGGATTTTTTGTTTTTCTTTTGTAACCATAACCTAACTGTGGATTTTTGGTGTAATGTCTTATAAGCAAAAGAAATCAAAGTTCACCCTGTAGGAGGCTGGCCTGGTTTGTAGTGGGTACTTACACCTTATACCAGAGCAGGGACTGGGGGTCCCAGAACTGGTGTAGACTGGATTATGCAAAGAGGGCACCATCTGTGCCCTTCAACGCATTTCTAGAGGTTTGGGGAGGCTACCCCTCCCAGTCCTGTAACATCTATTTCCAAAGGGAGAGGGTCTTACACCCCTCTCGGAAAGGAAATCCTTGTTCTGCCTTCCTGGGCTTGAGCTGCTCAATCAACAGGAGGGCAGAAACCTGTCTGAGAGGTGACAGCAGCTGGGACTGCCTAAAAAAACACCAGAAGACTGTAATGGCAATACTTTTGGGTCCACTAAGGAACCCCCAGAGTGCATGGAATCATACAATCAATGCGTGTAAAAGCATTGGGGTATGAGTCAAACATGTTAGATACCAAACATGCCTACGTTTGGAGTTACCATTATGTAGCTGGACATTGGTAGTGACCTATGTCCAGTACATGCGTAAAATGGCGTCCCCAAACTCACGAAGTCAGGGGAAATGGTCCTGGAGGTCGTGGGGGCACCTTTGCTAGTGAAGGGCCTGCTATACGGCTGACTTATAAGTGACGTGGTGAAGTGTAAATGGCAGTGAAAGGGTGCATGCACCTTTTCACGCAGGCTGCAAGGGCAGGCCTGCAGAAGCCTTTGCATGGGCTCCCTATAGGTGGCAAAAGAAAAATGCTGCCATCAATAGGGATCCCCAGGAACCCCAATGCCCTGGGTACATAGTTACCATATACTAGGGACTTATAAGGGGGCACCAGTGTGCCAATTTGGGTGAAATACTGGGTTACCATTATGCAGTGACAAAATGTAGAGGAGAGAGAGTCTGTGTGGTAGGGGGAGCCCAGTCTAAAATAGTCTGGATCTTCCCCTGTAGTGGTTCAAACTGTTTGCCACCTACCAGGTGTCCCAGATAAATCACCTTCCCCTGCCCTATCTGGCACTATGAGGGGCTTGATAGTGAGGCCTGCTTTCCACAGGGCCTCCAAAACTTTCCATAGGTGGACCAGATGGCCATCCCAGGTGGAGCTGAAGACAGCAATATCATCTAGATATGCTGCACTAAAAGCTTCCAGACCTTGGAGGACAGTGTTCACCAACCTCTGAAAAGTGCCAGGTGCATTATTCAACCCAAAGGGCATAACAGAAAACTGATAATGCCCTCCAGTAGTAGAGAAAGCTGTCTTAGGTTTAGTATCTTCTGACAGTTGGATCTGCCAATACCCTGCAGTCAAATCAAAAGTGCTGAGATACTTGGCAGATGCCAGTGTATCCATAAGCTCATCTGCCCGTGGGTATAAGGTGAGCATAAGTCGTTGTGACTGTGTTGAGCCCTCTGTAATCTACACAGAACCTCAACTCCTTTTAACCATTCAAAGGATGAGGTTTGGGTACAAGCACCACTGGGCGGGCCTAGAAGCTATCAGAGTGCTCAATCACTCCGAAGTCAAGCATTTTCTGAACATCAGATTTAATGCAGTCTCTGACATGGTCGGGCTGTCTATAGATCTTATTTTTGACAGGTAAACTGACTCCAGTATCTGTGGTGTGCTCACACCAAGTCGTCTGACCAGGTGTCAGAGAAAAGAGTTAATAAAACTGACAAAAGAGGTTCCTGCAGTCCATCTTAAGCTCCTCATGAAGGCAATCCTGCTAGGATAACTACTTCCACTGAGCCATCAGCTGCAGAATTGGAGAAGAGATCCGGGAGAGGGTCACTCATCTTCCTGTCCCTCATCGGCGGCCATGAGCAGGGCTAAGTCAGCCCTTCACATGAAGTTCTTTAAGAGGACTTCTAGGAGTGCCTAGGTCAACTAAATAAGTGACCTCACCCTTCTTTTCCACTATTATGTGTGGTTCACTCCATTTGTCCCGGAGTGCTCTGGGTGCCACAGACTGCAGTACCCACACTTTCTGTCCTGTTCTCGTCATGCCATTGTTTCTGTAACTCTTGGCTGCCTGAAGGGTTTTAGTGGTCTTTTTCATGTACTCAGCCTTTCTTGATCTTAAGCCAAGCACTTAGGGCCACATGTAGGAAGCTTTTTGCACTTCGCAAACAGCAAATTTTGCTGTTTGCGACGTGCAAAAAGCACATCGCAATGCACAAACCCCGTTTTGCGACTTGCAATTAGAAAGGGGTGTTTCCTTCCTAATTGCGAGTCGCAGTGCAATGTAGGATTGGTTTGTGACCGCGAACGCGGTCGCAAACCAATCGCATTTTGCACCCTTTTCAAATGGGTGGTAACCCATTCAGAAAAGGGAAGGGGTCCCCATGGGACCCCTTCCCCGTTGTGAATGGCACTGTTGAAGATTTTTCGGAGCTGCCTGCTCTGAAAAAATGAAACAAAAACGTTTCATTTTTCATTTTTGTAATGCATCTCGTTTTCCTTTAAGGAAAACGGGCTGCATTACAAAAAAAAAAACTGCTTTATTAAAAAGCAGTCACAGACATGGTGGTCTGCTGTCAGCAGCAGGCCACCATACCTGTGAGGGCTGCCATTTGCAATGGGGTCGCAAATTTCGACCCACCTCATGATTATACATGAGTTGGCAATTTGCGACCCCCTTGTGAATCGCAGATGGTGTCAGGGACACCATCCAACATTCAGAATTGCAACTCGCAATTTGCGGGTCGCAATTCTGAATGTTGCTACATGTGGCCCTGAATCCACTATATCCTGTTTAGGGAGCTTCAAGGGTTACTCCCACCTCTCTTTCACAAGAGCTAATGGACCCCTAACAGGATGACCAAAGAGGAGTTCAAAAGGGCTATAGCCCAATCCTTTCTGGGGTACCTCCCTGTAGGCAAAAAGGAGGCATGGTAACAGGACATCCTATCATCTTCTGAGTTTTTCAGAGAGTCCCGTAACCATAACTTTGCGGATTTTGTTAAACTTCTCAACCAACCCCTCTGTTTGCGGATGATAAGGTGTGGTGAACATGTAGGTTACACCACACTCTTTCCATATTGCTTTCAGGTATGCAGACATGGCATTACTACCTCTGTCTGACACCACCTCTTTTTGGAAAACTCACCCTGGAAAAGATTCCCAGGAGGTCTTTGGCCACTGCAGGAGCCATAGTGGTCCTTAGAGGTATTGCTTCTGGATATCTAGTGGCATGGTTCACTATCACTAAAATTAACCTATTGCCAGAAGCAGTAGGAGGGTCAAGGGGGCCAACAATGTCAACCCCTACCCTTTCAAAGGGCACCCTAACCACTGGCAGTGGGATCAAGGGGGCCTTTGGGGTGCCACCAGTCTTACCACTGGCTTGGCAAGTGACACAGCAGCAACAAAACACCTTTGTGTCTTCTGACATGTGAGGCCAGTGAAAGTGAGGGACCAGTCTGTCCCAAGTCATAATTTGGCCCAGATGTCCAGCAAGGGGAATGTCATGAGCTAGGGTCAACAGAAAATCTCTATACTGCAAGGGAATAACCATTCTCCTGGTAGCACCAGGTTCTAGGTCCCTTGCCTCAGTGTATAAGAGATTGTTTTCCCAATACACCCTATGGGTGTCACTGGCATACCCGGACTCTTGTTTGACAGCTTGCAGTCTTAAACCCTCAAGTGTGGGACAGGTCTGCTGAGCCACACTTAACTCTCCCTGGCAGGCCGCCCTGCACCTAAAAGCTCAGCTGTGTCAGCTTGCACCTCCTCAGGTATAGGTTCTGTCCAGGGAGTAGACTCCTCTCCCTCAAAGGGGGATTCTACAGTGGAGGAAGGGATAATAGATAACTTTTTACCCTTTCTACCCCTGCTTTTGGGAAGCTCTTGGTCCGTTGTTCTAGGATCCAAGTGTCCCTGTCCTCTTTGCTTCCTGGTCTGAGCTCTTGTCAAAGCAAAGATATGCCCAGCATGGCAGCATGGGCTCTAACTCCACTTCAGCCCAAGCTGAAGTCTCCAAGTCATTTCCTAGTAGACATTCTTCCTGTAGGTCCGTGGAGACCACAACTTTCTTCTTTAGGCCAGAAACCCCCACACACTCCCCCAGTTGAGATCAACAATAGCCATGGGGTGGCTTACAATGTTGTTATGGGCATCTGTCACTTGGTACTGATGACCAAGTAGGTGTTGCTCAGGTGCCAATGGTTTTTCAATCACCATTGTGAAACTGGCACCTGTGTCCCTGTAGGCCTCAACCTGAACACCATTTATTATGGGTTGTTGCTTGTACTTATCCATATTGAGGGGAGAAGCAACAAGGGTGGCAAGGTCAATGCCACCAGAGACTAAAGCAGTCTCAGTGGTTTCGCTAATTAAACCAAACCCCACTACACTTACCAGAGTGAGCCCTGCTCACCCTTGGATTGGCTATTGGAAGTGTTATTTTTCCCACCACCACTGCTGTTTCTAGGGGCACTAGTTGAAGCAGTGGGGGTTGTGGTGGTAGGAGCTTTGGTGTTTTTCTTTGGACAAGTACTGTCACTTGCCCAATGTCCTTTGTTCTCACACATATAACACCAAGGCTTTTTATTATGATGGTTGGAAGAGGATTCAGACCCACCCTAGAGGATTTTTGTGGGCCTAATGAAGACTCCTTGTGTTTATCTTTGTCCCCACAATTGCCATGTGACATACCATCCTTCTTCTTGTCCTTGTCACCCCCTGTATGAGCTTTTCTGCTCACCCTTGTTCTGACCCATTTGTCTGCCTTCTTTCCCAATTCTTGGGGGGGAGGTCATAACTGAGTCTACCAAGTACTGGTGCAACAAGTCAGACACACAGTTATTTAAAATATGCTCTCTCAGAAGTAGATTGTATAGGCCCTCATAATCAGACACTTTATGCCATGTAATCAGCCTTCTAAAGCCTTAACAGAACAGTCCACAAAGTCAACCCAATCCTGTGAGGACTCTTTATTGGTTTCTCTGAACTTAATCCTGTATTGTTCAGTGGTTAAGCCGAATCCATCAAAGAGAGCAGTTTTAAGAATAACATACTTGTCCGAATCTTCTTCTCTAACAGTGAGAAGTCTATCCCTCCCCTTGTTAGAAAAGGACAACCACAGAATAGCAGTCCACTGCCTTTGAGGGACCCTCTGAACTTTGCAGGCCCTCTCAAGTGCAGCAAACCACTTGTAAATTTCATCCCCCGCCTTGTATAGGGAACAATTTTGTGCAGGTTTGTTTCTAAAGTCAATAGTGTCCTCCCTAACCTTGTAACTCCTGAAACTGCTGCTGCTGCCACCATGGGGAACTAACACCAACCCCTGCCTTTCCCTTTCCACAATCAAGGCCTCCCTATCTAGGGCTAGCTGTTGCTTCTGCAGCCTCAGTCTGGCCTCCTCCAGTCTCAGTTTCCTGAGCTCCCTATCTATGGAGTCATCGCCTGGGGTTGAACCATAGGATCCCTCAGAAACTGAGGTGATATGGGAATGGGCAAAGGTAGATATTTCCCTAACTTTTGAGACCCTAGTGACTTGACCTCTGGGTGTGAAGGGAGCCATACCTGAATGACTACCCCTCCCACTACCAGCTACACTAGTAGGTCTGCTAGGTGGAAGATCTTTGGAAGAGACCTTCCCTGAATCTGAAGGATGATTCTCTGATTCTAATGGGTTAGAATCTCCCTCTCCTCCCCCCCCCCTCCTGACTATCAGCATGTTCCTGATCATCCTGAAGGAGAAGGCTCAAAAGGAAATTCTTATTGGGGTTCTTCCCTACATCTTGTTTTCTGTCTGAGCAAAGCCCCTTCAATTCCTTCAAGGTCATGCCCTCATAGGGAGTACCCATGACCTCAGAGCTAGGCCCAGCAGTAGACATGATGTAAGTGGGTGTTAGTGTAGTGTAAGAAAACCCAACCTACCTAATCTCTGGTCTCTTGGAAAGGAAAGTGAGAGACTAGAACCCGGCACTAGGTATATTTGTATAGCTCTAGGTATAGAGTATTCTTTCCTGTGGAAAGCACCGATGACCGAGTGATAAGGCAATTGCAAGTACTTATCACACCGCTGTACCACCAATGAAGGAGGCCGGCCCGGTTTGTAGTGGGTACCTGAGATACTTACACCTTATACCAGGTCCAGTTATCCCTTATTAGTGAAATGTAAGGCCATTTCTAAAAGCAAGGCTGTCTAGGGGTAGCTGTAGCTGAGCAGCCAAGGCTTATCTAGGAGACATACAAAGCTAATGCAATACCACTGTAGTCACACAGCACTCACACAAATGAAAGGAGATACTAAATAGTCAGTGTTACAAAAATAAAGGTACTTTATTTTGGTGACACAAATGCAAAAAAATACCACAGAGACTATACTCCCTTAGGAGGTAAGTAATACACAAATTATATACACTAGAAGGCAAAAACAAGTCTAAAAACAGTTAGAAAAGAGTGCAAATAGCGAAAATAACAATTGTTAGAAATGGGCTTGGGGGAAAGTACTAAGAAAGTGGAATGCAAAAGTCAGTTTCCCACCTAGGTAAGTGTTCTGTGTAGAGGGGAGCTGGGAGTATTAGAAACACCAAATGTATGAAACAGAACCCATCCCAGAGCTCAGGAAAGCAGGAGTAAATCACAGTAACTTTCCTAGAACACACAAGAACACAAGAAAGAAGATATTGCAAGAACCAGAAGAGACTGCAAGACACCAACGATGGATTCCTGGACCTGAAGACCCGTGGAAGAGGGGGACCAAGTCCAAGAAGCACCAAAGAGTCCAGGGAGAACAGGAGCCCCTGCTAACCCGAATAAAGGTGCAAAAGAAGAACCACCGTTGAAAAACAACAGTCAGTACTGCACACAACAAGACAGATGCAGGTTCCTGGTTGATGCAGATGATGTCCCACATCGGATGGATGATTGCAGTCTGGTTTGCGTCACTGGATTCCCCCAACAAGCCTTTGCACATGCAAAGCTCGCGGTTAGCGGAAAATTGCGTTGCCCGGGACCTGGAGGGACCTGGTGGACTCTACCAAGGAGGGGGAGTCAGAGAGGGCTCTCAGCAACTCAGAGAGCCCTCAGAAGACCAAGCAGTGCGCACAGGAGTCCCACAGCATGGGGACAAAGAAGGTGAAAAAGGAGGCCCACGCAGCACTGCAACAAAGGGTCCCACGCCACTGGAGAACCACGCAGGAAGCTGTGGGTAGCAGGAAGGAGTGCTGCGGGCCGGAGTTGCACGGTGCACAAAGGACTTTTTGGAAGGATGCCAACAAGCCCTGGCAACTGCAAAACATGTGGTGCCCAGGGGGGTTGTCTTGTGTGGGGAGGCAAGCTCTTACCTCCACCAAAGTTGGATAGTTGGATGTCAGGACCACTTCAGTCCACTACCCTTGATGCTGGATCCATGCATTTTGTCAGGAAAGGGGACCCAAGCTACCGGTCGTCACTGCAGAGGGGTGCCTGCTGAAGCAGGGGAGAGACTCCTTCACTCCAAGGAAGAGTCCTTTGTTCTTCTGGTGCAGGCTGTCCTCAGAGGATGCACGACCTGGAAACAGTTGCAGTTGCTGACTGGAGCTGAAGATACAATGTTGCAGAAGACGTCTTTGCTTCTTTGTTGCAGTTTGTAGAAAACCTGGAGTGTCCATATGCAGTTTCTTCTGCAAGAAGATGAATTAAAGGATGCAGAGGATTCCTGCTGGAGTCTTGCAATCTGAATCAAAAAAAAAAAACACCCAAAAGAGAGACCCTAAATAGCCCTGAAAGAGGGATTGGTCAACTAAACAGGTAAGCACCTATAAGGGGAGGGCTCTGATGTCACCTGCTGGCACTGGCCGCTCAGATGCTCCCAGAGTGCCCTGCCAACTTGGAATTCAAGATGACAAAACCCAGGGACCCTCGGGAGGAGCTCTGAGCACCACCCTTGGGGTGGTGATGGACAGGGGAGTGGTCACTCCCCTTCTTTTGTCCAGTTTCACGCCAGAGCAGAGACTGGGGTTCCCTGAACTGGTGTACACTGGATTATGCAAGGAGGGCACCATCTGTGCCCTTCAAAGCCTTTCCAGAGGCTTGGGACGCTACCCCTCGTGTAACATCTATTTCCAAAGGGAGAGGGTGTAACACCCCTTTCCCAAAGGAAATCCTTGGTTCTGCCTTCCTGGGCATGAGCTGCTTAAGCAACAGGAGGGCTGAAACCTGTCTGAGAGGTGGCAGCAGCTGGGGCTGCCCTGAAAACCTCAGAAGGCTTTAATGGCAATACTGGGGGTCCTCTAAGGGGCCCCCAGAATGCATAGAATCATACAACCAATGCTTGCAAAAGCACTGGGGTATGATTCCAACATGTTTGATACCAAACATGCCTCTGTTCGGAGTTGCCATTATGAAGCTGGACATAGGTAGTGACCTATGTCCAGTACACAAGTAAAATGGCGTACCCGCACTCACGAAGTCTGGGGAAAATGGTCCTGGAGGTCGTGGGGGCACCTTTGCTAGTGCAGGGGTGCCCTCACACACAGGTACTCTACACCCTGCCCTCAGGGCTGAAGGGCCTGCTATAGGGCTGACTTATAAGTGACCTGGTGCAGTGTAAATGGCAGTGAAAGGGTGTATGCCCCTTTTCACGCAGGCTGCAATAGCAGTCCTGCAGAAGCCTTTGAATGTCCTCCCTATGGGTGGCAAAAGAAATGCTGCAGCCCATAGGGATCTCCTTGAACCCAAATGCCCTGGGTACCTAGGTACCATATACTAGGGTATTCGCTATGTTTGTGCACCCATCTGATAGAGTCTTGGAGGGAAGCAGCACAGAGCACAGAGCAGCACAAAGCATATGCTGGACGTAGGATGCTGTATGATGCAGTGAGCGAGATCGGAGGAGGTGGAGTCACGGAGCACAGCAGCCGCAGCGCTCCAGCTGTACCGCGGGCCACGGTGAGCAGGAGTGTGAGCGGGCAAGGTGGTTTGAACTTTGTCCCCCGGCCAGGCTTTGGACTGTTTTCTCCTCAGTTCTTGGTTCCTGCAGTTCTTGGCAGTTTCTGGCAGTTTTTCACCACTCCACTGACAGAGGTGTCCTGGAGTGGCCATGCTAGTGCGGCTCCAGGCTTGTCTTGGATCTGGCGCAGTTTGAGCACTAGGACTCTGACCTGGATTACAGAGTGTTTGGCGCTAGATGATCTTCTCAGGACCGGATCAGCGCGACGAGTGAAATCCTAATTGGGCCTAAGGCAAGTGACTAGTGGCACTACATGCAAGGCCAAGTTGGGTGGTGGTGGACGGAAGCTTAGGCTGCAGGTAACCAGTCTCTGGTGGAGGCGGCTGGCGTTAGACTAGTGCAACTTGTCAGGGCTGTGCTGCCTTGCGTCGTTCTGTCCCCCCACTTTAAATTCGTCTCTACTGCTTTCCGCTCTTCTCCAAGTTTTCATACAGCGTGCTGAAATTATATTATTATAATATAAAAGCCACTAAGTGCTATTTTAAGGACCTACTCATGTTGACTCTATTACTTTTCGCCCCACATTTCCTCAAATCTGAAGGAAGGAGTGTGGCAATTATTTATGCTACGAAGTCTGGCAAAGTAAGAAAGGAGCACTCTAACCTTCAAAAATGTAAGAAATGCCACCGCAGTGATGTCGTCTGCAATATCACTTTGCATTTGTCACCGGCCCCTGAAGAGTGGACTTACTCTCCTAATTCAATCACGGTGGCTTCTTCTTCATTGCCTGTTGATCTGTCCAACCAGGCAGTTTTGAACTCTCACCTTCGTGCCACTAACCTGCCACACTTAAGCTCCTTGATATCTGCTGAGTCCTCTCTTTTGGCCTATTTTAAGAGGATACCTAACCTGGAATGTAAGGCGAATGGTGGGGATATCAAACTGGTGTCAGGTCTGGGTGAAACCCCGGCGTCTGTAGTTACGGATGCCTCATCCGCAGTGTGTGGATCTCTGACAACAGTTGCGCTAATTCATCGTCTTGTTTCACCGGGTATCTTTGTGAAATCTCCGTGCTCATCAATCTCCCCTGAGGTAGGGGTCTTTGTCTTCCCTTAGTCAGATTCTCAAGAAGAAGTGAGTCATTTAGTGTCACAGGAGGGACAGTCGACTGCGATTCCGTCAAAGCTTGAGCTCGCTCCAATCATTACCTCAAGTGACCACTCCTTTGATGCCGGAGAGTGGGTGACTTCTTTAGCTGCTCCCCCAGCAGCTTTTTTATCGGCAGGATGAGCAGGTAGCCAGTTGTCAAGATTGTCTACATGCTTGCAGCATTGCCCCCCCCCCCAACCAGTCCCCTGGCAGCACAATGGACCTGTAGTCCAACTGGCAGCATTCGCCGATGCTACCCACAAGGTCATCTAGTGGGGCCGGTGACACAAGCTCTCAAATTGAGTTCAACAAGGGCGAGCTCAATGATCAATTGCTTCTTGATCTTTTCTGCCTTCAATCTGACATTAAGGGTGGCACCAAGGCGGAACCCAATTCTGTGCTTATCTCCAAAACCACTGTAAGTGGCTCTGCCTGGCCACTCCGATAAGTTGGATGTCCAAGTTGATTTGTAGAACACATTGGCCACTTATGTAGCTCGGATTGACCACAAAATAAAAAATCTAAATCAGCTATTTACTAGAGCCCAAACAAACTCCAATTTTATTCAAACAATATGATGCTGTTCCCCGATTATTGAAAGTCTATCATCCCTGTCTATCTTTTTGAGTCTGGTTCTATCTGAAATTAAGAGGTTCCCTGCAGCTCCTGTGCCTCTGGTGCCCCTGCCGATTCCAAGGTCCCATCCCGATTCGGCTTGGAAACTAAACAAACTGAAAACATTGGATGACTATTTTTTTCCAGCAAAGAGTGCAACAATCATCACCCCCCCGGCCTGTTGTTTCTGGACTTTCGGAGCATGACACTTTGGCCAACTGTGTTCATAACTCCCTTCTGCCTAAAATCGATTCTATGGAGCCTGTTCTCTCACATAACTCTTGCATTGTACTGTAGGAAAGTACCATCTTGCCTGGCATGTTACCCCCATATTTCACTGTATATATGTTGTTTTAGTTGTATGTGTCACTGGGACCCTGCCAGCCAGGGCCCCAGTGCTCATAAGTGTGCCCTGTATGTGTTACCTGTGTTATGACTAACTGTCTCACTGAGGCTCTGCTAATCAGAACCTCAGTGGTTATGCTCTCTCATTTCTTTTAAATTGTCACTAACAGGCTAGTGACCAATTTTACCAATTTACATTGGCATACTGGAACACCCTTATAATTCCCTAGTATATGGTACTGAGGTACCCAGGGTATTGGGGTTCCAGGAGATCGCTATGGGCTGCAGCATTTCTTTTGCCACCCATAGGGAGCTCTGACAATTCTTACACAGGCCTGCCACTGCAGCCTGAGTGAAATAACGTCCACGTTATTTCACAGCCATTTTACACTGCACTTAAGTAACTTATAAGTCACCTATATGTCTAACCTTTACCTGGTAAAGGTTGGGTGCTAAGTTACTTAGTGTGTGGGCACCCTGGCACTAGCCAAGGTGCCCCACATTGTTCAGGGCCAATTCCCTGGATTTTGTGAGTGCGGGGACACCATTACACGCGTGCACTACATATAGGTCACTACCTATGTGTAACTTCACAATAGTAACTCCGAATATGGCCATGTAACATGTCTAAGATCATGGAATTGCCCCCTCTATGCCATCCTGGCATTGTTGGTACAATCCCATGATCCCATGGGTCTGTAGCACAGACCCGGGTACTGCCAAACTGCCTTTTCAGGGGTTTCACTGCAGCTGCTGCTGCTGCCAACCCCTCAGACAGGTTTCTGCCCTCCTGGGGTCCAGCCAGGCTTGGCCCAGGAAGGCAGAACAAAGGACTTCCTCAGAGAGAGGGTGTTACACCCTCTCCCTTTGGAAAATGGTGTGAAGACAGGGGAGGAGTAGCCTCCCCCAGCCTCTGGAAATGCTTTCATGGGCACACATGGTGCCCATTTCTGCATAAGCCAGTCTACACCGGTTCAGGGACCCCTCAGCCCTGCTCTGGCGCGAAACTGGACAAAGGAAAGGGGAGTGACCACTCCCCTGACCTGCACCTCCCCTGGGAGGTGCCCAGAGCTCCTCCAGTGTGCTCCAGACCTCTGCCATCTTGGAAACAGAGGTGCTGCTGGCACACTGGACTGCTCTGAGTGGCCAGGGCCAGCAGGTGACGTCAGAGACTCCTTCTGATAGGAGAGAGGGTAGGCTAGCAACACCTGAAGGAGCCTAGGTAGCCAAATCCTCTTTTCTGGCTATTTAGGGTCTCTGCTTTGGGGATTTCCTGAGATAACGAAGGCAAGAGCTCATCAGAGTTCCTCTGCATCTCTCTCTTCACCTTCTGCCAAGGAATCGACTGCTGACCGCGCTGGAAGCCCTCAAAACTGCAACAAAGTAGCAAAGACGACTACTGCAACTCTGTAACGCTGATCCTGCCGCCTTCTCGACTGTTTTCCTGGTGGTGCATGCTGTGGGGGTAGTCTGCCTCCTCTCTGCACTAGAAGCTCCGAAGAAATCTCCCGTGGGTCGACGGAATCTTCCCCCTGCAACCGCAGGCACCAAAGAACTGCATCACCGGTACCCTGGGTCTCCTCTCAGCACGACGAGCGAGGTCCCTTGAATCCAGCAACTCTGTCCAAGTGACTCCCACAGTCCAGTGACTCTTCAGTCCAAGTTTGGTGGAGGTAAGTCCTTGCCTCCCCACGCCAGACTGCATTGCTGGGAACCGCGACTTTTGCAGCTACTCCGGCCTCTGTGCACTTCCGGCGGAAATCCTTTGTGCACAGCCAAGCCTGGGTCCACGGCACTCTAACCTGCATTGCACAACCTCCTGAGTTGTCCTCCGGCGACGTGGGACTCCTTTGTGTAACTTCGGGTGAGCACCGTTTCACTCCTCTTCGTAGTGCCTGTTCTGGCACTTCTGCGGGTGCTGCCTGCTTCTGAGAGGGCTCCTCGTCCTGCTGGGCGCCCCCTTTGTCCCCTGACGCAATTAGCGACATCCTGGTCCCTCCTGGGCCACAGCAGCATCCAAAAACCCTAACCGCATGACTTGCAGCTAGCAAGGCTTGTTTGCGGTCTTTCTTCAGGAAAACACTTCTGCACGACTCTCCACGGCGTGGGGCATCCATCCTCCAAAGGGGAAGTCTCTAGCCCTTGTCGTTCCTGCAGAATCTTCAGCTTCTACTGTCCAGTAGCAGCTTCTTTGCACCCACAGATGGCATTTCCTGGGCATCTGCCCATCTCCGACTTGCTTGTGACTTTTGGACTTGGTCCCCTTGTTCCACAGGTACCCTCGTTTGGAAATCCATCGTTGTTGCATTGCTGATTTTTGTCTTTCCTGCAGAATTCCCCTATCACGACTTCTGTGCTCTTTGGGGAACTTTAGTACACTTTGCACTCACTTTTCAGGGTCTTGGGGTGGGCTATTTTTCAAACCCTCACTGTTTTCTTACAGTCCCAGCGACCCTCTACAAAGTCACATAGGTTTGGGGTCCATTCGTGGTTCACATTCCACTTTTGGAGTATATGGTTTGTGTTGCCCCTATCCCTATGTATCCCCATTGCATCCTATTGTAACTATACATTGTTTGCACTGTTTTCTAATACTATACTGCATATTTTTGGTATTGTGTACATATATCTTGTGTATATTTGCTATCCTCATACTGAGGGTACTCACTGAGATACTTTTGGCATATTGTCATAAAAATAAAGTACCTTTATTTTTAGTATATCTGTGTATTGTGTTTTCTTATGATATTGTGCATATGACACTAGTGGTACTGTAGGAGCTTCACTCGTCTCCTAGTTCAGCCTAAGCTGCTCTGCTAAGCTACCATTATCTATCAGCCTAAGCTGCTAGACACCCTATACACTAATAAGGGATACCTGGGCCTGGTGCAAGGTGTAAGTACCCCTTGGTACTCACTACAAGCCAGTCCAGCCTCCTACATGTACCACAACCTGATTCAATACATTCATCGCCTCCAGGAGCTGGTCGTGCAGTTCTGCACCCGTTGAGTAAGAGGGGGAAAAAAAGGCCCTAGAAACAACTGAATAAAAGGCGGAGCCTACCTCCCCAAGGGTCCCCAAATAATGTTAAACTGTTGGTTCGACTTGATGCATAGCAGCCACAGCAGTCGCAGGAGGTCTCCAACGCGATTTTACTGACCAACCTTCTGACTGCCATACAGGGCAGCTCTTTACTATCTAGTGAGTGCAGGGTCCCTCGGCCAGTTCCATTTTGCAGGAAACCAAATTTTACCCCAAGGAGCCCTCGATTCCTGCTGAGGATGGCCAAATTGGCAGGTTGTTCGATTCTACTGTCTCTCGCCAGGGGGGTGGAGTATACATTCATACTACAGTTACTCTGTCAAACTCCAAAGCAGCCCAAGGAATTACTGATGGTCAGGTTTTCAGGCACCGGTACCCCTATTTCTTATAAGTTGCCTTTTGATAGTAACTGGAACCAGTCCTCAATCATGCCATCATGCCACCAAATTTCTTCCATTGACACCCCGGCCCTGGGGTTAGGGGTCCCTTTGGGCTCGCTCAACACAGTGGAACAGTAACAGCCCAGGTCTTTTTTGTGTCCCCCAAAGGCATCATTGGAGTGTACAACTACTAAACATGTGTTCATACCAGAATATCGCTCAAGGGGCCCTCATGATATTTTGAACAGATGGAACATCCTACGACTCTTCAAGGCTATCTCGAAACTGAGTAATATTGGTTCTACTGACATTGCCTCTATTGAATTTCTTGACTCAAGGGGGTCTCAAGCTGGGAAATCCACCCTGGATTCATTAATTTCCGTCCCAATAGCTCAGTCCATTCTTGCCAAGAAAGATATATTCCACTCTTGCGGTATAATAATTATTCCCTACAACTAGTCAGGCTATCCTGTGCTGTTATCTGAATCCCAAAGCTCAACGGCTCCCATAGCACTGAAGCCTTTTTCAATTTTGAAAAGTGCTCTGGGCAGCACCTCTAACATCAATGACACTAGCAGCACAGGTTCCGGCTCCCAGCGGGTGATCAATTGGGATTGGTTGCCCTCCACCCTTTTGTATGGGTGCTCCCAATGACCCCCGCAGGTGGGGGAATTAGCGCCAACGTTTGAATGTTTGTCCTGATGTTCGTGGAATATTAAAGGGGTTGTGCATAAGTTTAATTCAGCTGATTTAATATCTTTTTTAAACAGTTATGATGTAATCACCCTTCAGGAAACCAGGACCGAGATTAGTTGCCGGGATATTTAGAAATATGGAAACCCACTTATGGAAAGAGTAAGAACGACCGTGCTAAGTGAGGGGTAGCTACCTAGCTCACTGTTAAATTAAAATGGTGCATTTTGCCATTGGTTTGGGATGACAATTGGATCCAGGGGATTGTGATTAGGAATGGGAGCTTGCAGCAAACTCTCATAGTAAATAATGTTTACATTGCTCCCGGAACAATGGAAAAAAGGGGGAGGCTGTCCCGACTGATGCAGATCTTGGCTGTTCTAGCTGGGGATTATCCATGTGCTGATTACCTTAGAACTGGTGATTTTAATACGAGTCTGTTTCAGAACACTGTAGAAGCTCTTGAAATCCCTGATCTTTGTAACCGCCAGTTAGTCCCTGAACAACTGAGGCCCAGGTGTAGCCCGCACTGTCCACTGGCAGAATACGTAGGAATGCATCTAAAAAGCATGGGGTTTAAAGTTTTGAATGGCTGTTCACAAGATGATGCCCCTCCTTGTTGAACAAGATCGAACAGACAATTTCACTCTTATTTGGACTACACTATTTGTCACATCGAATTGTTCCCCCTCACTGAAAAGTTCTTGATTTCTTCCCGGAGCGAGAGTGATCACCGTCCCCAGATTGTAACTAGAAAATCCAGTTTTCATTTTCATGATCTCATGCGGGCCGTGGGTGGCAGTGTTTGTTCCGAGTCACTAAAATGTATAAAATGGAACTCTTCTATTAGCGGCTCAGTATTGGTTGAATGTGTTAATTTTTTCGACTCAGATGGATTTGGTTGAACGTCCCCAATTAAGTTATGGGGTAAATTTTCTTCCTTCCTATGGTCAAGGTTTCATCAACCCGTTTGTAATTGCACCTCATTCCGGTCGTTTGCTATTTCTAGGGAAGCTAGGAGTTTAAAGAAAGTGCGTAATCGACTAGCAAGCGCAATTAGGAAGAGCCCTGATTCTGACTGTCTAATAATTAGATATAAGCAACTGAGGAAAGACTATAGGAAGGCCATTTATGATGATCCTCAGAACCATCTCAATCAGTTTTGGACTAAACGTTTAAGTGCGAGTAGGGATCCAAATTCTAAAACATTTTGGTCCCTTATTAATAGCCTACAGAGTAATCAAAGGGGTATTGGCAATGTTAATATTTCTGAAGGGGCTTGGACATCCTACTTGATTAGCCATTTCTCTGCAAGTGAACAGGATGGGAAACTGTTGAGTGAGGGGGCTTATTGCACCACTGCTGCTCTGGTCAAGTCTTGTTCCCAGCCTGCTGTGTTTGCGTTTTCCCCTCAAAGAGAGAAGACTCTCTTTCAATCACGTCTCCTTCCCATCATCTCTAGGGCAAAGCGAGATGGAGCCCCAGATCCCAATGGCATTCCATAGATGCTGTTCAAACAGGATTCCTCATTTTGGGCAACTCATCTTGCGCATCTATTTGAGTATTGTCTTTTGACCTAAAAAAATCCTGGCACGGTGCCATTCTTCATCCGCTATATGAAAGCGGTTCAAGGTCGGATCCTGCTAATTTTAGGATGAAGGCCCTGCTTGACAATGAGGCCAAGTTTTATGCCAGTCTTCTGCTGCAAGATCTCCGTGCCTGGGCTGAATCGAAGGGACTAATCCCTATTGTTCAAACAGGGTTCTTCGCAGCTTCCGGGACATCGACAAACCTATTTGGCCTTTCTATTTTGATCAATAGGGTGATTCTATCAGGCTCCATTCTGCATTGCTGTTTTCTTGACTTCGAGGCAGCATTTGACCGGATCCCTAGGACCGCCGTGTGGGCCAAACTACAAAACTGGGGAACTCCTTCAGTGCTCCTGGGTGCCATTGTGGAACTACATACGGATCCCTGGGTCCATATTAAATTAGGTGATGGGTGCTCTCTTTCCAGAAACGTTTTCACTGGTCGTGGCGTGAAACAGGGCTGCTTGCGCCCCTACTTTTTAATCTGTTTATTGCATAATTTTCATCGTCTCTTGACGCTGTTAATTATTATCCCCCTAAAATTGGTGGTTTTAGGCTTAGACATTTGCTTTATGCTGATGATCTTGTATTGTTCATTTATACCAAGATTGGCCTTCAACGACTGCTTAACCAACTCGCACCTTAGACTCCTGCAAATCAATTAGAAGTCAACTTGCTCAAAACTAAAGTGGTCTCCTTCGGAAGAAAAAAAACACTTGGGACCCAGTTGGTATTACAAGAGTAGTAAACTCGTTTCAGACCAGTCATAAATATTTAGAGTGCATTTCGATTCTAAGGGTAGATTTGTCAGGCATAAGAAGGAGATTTAACTTAAAGCTGTGGCATTGCTGGTGGCCTTTTCTAAATTATTTAAAGTTTTAAAGGGGCCGAACCTTCTCCCTCTAATCGAAGTTATGAGAGCAAAGATTATCTCCTCATTGTCTTATGGTGAGGAAATCTTGTTGGGTAAAGGCTCTTGTTTATTAAATAGGATGGTTAACAAGATCTATAAGAGAGTTTTCTACATATCGCATCTCGCTTCCCCTGCACAGGTGCGGTTGGAATTTGGGCTTCTGGATCACCTGGCAGTTGGTGCCAGCACGTTCCTGAAGCTTTGTCATAAGCTGCGTTGAGCCAAGAAGTTAGCTTGGAGGCAGATTTGTGGCAGGAAATCAGTGCGTCGAAAACAAAGGGATCTCAGTTTTATTTTTTGGTTGAATGTAAACAGAGATTGGAAGCTGATGACCTATGGGTAAGCAATCCCCCCCATTGTTTGTTCAAATTGGGTGTCAAAAAGATCATACAGTTATATTCGTACCACTCAGATCACTCCTTCCTTGCTAAACCTAAGCATGCCTAGTCAGTAATTAATTCCTTTAAGCCAGGCACCCCATCTAGTTATTTCTCCTGTTCTTACGGGTTTCGTTTCAATGAGGTCTTTATGGCCTTAAAGATGGGCGACTGTTTTTTTTTTAAACATTTACCCATATAGCGGTTAACTCCAGGAGAGGGAGTGATGTGCAGGGGTTGTGGTAACGTGGAAGAAACAATTGAACATTTGGTTTGTTTGTGTCAAGCTTTAAAAAAGGAACGTAGATCTCTGCTTCGGAGTAAATGGAAGGAACTGGGGGATTCACTCGTGTCGCCAGGCCATTATTAAGTCCTTGGATCCTGCAAATTTAAGGTTGAACGTGCTACTGACTAAATCTATTAAAATCGCCCAATGCAAATTTAGGGGCATTGCGAGCAGGGGATAACTATGTTTGGAATTTTCATCCGCTCTTGCCTCTTCGGTTTCTAGTAATTCGTCAGGTTGCTGACCATCTGTGCAGCGTCTTGGGTTGTGATTTTTATTGGTATTTAACTTAATGATCAGTTAACGCACTAAAGCACTTTAGGGATTTGAGCACTGTGTGCCCCTCTGTTTATTATGCATTACATTGGGTTATGGGCTGTGGTGGTCCAGCCTTATTTTAACTGAAGGTTTTATATTATTATGTAGAAATGTTTCCCACTGTGGTATGTGTATTTAGATCATGGAGTGTTTTTAGTACCTATTTAACATTCAATTGTAAATATTTTATTGATTGTTCTTTTTTGTTTTAATTGTATTGGATTTTATTACCTGTACAATAAACTATTCAATGACATATACTAGGGACTTATAAGGAGGCAGTAGTATGCCAATTTACCAGTATGCAGTGACAAAATTTAGAGAAGAGAGAGCATAATCACTGGGCTCCTGGTTAGCAAGATCCCAGTGATCCCAGGCAAACATACTGACATCAGGCAGAAAATGGGGGTAACCATGGCAAAAAGAGGGTACTTTCCTAAACACCCTTAAATAGTTTTCAGTGAATTATGTTTGTTGTTGACATAGTACATCAAGCACTTATGATTTATATTACAATTTTATATAAAACGCTGCATGAACAATTTCCATTGTGCACAGTCTTTGCCCAAACTCCACTATGGCAAACATCGGCTGCTCAGGGCCTTTGATAATGCATAGCGGATGGGGGATTACCGCTGGGCCTGCATCAATTCTCTCATGCAGCCTACCAAATGTCAAAGAGGTTGCTGCAGGATTCACTGTTCTTCTGCCATGCACAAGGGTGGCAGCTGCATGGCCATCAGCTATGCGCAGTACTATATGGGTCCAGGGCCTGCACCACCCTCTGTACGAATGGACCAGCTGTGCATGGCATTTGATGTCATTTGGGATGTCAGCAATAATGTCTTAAATGATGTCATAGAACATGTCATGAACAATGTAATATGTGAGGTCATGAGCAGTGCATGGCGGGGGAGCAAGCTACAGTTCGCTCTGTTAACTATAACTGGTGAATTTCTGCATCTTTTTTTTTTTAAAGTTCAAAACGTTAATGTCTCACTGACATTCAACTAACTATAACGTAAATTTAACCTTCATTTTCTTCAGTGAGTTTTTAAGGAATTTTTTTTTTTTTTAAACAAAAACAGATAATTTTATCACACTTAACTATAACGTTACTTTAACCTTTGTTATCTGCAATTAATTTATAGTTTTTTGTATTTTTTTTTACATAAAATAACATTTGATTACCATATGTAAAGCCAACACCCGCTGTGTAGGGAGAGGCAATTCCACATGGCCTTAAGTATTTTTTAAAGGGGAGAAGGGGCTTGTGGTCCCCCCCTTTCTGAGCCTCATTAGACCGTGGGAAACTCTCCCCAAGTACATTTTTTTTTCTTAAAGGGGAGAGGGTCAAGTTGCCCTAATACTCAAGCCTTATTAGGCCCTGGGGACCCCATCCACTCTTGCCTTTATTTTAAGTGCAGTGGGGCACACGGCCCCCTCCCCAATACTCATTAGGCCTTGGGGGACCCCATTTTCCAGGGCCTTTTTTTTTTTTTAAAGGGGAGGGGGACCAAGTCTCGCCCCCTCCCCTCCTGGAACCTTCCCAGCTACTAATGCTGCTCCCTCCTGGCGGGAGCAATATTTTGATCTGTTTCCCTACCACATCAGTGCAGGCAGAGAAACAGATCAAAAGTCTGCTCCCAGCCAGCTAGAGCATTTTTAACACTCCTTCTGGCTGGGAGTAGACTTCATGTTTGCTTCTGGGGCCCTTAATGGATCAGGAATTGGACCATGTGCCCCCACCCCTCGGTGCAATTTTGAATAGTGTCTGCCTCGTGGGTGGGCTCCCCAGGGCCTGTCATGGGTTGGTGAGGGGAGCCATGTGTCCCCACTCCCCATATGCAATGTTCATGGCCCCAAGGGTGGGCTTCCTGAGGTCTCTGATGGCTCGGGGAGTCAGGTCTGACCATCCCCCTTCCCCATATAAAATGTTTTGGGTCCCAGGGGTGAGTTTCCTAGGTCTCTGATGGCTCAGAGAAGAGGATGAGTATCCTCCCTCCCCATATATATACATTTCTGGACCAGAGGGTGGGCTCCCCGGGGGCCTGTAAAGGCTAGGGGAGGAAGTCGGCGCCCCGACTCCCATTATTAAACCAAAACAGACCTGGCTGCCATTTTGTGTGTTTTTTTTTTTTTTTAGGATCCCTCAGGAGTCTCGTGGGATTGCAGCAATTTTTCCAGAATTTGGGGGATTTTAACGCACACGGGTGGGGTGGGAGTCACTTTGGGTACCCTACATTGGGCCTAGGGACGCAGGGTATCCCTACTCTGTCACCTTATTTTTTTCTGAAAAACATGTTCAGGACAGGGGACTAAGTCCCCGAGTCCTGTAATGACTGCCAGCAACATTCTTCTCAAGTTGCTGGGAGCCAGTCAGAATGCAAAATCCTGCAGAAGTCTGACTCTCAAAGCAGTGTGTTGGCACAAGGGAAATAAAGCTCCCTGGGTCAATCAGAACGCTCTAATTTTAAACTGGTTCTCCCGCAAGAGTCTCGAGGGACCAAACCATCCAGATATACAATTATTTTTTTAACCTTAATTTCTCAAAAACTACTGAACGGATTTTCACCAAATCACAAAAAGCACAATCTGTGGACCAAGATCTAGCTTCCTGCCATAACAGGTGTAATCCTGCTCAGCAGTTTTTGCTGTAGCCTTGTCTAAAGAAGTCTAAAGGATATGCATAGGGACTTTGCGTTTTGGGACCCCCTTTTTTCTCAGCCCCCGCATGACGAATCACCCCGAAACTTTCTATGCACAAACTAGTAAAAGAAAATAGCCCCTTTTTCTAGTTCCAAGGAACAAAGCTCTTCTCTGGCCTGCTTCTTCTGATGCTTAATTTCATAAAATACCCTGAATTAAGGGCTTATAAATGTCCCAAACAGTAGCTAAGGGGGCTGACCCTATGTTATTGATGAAAGAATCTTGACTCATTTGTCCAAAACCTGGCTTAGTCCTATGTCCTATGTCTAACAGAAGGGTCCGGGTTTATAGTCCATCTAGGATTTTCCCTTTCATCAGGACACTGCACTGCCATAATGAGATATGCCTTTGCATGTTCTTAACCTCTTTAACCTTCTCCAGAGAACTATTAACCATGAAGAAGGAATCCAGGTTGCAGAAGTAGCCATATTTCTTACTATAGTACGTATATCCCTTCTGCTGGCCCAGCTGGTAACGCCAAATGTATGTAAGACCCAGCTCTTGCCACATATTTTTTAAGACTTGCCTCACCTTTGGCATATTAATGCAATCTTTTTTTGTAGATCTAGCTAAGCTAATATCCATCAAGGTGTTAAAATCAACCCCAATAATAATCAGTAGTGAAAATCCCAACAGTTTTTACTTAATGGTCCAGAGGTAGGATGGGTCCATCCATACTGGGGCCATGGAAACGAGCACAAACAAAATTATAATCAAAACATATCATCTGCCTTATAACCCATCTTTCAGTAAAGTTGGTCCTAAAATCCCAAAATTCCTTCCCCTCACCTTCCCTTAAAATACTAGTGACCACCACCCCCCACCTTGGAGTAATCTGTCTGATTTCAAAAGACGCACTGGTCTATCAACTTATGCTTTCAAAATAAGGCCCTACTCTCAATTGCTGTCAAATTGGTCTCTTGCAGTATTTAGATGTGAGCCTCACTGTCCTCTAGATACTTTAAGACACATTTCTGCCTCCCCTTGGACAGTAGCCCATTTACATTCCAGGTTAAAAACTTGATTACTTTACCCGCCCCTATTTATTCCTGAGTCTTGACTGAGGGTTAACTGGTGGAGCTGTGAGAACTGTAGGAAAGCGTGATTTGTCTATGGGTCAATAGGGTGACCATGAGGACCATATTTTTTTTTCTCAAAGGCTCCCCTCCTAGTGCCCAACCCAAACACCCCAGGGAACCGTTCACTTTTAGCTGGCATTATAGAATGGCATTTGAGATCACAACCAGAGGGAAATCGAAAGAATTGAGAGTTCACCCACCCTTCACTGCCTTGGTTGTACATCACAGCACTAAAGGCTGCCTCAAACTGTATTGTTTTTCTTGACAGACTCAATTAAGGGATTGATGTCTTTCATTTTCTGATAACTGTACAACTGATTCTTCCACATTATGAGGCGCATAGCCAGGAATCTTAATTTTGCTTTAGTTTCCAATTTGTGGAGTTTAACCATTTTCCAGCCAAGCTCCCACTGACGCCGTTCAGTGGCTTTGCAATTGTCCGACCTTATGGTGAAAGTGAATCTTTACTAGTGTAGGGGCTATTTTTAAGCACTAAGCCTAAGATAAACTCTTTCATTGTCTACGACAACAATTGGCTCAAGACCATCCTACAGACACAGAATCCACTTGTAGATATGGATCAAGTCCTAGGGAGACTTATAGAGTTAACAAGCTATAAAACCAAGGTTGACGTACATAATATTAAAGAATTGATAATAACCACCCAGAAGTGGCATTTCTGATAAAACAGGAGAAGTGGAGAAGCATTTGGCGCATCTGGATATAACAAAGTTATTTGAATGGTTGATGTGCAGGAGTCCCCTGTCCTTATGGATATGGGGAAAAAATCCCTAGCTGCCCAGGTTATAAAGGGAAAAATCTCGGAACATCTGAAAAAAGTTAAAAATGGGAAAGTGCCTGTTCCAAGCCCTATCCCTTCATAAGTTGGTAAAATAGATAATTATCCATGTATGGGGGGACCTGTTAAACCACTGGACTCATGGAAAGGAGACACTATGGTAACAATTTTAAAAACAGCCAATGATCATAAGAAGGCTGACTCATACAGGCTAATTTCACTTTTAACTACTGATTATAAGGTCTTTATTAGCATTCTCGCTAGTAGGATGGCCAAATTAGCACCTCAACTAATCCATCCTGACCAGAAAGGTTTTGCCCCTAAAAGGCAGATACTTGGGCTCACCCAACTCCTAACAGGTACAATTGATCGTGCATCTACTTACTCAGATCCCCTGGCAGTAGTTATGATTAATGCCTTCAAGGTTTTCAACAGGGTCTGCTGAGTATATCACTGGGAGGTTTAGTCAGTTTTGGAGTTTAGTTCCAATTTTATTGTGACCCTTCAAAAAAGCATGGATCCTCCTTCACCCAACTCTTACTTAATGGGTCCTTAACAAAAAGGTTCAGTATTTTTAGAGGCACTAGACAAGGGTGCCCCCCTCCCTCTTTTTTCTTACATTTACATTTAGCCGCTGGCCCAGTCTCTTAGGATGGATCCACAAGTAATGCCCTTTGTCTCTCATGGATTCAGGAATAAGATAGCACTGTATGTAGATGATCTTATAATTTATACTGCAGATCCTGCTAAGACGATCCCTAGACTGGAGGAGTTAGTCGAGGAGTTTGGGTCCTGTTCCCGGTATTGTATTAACAAGGCCAAATCCAAGATAATGTGCAGGAATGTACCAGGCTTTAGAAAGAGAAGTTAAGGCAGTACTCAAATGCTTGGTTATTTCCACAGTTGACCACCTGGATGTAATCCCAACACACAATTTCGGGGAAGCAGGCAAAAGACAGACCAGTTGCTCGCCAAGCAGAGGAACCTTCTATTAACACTATATGGGCAAGTCAACTTGATCAAAATGCCTGTCCAGCCCAAACTGACATACAATTTTAATTGTATTCCCCTCTCCTTTCCTGAAAAACCTCACTGCAAAAATTCAAGGGAGGATAGCAACCTTCATTTGAGAGTCCAGGGTTATTAGACTCTCCTCGAAAAAGCTGATGCGTAAATTAGAAAAAGGAGGCCTGGCTTTGCAATTCTTGCGGTCTTTTGGGATATCGTGAGTAATATTATATCAGAAGTACTGTCCGTTACAATCAAGTAAAGCCAATCCTTGTCTTATTTGGTGTGGATATTCCATCATACGATCTCCTTGACTGCTCTCAACAGAGTTTGCTATTCTACCTATTGTTACTCAACAGAAGGGAGATCTGCAAAAACTGGCTGAATCCAACACCCACTTCCCCTAGTTCATGGATGAATGCTATAGAACGCACATGTAAATTAGATGTTGAAGGCTCCCCTAGCACATTGGATGCCGTCTGTGTAAGATTCTTGGGTTAAGAAGGTGTGTCAGATCCATATAACAAGTCCAATCCAATGATTAAATCATAGTGCCAAAGCGATTTGGGTGTTATCGCCCGCCTCACTTAGATGTGGCAAATTCAAAGCAAAAGGCTTGTGGTTGTTTTCTCATTTTTCGTTTCTGGTAGCCTTTGCCAGGTGATACAAGGACTAAAAAAGAAAATAGCATCTGTTTGGAAAGTTTTGTGGAGTTTCGTCAAATAGGGCAACAGTTATTGGCAACACAAAAACACTATTCCAATGGAACAGCTGACCTAACTATAACTACCTATTTGCGACTGCCACTAGATAACATAAAGGCCATGTGCAGTGATGGCTGTATTAAGGTATAGTAATAGCATAGTATAAAATTACTTTACGTAAAAAAAAATTAAAAAAATCACTGAAAAAAACAAAGGTTACCGGGACGTTATAGTTAAGAAATAGAATTAAAAAAATCATTGGAATTCACTTAAAAAACCAAAGGTTTAGGGACGTTATAGTTAGGATCTGAATTTACTCGCACAAAATCATAGAAATTCAGCAGTTATCGTTTTGGTTAGCTCAAGTAACTATAACTTGTGCACTAAGGTAACTATAACTCGCGCCCATGCCATGCACGGTTTTCTCCTACATAATTTTACTGCAAATGTTACATTAATATTATCAATGATGTTATCAAAGATGTCATGGGTGATGTAATATGCGGGGCAATTAGCAGTGCATGGTGCGTGTCCCAGTTATAGCTACCTTAGGAGAGTGGAGATGTCCTCATTTCCATCGGCATCAAAAAGGCAACCCCAAAATCGGCAGCAAATGCACTGGGGCCCTTCGGTAAGCTGTCCATCATCCTGGTAAAAGGAAGGAAGACCTTGGCATACTACTAAGGTGGATGGTGTGGTGCCAAGTAGGGGAAGCTTCCAGGTGATTTGCACATTTGCATACTCGTAGCAATTTAAAGGGAGAACCATGGACTATGCTCTCACCAGGAGATGACAAGAAAGAACCCACTCGTTACAGTCACATACAGAATGGGCTCCAATGGATCAGCAATACATTCACCTCCCTGAAGGATTTTAGATTATTTTTCAATATGGAATCACTGACTATACACAATAGTGTCCCCCCCATCCTTGTGCCAATCTCTGCCTTGGGAACCCCATCCCTTGCGGCTTGACCTTCATTCAATAGGGGAGGGCAGTCCTCTTCTTCTATTAAGTATGTTTACTGAACGATTCCATACTGAAAAAGGATCTGAAATCCCATCCATAAACAAATGTAGGAGGGGGGCCACGTGGCCCCACTCCCTGGCCGATTTTTGCCCTGCGACCCCATCCACCAGACGTAATTCAATATAGGAGGGGGGCTGTCCACCCCCGCCACGGGTCGATTTCAGCAACGGGGACCAGCATTCCCCAGGTCCGGCCATGTCTCCTGGGTGCCACCTAGTGTGCAACAGAACCGCAAGGGAAGCCTCAAGGCTCCCAAAGTCCCAGCTGGCTTCCTACCTCCTGCAGGAGCTGGCATTGCTATTGCACACAGGGAGCTGCTAAACATGCAGGTCCCTGTGTGCAAAAGTAATTATTTAATCAGCTGGAAGCAGAGGTTTCATCTCTTTCCCTGCACGCAAGAGATGAAACCTCCACTTCCAGCGGGGGAGAGCACTTTGAACAGCTCTCGCCCGCTGGAACCGGAGTGAGTGCTCTGACTTGGAGGGAGCTGTCAAATCTCCTGCCTAGTCAGGGAAAACAGCCATGTCCCGGGGGAGGGATCCCATGGGAAATAACAGGAGCTGGACGGGGAGTGGTGTGGGGGGGTTGGGTGGCACTCCCCAGGGCCATTACTGGCTCCAGGAGGGAGGCCATATGTGGAGGTGGTGGTCAATGGGGCCATATGTGGCCCGGGGGGGGGCGTGAAGTCCCTCTCCCATTCCTATTAGAACATTTGGCCCAGTGGGTCCCTCCCTTTACATGTAATTTAGCCCTGGAGAAGTGATGGACACTGGGGCTCCGGGTGGGGTTGAGGCCCGCCCAGCCTTCTCATTACTGCTTATTTAGCCCTAGGGAGGTGTTGGTCCCCTTCGCTTACAGAGTCTTAGGGTGGGAGGGCACGTGCACCCCATCCTTTTTTTAAATTAAAATAAAGTCACGGGGATGTGGTGGTACCCGGGGCTCCAACAACCTCTTGAGGGGGGGGGCCCGTCCACCACCTCCTTTTCTTAAACAATACCTAAGACCTGGCCCACCCAGGGGCTCTTTTCAAAACAAGCGCTGGACCGCGTTTTCAAAAAGCTTTTGAATTTTTTACATTTTCAGTGGCGTTGCGGATCCGCTGTGATTTTGGTTAAAAAAAAGTTTTTTTTAAATGCTTTTTTGCCCTGATGGGGTCCCTCTGGAACCCCAGCATTAGAGCTAAGGGGTCAGGGGTGTCCCTACACAGCCCCCTTTGTTTATTATTTTTTTTTTTCTTTTTTCAGAAGCAGAGTCCCAGGATGGCTGCCAACACTTCCTGGATCAAGTGCTGACAGCCAATCAGATCTCAGTAGGAGATCAGGAGAGTTTAGGGACCCTTTGTGTCCCTATATTAAGAAATTAGATATTTTAAAAACTACTGAATGGATTTACACCAAATCACAAAAAGGGGCTTTCTGGACCAACAGCTAACTTTCTGCCAAATTTGATGTAATTCTGTCCAGTGGCTCGGGCTGTAGTCGTGTTCAAAACATTATGGGAATTAAGATGGGTAAAACATGTTTTGGCACCCTCCCCCCCCCCTTTTTTTGTCAGCCACCGCTTGACGGATCACCCCAAAACGTTCCAGATTGCAGCTGATGTGTAAATCAAATGTTTTTGGATTTTTTTTTTTAAGATTCATCAACGGGCACCAAAGATATAGGTATGTCAAAAAACAATTTTTCTATAGAAACAAGGTCGCAACTATAACTACCTAGTTGTGACAACCACTAGGTTATATATATATATGCACACACACACATGTATATATATACATATTTTCCTTGATTCTCCGATCTTAAGCCCCCCAACCTCCCAGATCTGCACAAAACTTGCCAAGCCAAAATTTTGCTATCCGGGAGCAATTCCCTCCCAGTTTGTGAAACGTCACTTAAGCTGTAAGCAAAACTAAAAATGCCTTTCCTATGAAACTGAGGTCTAACCTCAAATACAGAACTTGTGTGTTTCATGATAAATAGCCACACACAGATCAGCCTTGGGGATATTTGCACAGCTTTAGGGAAGGCACATTAACTTTTAACCCCACTGTAAGTAAATAAATAGATTTTTAGAAAACGCTAAGGCCTGACTGACTCCAGAAGGATTAAGCAGATGGAATCACCCTAGTGACCTAACCAAAGAAGCTTGATTACAGTTTTGTTTACAGATTTTCTTGATATCCTACATTTAAAACTGTATATATTAACTATCCTGTTGGACATGACTTTTATTCTGAACCACATTCTCAGTCTAATACAATTACTTATAATTTACTAATAAAATCAAATGCTACAGGTTTGAATACTTAAAGTACAAGTTGATGATCACACTATCAAGCAATTGTTTTTTTTACTCTACTGATATACTTTTTAAAGTGAAATAAGGATTTTCCTTCAGTGATCTACATTTTTTAAAATAATGCTATAAAATTCTCTTAAAACACACCACATCAATACAAACCTCAGGAACATTTTCCGTCACGTGTTCCAGTGGTTCTTTGGCTTCAACGACGTCAACAGGATTCTAAATTGTACATAAAATAGTAAAATGTAGTGTGAAAAACATTTTTAAATCCACAGTACATTTTATCATTTACTGGAACATACGTTTGGCCAATGGAACTTCGAAGGTCTGCCTTTACACTGAAAATGTGTCAAATAATGTTTTTCTAGAAAAGGAAGCATTGTACAATAACTCTTTTTTGTCTTACCCTTCTAATGTCAATAACACATCAGCAAAGATTTTCTCATTTTCTTTAATGTTAAATAATATATCAAACATTGAAATGTAACATTTAATAGGAGTGGTTACAAATATTATTCGCTAAATCCTAGTCAAGCATTCATTTGGTACATGCAAGAACACAGATTAATTGTTCTGTATATTTTTAGACAATGTTTCATAACACTCGTTAGGTGTAAAAGCAAGCACTATGGTGCAGGGGAAGCGCTGTCTGTGCCGGGGAGTTTGTCAAAGGGCAGGAGCCCTTTAAACTGAATTTGCGCTCCCGCCGCCGCGGGAAGCGCTGTCTGTGCCGGGGAGTTTGTTAAGGGGCAGGAGCCCTTTAAATTGAATTCGCGCTCCCGCGGGAAGCGCTGTCTGTGCCGGGGAGTTTGTCAAAGGGCAGGAGCCCTTTAAACTGAATTCGCGCTCCCGCCGCCGCGGGAAGCGCTGTCTGTGCCGGGGAGTTTGTCAAAGGGCAGGAGCCCTTTAAACTGAATTCGCGCTCCCGCCGCCGCGGGAAGCGCTGTCTGTGCCGGGGAGTTTGTTAAGGGGCAGGAGCCCTTTAAATTGAATTCGCGCTCCCGCCCGGGCAAAGCCCGGGCCAAGGGCGGGCCCGTCCTTGCCCGTCATTGCCAGGAAGAGGCAGGGCAGGGCCACCCCCCTGTCATCTATTCAAAAACGTGGTCCTGACAACTAACTTGCGCTAAAGACACCGGCTGGGGGCGGAAGCAGTTTGTCTCGGGCAGGAGCCCTTTAAATCTTCGGAAGCACTCCCGCCTCGCCCATCCTGCGACCGGAGGAGTCCGGGCTGGGACATACCATTTTCATCCTGACTTCCGATGTTGGTGTCCAGCGGACGAACACACTTTACCCACCCGGACACCTTCCTAATATAGGTGAGCAGTACTTTAGGCCCTCCTGGCGTCTCAGCGTTTCTTAATAAAGCCCCAGTAGAGCAAAATAGGGTGGGAAAAGGAGAGGAAGAGCACCTACGGAAATAGACTGTCAAACTTTGGGGCTGGACCTAAGTGTCTTACCAAAACAAGATGGGTAGACGGAAGGGGGGGATGCCTTTGGAAAAAGCCGGCAACAACAAGACTCTAGATGGCTTCCTCCAAAAAGCGGTAGGGGCATTAGAAAAAGAAATTGAATTGGTGGAGCGCCGTCTGTCTGCTCCCCCACCAACGGATGCTCCATCGAAAACCCCACCGCAACTTTTTTACCCACCAGCTTTCCAGCCTGCCCCGGCAACTCCACCACCAACTACCCAAACTACCCGAATGCCCGTCACAGAGCCCCTGGACAAAGCCATATATTCTTCAGAAACTACACAGCCTATGCCAGATAGGCCTGCACCCTCCCCAAAGCATAGCCCAAAGGGCAAAAGGAAACAAGGGGAGGTGAACTTAAAGAATAAACGGGCCCGTGTTTTGAACTCCCCCAATCATGTCGTGCCTACTCGGACCAAGGACTGTACACCTGCCCAAGCTACCAATAACGGCAGCTTAGACACAGCTTTTATAATAGATTTTATAAAAGACGAGCTTTCCAAAAAACTACACCCTATAACAACTCGCCTATCAGCTATTGAGGAGAAACTCGACGTTCTCATCAAACTTAACCAGCCAATCACCTCTTCCTTATCGGATTTACAATATACACAACAACATTTTCCCCCATGCCCTCCAGTCAATAGTGCCAGTAGCCCTCCTCTATCATCAAGCACGGTTCACAATTCTCAATCACTTTGCCCTGACTCTTCGCATCAACCAGTGAAGGCTTCTACTGCTAGACTGACCAATCCCCCTAAAAATTGGCACTCAAAGAGTGATCCCCTCTTCACAAGTCGGACTGATGAAACTGCTTCTTCCATAAACATGGGCACAAAACTGTATAAGGATCATACCAACCCTCCAGCAGACCGGATGCATAGGGATCTAGGAACTAATATGAGAACTTTACACCTACCACCGGAAGCTTGCCCCTATGTGCTTGTTATCACCAATGTTCCTAAGCTTAAGCCTAATATTCCCGAATCATTTACAGAACTGAAAAATAAGGTCATCCACTGGCTACATAGATACGCTAGATTTGCTTTCTATATGATACCCTCAATATTAATGGTGAGGAGGGTGGGTTGGGTGGGTCCACTCAAAAACCCCGGTACAGGGGACTGTATTGTTATTACCTTCAATGCGCCTTCCCTTGTCCAACAGCTTTCCTTGAATGTGTCATTCTAACCCTCTAGGGGGAGTAATCTCACTTTGTAGGCTCCAGGCTTTTTACCCTCACAAAGCTGTACCAACTATTAAGGGGGTAACAATGTCACCCAGAGGTCCCACCAGGGCACAGATGCTGCCTGACTCTCAGCCGAGATGTAGCCCTTTTTCGCTCTCACTTTCTGAAAATGATTGACTAAAAGCCAGCACTGAGTATAGTTCACTCCAGCCTCAAGGTCTAAACAATCGGGATAAAAAGTTCCCTATAGTTGGAAATAATGAAACTCACGAAATAGGGCAAGGCAACCCTGAGATCGAACAAACCCCTACTGTAGACACCAGAGACCCTACGCCAATTTCCGCACTTGCTCAGTCAGATCTTGCTAAGTGTTCTGAAATCTGTATTGGGGATGCAAATAAGGAGCGCAAGGTGATTGAGATCAATTTAGCTACAGATTTATTAGATCCCAGTAAACTTGGAGATTTACCACCATTTCAGATACTTGAACTGCTCACGCCACCCCCCGATCTAGACGGGGCAAGAAATATTTTGGGCAATACTGTAGTGGGAAACCCAAAGATGGCTGGTATAGATACGACTGAAAAGGGTATAAAACTTCCCCACTGTACCCCATTTTCAAGAGAGAACCCTGTGGCCGAAGCTCCCCATGACAAAACAGATGGCCTAGATACCATCCTTAGTTGGAATATTGCAGGGTTGGAGAATAAAATGAACAACCCTGAATGGGGCAAATTTATAGACGAACATAAAATATGTCTTTTCCAAGAAACATGGGCATTGGAGCCCAAATACAGAATTGGTTACAAAAGTTACTGGGTCCCAGCAACTAAGGTGAATTCAGGGAGACCCTCAGGTGGCCTGCTTATATGGCTCAGCTGTTCCTTTAAATGTCGGATTGAAACAATTGACTTGGGCTGCCCTGATTTAATGGGTTTATCAATACCATCCCTTAGCGAGAAACCACTTTTAATAATCAATATTTATAATAGGAGCCTGGGTAGCAAATACGAGTCCGACACATTTACTATTTTGGACAGCTTTCTTTCTTGTAAATCACCTTCTCACTTTATTCTTATTGCTGGAGATTTTAATGTTACTTTTGAACCCTACTCGCTGGCCCAGGAACTATACAAAGAAGAAGACGCCTATTGGGGTATCCCTCAACTGGTATCAAGCAAAAGACCAAAAATAAATAGATTAACACATCAGGTTGTGGATATTACACTGGCACATGGCCTGCGGGCTTGCAATGGTCGTTCCCGCTCAGACCCTAATCTTCACCCTACATTCAGGCGCGGGGCACAGATGAGCCAGATAGACTATATTTTGCTTGATATCCGCTTGTGGGGCTATATGGCTGACATGAACATTGTAGAACATGAGGAAAGTGACCATGAACCATTGATTCTAACTCTTAGGAACCTATTACCCCTACTTGAAGTCTCCTGTTCCAAGACTCACGAACAACAGCTTGCACTGACCAACAATAGACAAAATGTTAGATGGGAATCCCTAAACACCGACACAGCCACCTTGGCATCTGCGTACAGGCAGTTTGCTGATCATATGGATCGTATATCTCAGTGTTTAGAAGATAGTGGTGGGCTTATAGTAGCCCACACACAATTTTTTAATTCCCTAAAAAATCTTTTTACCAAAGAGTCTGCAAAAGAAGTCAAAAAGAAGTGTAACGCAAGGTGGTTCAACGCCGCATGCAGGGAAGCACAGCACAAACTGCTGAGAGCTTTAAGAGGAGGCCAGTCAGATCATATAAGGGAAGCCAGGAAAGATTATAAACAGGAACAAGGTAGAGCCCGTAGGACATGGGATGAATCTAGATGGGTCTCCCTCCTGGAGTCTGCTAAAATAAATGACACCTCGAAATTTTGGAAATTGGTGGCTGATGCCAGCGAAGAACCTAATTGTTCGCCTGGTGCCTCAATACTCCCTGTAGAGTGGACAGATCATTTTTCCCGATTATATTCTGGGATCACTGGTGTTACTTCCAGGGAACTGACCCATACCATGATTATTGAGACCCCCAAAATTTAATTTACCCTGGCAGAAACTAAGGCTGCGATCGCTTCATTGAAATGGGGAAAGGCCCCCGGCCTTGATAAAATACCAGGCGATTTATACAAGACAAACCCAGATATATGGGCCCCATATCTGAACCTCATTTCCAATGCGGTAACTGCAGGAGCACCTGTCCCGAGCTCCTGGATGGGAGCAGAGATAGTTCCCATCTTTAAGAAAGGTAACCCCTCTAACCCTGTTAACTACCGCCCAATCTCCTTACTCGACAACTTCCAAAAACTTTTTGCAAAGCAAATTTTGTCCCGTCTAGAAGAATGGATTCTGGAAACCAATGCCATTTCTGATTTGCAAGCAGGGTTCAGGCCAGCAGTCAGTACCGTAGATCAGGTGCTAAGATTTTTAACAATAAAATGGAAGACTGTGGAAGTAGGAGGGGGTAACCTTTTTGTAGTCTTTATTGATCTTAGAGCCGCGTTCGATTTGGTCCCTAGAAACCAGTTATGGCTGACACTAGCCAATATGGGTGTCCCACATGGCCTTCTGAAACTTATCACCCGACTACACGAGAATACTTATGCCCAAATTAGGAGCGGCAAGAATGGTGATCTAACAGAATCAGTGGCTATTGAGAGGGGAGTCAGACAGGGGTGTGTTTTGGCCCCAACCCTTTTTCTTTTATACATAAATAATTGTATTAAGTATTTAGTAAATTGCACTAATGATTCCCCAAAGTTGGCCGGGACCAAAGTTCCATCCTTACTTTATGCAGATGACACTATTCTCCTGTCTAAATCACCCATGGGAATCCAGAATCTGGTTAACCAGTTCGGTGTATTTTGCAGAGATTACGGTTTAGACATAAATCTTAAGAAAACTAAACTCATGATATACAGTGCCCCGAACAAGAAGCTTAGAGCAAATATAAAGATGGATTCAATTCTTTTGGAGAGGGTAATGGAATACGATTATTTGGGCATCAGACTATCTGATAAGGGCAGCTGGGATCCAGCTATAAGGAAAGGGGCATTAACAATCAGCCAAAGATGTGGAGTGATAGGACGTAAAGCTAGCGCTGTAACAAGCCCCCCTCTGACCCTCATCTCTGAAATATATAAAGCTCAAATCCGTGCCGCGGCCTTATATGGAGCGGAACTTTGGGGATCTCACAGACAAATGAACACTCTTCAAATCAAAGAAAATAATTTCCTTAGACACATATCCAGACTAGGGAAGGGCACACCGATGCTCCCCCTAAGACTGGACCTGGGTCTAAATAGTATTAAAGATACAGCATACTTAAGACCACTTCTGTACTGGGTCAGACTATGGAAAACGGATGAACTCGAACTCTTCAGGTCAGCAGTTAAAGAACTATTGCCACCTTACTATGGATGGGAAAAAGTACGGTGGCTAAGGGAGATGAAAGCGGCTTGGGTTAAACTGAATTTATCCCATTATTGGGAGAATCCCGAGATGATTCCTGGTAACGCTAAACGCCTGATCAAAGACCGTTATTGGGAAAAGATCTATGAGGAATCTCTCGGCTCAAATGGGTTAGGTCGGCTGACAGCAGAGTTTCTGCTGGTTAAGCACGAACCTATGCCTGAAAGCTTCCTGGATCTCCCTATACCAGCCCGTGCTCGCTCTTTATTACTTCAGTTCAGATATGGAACATTGGCAGTCAACAGCTTCACGGCTTGCTGGTCGACTAATAGCTCCTTATCTGACAAATGCATAAACTGCCATCTATGCAAGGAAACCTCTGAGCATGTCCTATTTTTCTGTCCTCTGCACAAATGCCCTCGAGGGAAGTGGATTACCCCTCTGTGCAAAACACTGTTACCACAAAACCGTAACAGTGTATATGAAAAATATGCAAATATGATACTTCCATGCTGATAGTGAGTTCTGTTTCTAAATATCTGGCAGCAGCATGGAAAATCCGCAGTAGGATCACTATAGATCTTAATCCACCGGTTGAAGAACGGTCTAGAAGTTAGCAAATTAGTACCCTGTTATATCAGTCTGGGATTTTAAACAAAACTATTAGTGCGACCTATCAAGGATAAAAGATTGTATCCCCGAGCACGCTGTCTAGTGGGTTACCCCAACTGAAGCGACCTATAGCTCCTCAGAATATATAATTTTATAAATGGCAAGATGCAATTTATTTGATCAACTTATTAAATAGAACTGATTAACTTAGGGCATCATTTTCCACTGGTTGACTTTTAATTTTTGCTAATAGGAGCTATTGTATGTAGTTTTTATGTTTTATTTTATGTATAAACCCGTTTTAGAATGGTTTTTATGCTTTTAACAACTGATTAGTATCATTTTAGCATTCAGCGTCTTTTATAGGGTAAGATCCAGAGACTATTTTGAGAGTTTTGTCTTAATTATTTATGAAACTTTTTATGTAGTTTTATGAACTTTTTTTTTTCTTTTTTTTTTCTCTCTGTATTAATTGCCAATGTCTTTTTATTTTTATTTTTTATTATGCAATGGTTTATGGCTTTTATCCTTTTGTATGTATGATTACTTTTAACTTCTCAAATGGTCCACATCTGGACCGAATAAACTATTGATTGATTGGGTAGCAAGCTACTCCATAGGTTGCGCTTGGTTGGAAGTGTGTGGGTTTGTTGTGTAGCCAAAGTGGGAGGCATTTTGGTGGTGTGCATGGTGACCAGAGCAGTGATTCTATGTTGTTGCGCTTCAGAATGCGGTGGAGTAAAAAGGAACGAGAGGCCAAATGTTTAAGCTTTACAGTTTTTCTCTATTTTTTTTAAATGGCATGGTATTCAAGTCTGGTATAGGCAAAAAGAGTTTGGGTATCATGCCTGATGCTGAGTATCTTGGTCTTTGCATTTCACTGGAATTGTATAGCTACACTTGGTTCACGTGGATCAAAGGAAAGTCAGTGACAGGTGATGGTGCCCACTAGTTTTGTGATGGAGATTTTGTTGCTTGCTCTTGACTAGTGAATGCTTATCTGATGTAGAAAATATAGGTCTTCCTCAATTTCAGGTGGTCTTGGATGTTTCTTGCCTTTACAAGGAGGAAAATCCTGTATGTTGCCGAGGTGCCAAAGATGCACGCCTTCTTCTGAATGGCTTGGTTGACTGCACTGCCAGCCAAGAACAAAAGGGTTTTCTTCGGTGCATATGTAGGAAGTGTTTCTTGAATGAAATTTGGAACTGTGCTGTAGATGACCATGTGGATAATGCAGATTGGGATGAAGGAGGAGCTTCTGACCAAGGGTAGCTGGTGACGCACTTGTAGGGTAGCTTGATATGCCTCATAGGTAACATAGCTTAAGAGCTTTCTTGTGTCTGCACTTTAGATTGTTGGCGGAACCCTATGTAAATTCTTTTTAGGTACAGTTTAGGTACTGGTGAGACATAAGAGTGATGGATGCCTCTAGCTTCTGTGGGAGAACTAAAATATGGACAGAATACCAAAGAATTCAGTGTTGTGTAAATGGCTTCTTTTGACTCTGATCCCTTGGAGGATAAGTAATATTTAGGAGCCTAGTCTCAATTTCAGATATCTTACATCTGTACATATTAACAGTGGTCTGCATATTACCTGTCGCCAGATGGTTGTAGGCTAATAAATATTCTATTCTCCACAGTTTAGGGTCTCGATTTGTGATCTGTCAAGTTCAGCTGGCTGATTAGCATCATTGGTCAACAGCTTGGAGGCAAGTGTGCAATCCTAAAGTATCAAATTATTGCAGGTTTTCAGCTTCAGCATGATCTGCCTGTTGTCAATGTAGCTGGAGCACTCTAGGACAAGGATTCGATGTGGTCTAGAGCAGGCTGAGGTGGACATTGGAGAGGAGAAGTAAGATGACTGATCCTTGAGGAAGGCCACATTCATGGCTGACACTGGTGAGAGTTAGGATGGTTGTGCTGATGCCAAGTCCGTTTAGACGGATTAGGAGAGTGTGGTGATGGACTGTGTCTAACAGGTCAATCAGTAGCAGTGCACCACATCCATTTCTGTCCTCAGTTGTCTTCAGGGCATACCAGAAATATATCAGGACAGGTTCAGTGCGTCTTCCAGGGAGGAAGACTATTTCATAGTTTGAGAACAGATTATTTATTTTTATTAAGTCAGAGTTCTGAGAAATCACTGCTCTTTCAAAAGGTTTTCCAGAGATCAAGACAATGGAGATCATTCAGTAGTTGATGGGGGTGCTGGATAGAGTTTCTTCTTGACATGTGATTTAATGGACAAGTTACTTACTGTTAGTAATGCCTTATCTGGTAGAGACAATATCTAGTTGCAGGTTCCTTACCTTAGAACTTCCCACATGCGTCAATCTGGATCTGAGATTTTTCCCCAAGCGCCATTAGGTGGTGTTGATTTGCTCTGCGTCAGGCGTCGTTTCTGGATATGACTTTGTGGGTCCTATTAAGGAGCCACCCAGGCGCACTCATGTCAGTTTCTTTTCACAACTTTCTACGGCAGAAGTGCAGAGCCATAAGGAAACTGACTACTGCTGCATCAAAATTAATGCCCTGAAGGGAGGTCCCCCGTCCCTGGAAATCAGTTCGCAGAGTGGGTAAGATGGGTGGGTCAGTAAGAAATCTGCAACTAGATATTGTCTCTACTAGATAAGGTATTACCAAAGGTAAGTAACTTGTCAATCTGATAGAGACATCTAGTTGCAGATTCCTACCTTAGAATAGATAGACAAGCAATACAATTCCCAGAGGTGGGTCTGCGAACAAAGATCATACTGCAGGACTAAACGAACAAGTTACTTACCTTTGCTAATAAATTATCTGGTAGAGACATACTCTAGTTCCAGATTCCTTACCTTTGAATTTCCCTCAGCAGTCAGACTGGATCCCAAGATTTTCCTTCAAGCCGTACCCTTGCGATCCGTCAGGTGGCGTAAGTCGAATCCGCGCCTGTTGTTGGCTTTGTGGTCTCTGTGATGGCGGCGCATTCGTATAAAGATGCCATCGCGGTGTGCTAGCATCAGTTTCTTTTCACGACTTTCCATGTCAGAAGCGCAGAGCCATGAAGAACACTGAGACTGGTGCACCAGAACAAGGGCCCTGAAAGGAAGTCCCTGTCCCTAGAAATTAGTTCGCAGAGAGGGGATGATGGGTGGGTCGGTAAGGAATCTGCAACTAGAATATGTCTCTATCAGATAATTAATTACCAAAGGTAAGTAACTTGTTTATTTAACAGAGACTTCTAGTTGAAGATTCCTTACCCTTGAATAGCTACCCAAGCAATACTGAACCTGGAGATGGGTCTGCGAATCAAGGTCATACTAAGAAGTACTGTAGAACCGAACGGCCAAAGCAGCCGTCACTGCAGACCTGACAGCCCAGGCAGTAGTGTTTAGTGAATGTGTGCGTGGACGCCAATGTTGCTGCCTGGAAGATGTCTAGGACTGGAACTCTGCGTGCTAACGCAGTGGTTGTGGCAGTTGCTCTGGTACAGTGAGCATGCAAACCCTCAGGAGGTTACTTCTTAGCCAAAGCATAGCACATTTTGATGCAGAGAACAACCCAAGCTAGAGATGGTCCTTTTCGCACCACCCAACCTTTCTTCGCATCCATATAACCAACAATCAGTTGCTCGGCCACCCAAAGTCTTTGGTACAACTGAGGTAGAAGGCCAATGCTCTTTTTGGATCCAGGCGGTGGTCTCTCCTCTTCACGAGAAGGACGTGGGGTGTGTAAAAAGTAGGCAAGGTGATGGATTGGCCAACATGAAAGGGCATGACCACTTTAGAGAGGAAAGAGGCCCTGGTACGAAGCACCACTTTGTCAGAATGGACAGAGATAAAGGGTGGCTTCGAAGAAAAAGCTTGCAGCTCACTCACTCTACGAGCAGAGATGATGGCTACAAGAAAGGATGTCTTTAAAGTGAGAAACCGAGGAGGACAATTATGAAGGGGATCAAAGAGAGCACACTTCAGGTAAATGAGTACAAAGTCCAACTGGGGCATTATGAACAGGGTAGGTAGAAACATGTGGATAAGACCCTTGAGGAACCTCCCAACAATGGGAGATTTAAACAAGGAGGTCTGATCTGGTAGTCTGAGGAAAGCAGAGATGGTAGACCGATAACCTTTAACAGTGCCCAAAGCAAAGCCCTGCTGGGCAAGTGAGAGTACAATCCAAAGAACCTCAGACAAAGGTGCAGAAAGGGGATCAACAGACTTGTTTATATACCATGCCACAAATTTGTTCAATGACTGCTGTATACCATTTTAATGGAGGGACGTCTGGCTGCCAAGATAACATTACAGGCTTCAGCAGGAAAAACAGCTGACATTGCACGTTCTCTGCAGAGGAACCAGATCTAACCAAGGCTCTCCCCAGTGCTGAAAGAGACCTTGTGCCACCTCCAGATGGCGACAGCATTTGAGATCGACCGTGTATTGACGGCTGAGTTTGTCCGCTCTGACATTCAGAGAGCCCGCCAGATGTTGAACCACCAGGGACATGCCCTGGCATTCGAGCTATGAAGAGGAAGATGCCTGGATGACCAAATTCTCAGGCATGGGATGTTGGGTCAGTAATTCAGGGTTGTTAGGCGCAGCCAATTGGCGGCGGGCAATTGTCCTGTTGTCAGGAGCCCCTGTGCTGAGTTTACACCACATCCCCAGCTGGAAATCAGTGCAGGATTCATTAAAGGGCAAAAGGGGTTCAGACGCGGAAGCACCTTACTGAAGCACTTCAGTCAAGAGGTTAGTCCTGACAGCCACCAAAGGCAGCTCCAGGCCCAGGGCCTCGGCCACTCTTCTCACCACAATTAAATATTGGGCTCCCTCCTCTGTAGCCACAGGAGGGGGAGAAAGCATGCCAGCATCAGGGGACATGTCAAGACCACTGGCTTCGCCCAATTCCTAGGCCCAGACCATTTCAGGATCTTCTAGCTGGAATTCCAAAGGGTCCAGCGACCCCTCCATATTCTAACCGTATCCACAGCCTTAAGGGTCAGGATCCAATCTGGGGAACATAGTCCCTTTCCAAGACGAAACCTGCCTCGAGCAACATAGTTCTGGCTCCGGATTGGAGTCGGGAATGGGTGTGGGATCGAAGTTGATCACGGGCCAACTGTCATCGGAAGCATCAACATCATTACTGGCTCCTGGGAAGGTTGCGATGGCATGACGGGCACCGGTAAGGATCTGGCAACAGATCCTGGGGTGCATTCTGGAACGGAAGCCACCAGTGCAGAGCAGCTACAGGGAGTCGAGCGCCGGGCCACCATGAGCTTTAGAGACCACTCCCTCAAAGCCTTCGGGTTCATGGCACTCTCAGCACGACTATATATGACAGCGATGCCATCACTGCAACCACAACGGCAACGACGGACGCGGAGTCGACTGATGCCACCTGACGGCATGCAAGGGTACTGCTCGAAGAAAAGTCTCCAGATCCAGTGCGACGCCTGGGGCAAAGTCTAAGGTAAGCAATCTGCAACTAGAAGCCTCTATCAAATGGGCAAAGTACCCATCCCTCCGGACAGGACTGTCCAGGCCAGGTGTCTCCAACCGGTCGATTGCAAGCTACCAGTAAGTCCCAGTCACCTTCAGAGTAGCTCGCCTTGAGTTCATTTTTAAATAAGCACAGGGTCACATTTTTCTTTTAAAGTTAAGGGAAGGTTGTGTTTACTTTACATTATTACCATCAGGCTGCAGATAGCAGGGCCTGATATTGAGCAGTGCTCAGTCAGATTTATGGGCCAGGCTGGGGCACAGAAGTGAAGAACTGAAGTATTTAACTCTGAAATAAAAGTCCTTTTAGACTCAGTATTTGAGAGTATGAGAACAAAATGATGTTTCTGAATGCTATTAAATTAAAATAAAAAGTTACCTTTTCAAAATGTCACATTTACAAGCAGCTGGCCTTTTGCCCCCAGTGGCCAGCAGACAATGTGCCATATTTATAACTAAAAAGTAGAAATTTCTTAATAAATGGCAAAACTGTGAAACATGTATCTTCACTTAAAAGTCCTCCTTTTCTATTATAAATATGGCATCATGTCTACAGGTCACTGGGAGCAAGATGACTGGTGTTTGTAAATGTGACACTTTGAAATGGTAGAAAATTTAAATGATGAGTTTTATGGAATCCATAAACAATGTTAACTCTTCAGTTTCATTTTATCGACAAAGTGCCATATTTATAATTGAAAAATAGTGATTATTTTAAGTGGGAGAAATTTAAAGTGCAGAAATGTTTTCCATATTCTGAACATTTTTGCAGAACATCTTTCTGCCCTTTAAATTTCTCACAATTAAAAAATGGCTGTATGTTTGTGGTATACATCTAATGGTGCAACATATGGTGAAAGGTATGCCATGTGCCACAAGCACATACAACACAGTCTCTCAGTCACCTGTATGCATATATCCCATTCATACGCACACATGCACATACCTCCCCAAGGACCATGCTCTCACTTGACACACATGGCAACCCTGTCATAGTGCACCTAGTCAAAGTATTTTGTTAAATCCATATTATCTGGCTCTATGGACATTAGACTTAGTCAATTAAGCTGGGCATGGGTGCGTCTGGTAACAATGTGCGAGTTGCTAAGTCTTCAGTAGCTCTCGATGATTTTCACTGAGAAGTGGATCTCACTACAAAAAAGGTTGGAGACCCCTGGACCAGGCAGTAGTTATTGGTTAACTTCGTAAAGATGCCCACATTGCCGCCTGACAGATGTGAACTCCGCATGCTAATGCAGTAGTCACAGCCGTAGCTCTGGTAGAACAAGCATGCAAACCTTCATGTAGTTGCTTCTTGGCCTGTGTGAAGCATATTTTAATGCAGAGTATGACCCATCAGGAGATGGTTCGCTTCTGCACTGCTCAGCCTTTCTTCACACCCACATAACCGACAAAGAGATGATAATTCACCCAGAACTCTTTTGTTCGCTCATGGTAGAACGCCAACGCTCTTTCTGGGTCCAGGCGGTGGAGTCTCTTTTCTTCTTTAGAAGGAAAAAAGTGTGTGCAAAAAGTAGGCAAAATGATGGATTGGCCCACATGAAAGGTCATGACCACTTTTGGCAAAAAGAAAGGCTTAGTGCAAAGCACCACACTGTCAAGATAGATGGAAAGGTGGGGAGTCTTAGATGACAATGACTGCAGCTCACTCACCCTGCGGGAAAATGTAATGCCCACAAAGAAAGCGGTTTTCAAAGTGAGAAGCCTGAGAGGACAATTGTGGAGAGGCTCAAAAGGAGCGTACATCACAAATGTCAAAACCAAATTTAAATCCCATTGGGGCATAATGAATGGGGATGGAGGAAACATATAATTAAGACCTTTAAGGAATCTAGTAACAATAGGAGACTTAAACAAAGAAGGTTGATAAGGCAACCTCAAAGAGCCCTCCAGATGTTGAACCAACAGGAATATGCCCTTTTGTTCCAGCCATGTCCAGAGGCACGGAGCCTCCTGACAAAGGGTCCACGACCCCACTCTGCCCTGCTTGTTGAAGTACCACATGGCGGTGGTGTTGCCTGTGAACACCTGCACACGTTGTATTGAGGACCATTACTTTCTAGTAAGTTACAGTGTCTCCTTTACCTCACACTTGTAAATGATTTGAAGTTGCATTCCAATACACTTCAGTTTTAAACATTATTAGTAAGAATGCAAAGTAGAAAAAGAAAGACAGGTATATATAAAAGCAAACAAATGCTGCTTCTTAAATTAGGTTCTAAACATAAAAATTTGCAACTGATCACATACCAACTTTAAGCCAAGATCTAAGTGGTGTACAAAGGTGAAACCAAAGGACAGTTGTCCAGGAGAAGAAGCAGCATTTGGCACCTTGCAGAGACAATAAACGTACTTTACCAGAATTTAACTATGTTACTTTGGTGATTCCAACACAAATTTACACTAAAAGGTCAATAATTTCTTGGTTATTCTCACCCATTCCAATTCAAGATATGCATATACCCCACACTCATCTATCTCACGTTAAGCAATCCAAGTTATTTTTAAATACTCTTTAAAACAATGAGAGACTCAAAGACACAACAGATACAAATTACCAATATTAGGCTTTGTTAAGCTTCATTTTTTAACTGTTTGGATTTGATTCACTTTATATTTTTTATTATAAATGAACAAGGGCAGCGTATGTAAGGTATAAGGTGCAAGTTACATAGTACCTGAGAAAGTGAATGCTAATAAATTTGATCTAAAGCTGCAATGATGCATAACACGCTTTATTAGTAATTAAATGAAAAGAAAAGAAACAAATAATTTTAACAGTGGCACTTAATATGTATGTTAAAATTCAGCGAATGTGGCTACACCACCATAATGTGGAGTGCAGCTTTGCAAGTGCCACCCTCACTTTACAACTGTAAGCCATTTCCTAAAACTAATGAAAAAACATTTAAAAGACATTTTAGGTTGGCAGTTTTCTGGATTAAATCAAAGAACAGACTTTCAAATGACTGTCAGAGATAAGTCAGACTCACAATATTTGAAGATGGAGGTGTGTCCACAAAAGAAACTTTCTTATCAGTTGAAGCAGGCCTCTGTCTGGGCTTTGGTTGGGGTGTCTAGGAGAAAAAATATATATAATTGTGTTATTGTGAGCTCTCATACTGTAGCCCACATAAAGTGCTATATTTTTGGTTTCTAAAAACCTGAAAACTATATTCCTGGACATATGACTACAAGCAAACACAAACGTCGAATCACTCTCTGGGAGCAACACTCTGAGCATTTGAGCTTTGTTCAGAGCAAAACTCAAAAAATGGGTGGATATAAGCAATCTGGAAGAAAAATGAATGAAGTTGGAAAAATACTGAAGCTGGTAGCGGCTCTGTTTTCAAAATATTATGTGGGGCACACTGGGAAACGGAAACGGACATCATATGCCTTTTGAAGCAATTTGTGATCTAAGTGATGGGGACCAAGTGAACAGTTTCACCACTTATGTATAGAGCGGGGGTTCTTCAAACAATGAGAGGTAACCCAGGTAAGGCGAGGATGTGAAATGAATTCAATGTCTATGGGTGGGAAAAATTGACAATTTGTAGATCTTTTTGTATGTTCTATGAGATTAAAGTATTCTTAGTGACTTATGAAAATTTCTGTAGGCTTTGCACAATGAGAAAGCTAAGCCACTAAAAGGGTTCTTGAAATTAGAAGCACTGTATATTTATTTGGATGATGCTGGAAGACAGAATAACTGTAGCGTTGATTTGAGTAATAAACAAGAGTATCATTAATATTTAATTTAGATCGATCAAGACAGAGAACCTGACTTATCATTTGTAGGATTGGTAGGATATGTGGCTGAGTAGCTTATTAATAAACTGGACAGTTTTTGGATTCTACAAACATGTATTCTTTTCCTAATACAGCTGGAATGTTGAAAATACGTAATTGCTTACAAGTAGGTGTTAAAAATGGGGTTTCTAGTTGGCAGTGGTTAGCACCCTGTCCAAGTAGGGATCCTCACTGCAGCCTGGGTAAGGGAGTCACACATGTAAAATAACCTCTGCTCACCCCCCCTTGGTAGGTTGGCACGAGCAGTCAGGCTTATTTCAGAGGCAATGTGTAAAGTATTTGTATGTGTGTTTCTATGTACGTACACACACACACACACACACACACACACACAGTGAAACTACCACAAAAGTACTCTGCACCAGTTTAGAAAAATAGCCAATATTTATCTGAGTAAAACAAGATCAAAATGGCAAAAATCCATCATACACAATCAAAGATACACATTTTTAAAGATTTAGGGGGTCATTACAACCTCGGCGGTCTTTTAACAAGACCGCCGAGGGACCGCTGTGCGGAAGACCGCCAGTAGTGGCGGTTTGCCGCTCGGCGTATTATGACTGTTGGCTGCTCTCCGTCCTTTTTCCGAAGGAGAGCCGCCAACAGCCATACTGGCGGGCGGCGAGGAAGTGGAGGTTGCTCCACCGCCACGCCAACAGAACACCGCCCAGCGAATCACGTCCTGTGATTCGGCGCGGCGGTGTTCTGTTGGTGTTGTGGTGTCGGCGGAGCAGCCCCATGGCTCCCATCCCCTCCCAGAGGATCGACGGAACAGGTAAGTTGATCGTCCGTTAGGGGAGGGGGGGTGTTGTGTGGGTGCATGGGGGTGTGCGTCTGTGTATGTAGAAGGGGTGTGTGAGTGCATGTATGCTTGCGGGTGTGTTGCGTGTTTTGGGAATGAGTGCGTGTATGTCTGTATGTATGTCTGTATATGGGTGTGCGTGTCTGACTGAGTGTGGATGTAGGCATGTATGTCGGTGTGTGTGCGTGTGTGTGTTGGTGGTACCTGCGTGCGTGTCGTGTGTGTTTGAGTTATGTGATGTTGGGGGTCGGGGTGGGGAGGGGGGCCCTGCCACCTTTGGGGGTGGAAGGGGTGGTGGGGGGTGTAGGGGAGGGAGTCGGGGTGGGGATGGGGGAGACCCCTATCAGTGCCAGGGAAGGAATTCCCTGGCACTGATAGTGCTTACCGCCATGGATTTCATGGCGGTTCCTACCGCTGGAAATCCACGGTGGTAAGCCGGGTCAAAATACCGGCGGCGGTATTGTGACGCCCGCCGGGCTGGAGACCCAGGTCTCCAGCCCATCGGTCGTCTCCGCACTGGCGGGCGGAACGGAAAAGCAGCGGATGCCCATGGCAGTAACCGCCATGGTCATAATACAAAAATAAAGACCGCCAGCCTGTTGGCGGTCTTACTGCCGCTTTAACATCGTCCGCCAGGGTTGTAATGACCCCCTCAATCTCAGTATAGCACTTAGAAAAATAATAGCTTCAACTGGGACTATCACGACGTCTTGAGAGAGTCATTCCAAACAGTCTGATGCCACTCACAAGGGAGTACGGGCCGGCCATGGAGTTACAAGGACCCCAGGTACAGCACCTTTGAAAACAATGAAACAAAGGTGTTGCATGGAGTCGGGGAGGTGCGGCATCGATGGAGCGGGTGCAGCGTCGGTTCCTTACTGCTACCCGGGAGGTGAGGCGTTGGTTCCTTACTGCAAGGCCAGGGGAGGGGAGGCATTGGTTCCTAACGGTTGCAGGGGAGGTGATGCGGTGTCAGTGGCGAGGAATGGGTTCCTTAAGATCCGGTGGGGTCGATCAGTCCAGCAGGTCAAAATGCGATGAGGCGACCTCTCAGGGTCGCGGTCACACCACAGGACCAAAGGCACCTTGGCGGAGTCGGGTGTCACAGAAGTCGGTAAAATAGCACTCAGGGCCCACGATGCTGCAGGACTTCAGAGGAACTGCGGCAGCTGCGGGCCAGCTCCGTTGAGTCTGCGGTGTCAGTCGCGCTTGTTGCACTTCAGCGGGAATAGCAGCTTCGGATGCAGGCAGCAGCACAGTGTCAGGCAGGGGCGCCAGTTCTGCAGTCACCTGGAGTCGATGTGCCTGGTTCTTCTTGTTTTTAGGCCAGCTTTCACTCCCAAGGGCCAAATAACTGGAGTGAGCACCACTTGGCAAATCAGGGTCCTCAGCAAGAGAACCCAGAGGCTGGCAGGGTAAGTCTTTGATATCCCTGAGACTTCTTAACAGGAGGTAAACTCAGTCCAGGCCCTTGGAGAAACTTAACAAGTAGGATGCACAGCAAAGTCCAGTATTTGTCCTCTCCAAAGCAGAAGCTGAAACTGCAGGCCAACCCAGCAAAGCACACACAGCAAAGGGGCAGTACTCACACCTCACTGCTCTTCATCTCTTCTCTTTGCAAACTGCCCTCTTGTTCCACAAGTGTTCTGAAATTGTGGGGTCAGCAGTCCAATACTTATACTCATGTTTGCCTTTTAAGTAGGCAAACTTCAAAGGAAAGTCTTTGTAGTGCACAAGACAATGCCTTTCCTGCCCTGGTCCCCAACACACTATAGGAGGTTAGAAGACTGCATTGTGTAAGGATAGGCACTTCTCTATTCAGGTGCAAGTGTCAGCTCCCCCCCCCAACTCTAGCCCAGGAAGATCCATCATGATATGAAGGGCACACTTCAGCTCCCTTTGTGTGACTGTCTAGAGTGAATTCACAAATAGCCCAACTGTCAGTCCGACCCAGACATGTATTCAGCAGCCATGTAGTGGCACAAAACAGTTAATCAAGAAAATTCCCACTTTCTAAAAGTGGCATTTTCAAACTTAGAATCTAAAAACTAACTTCACCAAAAGATGTATTTTTAAGTTCTGAGTTCAGAGACCCCATACTCCAAATCTCTATCTGCCCCCAAAGGCAAATTACATATTAAAAGATATTTCAAGGCAATCCCCTGGTTAACCTATGGAAAAGATAGGCCTTGCAATAGTGAAGAACGAGTTACTTACCTTCTCTAACGCATTATCTGGTAGAGACTCTATCTAGCTGCAGATTCCTTGCCATGCATGGCGTTGTTGGAGCCATCTGTGATGTCATGGTTGCCTATAAAGGCACCACCCAGGCACGCTTATGTCATTTTCTTTTCCACTAACTTCCATGCCAGAAGCGCAGAACCATGAAAAAAACTAACAGCTTGTCTGTGCAAAAACTAGGGCCCTGAAAGGGACACTCCCTGACCCTTTTAGACTTGTCCACAGAGCGGGGAGGCATGGGTGGGTGTAGGGAATCTGCAGCTAGATAGTCTCTACCAGATAATGCATTATCAAAGGTAAGTAACTTGTTCATCTGACAGAGACTTCTAGCTGTAGATTCCTTACCTTAGAATAGATATCTAAGCCATAACCTCCTGGTGGTGGGCTGCAAACACATCTTCTTCACAGATCCTGCAGGACTGAACAGGCAAAGTGCCCATCTCTACGGACCTGACTGTCCAGGCAGTAGTGTCTTGCGAACTTGTGCAAGGATGATCACTGACAGATATCCAGGACTGGAACAGCTCATGCTAGAGCAGTGGTAGCGGCCTTGTCCCTGGTGGAATAAGCACTCAAGCCCTCAGGAGGCTGCTTCTTGGCCAGTGCGTAGCAGATCTTAAGTCAGAGAACAAACTAGCACAAAATGGGTCGTTTCTGCACTGCCCAACCCTTCTTTGCTCCCATGTACCCCACAAAGAGTTGGTCATCCACCCGGAACTCTTCTGTGCTGTCAAGGTAGAATGACAACGTGCTTTTTGGGTCCAGCCGGTGGAGTCGCTCCTCTTCTTTAGGGGGACGCAGTGGAGCAAAGAACACGGGCAGGGTCATGTTTTGACCCAGGTGAAATGGAGTCACCACCTTGTGTATGAAAGAGGCACAAGTCTGAATAACACCTTGTTCGGAAACATGATGAAATATGGCAGCTTAGATGAAAGAGCCTGCATCTCTCTCATCCTCCTGGCAGATGTTATTGTCACTAAGAAGGCTGCCTTGAAGGTGAGCAGCTGGAGGGGACAGTTGTGTAAGGGCTCAAAGGGAGCACCACATGAGAAATATGAGAACTAGATTTAAGTCCCACTGCGGGATAACAAAGGGCGTATTGGGGAACATATGTACAAGCCCTTTGAGAAATCTATGTACAACAGGGGATTTGAATAATGATGGCTGATCAGGCAGTCGAAGGTACGCCGATAAGATGGAATGATAGCCTTTGAGAGTGCCCAAGGCAGAACCCTGTTGGGCAAGGGATAAGATAAAGAGAAGAAAGTCAGAGAGAGAAGCAGAAAGAGGATCAATAGATCTTTCTGTACAATAATTTACAAAACAATTCCAACGGCAGGTGTATACCATCTTAGTGGAGGTACGCCTGGCAGCTAGAATAACTTTACAGACTTAGGGAGGAAGGTCAAAGCCTGTCAACTGTCACCGCTCAATCTCCACGCATGAAGGCGCAGAGTTGACAGGTTCGGGTGGAGAACCTTCCCCTGCTGCTGTGACAGAAGATCTTCCCAAAGGGGCAGCCTGATTGGAGGATCGATGCCCTTCTTCAGAAGCTCAGGATATCAGATTCTCCCTGCCCAGTTTGGAGCCACCGGGATTACTTGGGCCCGGTCGTTCCTGATCTTCATGAGAACACGGGACCTGTGGCAGCACCTGTGCAACCCTGTCCCATAAAGTATGGGTGTAATGGCCCAAAAGGCATGGGGCGTTCAATAACAGCAATGCCAGGCTGGAGGAAGAAAATATCCTCTTCCCAAGCTGATTCCCTATCCAGAGGTGCGGAAGGGAATGCACCTGGGGACGTCGAGGCTTGGATAACCAAGCTCTCACGGGTAGGGTGTTGCATAAGGAACACTGGGTAAATAGAGGCTGGTCTATGGCGGCGAGTGATTGTCCTGTTGACAGGAGCCCCTTTGCTGGGTTTGGACCAAGTCCCCAGTAGGACATCAGTGAAGGCTTCATTAAAGGGCAAAAGGGGTTCAGAAGAAGAAGCCCCAGGATAAAGCACCTCAGTCGAAATATTAGTCCTGACTGCTGCCGAAGGCAGCTTGAGGTCCAGGACCCCGGCCGCTCTTCGCACCTCTATGGAGTAGGGCACTCTTTCTTCTGTACCCAGGGTAGGGGGAGAAAGCATGCCAGTGTCAGGGGAAGTGTCCAGATCACTGGCCCCACCCAAGTCCATACGCCAGTCATAGGGTCTCCAAGATGGTATTCTAAAGGGTCCAGTGACCCCTCCCTATTGCCACCATAACCCAACCAATAAGAATAAGGTTCAGGATCCAACCTAGGGAGCAAGGTCTCAGAAGTCAGAATTGGAGTCGCAAGACATCGGTCTGGCTCCGTATCGGAGTCTGGAATGAGGAAAGGGTCAACACCGACCGTGGGCACGGATGGTGCCAGGAGCATCAACGTCTAAACCGTCCTCGGGGAGGTCGAGATGGAACGGATCCCTGAGTGCACCCCCGGATCCGAGGCCAAAGCTCCCGACTCTGCAGGGCCCGAAGGCACTCCTGTGGAGTCGGACTGCTCGAATATGAGGTACATGGCCTCATAGGACTCACGTTGTTGGGCCGGGGTGGCTCCGGCTCCCGTAAACTTGGGGAGACGCGGAGCCGACCGGGAAGCAGGCTCCGAGGATGGATGCCTTGTAGGAGTCTGGCTCTCTATATAATGTACAAAAATGATGTGCACTGTGCAGAGAGTCCAAGCAACCCCACCTTGGTTTACAGAGGTAAAAACTAGAGGTGAAATATATGGCGGTTCAACAAAAACAAGGCAGTGTAGTGGGTGGCCATGCAAGATTACATGATGGAACAGCTAGTTGAGTCATGGTGCAGCAAAATTATGGCAGCATTTGAGGTGCCTAAGTAGCACCAAAAACTACATTCTGGTTGCTTATGTTAGGATGGACAAAACACTAGACTACTTAGCCTGCATAACCTTAGGCCTTGAGCACCAAGGCAAGGCTTGCAGTATACCCAAAACACTCATGCCAATTCTAAACACTAGGACAGAGCCAACGTCCCACAGGACAGACTGGAAATAATGGAAAGGCAAGAATAAACAACCTTTGTACAATAAATGTGCCTGTAGACAAGTAGGGCAAATAAAGGTAAAGCACACGTTTAAGTGAGGACAGATCAACGGAGCTGGAACATGAAATACAAAGGGATCATAGCGATGCATTCAAGCTAAACCTGAATTGCAAGAACCCAGAAAAATTCTAGTAAACATTCAAAAGTACTTCGTAAAGGACAACATTCCATCAGTATCTTTCAAAGCGAAGACTCTTCCCGTCCAAAGTTTTAACTTTCTAATTTGTTTTAAAATTTGAAGAACGATAGAGGATTGACAGTGAGATTAGGGAAGAGAATTGATGAGTTGAAGAGTCTAGGCACAACTGTATGGATAACATTTTCCCCTTTTCCCAGATTTATGAGACACAACAAGATGTATTATTTGAGGCAGGTGGAAGAGGCAGATAAGCTGATTAAAAACTGTGCCTTGAAACTACAGCTTGCAGTAAGTGGGGCAGGATGTACACAAAATGAAAGGGCAAGCCCATATGGGCACTGAGAGTGTTAGAAGGAGGGGTTGGGAGTTTGTATGGGTCTCATGGTATGGATTCAAGTTAGGGAAAAAATGTCTTTAAAAAGTCCTCATATGATAGCAAAAATCTACGTACTGTGGTCAATTCAAAATGAAGATCCTGGATGAGATAATTAAAACTATTTACATGGCATTTCAACATCTCCAGGGTAGAATCTAAAAGGTTAGGAGCCTTTGAATAGTCACAAAATCAAAACCTTGATATTGTTACGCTACAAGAGACTAACTTTTACAAAGGTTCTTCTCTGGAGGATGGCTTAAGCACAAAGAATGCACTCACCAATCTTGTAAGACCTAAAGAGTGGCAAAGTTAACAATGGCTAAAAGCAGGACGGATGTAACCAACTCTATAGTGGACCATTTGAGTTTATGGGTTACAGCCTGAATCAAGATGGAACATCAATATGATATCACCTTCTGCTATGGTCATAACGTGGATGACCCAAGTATACTTCAAAGATTATTCAGCAAGCTTTAAGAATGTCCAGTCTCCTGTATGACAGCAAGGGATTTTAATGCTATCTTCAAGAAATCCTAGATCAAAGCACAATGCAATATGTAGGTGTCAAGCACTTTTGCATTTGTTAATATAAAAGCATCATCTGTGTGATATGGAGGGTGTGAATTATACATGGGAGGGATCACAGTATCCTAATCAAGAAATACAAACACTTTTCTATTTTAGACTACTGTTTAATAATCAGCTATTTGGGAATAGATGTGAGGGAAATCCAATGCCTGTTGTTAAATATTGGAACCCCGCCAAAAGAGAAAAGGCAGACTTTGGCTTAAACAATACCTCTAAATAAATCTCCAATAGAGCTAATACAATTAGAAACAGAGACCTTTTTTGACATAATACTGGCTCTGCTTCGACACAGATGTTTAGAGATGCCTACAAAGCCTATTAAGGAAGACTATTTAAATAGAAATATTCATGGTGATCATCAAATTTATATAAGAAGAGAAGCCACTAGAAGAGAACCTCCAGAAGTCACAGAAAAGCAAAAGATTTTGCAAGAGTATAAGTTAGGTACACACGAAAGGACCCAGGGAGGAAACAAACTAACTAAAAATCTGACATATTCAAATGGAGGAGCGGGAGCTTAGTAAACTGAAACACTTAGAGTATGGTGAGTAATGAAGTACATTGTTAGCCTTGAAAATGGCACCAAACAAAGGTAAAAGTTACATCCGAATGATAGGCGAGAGACACTTTAAGTAACACAAAGCCTGCTGAAAGTGACCAGATCATAGAGATATTTCTTCACTATTTCTAACAGATCTATCAAGAACATTTCCACCCAGAAAATCATTCACTTGAGAAGTGGTTAGATGTCCTGAATATCTTGAAACTTAAACATTTGTGTTTATCTTTAGAAAGCCTTATTCCTGAAATGGAGGTCAGGGAAAGCATTGGGAAACTGAAAGGCTTCACAGCCTTAGGGAACCCTTCAGAGGAGTATAAATTACTGATAGACCAGGTAAGCCACTTATTTCCCAAGCTTTTCAAAGCAATTCTCATGGGTTATGGACATATTTTATCTAATTCCAAAACCTTTTAAGGACCCTATAAAATATGACTGACCAGTATCACTTCTCTGCTGTGTTATAAATGCTTCTCCAGCATTCTCCCTAAGAGATTAATTGCAAGCTTACAAGCCATTATTCATGAAGATCACATGGAATAATAAGCACCACAGATCTTTTCGCAATACAATCATGAGCATTGGCGGTCTTTACATTAGGCACTGTCAAGTCCTCTGACAGGGTGAACTAGGACATCCTTGGAGTCACTCTAAAATCTTTTGGTTGAGGCCTCATATGCCAATAGTAGCATTAAAGGGCACTTGAAAGCAAATATCGCATAGCCCGAGGCATGAGGCAGGATTCTGCGCAATCACAATCTCTCATTGAGCTATATATAAAACCTTTAATGCCAAAAATGAAGTTTGACTTAGGTATATACACGACGGATCTAGCCAAAGCTGTAAATGAGTTGAGGAATATGGTCAAGTCTCCCACTAAACTGTAAACATAAATAAAGCCAGTCTGATGATTTAGAGTTTAGAGTTTTCTTCTCCCTAACAGTAAGTGAAATGTGAAACCTGAGCATCCAGATCATATAGGATTTGAATGATCGGGTGTCCACAAACATGAAAAGAATGGTCAGGCAAATAAAACCAGTTTAGACACAATGGATTCATTCACCTCTTAATATAATAGGGAAAGTAAATCTGCTCTAGATGACTGTAAATCCGAAATTTAGTACTGACATTTTAAATATATAGCACTATCAGCCAGTCTGGCGTTCTTGGGATTGTCTGGAGTTCATGGGTATCTCTATTAGGACCACAGAATATACAACCTCGGGTAATTAACTGGCAGAAGGTGAACTGTGTTTTTAAGACGCCATGCTGCACACTATAGAAAGTCAGACGCCAAGATTCAAATATGAACTGATAGTAGGATGAGTCTCTGTTCAAAAGCTAGGGAAGAGTCAGGAAAACCGATTTAACTGGAAATATCCACCACACTTTGATCTATGAAGGCCAAGGAGGGGTCCATGTTATGTTGCGAAATAAAGGGTCCTGCTGAGGAACATAAGTAGGCATAAGAGAAGATGTTTGCAGACAGAGGATATTTAACTTTAAACCAAGAATCTATTCGGCTGTTAAGCCTTCACCACTCAGGAGAAATAATTTCTTCACTCTTTATAGCCTCTACAGGACACCGGAGAAGGCAGCCAAGTTTTGATTAAGTGGCGCATTCACTTGCATAAAGTGCGCTTCAGTTGGTTCTAATGATATTCAAATATACCCATACTGTTCTTCCCTGCAGCCTTTTTGAAATGGAATTAGCACCAGCATCTCGTGATTCCAGTGGAAGCCATCAAGGTAAGTGACCCATTGTTTTGGCATGGCACACAACTACATAAATATGACAAATGGAAAAAAAAAAAAAAAAAACTTACTTTTAGTTAATCCTGTTGCTAGAAATCAGATAAGTGGAAAAAGGACAAAGCAGAATCTGACAAGATTTGGAGATTGGGACAGAGCAGTAAAGTATACCAACCTTCTTTACACTGGCTCTGAAAACAAAACCTCATTACCACTTTGGGGCCTCTACTTTGAATAGTGGCAATGTTAGCATTAACTGATGTGACACAATGTTCCTGTAATTAGACCCTATCCGTGCCAGATTTTGTGAGATTACCTCCTAGAACATCCTGACACCAGTGGGATAGTGCACACAAAATTGCATTAGAGGAGCATTGAAGGGTTGTGTGACGACAAAAACATAATGTCACAGAATGTAACCCTCTAGACATTTTTTTCACCTGTATGTGATATATTTTTATTCAATTAATATGTTACAGTTACAATATGTATTTGTGAAATGGATACAAATATTTCTCCGATAGGCAATTACATGGAATTTAAGAGTGATCTATATGGAGTAGTAGCACTAAAAAGCATACGTGGTATTATTATGTTGCTACCCTCACCTTTCCAAAGAATGGGCTTAGTGTGTGCAGGTTCAGCATACCTTCATCAAAGACATGGGGGTATATTTTTTCATTACATCTTTCCCAATGGCAAGAAGGCATAACATTAAGGAGTACCGTTCGACTCATCCAAGGACAGGTGGAATTCTTTACCCCTCTCATCTTACCCAACGACTAATGAGGGCATTAACCTTTTTTCAGGATAGCTCTAAACTGCTCACTCCCTCCATTGCTCTCAGCATTCTGTGGACCACAACAGAATAAGGCATCTACCTGTTGCCCTGGTTTCTTGTCTACAGTTGTGAATAGGGCACAGGAGTCACTGAGCTACCCTGGTACTACATGGGCCACAACGTGAACTCAAAACCTTTACACTATTGCAAAATAACAACAGGGTCAGCTGTGATCTGCCCTAAACTTCTGTGGCCAAACAGAGTGCTGGGAAAGTGTGAACTACTTGCGGTCTCGTGACTCTCAACATGCTGCGGGTTTACAAAGGAGCAGGATAATAGGCCCCCATTTTTTTCCCTCACACATCCTTGGGCACGGGAGAAGGGCAAATTCTACCACACCTACGTAACACGGATGATGGTGATCTAGTAAGCACTGAGCAGGGTTGTAAGAATTCAACCCCAACAGCTGTTGAATAATGGGTTCAATACAATACTTGGGCACCTGACAACTGCTTCAATCTTTTTATGTTGTTTTTTGTTTTGTTTTAAACACCACCCTTACCCTTGGACAGAGTAGGTAGTAATGTGTTCATAAAGCTCTCCTGTGTATAAAGAATCCCTCACAGGTTGTACGATGGAGTGTGAGGGCAAACAAACACACTCTCCCTCGCAGGCAAGGTAGGCAGGTAGGTATTCATTTTCCTTTCCTCTGCATACTGGAGGGACTTAAGGAAAGATAAAGGCCCCTATCCTTGGTCAAGGTAGATGGATGGATCATACATATGGCTCTACAAGGATGTGTTGAAATTCATTTTCTCTCCTCTTCTTGTCTGACAGGCCTTGGTTTATACATACACATTTTTTTATTTTCATTGATTGTGATGGATTCTTTCTTGTTTATTAGGAAAGTGCAGCCATATACGAATCTGTGTTAGAGACTCATGTTTTCCCTTACATCTCTGAAATACCTGGACTAAACAAAGATAAGGCACTGAATGATGCAAAGGCTACCACGCAATTCAAATTTGGTGGACTTCCACCCTGCTCTTTCAGACATCTGCACAGCTGAAGTCTGCTAACGGAAGACCCATTTAAAATATAAACATTTTTACTTCTCTGTCACCATAACTAATGAACTGTTTGGCCAATCTGCATTACATTTGGCACAATCCGGGCTTGAATTCTTAACACTGTTTGCGGTAGGTTGGGTGGAAATTGTTCAAAGGGGGGAAGGAAAGAAGGGGAATTATATTTAGAGTGCCAAATGTGATTAACTTTCGGGAGGAGGTGAGAATGCGCCCCTTTACAATGTATATTTTGATTCACACAAATTCCAGGGGGCAAGGTTTCTAATCATATGCTTGAAAACAGAAACAACATTAGGATGTAGATCTATGTCAAACATCATGAATTATACTTCTACATTAAATTCCTCAAGGTAATTAACAACAAATCACCCAGCACACAAATGTCTTTATTAGATGTCTGAGTAATGGATGTGAAAAACGGATGTGAAGACTTACTAAAGGAAGTCATGTTTGAGTATTTTAGTACCAGTCTCACTTTTTAGAAATAAATTTGGTCATGCTACTAAATTATTTCTGACAATAGTTCTGAAAAGTAGATTAACTCACCGAAGCAGTTGAAACAGGTGTTCTTGCTGTAATCCGCAGTTCATCCTCAGTAGGTAATCTAACAGGTAGTGGTTCTTCCTTGGGCATTGAATCTAACGGCTCTGTGCTAAGTGCTGACCCACTAGGTGGTAGATATGTATATTTCCATTTCAGCATGACATTGATCACACCAGTAAGACGAGATTCAGAGTCTCTGAGTTCAAATGTACCTAAGAAACACCAAACATACAGGAATGAAATTAAATGTATTCAAAATAATCACCCAATCCTATGTGATAAGCATCTTCAAACACATAAGTAAGGGATTTGCTAAATTACCAATAGATCTACTAACATTACAAAAAGTGAGATTAGATAGAAGAAATTCCTTTAACTGCCATACATATGATTAACATTTTCTTTATTGAGGCAATGGCATCTTCCAGTTTGAAAAATAGTGTAGTGGCACCTATCTATAAAACGTAACTGTTGACCACTTATGGCTCTCTGACATTTCCAAAGTAATGGAAAAGGCAGCATCTCACCCTATTACAATTTTATATGGAGTATTTTCAATGCCTTTCTTCCATGAAATTGGAAGTAGACAGGATGTGTGACCAAAAAAGGCCTTTTAGTCAATACTGCTGATAAAGTAATCACTGTAGCAGACTGGAATAACCAATATCACCACAGGTTTGTGTTTCACATGTAACTAGGGAATGACTGGAGGAAATATTGTTTAAACAAGACTGCCTATACTTTTTGGGTTTAGATACAACCTACAAAAGCTAGAGTCAAAAGTACTACTTTTTGGCGCTGTAATGCATTATTACTCAAACTCAGTTGAGTGACACCGTTGTGCAAAATTTGATTACCAGAAATGTATCACATTTTTTAGGCTCTCTATCTGAGAGGCTTAGGGTTCTTGCATGATGGTGTAAATTGGATGGATTAGGGCCAAGGAATACTCTGCTATTGGTTTTATCTGTAGCATTCGATCCTTTAAACTAGCTGATTTAATTGGAAGGGTTGGCCACAATATCAATTGAATCATATGTCTTTGTGAAAAGATATATTGTATTTCTCAGTAGCAAAACTCAAGTGATAGACTGTACCAATTTAACAAAATTCTGTCACATAAATGGCTTCCTACATGAGGGTATCAGTTTCCCTAATTTCAGCATCTTCATTGCCCCGCATTTATTGCTATAGAGTAAATTTCATGTTGGTATACAACCCTAAGCTGATAACACCCACACATACAACACTAAAGAAAAATCTGCAATGAACTTCAAGAGTAACTGCTGTATATTAAATGCTGTTCAAACTCTAAATGGGTGCTACAAAATAGTGCAAATTCCGAGCTCATTTTCCTTGCCTCCGTCCTCCTCTTCTTAACAAATCCCTCTAAAAGTCCTCTTCTGTTAGAAACAATGTTACATTTGTTCTCAACTTACACAAGTCCTTAGAGCCACCTATCAGGACATTATTGTACAAATGTGCTTTGCCTCTATTACATATTACGCCTTATCTTTTCTTTTCCCATAGTACACTAATCTTCATAGTTTTCATCAATATTTCAAGTGTATCTTGACTGGATCATTTAAGGCCTCGTTTAGGCTTTGAAAGAAACTGATAGTTCTCAAATGCCAATAACTTAGACCTAGTTGGTATAGCTAATACTCCACATGGAAAATAAAAAAGGCTACATAAAAATGGAATTGGATCTAACTGGCACAACATTTCCTTTAAAAATACATCTTGGCACCTACAGTAAAGACATAGTTCAGCCCATACATTTCAATACTTTGCTACTTAAGAAAATAACAATATTCAACCACTAGTACCTCTGGTTTTTAAGACCAACTTGACTAGGTGCAGATGATTTATGCTTGAATGAACTCAACTTATAACACTTAGCTATTCAAATAAACAACAAATGTAATGTAATTCAAAGAAACTCAACTCAACTCATTTAAGGATAGGCAGGCCAGTCACCATACAGCTGGGGCAGAGGTGGCATTGATAATTTTGCTATCTTTTGCCTTTTTGGCTTCCGAGAGGGGAGCAGTCTAATTTGTCTGAAGACATGTCCCACAATAGGGTACTGGCAAGCACTGTAAGTAAGGCTGTATTGCTTTTGCATGATTAATGTGAAAAGAGGAAAAAATGTCTTCAAAGTCAGCTGGGCATGTCAGACCTGGAATAATGCAGGAACCGATACCTGCATGAATCCACTTGTTAACACAGTGTTGCATATGAAAAGCAAACAGATGTTCTGTTATATTTTCTTTGGCTACAGCGGATGCACCGTCATGCCAATAAATGTGAGCATGGCTTTCACTCAACTCTAAGGTCAGCATTAGTATTCCAACTTATCATACAGAGAGGGGAAACAGACAGTTGGTGTCCCACGAATTTCTACTGAACCTACCCAAGGAGGATTCACATTTGGAATATAACAGTAACTGTCAGAGAGACAGGGTTTTAGGTGGGATTCCTTTCCTCTTTCTCGCAATACAGGACACAGGAAATGTGAAGCATTATTTTATAAGGCTGTATTTGGAGTTAACCTAATATATAGCATTGACTGTCTGGATTGCACAGGGTATTGGTGTGCAAAGCTGTTGAGTCAAAATGGCGACTGAAGAGAGGCTTAACATACATGGAGCTGCCCCCTGTTTCTATACATAAACCCGCACTACTCTCACTAGTCTCCATTTTTCTTTTACAGAATTTTGCCAAGTAATCATCTTCATTCTAGTGTGAGCCTTAAAAATAGATATCCGTAAGGACTTTTGAGTAAATCTACCAGCTACTGGTATTTCTTCCCTTCTAATTCACAATTCCTGTGGCTGATTGTCTCTATATAGTACAATCCATGATAATTATAGGTGTCTTATAAAGTTTCACTCCTGATGAGACATCGCATATGTTCCTAGTGCTTGAAATGTCCTCGACACTATGAGGCTCACACATGGTCCTTTTAGGCTCATCAGCTGACAGAGTTGGAAAATGCTAATTCTTATAACCAGCTCGCCTACATAAAACACAGTTGTGTCTATTTTATATACACACACACTCAAGAACATATGAGCTCACTGCATTGCCATTTTGTGCGATTACTGGAGACACAAAGCACATTTTTTCATGCATTGCTTCCCTAGGTTTCTATGCTCATTTTTTCCAAAGCTTAATAGTTGAATAAGATTGTTTGCATACACAGTGGCTAGCTCACTGATTTGAGGTAGAATATCATAAACATGAATTGCCTATAGGAACTGGTTTACTAATTAAAGTATATCCCAATACTGAATGAGTTCTAGGTGAGATAATGTTTTCTTCATTCCTAAAAGACTGATGGGCAGGAACACAATATAACGGGTAACAGAACAAGCAAAACAAAATTCAAGACACTCAGGCAGTTAACACTTTGTTTTCAGCCTCTTGCAACAGTAATTTCCCCTTCTCCTGGTTGAGAGGGCTGTAGCAGAGGTTGCACATAAACTACTGTGGATTTAGTTCTTCTTTTGGTAGGGTTTTACAGGTTCTTATTGTTTGCAATCTGAAATACTTGATACTATATCCGTGGTTGCTGGGGGAGGGCTAGCATCTCTGCGGCTTTCCTCAGTTGGAAAATGCGAATTCTTATAACCAGCTCGCCTACATAGAACACAGTAGTGTGTCTATTTTATATACACACACACTCAAGAACATATGAGCTCACTGCATTGCCATTTTGTGCGATTACTGGAGACACAAAGCAAATTTTTTCATGCATTGCTTCCCTAGGTTTCTATGCTCATTTTTTCCAAAGCTTAATAGTTGAATAAGATTGTTTGCATACACAGTGGCTAGCTCACTGATTTGAGGTAGAATATCAAACATTAATTGCCTATAGGAACTGGTTTACTAATTAAAGTATATCCCAATACTGAATGAGTTCTAGGTGAGACAATGTTTTCTTCATTCCTAAACGACTGATGGGCAGGAACACAATATAACGGGTAACAGAACAAGCAAAACAAAATTCAAGACACTCAGGCAGTTAACACTTTGTTTTCAGCCTCTTGCAACAGTAATTTCCCCTTCTCCTGGTTGAGAGGGCTGTAGCAGAGGTTGCACATAAACTACTGTGGATTTAGTTCTTCTTTTGGTAGGGTTTTACAGGTTCTTATTGTTTGCAATCTGAAATACTTGATACTATATCCGTGGTTGCTGGGGTAGGGCTAGCATCTCTGCGGCTTTCCTCAGTTGGAAAATGCTAATTCTTATAACCAGCTCGCCTACATAGAACACAGTACTGTGTCTATTTTATATACACACACACTCAAGAACATATGAGCTCACTGCATTGCCATTTTGTGCGATTACTGGAGACACAAAGCACATTTTTTCATGCATTGCTTCCCTAGGTTTCTATTCTCATTTTTTCCAAAGCTTAATAGTTGAATAAGATTGTTTGCATACACAGTGGCTAGCTCACTGATTTGAGGTAGAATATCATAAACATTAATTGCCTATAGGAACTGGTTTACTAATTAAAGTATATCCCAATACTGAATGAGTTCTAGGTGAGACAATGTTTTCTTCATTCCTAAAAGACTGATGGGCAGGAACACAATATAACGGGTAACAGAACAAGCAAAACAAAATTCAAGACACTCAGGCAGTTAACACTTTGTTTTCGGCCTCTTGCAACAGTAATTTCCCCTTCTCCTGGTTGAGAGGGCTGTAGCAGAGGTTGCACATAAACTACTGTGGATTTAGTTCTTCTTTTGGTAGGGTTTTACAGGTTCTTATTGTTTGCAATCTGAAATACTTGATACTATATCCGTGGTTGCTGGGGTAGGGCTAGCATCTCTGCGGCTTTCCTCAGTTGGAAAATGCTAATTCTTATAACCAGCTCGCCTACATAGAACACAGTAGTGTGTCTATTTTATATACACACACACTCAAGAACATATGAGCTCACTGCATTGCCATTTTGTGCGATTACTGGAGACACAAAGCAAATTTTTTCATGCATTGCTTCCCTAGGTTTCTATGCTCATTTTTTCCAAAGCTTAATAGTTGAATAAGATTGTTTGCATACACAGGTGCTAGCTCACTGATTTGAGGTAGAATATCAAACATGAATTGCCTATAGGAACTGGTTTACTAATTAAAGTATATCCCAATACTGAATGAGTTCTAGGTGAGACAATGTTTTCTTCATTCCTAAAAGACTGATGGGCAGGAACACAATATAACGGGTAACAGAACAAGCAAAACAAAATTCAAGACACTCAGGCAGTTAACACTTTGTTTTCAGCCTCTTGCAACAGTAATTTCCCCTTCTCCTGGTTGAGAGGGCTGTAGCAGAGGTTGCACATAAACTACTGTGGATTTAGTTCTTCTTTTGGTAGGGTTTTACAGGTTCTTATTGTTTGCAATCTGAAATACTTGATACTATATCCGTGGTTGCTGGGGTAGGGCTAGTATCTCTGCGGCTTTCCTCATCACAGTAAAAAATGATGTTTGCCCTTGTTAGGTAAAGTTTGAACATAACCCCTTTCCTGTGTTATTGTTTAATTTTCCTTTGACTAGGAATCAGTTCAGAAGAAGACCCTGACTCCTATGCCAACTGAGAACTATGCTGATGGAGTTCATGCTGTGCTTCAGAAACAAATTGTTTTCTAGAAGAGGAGGGGGATCTATTTATTTCCTTCTTACATTTCCTTCTTCAATAGTGCAAGGAAGGTCTTTCTTTGAAAGTGTCCTTTTTCTTGGGGATATCGGCACAGCTCTAGAAGTCAGCAATGGTTGACTAAGCAGGCTCTAATTGTGTCCCCAATGTGATTAAGCAGATCAGATCTTTTCTTCAGACAGAACATAATCTGTCTCTATCGCTCCTTTACAATTTCTGTCCTCAGTTCAGACCTTTGTCTAGTGGAATTTCACAAGACTCTTCTCTGAGCCAAATCATATTTAATGCCTGCATGGCATCACTGACAGCTCACATAAGGTCCTTTGGCTTCTCCTTCTACAGGGAGTGCAGAATTATTAGGCAAGTTGTATTTTTGAGGATTAATTTTATTATTGAACAACAACCGTGTTCTCAATGAACCCAAAAAACTCATTAATATCAAAGCTGAATATTTTTGGAAGTAGTTTTTAGTTTGTTTTTAGTTTTAGCTATGTTAGGGGGATATCTGTGTGTGCAGGTGACTATTACTGTGCATAATTATTAGGCAACTTAACAAAAAAAAAATATATACCCATTTCAATTATTTATTATTACCAGTGAAACCAATATAACATCTCAACATTCACAAATATACATTTCTGACATTCAAAAACAAAACAAAAACAAATCAGTGACCAATATAGCCACCTTTCTTTGCAAGGACACTCAAAAGCCTGCCATCCATGGATTCTGTCAGTGTTTTGATCTGTTCACCATCAACATTGCGTGCAGCAGCAACCACAGCCTCCCAGACACTGTTCAGAGAGGTGTACTGTTTTCCCTCCTTGTAAATCTCACATTTGGTGATGGACCACAGGTTCTCAATGGGGTTCAGATCAGGTGAACAAGGAGGCCATGTCATTAGATTTCCTTCTTTTATACCCTTTCTTGCCAGCCACTCTGTGGAGTACTTGGACGCGTGTGATGGAGCATTGTCCTGCATGAAAATCATGTTTTTCTTGAAGGATGCAGACTTCTTCCTGTACCACTGCTTGAAGAAGGTGTCTTCCAGGCACTGGCAGTAGGACTGGGAGTTGAGCTTGACTCCATCCTCAACCCGAAAAGGCCCCACAAGCTCATCTTTGATGATACCAGCCCAAACCAGTACTCCACCTCCACCTTGCTGGCGTCTGAGTCGGACTGGAGCTCTCTGCCCTTTACCAATCCAGCCACGCGCCCATCCATCTGGCCCATCAAGACTCACTCTCATTTCATCAGTCCATAAAACCTTAGAAAAATCAGTCTTGAGATATTTCTTGGCCCAGTCTTGACGTTTCAGCTTGTGTGTCTTGTTCAGTGGTGGTCGTCTTTTAGCCTTTCTTACCTTGGCCATGTCTCTGAGTATTGCACACCTTGTGCTTTTGGGCACTCCAGTGATGTTGCAGCTCTGAAATATGGCCAAACTGGTGGCAAGTGGCATCGTGGCAGCTGCACGCTTGACTTTTCTCAGTTCATGGGCAGTTATTTTGCGCCTTGGTTTTTCCACACGCTTCTTGCGACCCTGTTGACTATTTTGAATGAAACGCTTGATTGTTCGATGATCACGCTTCAGAAGCTTTGCAATTTTAAGAGTGCTGCATCCCTCTGCAAGATATCTCACTATTTTTGACTTTTCTGAGCCTGTCAAGTCCTTCTTTTGACCCATTTTGCCAAAGGAAAGGAAGTTGCCTAATAATTATGCACACCTGATATAGGGTGTTGATGTCATTAGACCACACCCCTTCTCATTACAGAGATGCACATCACCTAATATGCTTAATTGGTAGTAGGCTTTCAAGCCTATACAGCTTGGAGTAAGACAACATGCATAAAGAGGATGATGTGGTCAAAATACTCATTTGCCTAATAATTCTGCACTCCCTGTATGTATATTCTACTACAACTGAGCTCCTCTACTGGCTAGATGATACTTCTACCAACACACCTGATAACATCAAAACTGAATGGTAAGTGTAGCAGGGCTGGTGGCAGTCAACGTCCTGAGACTGAAGTCGGAGAAGATGAAGGTTTTTTTGGACAACAGCTGGTGGCCTGATTGATTTGGTTCCCTCCCTGTGTCAGTCAACACTGCACATAGTCTAGAAGAACACGTTCACTATGTGCCTTCCTTTACACACCACATTAATAGAGTTGTTTCCATCTGCTTCCATCTCATTAAGACTCTTAGAACGTTTCTTCCTTTTCTTGACTTTAATGTTTGTCGGCTATTCATTCAAGCATTCATATTTTCAATATCCGATTATGGTAACTCTGTTGACTTGGACCTTCATGACTGTCTCCTGAATTCCCTGTAAGTAATCACAAGGCTGTTTAGAAAGCTATTTTTTTTGCCTATGCTAATGTCATCACATGTCAACTTAGCTGCCCAAGCCAAATCCATAAAGCTGTCTCTATTTATCAGATTTTTCATTAATACTCTTGTTTTGAATCTAAGCTCTGCTGCCCACGCACTGTGGATAGTTAGGCACTGCTTCTGTTTTAAATTGAAACAATCCTCTTCTAGTCAGTCATCGTTTCATGTACCACTTGCATTTACTCAAGGCATGGAAAATTCATCCATTAGGCCATTAAAGTATTCTGGCTGAGGCTAAGTACCAACACAGCCTTGGGTATCTGCACACTCTGTAAGCTTAACATTCAATCACTTGAAGCAACCTGGATCTTAACTCTTCCTCCTGATAGGCCTTGCTAAAAATTGGCTTAGCCTCTCTTATGTGCATGCTGCTTTTGTTGTGTGCCAGTACATTGTCTGAACATTACTTTACCTCCATGACATAATGAGGAATCAAATGTTCCCCGAGGCAGGAAAGGGGGTGCAGGAAACACCCTTTTAAATGGATTTAAGTTATAGCTAACCTATATTTAAGTAAATAACCCTGATCCTATACCTTAATTTTTAATTATTACTTCCCTTTGGAAATGCAATGCCCCTGGATGTAGTAAAGGTGGTATGGTGGTTAGGTGACGTAGAGAGGAGTTGATGTAGTGAGGTGATGTATGGGTTTATAGTCCTTCATCTGCCTTAATGCCTTTATGTGCTTCTACATCTATCTGTCAATTACATGAATTGTATCCTACCACTAAACACACCACAGACAGAGCAAAGGGCATTGGACACCGACATTTGTTACTTGTACTTAGAAAAGAGCTTAAACACTAAACCCACAGAAGAAGACACATTCCTATTTCAAACATCTCACTTTGTTAGTTAGAAAACCCCAGAAAATGCTGTGAAACAATATTGAATCAATAGATATATCTACAAAGCCTAGGGTCTATGGCATGTGTAAAAGAGGACAAAAATGATTTACCTGGAACACCAGTTCTCTATCAAGAGCATCTTTTCTCTATGTTAAGTTCTATGCTGTAGTATGACAAAAATGTCCTTTTATTTTTTTTTACTTCAAAAAAGGAAAACAAAAAACTGTTTCTGAGCAGCAAAATTCAGTTATCCAGTTTAATAGTCCTTTATTCTACTATGTATTTGTTTGATAATAGTCATCAAGGTATACTAAAACGTTGATTGTTCACAGGCTTTTGTGTTAATTACAGTTTTTTCTCTGCTTTGAAAGGTGGTCTGGAGCCCTAGATGACAACGGGACTAAAAAGCATTTATGATTCTAATCAGCCATCCCTTGAAAGAGCACTGCTGTTGCAGGTGTGGGCAGGAGCACCTTTGTCGATTGCATTATCACATAAGGTGGACTCATGGGAATATGCACCAGGTGCAGCTACTGCTGTGAAAAAAATATTCAGACACAGTGTAACATCTAGGGAAGTTTTTAAAGACGAGAAGACTGCATAAATATTCATTAGAAATCAAAAAAATATTTCATATATTCAATTAACTCACTAGCAGTAGATCTATGCCTGATACACAATTCAAACAAAACTTTATTCATAAAAAAAAAATTGATACAATTACATCAAATGTAATACAATATTAGGATTTTTACAACAACGTGGCACTGGACATTACACCCCGACTATTCTATTTTCTGCCCATGCTATATGGGTAGACCTTGTGAATTGGATATGTTCCTATGTTTGCTTGTGAACTAGCTATGTATCCACGGATTAGTGAGAGTAAAGAGGGGTACAAAGGCACAGAAGGAATGAAAAGAATTGTTTGTGTGAATGTTTATTAAGGTATAAGATTAATAAAGGTTATTATTACATGCAGATCCTATGACAAAATGGCCAAGATATTCTTTCATTATGTAGGACTGTAGACAGTGTGGGAAATGGGGAGCACAGATAGGTGTAATACTAGAGCAGGTGTCAAATCTTAAACAATTGTTTTCATTGAAATCGTTCAAGCTTTCAACATGTCCAGTAAGCACAAAGAGACTGAATGATGTAGGTGCTGTTTTTACCATGCTCCAAAAGCTTACATTCACTAGGGAAATTAACACAGATTGTTTTCCAAAAAACTCATGATACATATATTTTCCTTCTTTTGAAAGAAAAAGTGAAGTGTACCTATCTGGACCACTGCAAGGTCAGACTTTCATAAATAAGTGTCAAAGCAGATGGTAGAAATTGGCGAGGGGTAAGTACTTCTCTACAATGTATGCCTCCAAATGATCAAAGGAATTTTGTTTGCTAAGATCTTCCTACATGTTTGTACGAGGATGGCAGAATTATGACTCGAGACGTCAGTGTTTTGGTTTCAGAGAACTGTCTTTTATTGTTCTTGAGACAGTATAAACGGTAAGTATTAGAGACCAAATTGTTGAGAATAGGTAGGTTGTGGGGTTATTGTCTTGGTTGACTTCTTAGCTCTTCTTCTCTTCTTTCTTCCAGTACCTCGCGGGGAGCGTGGAAAAACAAAAGAGAATAGGTACGGTAAGTGGGGAAGAGGTTTTAGGCTTACTCTCTCTTCTCTTTCCCTTCTCTCTCCCTCTCCTTCCTTGTCCCTGTCCGAGTTGTCTTCTTGACTCCTTTATTTCTTTCCCTTGCTTTTCTCTCTTCTGGTTCTACTGAACTGCTTCTTTCCTGCCTTATCCCTCTTTTGCGTCCTGAGTTGGTCTTCTTTTCTCTTGTATGTGTTTTTCCGTCTCTCTCTCTCTTAGTTGTTTTGATAATAACTCAAATGGCCTTTTCCGCTGTCTTCATTCCTTTTTTCTCTTTCCTGCGTAAGCTCTATCTTCTTGGTGCCTTCTTTTCTGTCTCTCTTTTGTCTTTCCTCTATATATCTGAGCTTAGTGATGCTTTCTTACTCCGTTCCTGTTACTATACACTTCCAAATCAGTACTCCCCCTCCCGTCCCCCAAAGTGCCCGTTTTTCCTTTTCTTCCCTCCCTTCCCCACTCTTCTCCACCTCCAGCCTCCGTTCCCCACTCCTTTCCCTGTTCGCGTCTCCGTACCTGGGAAGGCCACGCTTCTCCTGAAGCGTGGCGGCTCAAGAGTAGGCTCCCCGGGGCCAGCGGTCCTCCGTTCCCCGCTGCGGTCCCTCTGCTCCAGATTGCCCCGCAATCACACTCGTCCGGCTAGCGGTCTCCTTGTTACCGGGTTACTCGTCCTCTTGCTCCTTCCACTCCTGCCGCTCCTCCGTTACTACCGGTTCCAGGATGTTTCGGCTCCAGCTCCTGACACCCCCTGACATAAGCGAAACTCCACTTTTAACCTGCGGCCGTTCCCGCGATTGCGGTAACCAACCAACCAAAGCGTCGGAGTCTCCATTCGTCTCCAGGTCATTTGTGGCAGAGTCAGCACAAGCAATGGAATTGTGTGGGTCGGGTCGGAGCGACCCATCACAATGTTGTTAAGTGTTTTTTGGGGTGGGGGTGTCTGTCGTGCTTGACACATCTGACCAAAACACAACAAACATTAGTGAAATGTTTCAAACACTTATCAAAGGATTTTTTGCTGAGCCACCACTTCACCAAGAGATGATAAGACATTAATTAAATAATATTTTTTCAATTAATCCACAGACCATATGCTGTGGAGTTTAAGCTGGAAAGCAGTCTAAATTCTAGAAACAGATGAATTATGTCACTGAGAAAAAACTGTATCCTTTAATAATATATCATTGCCAAAGCTATGATACAAATACAAAGAAAATCATATACCAATCAGTATAAAAGAGACACATAAAATGGACAGTGATATGTAATCCTGTGAGCCGTCTACGTAATCTGTACACAATTTTACTTTGGAAAAAAAATCCTGCTCTGGAGAATTTACAGTATTACACAAGAGCTCAGGGCATCTAGAAGGAGTTGCCTGATCCATCGTGGCACTCAGGATGAACTCCAACTTTGTGAGTAGCTCAGAAAACTGGATCATTCTAAATTTCTGTTTTGCAAATGAAGATGAGATCTAGGTCTGTGAGTTTTGGAAGTCTCGTTCACCAAATGAAGAAGCTGATGGTTCCAAGTTAACCACAGGGCATAACAGACTTGAAAGGAGGTATAGAGCTCTCAGGGTAAACAGACTTGTTTAACAGATTTTTTGTCTTTACCTAGCCACTCATCTTTCTATGTCACTTCTTGCAGTTTCGAATCAGGATGATGCATACATTAAATCATGACCATTCTTTAGGGAGATAAGCAAGTAACATGAGATAGCCAATGTAGGAATCTGGCTCTGTATATACTATATCAAAATGAGATATAATGAGCACAGAGTCCAGGGGTTCCCCAGAGGCTTAACAGAGGCTAAAGTAGACAATACTAATGCTCTCTTTTGTGGTGGTGTGGTCGAGCAGTTATACTTATCAGACGGTAGTGCAAAGCATTTGTTGTACACACACAGGCAATAAATGAAGCACATGCTCAATCACCAACTCCAGGTCAACTGTTTTTATATAGCAAAAATATATTTTGTCACTTTATTTCTAGAACCATAAGGTTCAATGTGCAGGTAAGAACATTTGTAGGTATCAAAAATGTATCAATACCACTTTGTTACAATTTGGCAAGTTAAATAGTTTTCAGGAAAACAGAAAATATCTGTTTTAAAAGTTGACAGTGCAATTTTCTGAAACAGTTCTGGGGGGAAGAAAACTTAGTACAGTTTTGAGGTAAGTACAAGACTTACAGTTCCAGTCTCCGGGGGTTAGGATGTCCACAGATTGGGGTTCAAGTTAACACCAAGCACCCACCACCAGCAACACAGGGCCATCCCGGTGCAGAGGTCAAAGATGATGCAGGATTTCAAATGGAGTCCTATGGAGACTGGGGGCCCTCAGAATCAGGCCTATTTGCAGGTAAGTGCCTGTGTCTTCAGAAGGCAGACCTGTGGTGTTGAGGTGAGCACTGGGGGGGGGGGCCACAGGTGAGCACCAAGCACACACCCTCAGGGACACGAGGGATGGGTGCAGGATGCAAACACAGCGTCGGGCTCCCAATGCTTTTCACTAGAGGGACCTCGAGGGTCACAAAGATGCTGCATGCTAGGTGCAGGGGGTCGGTTCTGGAAAACCACAGGCTAGACAAGGAAGAGGGTCGCCTGCTAAACGTTGCCTGACCGGTGGTCTGATTCCCCAAGGCCAGGGGGCTGCAGGTGCAGGGGTACCTTTAGACGTCTGGAATCTTCATCTGGTTCTCTTATGGTCATGGGGGTCCCCTGGATTTAGGCTGCAGGTGTCTAGGTCAGAATCACCTAGGGACCAGCTATAGTTGGTGAGGCCACCTTCACACGGGTTGTGGGTGTCGGGTGCAAAGTGGGCAGGACTCGTGGATCTGGGGCAGTCCTTTGTTGGAGTTTCTTTCTGGACGGGACTGCTGTCCACGGGAGATCTTGGTCCTCAGGCGTGCAGGCAGTCCTCTTGAGGCTTTTAAGAGGTCGCTGACCCTGCAGGATGTGTCACATTTTTGTAGGAGGGCTTCAGAAGCTAGAGGCAGGCCTGTAAGGCTAAGGCTAAGTCAGTTGGTGTCTTCAGTCTTCTTTGCTGGGGGTCACCTTAACAGTCCTTCTTTCTTCTTGTTGTCTTCTTGAGGTTGTCAGAAATCTGACAAGCTAGGTTCAGGGGAGCCCTTAAATCTCTGATTTAGGGGCATTACAGGGGTCAGAGGGCAGTAGGCAATGGCTATGGACCCTGAGGGTGACTACACCCTTCTGGTGTCCACTTCCTGTGGGGAGAAGGTCCCAGACATAACCCTATTGGTCCCTGTCCTCCAAACCAAGATGGAGGATTTTGCAAGGAGGGGGTCACTTCAGCTCTGGACATCTTAGGGGTGGTCCCAGCTCAAGTGATCACTCTTCTTTGTTTTCCCTAATTTTGCCACTGGACTTGCAGCCAAAAGTGAGGCTTTGTCCAGGGGTGGGAGTCTCCACCGGCTTGAGTGCCCTGGGGCACTGTAATAAGAAGCCTGAGCCTTTGAGGCTCACCACCAAGTGTTACATTTCCTGCAAGGGGAGGTGTGAAGGACCTTCACCCAGTGCAGGCTTTATTTCTGGTCACAGAGAGCACAAAGGCTCTCACCCCATTGGGTCATAAACTTGTCTGAAAGTGGCAGGCTGGCACAGACCAATCAGCCCTACACTAGATGGCTAGGTAAAATACAGGGGGCATCTCTAAGATGCCCTCTGTGTGCTTTTTTCAATACATCCAACACTGGAATCAGTGTGGGTTTATTGTGCTGAGAAATTTGATAACTAACTTCCCAGCCTTCAGTGAAGCCATCATGTAGCTGTGGAGTTCGTAAACACCTCACTAGTCCTAGAATAGCTACTACTTCACATTTCCAGCCTTTTGCCCTCTAAGGGCATATTTAGCAAGACTGTTGCAACTGCAAAGTCAAACAAAGCCACTCAAAGCTGTGCAAAGTTTGTTTTCTCTGTAAAACATCTATTGCACTGGAAAGTTTCCCTTAATAGACAAAAAATGCTGCTTTGAGCTACTTTGTGTGAAGGAGGTGTACCATGGGTGGGACATAGATATTCTATAGGTACTACCCATGGATTCTGACGCAAAACTATATCTACCAAAACCAAGCAGGCATAGACGAGTCTTCACTCGCTAAGCCTTTGCGCCAAGAAGAGGTAAAGAGATACTGAGCTGAAGATATGCAATTTAAATGCATGAAAAATTAGGCTACCTGCACCTGTGCCTAATCCTTGCCTAACACCTGTAGTGTGTTGGGACTCCAGAAGGAAAGCCTCAGCTGTACCAGGAGGAAGAGGGAGCAGGGAAATACCCTTATGACACTAAGAAATAAGGGCTGTTGCACCTAATGCACAGCAGATTTCAACCCTGCAGGTGTCTTCCAATAACTGTGATGTAATTAGCTTTATGGTGTGATGAAGGAATTTTTTTTTACATAAAAAACAAGCACTAGACTCTGGACATTACTTTCTTGTGTCTATTGGATAATAGCTGACCACTGTGTTCTAGCCATCCCTACTACCTCCCTGAGAAACCTGTGACTGCTTAGATATCCCTAGAGTCAAGTGTTGAAAGGGTTGTGGAGTGTGTAGAGCTACAGTAGAATGGACACACGGGTATCAGTAGACATTGGCCCCAACTACCAGGGCTGGAGCCCAGTAGCTCTGTCTGCCATGTAGCCCCCTGTATGGGGTCTCCATCCAAACAAACCGCTTTTACAACAAACAGTAAAAAAAAATTAAAATCTGAAACATTGAAAGAGAGTCTAAATCTTACAAAATTTGTTAATGAATATAAGGCCCTCTACTCAGCTACAACTATAGACAATAAACTTGTGTAGATTTCATTATACTACCATTCATTTAAGCAAACACAACAGAATCACTTTAAGTGATCTTTACACAAGAAGCAGTAGCTCTAGCTATTTCCTTGTTAGTTAAAAGGTCCTGGGTCCAAATGTATTTACACCTTGATTTCACAAATCTTTCATAGACTTTTTTAAAGCCATCAAGCTCAGAACATCAATTATTTAAAGACATCTAGTTCTATTGTCTCATTCTTTCAAGATCCAATATTACTGCTCCCTGTGATGTCAGGAAAGGAACCCACAATACATTCCTCAAACCAACCATGTATTAGCTGTGCGTGGTCTCTTGTCCACAGCGACTGGTAATGATTTGCTTTGTATATTTTACCAAGAGTTGAGGATATTCAATTTATAATTCCTCATGCTGGAAAAGGGGCTTATAACTATAACACTTAGAACGACAATGCAGTAATTTATCTGCGGTCCGCGGCACAGGGTAATGTATATAATAAAATATAACTCAACAGACAATAAAAAAAAACAAGAATGTTGAAATAAATGCCTATAATGATTACTGTTGCCCTGTAACAGTAACACAGTACAGCAGAAAGAATGTCCCCTATTTTTATAAATTATTTTTATTATGTTTTAGACAAGGACCAGTCATTATTTCGAACTGTCGAGTGGCCCAGAATTATAGTCTGAGGTTCGGGAAGTCAATAAACCTGTCAGCCTGACTTGTGGTCTGTAGTGTCAATGCGATTCGGGGAATCCCACCATCTCACAGCAACCCCACTGCAATTCCATAAAACGTCTGGAAAAACTTGTCTAAAATCGGGAAGGAGGTTTTCTGTACCACATATAAAAATGTTGCTAAAAAACAATTTTGTTGCCCAGCCCAACAGGGACAGGGGAAACTTTTGCCACCTCTCTACAATGCAGTGGTAAGCCTCAAGGGCCATCATCAGATTTCTTTTTCAGAAACAAGTCACAATCCAAAAATACCCAAGTATCAAAACCCTCCTTTCACCCACCAGAACAGGTAGTTTCTTATATCATGTGACCCCCACTCCATCTACAGGGAACCCCAATGAATTTGTGTCAATAAAATTGAAGCCCAGAGTATGCGTCAAAAATTTCTAAAACCTACAGGATTCTCAGTACGGAGTGTGGGGGGGGTCTACCAGAAATAAAAGGATGTTTCCTTCTTACAACAAGATGACATCTTCCCAGTCTGGGGTCCAGTGGAGGCTTCTAATGTGCGCATCCCTGGGGATACCGGACACAAGCAGCTCAAGGGCTACTATAAATATGAGCGGTGAGAATGGGCATTTTTGTCTGGTGCCCTTGGAGAGTTTAAAGCTACTGGACCACGTCCCATTGACTCAGACACTTGTCACCGGGTCTGTATACAACAGACGTACCCAGGAGAGTTAGTATTCACCAACAGCTGCAGCCTGTCCTTTAGGGCGGAGGGGCCATGCCCTCCCACCTTTTGCCCCTCATGAAGAGTACCTCAGAAGTCAGCCTGACAGACACTCTTCATGTTTAGCTCAGGCAGCCAGGAGCGAGACATGCACGATTTGCGCAGACTTCTGGCTCCCTGGGCTGAACTTTGCTGGGCTGAAGAGGTCACAGCTCCTATGGGTGTGGCCTCCTCAGCTCATTAAAGGTGCTTTGAGGCTCCTCCCCTCGGTGACGAGAGAAGCGTCACTCATTGACTTCGACCTGGGCACTTCAGGTTTAAGCCCTCAAGTGCCCAGGGTGAGTGTCAATCAGTGATACCTCGTCACAGAGTGGGGTGGGGTCAGCAGTCTCACTGACCCCATCCCACTCTGTGACGAAGTTGGGACTGCTGCCTTCCCTCATTGGCTCACCTAAGGTCAGCCAGTGAGGGAAGGCAGCAATCCCAAGCTTCCTGGGACCTCCGAGCTGAAGGTAAATGTGTGTGTGTGTTTTTTAAATTAATGTTTGGTGCATGCGTGTATGTTTGAATGTTGCTGAATGTTGTGAATGGATGTGCATGTGCGTGCGTGTGTGAATGAATGAGTGTGAGTGTGAGTGTGCTGCCCGCCCCCCTCCCTCCTAAATTGACCGGCCGCCACTGTTCACCAAGCCCCATTTCATAAAGCACCACCAGCATATGCGCCATTCCAATGAGTCGACAGCCTTTTTCGGCAGCGAGGGCCAGAATGAACTCCTGATTCCTCAAAACAGCACAGTGTGCCAAGCAACCCTTCAGACATCACAGATTGTGTTGCATAGCCCTGTAGGGTATCAGCCCAGACTGATCTGGGACGACTAGGAAGTCCACGACCTGTATAAGGCTGTTTGCTGTTATTTTCACCAAATATTTGTCTCAACATTAATTAGGGAGGTCATCCTACAGGAAGCACAATGGTCCACTGGTTTACCATCCTTGTGAATTAAGGCAATCATTGCCTTTCTAAGATCTGGCAGCAGTGTCCCCTGATCTCACGCCTTTACGAACATTTTGAGCATTGGCTTCACCAACTTGGACTTTACACATTTACAATTCTGGAAGCTTGCTTCTGGTGCCAGGGGTTTAACCACTTCAAAGCTAAGATTTTGCTTCCGCCACCTCACTTTCCGTGGTCTCTGCTTCAAGTAGATCTCTCTGGCCAGGGCTCAGGCGGGGGGGATCAGGAGGTCAGCGATTAAATCCCTCAGCCGTAGTGTGCGCCCTGAAAAGTCCCTCCAGGTAACCTGCAAAGGCCTGTGCAATTTCTTGGGTGCCTTCCCGCAGCTGCCCATTTCCTGACCTTACTCCCGGTACCCACCTCTGTCCCTCCTATTTCTTAAGGGTTAATCACAAAAAAGGGGGAGTAGGAGCTGATAAAGGGCCACAAACGTGCTCCAATCTCGTTATAATAGGTAAAAAGGGGGGCTGCTCCTATAGAAAAAGGCAGAGTAATCAATTGGAGCACTACAAGAAGAGGGGGATCATCAGCTGGCCCCCATGAGACGATCCCTATGCGTATTACTTACTAAGACCCTGAGTCAAATTGAGAACACGAACTTCAGATTAAAGTCTGATATAATGGGAGTCACTGGAGGTCATTCCTCCTCATCTCCACTCTTTTGGGAGCCTGCCGTACTGGAACTTGTGGCGAGGAGCAACGTTTCTGCAATGCCGCGACCACCTTAGCCCTCTCGGATCCCACCTGATCTTTCGTTGGGGCCACTTGATCTGCAGCGGGTCCTCTCCATGACATAGAGAATTGCCAACTGCCATGTTCAGGGGAATCCCGTGTGTCTGGTCTTGTACAGCCCTGGCCCTCCAACCATGTCCATGCTTCCCCCACCGAACTGAAAACGTGGGAGCAGTCTTGGTTTAAGAATGTGCCCTTTAATAGTTTGATAGGCTCTTGTATTTAAATTTATATGTGCAATTTAATTATCTCTGCATGGATCTGCATTTTCAATCGGGCTAAATAAATGACAGAGTAAGGAATAATACTGACTTAAAGTATGAAAGACATGTGCATGCACTGTGTACAAATTAATGGGACATAAACAAAAGCAAAGCATGGAATCAGATTTTATGAACAGCAGCACAGACTTCTATTGAAAAATGATTCCCTCTAGTGGCCTGCAAAAGTTTGAATATGCAATATTAGGGTCGCTGGTTTCCAGATTATAGATCTTATAAAGAATTTCCCTGACTCCTTAGCTAACGTTTTCACACAAATATTCTGAAACCCTGTGGCACCAGTGAGCATAATGCACTTGAGTGACTACCTTGCAAGGGGCAATACAAATTACACAAGTGCACGTCAAAAATACAGATTTTCTTGTGAAATAACAACTTTTGCGGAACTCTTTGCACATTTTTCCATAGTATTTGCAAGACGTTTGCAAGAAAAAACTTTTTCAACTTTGCCCCCCCAGTTCATCAGTGAGAATGATCAAGGTACTGATTTGGAGTTTGTTCGTGTTGGTTACTCCATCACAAATGTGACGCATATTCTCTCCGCCGTATTACAATTCTATTATAGCCTTTAGAAATTATAATACAGCGGGCAGGATATCCGTTACATTTGTGACATAGCAACCAGTCAGCCAAACTCTAAATCAGGCCCTAAGTGTTCTAGACTTGGACCAAACCAGACACAAAAATAAAACTGCAATGTTTAAAAGCTGCAATAAATGGGGCAAACCAAATAACCAGAGAAGGGTGGATAGAGGGCTCCAGAAAACGATAAGAAGGGCACGAGAAGGAAGGACACACATCAAACGAAAGTAAACCTAACAATAAAATGGTTGATGCTGGCATGCTTACCTTGGCGTCGTCACCCTATAATCAAGAACACAACTTAAAAGTGCATTAACCATTTTACCTGGCACCCTATCACACAGGATATATAGTAAACACCCCTGTAAATCCGAGCAAAAGTGGTCTCTCTTTACAGTACATTAATGTTTAACTAGTAATATGGAAACAATTCTGATAACGACTATTTTTTTTATAAAGTTATTCTTTTACCTGAGATGTATTTGTCGTGCGCTAAAGAGATAAGCGGCACATTCGCCTTCCCAATGTATGCATCCCCTCGGGTTTCGTAGTCATCGAACACGTAAAAACGCAGAACCTCGGACTTCAGGTACCGGTCCAAGTCTGCATTCATAGGCACTGGGAAAGACATGGTATCATCAAACTGTGGGTTGTTACTGCTTGGGATGATGTTAGTGTCATGGTCTGCAAAATCGAAGAACTTATAGACGACGTAAGGACTTGGTTGCAAGTGACTTCCTTCTACTAGTAGATTGCAGCAATTTTTAACTGTGATATGGAGCTCGTTTAAGTCGCCATTCTCAGAAGCATGAATGCTTTCTTGGGGAGCTCCACGTGTCTGCTGAATTAAACAGAAGTAGATAGTTTAGTCAATTAATTTGCTATGTCTTACTGGTGAGATAGATGCACATCGTGCAATGAAGAGTATAGAGAAGCTTATCAATATACAGCTTTATTCGATCATTATAAATAATTATAAAAGCTTCTACATACATTAAAACAGAATAAACAATAAGTACAATCAAATTCACCAACCAATTAAAAACATCAAAACAGTGTCATAAGATAAAAACCTCCAACCCAAAATCAAAAACAAAACCGTTTTGTAAGTACAACAGGGCTGGCAGACACTTTTTTAAAACCTGTGCCCCTTAAGTTGACTATACATTTTACAAAGTAATGTAAAATGAAACAAACTCTGTGGAGACACCTCAACACAGGGGCAAAAGGGGATGGATGCAGGGTCATATTGTCCTAGTTTGAAGAATAAGTAACATCTAATAGCGCCCAGTCGAAATCTGGTTAATAGTGTGTTCCACGTGTTCGAGACCATTTCCAGATATGATTCCTGGCCAGCTGTTGTCTGGATTAAAATGCACTCTCAGACTTGGGGCTTAATTAACTCCGTCTCGTCCTTTTCTCTCTGTTTAAGATACAAAGAAAACACTAACCCAAGACCTACCCCTATCGGTTAGCTCGGATCGACTGAAGAACATAGATGGTCTGTCTAAGATCTTACATATGTTTTTTATACAGCATAGCCACATAATCTTGTGACCCAGGTGACATGAAAGACAATCATCAATGATTTCTGTATTTAAAGATGGATGAGGGTTGGTCCAAACTGCACACTACAATAGCAAATGGGCCAAGTTAATCATGTCCCCCACGTAATCCAGACCCAGCTCTTGGTGCACTACGTGAAATAATTAGGTGGGAGGCAAAGCAAATGCCTACAAAATCGTGTTTCTTTAGTTTCATAAACATTAGCATTCTTGTAACCCCACAGGCGTGAACCAAACGTTAGCAACAGCAGACATTTTCTTTTATACATTTCTAGAAATGGAGCAATTGGTTTCTTGCTTATTGATGAAGCTAAATTAAAAATAATGGCAACTAAATTCATAAACCGTTGTTCAACCTAGTCCACGAGCTCTGTGAATCAAATATTACTCCAAAGTTTGGGAACTCAACAGTTCTGGCTATAGGTTTACCTTGGGGAGTAAGGCATCAGGATTTTAAGTTCCTGGAACCACAGCTCATGATAAAAGTTGTATTTAAATTTGCTACAATCGACAATTCCATGAAGTCACTAAATGTGTCCATCAGGATTTTGAATCTATCGGGCGGTCTAGAAAGTAAGACAGCATTATCAGCGTACAATAGCAGATGGGAGGGCCTATTCAGTATAACTGGCATGTCAGGACCCTTGGATATCAAGGTGCCATTCAACCTATTAATATTTAGTAAGAAAAGAATTGGGGCAAGAAAACATCCCTGCCGTACCCCTAGCCCAAACCAAAAGACTCAGTACATTCTCCATTAGGGCAATATATGACTGAAGCAGTAAGATTATAATAGAGAGCTACCAGACCCTTTTCTACCCCAACAGACCCCAGTAGAGCCCAGAGCCTTGATCTAACTACACTATCAAAAGTGCAAGACAGGTCCACAAAGGCTAGGTAGATGGCAACCCTGTATTTGCCTATCAAAAGATGGTGATTTAAAATTGTCCCATCGTTCCCAGCCCAGCCCTGAACCCGTACTACTCCCTTGAGAGTATGCCAGCATCCAGAATTCACTCAGTTAACCTCACTAAAATAACTCAGCCAATGATCTTCACAGTATACTGTCCAAGAGGGAGATTGAATGATAGCACTTGAAGTCATGGCGACCCCTCTTTTTTAATGATGGCTGTCCTTCATGACAGGGGAAAACTAAACTTTGATCCATTATTAATGCAAATGGTTAGAAGCGAGCCCCACAGATCAAGATTAGATTGATAAAGATCCACTGGACCCCCGTCAGGTCCAGGTGCTTAAGTGGGAGATCTAAGCTGGATGGACGCGATATTAAGGTTAAAGTTAGGCAGGAGTTCACCAGCAATTAATTGACGTGCCTACACATATTTGTTTGAAATGTATCAATCATTGGTCTGGTGTGATATTACTGGCAAACCTATTCCTAGGACTGTTAGGTACTTTAATATTTTTAACAGTATCCCAGAACAGTCAGTTGTTCTTAGTCTCACACAAAAAAACAGCTTATCCCAGTTATTTCTCCGCAGTTCTGATTTCCTCTCCACTTTGCATGTAGCAATATCATGCCTATCCCAAGGTGATGATGGGCGATGCACAGCTGTGGTTACTTTTCTACATGAGCTATTAAACCAGGAATGATGGCTGTCTTTCTGAAGTCTTCAGGAAATTGTTAGGTGAGTCCTAAATACTTTCCCCAGCTACATGAACTCCCTGATCACAATCTCAGAAGACACAGCTTAAGACAGGCATCTACCAACTAAAGGAGGGGAAAAAAAAAGAGAGGATGCTGAGTGTCCTCCATGTTGGCCTGCCTCCAAGCAAGTCTTACACCAGATCCCTTGATTTAAATATCCAAACCTACAGCTACTGACAGCTGTGATCTTATGACTGGTGTATTGAGAGCAATTATTAAATGGTTGTGAACACTGAAAATGCTAGGATGTTTAGCTCCCATGACCACTCATTTTAATACAGTCCTTGAGTCCAAGATGTACTTGAATAAAGATTGGCAGAGGCCGCTCACATATGTGTCTGTAGCACGATAGGTGGGATCATGATATTTGATTGCAACCCCCCCAATCCCACCCCAAAATGGTCTTCACTGTACTGCTCACCTCTAATCTATAACTATCACACAATACTGAGGATACAGATTCTTAATTAGAGAGAGATACTTACCTACAGAACTAGCTCTTCTGCAGACTAATAGTCGACAAATACAATGCGTTGTGAACTTCCATTCAGGTTGATTAAGAGGTTCTTGATAACCCTTTAAGAGTTACATTTTCAATAACTTTATTAAGCAAAAGCAGCACACTCCTGTGGCTACAATGAAGCAAACATTTGCCTCAACTTTCTTGCAGTTTGTTTCATTTTGGAGGTCACCCACCCTGGAGACAATCTGGATACTAGGAGGATCACATACTGAATTTGTATAATACTACTGCTAGAAATTGGACCTTTAGTTGACAGAGGTTTGCATTCTGTCCAAGTAGGGACCACAACCCTAGTCAGGGCAAGTAAGATACACACTAAAAGATTACCTGTGCTCACCCTCTGGGAGCTTGCCACAGAACAGTTAGGCTAAACTAAAGAGTCAAAGTGTAAAGTATTTGTGCACACACACAGCAACACAGTGAAAACACCACAAAAGGACTCCACACCAGTTTAGGAAAATAGCCAACATTTATCAGAGTTAAACAAGGCCAAAATGACAAAAATCAAATTTCTATAGGTTAAATCAAAATGCAGTGCTTGGAAAACAATAGTTCCAACCAGAGCTATCTGGTTGTGTTGGACCAGGGCAAATCCAAAAGGATTAGTTACTTACCTGTAAATCCTAGTTCTCTTCCAGGGGTATCCTCATCAAAGTCATAAACATTGAATATTCCCGCCCCCGTGCGGGGACCCCGGAGCATATATATATAAAATACATACATATTATCATGTGTAAAACAGCGATGCAGGCTATAATCATAAATAGGCTAAAATGCTTTATTTCTATGCAAGTTTTTTTTTTTATTTTTTTTTTTTATATTATAAAATCACAATAGATCATAAATATCTACCTAAGCCCCAAAAACTGGACTTAGGGAAGTAAACAGCAGTAAATATCAGAGAAAAATAGAAAAAACCACATTGAAAAACAATGAAGCATTCTTAGCCAATAGGCTGCATGCAGGTTAACACAGGAGAACCATAAAAACTTTGGCACCGTGCCTTTAAGACCCTGAGCACCTCCAGTATCCCACCATGCCTCAGGGGTGAAGGGAAGGTGACAGTTGGTTCACAGTTAGGTCAGTACTTTTTTACGGTGACAATCTGTGTAACTGATCAGAAAGATAATCTGTCCTGCACTTCTAGGAGACTTGAGTCCGGGGAGGAGGGTGGGTTGTTTATGACTTTGATGAGGATACCCCTGGAAGAGAACTAGGATTTACAGGTAAGTAACTAATCCTTCTCTTCCAGGGGATCCTCATCAATAGTCATAAACATTGAATAGATTAGCAAGCCCATCCCTAAACTCTGCGGACTGTCTGAAAGAAGTGCAGGAAAGAATATATATTCATGCAAATAGATTTCTAAGAGAGGCCTGCCCCACCTGGGCATCCGCTCTTGCATCCGAGTCTAAACAGTAATGCTTAGTAAAGGTATGCACAGACTTCCATGTAGCAGCCTTACAAATCTCGGAAATTGGTACATTGTTAAGGAGGGCAGCAGTAGCCGCTTTTCCCCTTGTGGAATGCGCTTTTGGCCTAGCCAGTAATCGCTTATTAGCCAGTTGGTAAGAGTTAACAATACAAGACACAATCCATCTTGATATCGTTCGTTTAGAAGCTGCCTCTCCTGTTCTTAAATGACCATAATTTAGAAACAAATGGTTAGAATGTCTAATCGGTTTTGTTTTGTCCAAATAGAATTTCAGCACTCTTTTCAAGTCTAAAGAATGCAATGCTTTCTCAGCCGGAGTCTCCGGATTGGGAAAGAAAGTCGGTAAAGATATAGTCTGATTGATATGGAATTCTGACACCACCTTCGGAAGGAAAGATGGGTGAGTTCGCAGAACCACTCTATTATCGTGAAAAACCGTGTACGGTTCTCTGCAAGACAGAGCCTGAATTTCGCTGACCCTCCTCGCTGAAGTAATGGCCACCAAAAAAGCCGTCTTCCACGTAAGGTGCTGTAAAGAGGCCTTGTGGATAGGTTCAAAGGGAGGGCCCATAAGCTTTGACAGGACTACATTCAGTTCCCATGGAGGAGAAGGTCTCCGAATGGGAGGAAAAACCTTTTCCAAGCCTTCTAAAAAATCCTTGACTACAGGTATCGTAAAGAAGGATTCCTGAGAAGGCGACTTACGATACGCTGTAATTGCAGACAAATGAACCTTAATAGAAGATACCTGCAGACCAGACTTCGCCAGATGAAGCAAATAGGACAGAATGACGTCCTCCTGAGCTCGTATGGGATTTATACCTTGTTGAGAGCACCAGATGTAAAATCTCTTCCACTTAAAAGCGTAAGAACGCCGTGTGGAAGGTCGTTTTGACTCTTTCAAGATGTTCATGCACTCCTGTGAGAGCCCTAGGTGCCCATACTGTAGGAATTCAGGAGCCATGCTGTCAAGCTCAGAGAGGGAAGGTTGGGATGTAGGATTCTGCCTTCCATTCTGCTCAGGAGATCCGGTCTGCACGGCAACCTCCTGTGAGGTTTTTCCGATAAGTTGAGTAGGTCCGTGTACCAGAATTGGCGGGGCCATTGTGGCGCTATCAGAATCATTCTGGTTCTGGAGTTGTAAAATTTGTTGATTACTGCCGGTATGAGGGGAATCGGTGGAAAGGCGTAGAGAAATGTCCCTGACCAGTCGATCAACAGGGCATTCCCTTGAGATCCCGGACGGCAGAACCTGGATGCGAAGTCTGGGCATTTCTTGTTTGTTTCGTCTGCAAAAAGATCCAACTGGGGTCGACCCCATTGACCGAAGATGTCCTCGACGACTTCGTCGTGTAGGACCCAGTCGTGCGCGTCTTCTAGATGTCTGCTCAGGAAATCTGCCTCTACGTTTTGCTGACCTGGCAGGTGTACCGCTGTGATAGACATTCCCCTGGCCAGGAGCCAATGCCATATCGTTTGGGATTCTCGAGACAGAGGTAGTGATCTTGTTCCCCCCTGTTTGTTCAGATAATACATCGTGGTTGTATTGTCTGTCTGAATTAGGAGAGATTTCCCCTGAACCAATGGAGAGAAAGATTTGAGAGCCAGATGGACTGCTCTGAGCTCCAGTAGATTTATGTGATAGTTCTTTTCCTTGTCGGACCACAAACCCTGAGCTTGGAAGGAACCCAGATGAGCACCCCAACCCTGAAGAGACGCATCCGTTACCAGAGAGTCGGCTGGAATTGTCTGGTGAAACGGAGAACCTATCGACAGGTGAGGTCTGTGCATCCACCATTGTAGTGATTGAAAAGCCACTGCTGGTAGTCGAACTCTGTCCTCCCAGTGACCAGTCTTTTGGCTCCAATTGTTCTCTAATGCCTCCTGAAGGGGCCTCATGCGTAGCCTGGCATTCGGGACAATGAAGATGCATGAAGCCATGGAGCCCAGAAGAGATGTCACCTGACGAGCAGTAGGTGCATCGGCTGTTAATAGTTGTTGACACTTCCTGTGGATTGATAAAAGTCGTTCCTCCGAAGGATACACTCTTTGGAGCTCTGTGTTTAGTACCGCTCCCAGGTAGTGGAGGTTTTGTGTTGGAATCAAGGTTGACTTGTTGTGGTTGATTTGAAGACCTAGAGACTCGAAAGTTCTTAGTACGATGTCTCGATGTTTTCTCGCCTGATCCGGAGAGGAGGCCTTCACTAGCCAGTCGTCCAGGTAGGGGTAGACGAATATTTTTTGTCTTCGAAGATGTGCCGCTACCACTGCTACACATTTTGAAAAGACTCGGGGTGCAGACTTCAGGCCGAATGGAAGGACTCTGAATTGGTAGTGCTGTGACGCTATCTGGAAACGTAAAAATTTCCGATGTTTGGATGCTATTGGGATGTGAAAATATGCATCCTGTAGGTCGATGGAGCACATCCAGTCTCCCTGATGCAGTTGCGGGACAATCTGGTGAAGGGCTAGCATCCTGAACTTCTGTTTTCTTATGTACTTGTTCAGGAGCCGTAAGTCCAGAATTGGCTTGAAGAGGCCCTGTTGACCTTTTTTCGCCACCAGAAAGTAACGGGAGTACACCCCTTTTCCTTTTTGTGCCGGAGGAACCTTTTCTACAGCTTTCTTTTGTAGGAGTGCGAGAACTTCCTTGCGTAGCAGGCTGAGATGAGAAGGAAAACCTCTTGCTGGCGGCAAGTGTGGAGGAGGTTTTTTGAAAAGGAGAGAATAGCCATGTTCGACAATATTGAGCACCCATTTGTCTTTTGTGATGGAGTGCCACTCGTGAAGATGATGCGTAACACTTCCCCCCACCGGAGTGGTGCACAATGTTGAGGGAAGCAATGCCTCATTGCTTTGTTGGTGTCTTTGCTGTAGACTGTTGAGGTCTACTTGACCCTCGGTCTCTTGTGGGTCTACGTGCCTGAAACAGGGGACGTCCCTGTCGTTGTTGTGGCCTCTGAGACCAGTGAGGGGTTTGAACCCTCTGCTGGAATGGTCGTCTGTCGTACGGCCTGTACCTCCGCCTGAAGTCTTTCTTACGTTCCAGGCCCACTGCCCTCATCGTGTCCACTTCCGTTTTCATTCGGGCCATCTCTTCATCCGCGTGGGTACCGAACAACGAATTGCCGCTGAATGGGAGGTTTAAAATGCGTTGCTGTGCTTCCTGTTTCAGACCCGTGAGCCGTAGCCAGGAAGACCTCCTAGCGCAGATTCCGTGCGCATACCCATGCGCAGCCAAATCCGCCCCGTCCGCCGCCGCGCTGATGACCTGGTTAGATACTAGGCCCCCTTCCTGCAAGATTTCCTGGAAGTCCTGTCTATCTTCCCTGGGCAACTTTTCTGTAAATCTGTGGAGTGAGTCCCACAGAGAGCGGTCATATCTGCCCAGAAGTGCTGAGGCGCTGGAGACCTTCATAGCAGATGCCGCCGTACCGCACATCTTTCTCCCCAGGGAGTCTAGGTGTCTGCTCTCCTTATCCGGGGGGACTGTGGAAGATTATGCCACAGAGTGTGTTTTTCTGGCTGCGGCTAAGATCACAGAGTCCGGTGGCGGATCCTTCCGCAGGAATAAAGGATCTTGCTCCGGAGCTTTGTATTTCTTTTGAATCCTAGCCGGGGCAGACTTGAGAGTGGCTGGAGACAGAAAAGTGTCCATAGTAGGTTGCAGCAAACCCGGTACTAGTGGCAGCAGTTTTCTTGAGACTGATCTGTGTTGTAGGGTCTCAAAGATAACTGAGGATGAGGTGGCCGGTTCCGGTACCTCAATATTTAGCTTCTGCGCTCCCCTTAGAAGAACCTCATTAAAAGTGGTGATATCATCCACCGGGGAAATCCTAGCAGGTGGAGAATCTGTCAGTGTGGGGGAGTAGCGCCCAACAGACGATCCTGAAGAAGACCAAGAAGGTGATCTTCTGCGTGGTGTTCGCGACCTGGTTCTCCTTCGGGAACGGGACCTGCTCCGAGAGGCTGTAGCCGAGTGTGCAGGTCTTGTGGTCGGCTGACGAGAAGCAGAACGAGCCCGTCCTGCTCTAGCTGTAGGCGATGGCGTTCTCGGTAATGAGGCAGTAGGAGAATACATCCTAGAGTATTGGGAATCCGGGGATGCTGCCGGTCTATTCAGGCTCTCTAACCATCTGGGTGATAGAGTGATGGGAGAAACATGCCCCGATGAGCCCGCTCTGGAATGGGATGATGCACTCCTTATAGAGACCACCGGTGAGGGAGCTTTGTCCGCTGGTTCTACTGCCTGTGACACAGCTGAAGGTTGTGTCGACGTCGATTGTATCCTCGACGTCGAAGGTTGCGATGGCTGGTCTGTTCTCGACGTCGAAGGTCTTGACGTCGAAGGCCTTGACGTTGAATGTCTTGACGCCGATCGCAGGACCTGGACCTACTCGCCGTCGTGTGTCTCGACGTTGAGTGGCGAGTGGTCGACGGCGGATGTTCATGCCGTCGTGGTGTTTTTGGTGTCGTGTCCTTCGACGCCAAGGGGTGAGACGTTCTCGACGGCGAACGGGAGCGCCGGAGATGACTCGACGCCGAACGGCGGCCTGCCGTCGACGGATATGTACCCCTGTGTCCATGCTTCGACGCCTTGTCCTTCGACGTCGGTCTGGTCACCGTCGACGGCGATCTATGCCGGTGAGACGGTGGTGCCGATGACGTCGATGGAGAACAAACAGGCACAATCCTACCTGTCGACGTCGATCGGGCCATTCCTTCTGTTGTAGGTCTGGGAAGTGAAGAGGATGTTGACTTTTTCCTCTCCTGAAGCCCATGTAGCCTGATCTTCTCTCTGTCTTTGAGAGTCCTCCTTGACATGTTCTTACAATACTTGCAGGTGTCAGGACAGTGACTCTGTGGCAGGCAGACAATACACAGAGAGTGTGGGTCTGACTGGGCTTTCTTCTTCCCACAAGAAGGACATTTTACAAAAAGAGATGGCATTTTCTGTCAAAAAGACTTCCAAACTCAGACAAAAGATGTTATCTGTCGAGTAAACAGGAAAAACACTATTTTTTAAGGATTTTTCTGAAGAAAAACTCAGAAAAACTGAGAGCTCAATGCTCCAGGATCCTCTCAGAAGAAGCCGGAAAAAAGAACTGACCTAACTGTGAACCAACTGTCACCTTCCCTTCACCCCTGAGGCATGGTGGGATACTGGAGGTGCTCAGGGTCTTAAAGGCACGGTGCCAACGTTTTTATGGTTCTCCTGTGTTAACCTGCATGCAGCCTATTGGCTAAGAATGCTTCATTGTTTTTCAATGTGGTTTTTTCTATTTTTCTCTGATATTTACTGCTGTTTACTTCCCTAAGTCCAGTTTTTGGGGCTTAGGTAGATATTTATGATCTATTGTGATTTTATAATATAAAAAAAAAAAAAAACTTGCATAGAAATAAAGCATTTTAGCCTATTTATGATTATAGCCTGCATCGCTGTTTTACACATGATAATATGTATGTATTTTATATATATATGCTCCGGGGTCCCCGCACGGGGGCGGGAATATTCAATGTTTATGACTATTGATGAGGATCCCCTGGAAGAGAAGTAAAGTACGACTGCATTGGAGCGTGGGACGGGTACAGGAGTCACGCAGACCCGCTGACAGGACCTTTGTTGTGTCAACGCTCTGTAACAATGCACTGATCCAGAGAAGGGGATGTGTAGCGCTGGCAGGCGATGCGTCATTTCCTAATCGGGCAAAGTCGTTGATGCGTCAGTCTATAAGTGATGAGTACTGGTTCTGATGCGTCATCGGCCAAGCCGGGGCTGTGTTGTAAGTCGGGGTCATTGCGTTGCGCAGTCGGTGAGCGGTGTCTACCGCTTCGGTGCAGGCAGCGGCAAAGCGGCGTTTCGGCAGCAGGATGCGTTGGTTCCAAGTGACGCGCCAGTGTTGTTGCGTCATTTCTTGTGTTGCAGCACCACATTCACCTCCAAGGACCCAGGACTGGATTTGGCACCACTTGGCAGAGCAGAACTCACAGCAGATAAGTTCAAGTACTGGTAGCGAGTTGCAGGTGAAGTGTTTGATATCCCTGAGACTTCAGAAACAGCAGGCAAGCTCAGTCAGGTCCTTGGAGAACCTTTTGATTGCAGGATGCAGAGCGTAGCTTCAGTCCTCTCACTCCAGCGCAAGAAGTAGCAGGCAGGAGGCCAACACAGCATAGCAAACAGCAAAGTGGTAGTCCCTCCTGACAGCACAGCGGTCCTTCTTCCTGGTAGAATGTCTTCAGTGCAGAAGTGTTCTTAGTATATGATTTCAGAGATCCTGTACTTATACCCAAAAAGGCCTTTGATGCAGGCGTACTTCAAAAGAATTTGCTGAAGTGCACAAGGTTCCCTTTTAACCCAGTATAATGTCCAATCCAATCAGTACCTTTAACGTTGCATGTGTTCGTCAGAAAACACTCATGAATCCCAGAGCAGAAAGGAAATGACGTAAATGAAGGTTCAAGACTGAACAAGCCTTCAAGAACCACAAACCCAAGGAAGCTGTGCGAAAGTCCTTCACAAGGACTGTCCCATTGGTAGAGAAAACAGGCAGGGCTATAAAACAAACTTCCAACAGCGGCGTGATGCAGATTATTCATGGCGTTCAGCGTTATGCAAAGTTGAACTCTGCAAGCTGGTTGGTGCGGGAAGGAAGCTCTGATATCTGCATCTGTTTTTGTTTGTTTCATTTCCTTCAGTGTGTGAGGGGTAAGCGTGGTTTGGCCGTTCCTGAGGGCATCTCTGCTATGCTGCATTTTACTTTGTTTTTCTCATCTTAAGGCAACCATGTTGTTTTCTGAGGCAAGGTCGGGGTCTCAGTCGGAGACGTGGTGCATATTTATTTCTTTATTCCTGGTGGTTGTCATAATCAGGGGCTGCTGAAGGTGACTTTGGGCTTCACGATGTGTCACTAACAGCAGGGCTACTTACTGAGGCAACAGTGTGCATTTTGGTTGGTGTTATCAAATCTAACTCTACGTGACATTGGCTGGATTACCCACAATGGAACATTCCAAATTACATATTTCAATTTTTGAGCTTACATATTCTTTTTTTGGGTCACAAGCAAATTGCAAATTAAGTGTATTAAATAGCATTGGCACAAAAGAAAGTACATCCTTTAAAGATATATATATATTCCTGTTTGTGCTCTGATGGAAAATGAGAGAGCATTTCTAAAAGAGGAAAAACGAATCATATTGTTTTCATGTTTGTCATTTTAACAGGGGGTGCTTCATAGAGTGAGGTGTCATTCTCTTCCCCTGTGAGGCCTGATGTATACAATTTTTCTGATGGGTACAAATATCTCTGTTATGACTAAAAATTACATTATTGAATGTGGTTAAAGACGTGAGAGAAGAGTGTTTGTGTGTGTGTGTGTATATATATATATATATATATATATATATATATTTATTATTTCCCTGTAACTTTCTTTTATGCAGAGCGACCTCAAATTTTGTCTTTTGTCTAGGACAGAGTTGCATGTATTACATACGTCCTTAAGACAAGGATGGTCTTTTCTGTTACAGGTATTTGGATGAGACAGAGTTTTGCATATCTGTGGTAAAAAAAGGTAATCTATGTAGCTGATGGTGTTGTTTCCTGTTTAGGTCTCCTTCCCTGCTGTTTCTATCCTTACCTTCCCTCGCTGGATCATTTCAATATTCGGTGCTTTTACAGCAATAAGAATTGAAGCGGTCAAGTGGTGGACCTTTTATTGCAACCAACTGATCCTGAGGCATCATTCGGCAACACCTAGCCTTGGCTCCAGACTAGCAGTAGGCAGTGCATAATTTGAGTCGGTGATTTCTGGTGGTGGGGCACGGCACCTATTTTTGAGGGCTGGCACTTATTTTTCGGTATCAGGCATTTACTGCTTTACCAAAAGATGTATTTTTAAACTGCGGGCCCAGAGACATCAAACTCCATTTTACTATGTTTTCCCAATTGGAAATTACACTCAGAAGAGGTTCCAATGTAACATTCAATGTTAGCCTATGGGAGAGATAGTCCTTGCAGTTGTGAAAAACAAATTTAAGAGTTTTTCACTACCTGGGAATGTTAAACTTAACAGTACATTTCCCACTTTTTAAATACACTGCACCCTGCCCTTGGGGCTTACCAGGACCTAACTTAGGGGTAACTTAAATGTAATAAAAAGGATGGTTTGGGCCTGGCAGATGGATACACCTGTCGAGATGACAGTTTAACTCCACACACAGGATCTGCAATGGGAGGCATGAGACATGCTTGAAAGGCTACTATAGTGGGTGGCACAACCAGTGCTGTAGGTCCACTAGTAGCATTTGACTTACAGGCTCTAGGCACACATACTGCACTTTACAAGGGACTTACTAGTAAATCTAATATGCAAATCATGGAGAAGTCAATGTTACCATGTTTTAAACACAAATCCTGTGCACTTAAGCTCTTGTCAGCAGTGAAAAAGTGCACAGAGTTCTAAAGACAACACAAACAGGGTCAGAAAAAGAGGAGGAGGAAGGCAAAAAGTCTGGGGATGACCCTGCAGAAATGGGCCATTTCCAACAACTAGTATACTAGAAAACAACACTTTCTAGTCCTACACAGAAACGTTTTAATTGATTCAGTTTTTTTTTTTTTTAAATATATTTTATTAACATTTTGTTATCTTACATCTGTTTACTCTCTCGTTGTAACATTTCGTATTCATTATACATGTCTCTCAAACAATTCACATTTATGATACATACTACTTGTAATTCTAGGTATTGTAGGCTTCCTTCATGCTTTCATTGGTCCCGGACTCTAGTGAGCTGACCACATTTACATTCTGCGCTATGTTACTCGCTGTTCTGCATTATCATTTTGAATCACGTGAGTCAGCAACCAACTTATTTGCGTTCTAATCCATAGCTTGAATAAGAAACCAACAGGAGGGAGAAAAAAAGGAGTAGAAAAAAAATAAAGTGAATGGACCAAGGAACAAGTGGTCAACGTAACGGCTTTGTGTGGGTGGGACTTGTATCTGATGATATAAAAAGGCACGGAAACATAGGAACATGGGAAGGAGGGCCAAGCCCAGGGCGCACCAGCGCGTAGAGAGGCGGTCATCCACTCTCTTCATCTCTCCCCTCTATTGGTGGCGTAGGAAATTGCTAGTCGTGTGTTTCCATACTACATCAGTCAGTGTGTTCTATTTGTAAATCTGGTCATCTTCGGGCCCCTATTTGGGAACCTTCCCCACTGTGTCAGCTTCCTAGAGTGTGCTACTCATCTCCTATTACAACTTCGGGGCCTGCTGCACTCTTGCATAGACCATCTCAGCTCGACACCAGATCTTCCCATTCTGGGGCGATAGGAACCTGTTGAATTCCCCTGGCCTCCTCCGCCCTCAGGACCTGCAGCTCAGCCCTAGACCATCTCAAAACATCACCTCTCCAGTCAGTCTGTGAGGGGCGGCCTGGGGCCTTCCAGCCCCTCGCAATTAATCTTTTATAAAGGGCTAGGGCCAAGTCCAGTAATCTCCCTCTCACCCTCCCTTGTAGCGCAGCCGCCCTAAGACCCAGTAAGCACAGATCTGGTGTGGGCAACAGTTCTATCCCTAGTAACTGAGATAAGATAGTCGTCATCTCTCTCCAACCAAATTGAAGCTCCGGGCACCCCCACACCATATGATCAAAGTCTGCATCTCCCCCCCGACATCTCGGGCATGTCCCCGGGGTGCCCCCGTATATACGGAATAGTCGGTGCGGCGTCAGGTATGTCCTATGGAGGTAATTGTACTGAATGTACCTTAACCGTGTGTTACGCGAAATCACCCAGGGGTAAGCCAATGCTTTGTTCCATTCTGAGCCAGACAAATCCCTCCCTATCGTGTTCCCCCACCTTTCTCTCAAGGAATGTAAAGGATCTAGCATGGCCTCCACCTGGGCCCGGTATATCCTGGCGACCATATGAGGCTCCGCCCCCGATGTCAGCAGTAGGTGCAGCACCCTGTGGGTAGTGGGCTCCGCGTTTATCGTGTCCCAGTGGTCTTTCAGAGTGTGTATTAGCCTACTGAAGAGTAAAAACTGACCCCGGGGAACCCCCCCCAACAATAAGTCAGCGAATTCCTTCAGCACCCCCTCCTCGAAGAGTCCTCCCACTGTCTCAATCCCCGCACCAGTCCAAGGACCGAGCCCCAGTTCTTCCGAGTCCTTCCCCCCGAATCCCAACGCCAGTGCCGCCAACGGCAGAGCTGGAGAATATGGCGGGCCCACTCCTACCCTTTTCGTACACCTTTTCCAGCATGCCAATGAGACCTTTATCATTATGGTGTTTTCAGGAAGGGCTATTTTCCTGCCTGCCATACGTGCCGCAATCCATGCCGTATCTATTACTCCCTGGGCAGTACACAGGTCTAGGTGTCCTCTGCTCACCTGCCAGCCGGCCACCCACTGTAGTTGGGCTGCCAGGTAGTATGCCTCGAAGTCAGGGGCGCCCAGACCGCCCATACGGGATGGTCTACAGATGGTCGTTAAAGCAGTTCGTCTGCGTCCGTCGTATAATTAATTCAGGGTTCTGATACGTTTACTAGGTTGTAAACATATTTCAAGCAGAACACATGAATGGTAGGAGCACAGTATCAACACAAATCCAGTGGGGAAAGGTGCACAGCTTAGTTCCGGCGGGAATACCAGAATAACTTTGTGAACCCAATCATGGTATTCAGAGTTGTGCCCGATTTTCCCACCTTCACATGCGCAGCCCCGGTACCTCATGCAAATTTCTATATGAGGATAAAAAAAAGTCAGAACAAGGTAAAATTTGCATTTTTTCCAACATTCTAGGTTTGGAAACTAGGAACAGGTGGCAAAATCCCCCAAGGATCAAACACCAAGATAAAATAGCAGATTTACCCAAGGGACATTTTACCCTCTCATAAAATTGGGGTACTTGTAATAAGGCCATATGGAGTGATCCTTACCTCACAAGAGCAACAGTTCTTTCATTACCTTCCGAGCAATAGCATTTAAACACAAAAAATGACAGACCACTGGGTAGCAGACAAGCACATTTCTGATAAAACAAATTATTTCAATGGGTAGATGACACAGCCATAAAATGGGCTATAATTCTAGGGACCCCTGTTTATTAACTTTAAAGCCACACAGCCTGTAGCGTTAAGGAATCCTCTGAAATGACTGCTTGGACATGACTTTAAATTTGCAGCTACAGCAAAAATTAAAAGATGCATATGTTGAGGAAATAAGATTGCCTGCCCTGTCAATTGAGATTTGGTGGATAAGTGGCATACATCAAATAATGGAAGATGCCCCGCTCACCAAACTTGCAGTTTCTCACCTCATTCAGATGTGAGGGAACAAAAGGATTTGGATGGTGAGCCTTATCTGGCCCTGTTGTTGGAAACCCTTGACCTGAGGACCAATTTGTCATTGAGCCACTGGATCACAGTTATGATTGGCTTCCCTATCTAGGGCTTGGTAATTATTCAAAGGCCCAGGTATTCAGGGAGACTACTCCACTGCCATTTTTTGTTTTTCTTTAAAAAAACGTCTGCTTTGTGAGTTCTTTTTAGAAAATCCGTTAGCCAATTGGGGACACAGAAAGATAGCTGCTGTGCACAATGCATCCACTACAAAAAGACCTTCACTGTCATGGATGGTGGACCATCCACTGAGGTCTAGATTACCTCCTTAATATGATCAGGCATTTCTGTTAGTGAAAGAACAATCTAAAAGAGCACTGGAAAGGAAGGACTTGATTTAATTGATAAGTTGACACACCTCTCAACAGAAAATCAGTGTTGTAACTATGAAACACAGTACAGTACTCATCAAAAAACAGTGCTTGAGGTCTACTTACCCCCCCCCCCCCAGAGGTTGTCAATGCAACTGTCAAATGAAGGAGAATGCCTCACTATGTCAATGAGTTACCCAGGTAAGCAAGAACACTCTTGCTCAAACAGTGAAATAAGTCTTCAAAGAATTTCAAAGGCTGGCATTTTATGAGAAATTCTGAAACCAACTTGCTTTCAATGTTAAGCCATACTATTGTAAAAAAGGAGTACTGGGCTGGATATTACCTACATGTGTAATCTACAAGTGGGGAATCTATGGACCATTGCAGGTAAGGGAAGGTGCAATGCATTAAAGCTCTTGAAGGAATACTATTTTATTCAAAAGTGGATTACAGTTTGCTACCATTAGACAAGGTAGCATATTGGGTGACTATTTTGACAGTGAATAGGCATAAGTAGGAAGACCTACCTGGACCAGATCTACCATAAACTGAAAAAACACACTCTATATGAAGTTCAGATTACCGATTTTCCCCACCAAGGAATATATCACCAGGTGTGCACAACTTTCGGGGGAGTAGTGAACTTTGCAAATATATGTGCCTTTTGCACAAAATATGTTGCTGGACAAAGGACGGCTTTACCCAGGCATTATAAGGTTGGCTCTGTTAGTACTGTTCTAGCCTTCTGTCTTAGGAGAGATGATGACATTTTTAATTCTATAGCTTTTTACCTCAGGGTAGTCTGGCCATGAATAAGAAAGGTAATAGCCACTGTTAAAGTAAGCCCTGGAGTTATTGAGAAGGCCTAGCTGTGCAGTGCAAGTCAGCATTTTAATTGGTTTGCTATGTGATGCAGTTTGAATTATATGTACACCTGTACTTTGTTTTACTGTCATACACACTGAATATGCACTGTTAGCATCTAACAAATTACGATCAACTCAATGCAACTATGGCTATGGATCAAAACATAAAATTGTTCAATTGGTTTGCAGCAAGGCACCTGGTATATATGTTATTTAGGTTACAAAATAAAATGTTGTGTAAAATAATACTTGATGACCGTTTTAACAGAATTATTCTGGATGTAAATTTATTTATTGTACTGATGCACTTTGTGAAAGTGCTTGGTAGTAATCTTGCTTGTGATTTCTTATATAAAGTTGATTTTTTAATTGATGAAATACGTTTCTGGATCATAGATAATCCTCATATATGCATTTTGATAATATTTATGAAAAACAAATGTATTAGGTGCCATATTATAAGGCCTATAGCTGAAACAATTAGGATTGATTGATTGATAGTAAAACAATTATCTAAAAGAGTGGTGAAAAGGAAGGACTTGATTTAATTGATAAGTTGACACCTCCTCAGCAGATCAGTACTGTTGCCATGAAATGCAGTACAGTACTCATCAACAATCAGTGCTTGAATTCTACTTACCCCCATCTCAAGGTACTCAATGCTACTGCAAAATGAAGAACATTGTTGCTGAAGAAGGGAAGGAAGTCTTGAAAGAGCTTTAAAGACTGGAATTTTATGAGATATTGTGAAACGTACTTGCTGGGAATGTTAAGCCTTGATAATTAAAAAAGAAGTACTTCCCGGCTGGATATCACCTACATTTTGCAGCAATGTTTAAAGCCAAACTCTCAAATGAATTCACAATCACATTTTTGATACCGCATCCTGTTTTTCTAAAAAGTCCCTAACCAACTTCCCTGTGTTGCAGCTCTCTGGTATCTATTATGTTCTCGAAGTAGGCTTCATCTATTGGCTTCTGGCTCTTGAATGCTTGAGTAGCAAGGATATTTTGCTATTGCGTTTGGTGGCAAAGGTTCACTGCTGCCCTACCCTATTCACAAGTGCTAACGTTGAAGTACATGTAATAAGGGGCTATTTACCAGGGAAGCTCCCATTATATACATTACTCTTACGTATCAAAATTAATTTTTAAAGAAGGCTTAAAACACCAAGCTAGTTAGAAGAACTTTATTGATTACTCCCTATGCCAGCATGAAGATATTAAAAGAGATCACTGGTTATAAAGAAGTAGGGTACGCTACCTTGGCTTAATGGGCTCATTCTAACTAGAAGGAGTTCTCACTAATTAAATATAGTTTAATCATCTGGATAAGAACTAGGTTGAGACTGTATTAAATATCAACCGCTATGCTATTGTGGGTAGGTTGTTTGGACACTTGCACTTTTCTGCACATTCTATTTAGTGTTTTCAGTTTTTTGTCTTAGACACAAAAATTAATCAAAATATTAAAAGGTATCCTCTCCCCGACATTTCTTGTCCATGGTTAAAATGCTAGTGTTTATTATTCACCACAAAGAGAGAAAGTGACAAAGTGAGGGAAGAAACATAAAAAGGACAGAGGGAAACTGCCCCATGTTCCTTAGACACAGCAAGGGTCAATGGGATCTAAGATTATTTTTTTGTACTTAAATGGGAATTGGGGGAAGGTGAATACAGAAAACTGACACAAGAAAGGTTTGATAAGTTCTGGCTTTCAAGGCAGAAATTTACTAACTTTTGAGTTTCACCCTACTATGTGCAAGTTGTCAGTCAAGCTTTCCGGAAAAAGATATAAGATATAGGTCTTACTGAAAGGCTCCCACAGAAACTACCATCGTTGACTTGACAGCTATGCTAGTAAAGTCAAATGTAAGTCTCACCAACTGCATCCTTTTTCTTGCTTCTGTATTTACACAAATCACATTTGTATACATGAGCAAGAACAACTGCTACACTTTTTAGCATCTAATAGTGGCATAAGTCACAAAAAGGTAGGCAAAAGCTATAAGTCTATGAATCTTATAAGTCTGCTGTTCTGGTGACTTACAGAAGATCTTCATTAGCATACATAGCAATACAGGCAAATCTTGCATTTTCATGCCTATTGCTCATCCACAAAATTTACTCCTGAAGTCTGGGAGACAATACACATGAATAAACACGGTAGTTTGGTGCAACTCCACATTTTTGCACAAGGCACACTCAAAGTATTGGGGGTTATCACTTCTTTTCCCACTTCAGAAACACACTTACCATTAATTACATTCCCAGCATTTTCTAGGTGAGGAATATTCTCTAAAATGTTTTACTAACAACACCCACACTAGCTAGTGGATGTTCACTACATTTTTTAATGCCCAGCCATCACTGATACACCCTGTACACTTTGCATTGCACACAATCCACCATACTAATTGCCTTTAGTACCAAGTTTCATTTGTCAGTGTAGTTATCTGAGACTCTGTCAATTAGAGTCCTAGAATGTACACCCAAAATGACGTTTTGGAGCACCTAAATTTCATCCAGGAATGCAAAGAAGTTTGTGAAAAAAAGTAATAAGCCTGCAACACATCACACAACTGGTTTCAATGTTTGAATCAACTCGATGAAAGGTCCTCAGTGGAAATGTGCTTGATGCCAATAGATGTGTGACGGTGCAACTTTAAATAATTAAGCTTCACATATCAAAAGGGCTGCCCTTAAAGCGGAGTTCTTTGTCTCTATGAAAACAAACCAAATAAAAACGTGACGATTTGACAAAAATGGAATCCTTATTTTTGAATTTTACCTGAACTGCTGACTCTGGTTCTTTGATATTGGATGAGAGATATCCCAAAGCTTTTGCCCGTTCTTTGTACAGCCTGATTGCTTGATCCATGGGAACCCTTAACCTTATCCAATATTCCAAGGAGCCAAAATTCTGGATATTGTCTTGAACTCCTAGAAAAGAAACATTTGTAAATAGCAAAACTAGATATTGTCACACATGTTTAATGTAATTATGAATAGATAGCATAAAGTAGATTTATTCTTTTAATTTTAAACAAACTCATGTTCCGATTAACAAAAAAATATATAAAAATTGATAAAGCTTTAGGAATTCATTAAAAAAAAATCAGTTCTCCAAATGGGAACAACTAGGAAAAGAAAAGTTACACGTATTGCAGCCTGAAGGTCATAAGCACTATACACTGGATGGCAGTGTCTGAAATGGATCAAGATGGGGGTGCACTGATAAAATCATAGATATCAACTTAATTAAAAAGAAAATTAAGAGAAAATATGGTACAGGGAACCAAATTCCGAAATACTATGAAGGCTATATGATGAACCAGTCAATTGTCTAAATCAGTGTTTCCCAACCTGTGGTCCGGGGACCGCTGGGGGTCCACAAAGCCTCATCAGGGGGCCCGCAACTGCTTAGAAAATTAAATAATATTAACAGATTAATGAAATGCACATAAATAAAGAGGCTAAACATACAACTGAAAAATGTAAAACATACTGTAAGTGTAACGGAATTTGAAATTGGAGGCTAAAAACTTAATTTGTATCCTCAGATTGATTTGTGGGAGCAGTGCAGGTGCATCAAACAGAATACAGGTTGGACGATGGGTGAGCAACTGAATTTAGAAAAGCTCCAACCTTCCTATAAAATATTTAAAATTTATATTTGTTTTCAAATAAAATAAGATATTATCATTCGCATATGTGTTTGATGAATGCTTGTTTCTGTATTTTTTTCTGTATTGTTTTGAGGTTCAAATAATCAAAAGTTTTTAAGCTGGCGCCCCTGGCTTCCAAAGAGGACTCAGTCTGGGGGAGGGCGGGTCCCAAGATTTTAATAATGATACAGTGGGCGTCCCCAGGTTTCAGTAATAATAAAATGGGGGGGTCACAGAAGTCAAAAGGTTAAGAACCACTGGTCTAAATACATACTGAAATTATTTTGACAATCCTTTCTGAAGTAAGCGTGAATGGATGACAAGGTAAGCTATTAATATTTATTTGAAACCTTCAGGGTGTTCATCAGTGGAGAAATTGCTGCCTATTAAAGCAGGAAGAGCAATATGAAAGGCACATGTCAGAAGTACGCCACATAAGCACTGGCCTTATGTTTGGCAGCTGCATTCCACCCTGTATGTAACTGCCAAATGCTAGTGTCATGATTAGGGACACCCATCAATTAGGTAAAATTAAACTTGTTTTTTGAAATTATGAATGACAAAGTCATAAAAAACCTACTAGTACTCTGATTGCTTGCATGAGATTAACATCAAAGAAGGGAAGTGGACTTCTTACAGAGTTAGCGAAGGCCAATTGGCAACAAATAAAATGATAACCGGGAACGGAAGCCTAAATGGCTACACAGATTGGAAATAAGCCAGGTGCTTCAAATTTTACAGTGATTTGCACATTTTTTATTACATGTCGTGAGGCATTACCGCTAGGCTATGATGAATTTATACTAAATGAGAGTACTGAAAGACATGGATTCTGACCTTAGCATTATGCTTAACAATATTTGTAAAAAGTTGTGCAGTAATTCAACAATGGGCCAGGAACGGCATTTTACACTACTATAATTTATGAAACACTAATGGAAAAATGTACCAACTTTAGGCCTTAGGTAAGTTAAATACAATTGTTTTATTAGATTATCTACATAATTGAATAGTCTGCCCTTCAGGCACTGAGATGAATGTGCTGCAATTCTGCGATTCCTAGATGCTATCACACTTAAAATTTTAAAAGCATAGGAGTGGATGGGATTATGTATGGCCTCCTAAAAAGGGAAGAAGTGAAAGACACATGAAAGAAAGCGAAGCTGTAGAATTGGTCACATTTAGTTAACCTAAACATCTCCAGCATTAGATCTGTCAGGCTTGCATGCTTGACTTAAGGCTGTTAAGCAGTACAAAGAGAACAGGGAAGGTGGAAATCAGCTCTATTCAACTTAACAGGTTCTTGAGCACTGCTTGTGCCACATACATTCCAAATTAGGTGTGGAATGTCTGCCAAATTGCTGACTGGCAGATGTGCACAAAAGGAACTCCAGTGCAGAGTGCTGCATTGACGGGGAGGGAATGAGTTTCATGACTGATAGAAAGGTTTTAAAATGCTATTGTATAAACTTTTTAAATATGTATTTAGAGAATACTGACATGGCCTTAGGTTCTCTTGTATCTTGAAATGACCACAACATGTACTTCAATGGAGAAACATTTCAGGTCTGAACAGGCTAGTTGTAATACGTATCAAAGTAACATATACAGTTTAGGGAACAATGGACAAGTACCTCAGATTTGCACATTTTGCAGGGAATTTCCCACTTGACTATAGATATCTTTTTGGTAGAAGAGGGCCTTGCTGTCCTTTATGATGTCTCTGTGGTGCCTTGAAATATCCACATCTTCACAATGTAAATAATAAGAACTCAAGATGTCAAGAACAATTGTGCTAGCTTGTTCTGTACAACTTATCTCCTTTTCTGCTTAAAGAGCTCTGGGTGAATTTTGAACCAGGATTCCTGGTCTTTATCAACTAAACTGCTTTGTTGATGTGCTTGCTGATTATGACCTTCCCATCAAAGGGAAAATCCAGGATGTAGGCTTGTGCATCCAACAGGTGTTCTAGACGGTCATTCCATCCGTTGTAAGGCTTTTGCATTTGGAGGTTGCTTAAGATCTATATGCTGCAAGGTTCAGGGCCTTGTAATGTTTTTAGTTGTAACATTTGTTTTACACTGACAGTTGTATTTAGAATTTTGCAGATCTGGGCTGTATGCCAAACAGGTGGTGGGTGTCCCTTCCAACCTATTTAGAGTACATAACGACACTTCAGATTCAAAATTGGGCTAACAGGACATCTCTCACTTTTTTGTGAATGTCCTGCACCTAACAAAGTCTAAATAAGGCCCTTAATCTATATAAACAGTATAATAAAGTCATGATTTGTCAGACCCGAACTGTGATGCTACCTCTTCCTTTTAAAATTAGCTTTTTGTGTCTGCTCCAGGGACAATCCATATTTCCCTTTCAAGATCTATTAAGTATGGAGCTTTCACCAGTAGAGGTATTATTTCCTAAAGTTGTCTAAGCGCTATCTTTCTATTATGTGGACACTGGCAGAGGGAAGCAGAAGAATATTTATTTATGAGAATGTGTTTTGACTTAAGACTCAGATGTGTTCTTGGGGTTTGTTGGGAAATAGCAACTGGAAATCTTTCACAGTAGTCTTCCAACATTATCTGTCAAGAAACCAGCAAACATGAATCTACCTATGCCATTCTAAGTATTAGCTACGAAGTACATTAATGTTGAGAGCACGTGTTGGTATTTGGAAATAAAGGCATTACTGCCTTCCTCAGGGTTATCAAAATTATGATCCCTTTCAACCGAGTGAAAACAAATATTAAGGTCAACATGTTTAGATCAAGCCTCAGAAAGGGTGCTGTCTTTCTTCTTGCTCTTCCAGCCCCTGTCTTCTCTCTCTCTCTGTTCAAGTCTTGCTCTTGCCCCCTTTCTTCTTTCACTGTTCCCTTCTTCCTTTTTCATCTTTTCCTGCTTCTCCCCAATTTTCTTTCTTGTTTTATAGAATGTGTACGGGGAGTTGTATTGAACTTTTATCTGTGAGATCACAGGGTTATTTAATGCAAAGTATTGTGAGTCTGTAGAACAAAAAAACAGGACAGTTATTGACAAGGTTGTCATCTGTGAGGGTGTCAATAAGGATGCTTGGTTAGCAGGTAATATGTAGACTTCTGATAATGACTTCTTTGAAGATGTTGGCTTTTGACAATTGTTTCTTTGAAGAGGACTTCAGTTTTGTTGTCTGTCAATGATAGCACTGGTAGTCGAGGTTGGAGTACATGTAGACTGTAATTGTTATTTCGGAAGTGTAAAGCTAGACAAAAGTTATTGTTTTACAAGACGCATTCGTTTTCCACATATTAAATGAGCGGTAGAATGTTTTCATTCTAAATTCAACAAAAAATGGTATGAATGTCTGTGATTATCTAAGGCAGACAAAGCTAGTATAACAATGCCAATCACATGCATCAATTCAAGGAAATACAACTATGTTTCGAAGTATACGTTAGGGAACCACAAATGAACTGTGCAGTCTTGACCATGGAGTTTTAATCTGAATACACGTTATTTTTATTTTAAAAATAAAGAAAATAACATTGAAAGGTCTGTATCAAGTCTAACATTTTGCACTGAACGCGTAGCAAGGGGTAAGCTATTTTAGATTTTGGCTTATACAATCAATGAGGTGTTTGACACAATTGGCTAGGAACATTTTCAACATGCACGCTCTTCATACATGTTAAACGTCTTCACCTAGTGTGGGAAATGGGAGTAATTGACAAGCCACAGGAGGGAATTGGGAACAGGGCTCAGGACAGGCATAATCTAGTATATTGCACCTTGCTAACTTCCCGTGGACTTCGGAAATAAATCATGTGATTTCTACATTTGAATTTAAATGTGGAAGATAAATCAGGAGTAAAATTGTAATTGGTTGAGAAGCAGGGAAAATGTAAGTTTAATTAGGTCAGCATTTACAACAGTGTTCATAGTACTACACCTCCCATTGCATGTTTCTCAATGGAAGAGCTAAGTGCTGTGCTTCGTCAAATAAAACCTCCATTTTATATTTTTAAGTGACTCACCACATCTGTTTCTAGAACGCTTATTTTCAATAACTGCGTGCATAATGAGATAAAAACTTTTAGTACAAAAATTCACGGTGAGTTTATTGTTAGGCACTGCTTTTCATGTCCACTATTAATCAGTTTGCATTTAAAGGACTGCTTGTGAACTAAAACATTCCCCTAATGTTTGCTTTCTGCCCTGTAGAGGACCTTTCAACCTACTGGTAAGGTAGCAGATTGGCAAGTGAGCGGAACCATGCACCACAGTTCAGGAGTTCAGCTTTGATGTAATGTAAGAAGATACTCGATGACTGATTTGACAGGAGGAGATTCTTCTGAAGTTGCTTGAGCAGAAGAATCTTTGACCGTTGTTGGGACATCTAGCTCTGGAGACTGTGATAACATGATGTGTTGTGGGATCTATCATCACAGAATATTCAAGTGTGTGGTGTGTGTTAGTTGTAATGTGCATGGAGAAATGATCCGAAATTTTAGGATTAGTTTTAATGCTGGTTTTTCAGAAGTAAGTACGTCAAGTAATTTGTAAAAGGAGTGCAAAGGTAGGTCAGTCCCTGAGAGGAAAGCATGTGTGTGTGACAGTGAAATTGAGACTGTGGTCTGCCAGTGACTCAGGTTTATAGTGTCAAGTAGTTCATTTTGGGGTACCTATAAGAGCTATGTGTTCAGGTCAGTAGTAACTGCAATAGTGAAAGTGGTAATCACATCTCTCATCAGAATCATGCCTATGGATAGTTGAGTCCTTCTGTTTCTGCTTGTGTGATGTCCTTTAGTTTTAGGAGAACTGGACCATGAGGCTGGTTGACCGTACTGAAGAATGAAGGTGGTGAAGAGAAGGAGTATTTTGTGCTAGTGTAGGAAAGCCATAGCAGTAGCCTCTTCAATGTTATGGTCTTCACTACTATGATTTTAGTGACATTATTTTCTTTGGTTTCATTCCACAAAGGATGTTTGGGTGATAACAGAGTAAGGGGAACAGTGATAGAGGGTTAGCTTGTAGTGTTGTTCACATCAGAGATGGTAGGCATGGTGGTAGTGTTAACATCCCGACACATGGTAGAGGCATACTGAAGGTCGATCATGGCCTTATTACTCTTGTACAGAGTGATGGGTAGCTAACATTTCTGTTTATGGTATCCTAAGACACAAATTATTTGTTTCTCTAGGGATGTTTGTGTTTTTTTTTTTTTTTTTTTAGGAAGAGCAGAGTGTATTGGTCCAGGAGGTTATGTTCTAAGTTAAAAAAAAAAGTTGGTCAGTTTTAATGGAGCCTAGTCTAATTGTCACTGACTGAGATTTTTAGGTTTGCTGTCAGGGCTGGTGTTTGTTGTAATGTGGATATGCCAAGAAACTGTTAGTTATTGTTATATTCAGGTGTTTGATCTGCTATAAAGGACCTGTTTTTATGTTTGAAGGCCATGATAAGCTCATGGAAAGTCCATTGAACGTACTGATCTTGTGAAGCAGATTTTGGGTGTCATTATAAGCCTGGCGATCTGAAATCCAGACTTCCAGACTCGTGGAGAGGAGACTGCCGCAGTACTGGCAGTCTCTACCCTGGCCCTATTACAAGGTTTCCACTGGGCTGACAGACAGAAACCTCTGAAATCAGAGATTTACACCCATCAACCCAGTGGAAACCATGTGACGGCATTAGCCTTGACTCCTCAGGGAGCTGAGGCCAATGTCATTGCACAGAGGGTGCCCCCAGCACTCAAAGAATGTGCACTGTCTGCCGTAACAGACAGGGCGCATTTTGAAGGTGCTGGGCAGGAGGGCTCCCCAACACTGGGTTTCCTCAAGTCTTTTCTTGGTAGGATCCCTGCCATGAAAAGGCTGGCAGAAACTGGACTCTGATCTCCGCCCACCCATCAGGAACCATGTTCCTGGCGGGGATGGCGGTCTGAGCACCAGGGTCCTAGTGTGGCGGTTGGACCGCCTGGAGTGTGGCAGTCCAACCACCACCACAAGACTGGCGGTCAGAGTACTGCCAGCCTCATAATGAGGCCCTTAGTTTGGGATAGCTGCAATCTGCAGCCATGAGATATGACTCACTAGGCCTTGAGGCAACTTCAGCATGAGCATGAACATTTTTAGGAGCACAAATCACATTTATGACCAAAGTCACAACTAGATGAAATAATGTGTTTTTGGTACAAAACCACTCTTAAGTGTAAAATCACCCTTCGGGCTAAGTAATTTAAATTTACGAGGAAAATGACATTTAGGTGCAAAATTACATTTAGGTGTAAAACCACCCTTGGTGCAACATTAGCATGAGTGTTGAAACAATTTGGTAATACAAAATCAGAATTGGGAGCACTATCACTTTTAGGAGGAAACACATTTAATTGCAAAAACCACCTCTGTGCAACAATAGAATGCGCAAAGCCTTCTAAAAGCACAGATCACATGTAGGAGTACAACACATTCAGGATTAATAACACTCTTTTAGAAAAAAATCTAAAGAAATATTAAAACATTCATAGGAAACAAAAATCACATTTAGGTTCAAAGTTACATTCAAGTACAAAATCAACCTTGTGCATCATCAGCTGGAGTTTGGAAACATTTTTATGTGCAAACCACATTTACTTGCATAATCACCTATATTGCAAATTCAAAAAAAGTGTAGAGGCACTTTCAGAAAAACAAAAATCATATTTAGATGTGCGTACTCATTTAGGTGCAAAATCACCATTGGTGCAAAATCAGTGGAGCTTATTGCCACATTTAGTACAAAGAGTGAAGATGATAAGATCAGTGAAAACCGTGTGCATCAGAAGGGCATCATATTTGGTTGAGAACATACGGAAGTGCAAAATCATTCCTGGTGCAAAATTAGCATGAATGTATACATTTTTAGGAGCAAGAATCATATTTAGATGTAAAGTTATTTTAGATGCAGAACCACTTTTGAGAGCGAAGTAAGCAGCACTGTGTTATCACACTTAGGCACAAAATCTTATTTTCACCCCTGATAACAATATAGGAAGAACTGCAGAAACAATTTTAGGACTACAAAACCGATCCAGGAACAAAAATGCATTTAGACACAAAATCACATTTATGCAGCATGAAGAAGGGTCTAGAGAAACTCTTAGAAGGACCAATGTGTATCCACTCTGATGCTTGGATTCTTTGCTTCACTAGCCATGCACTGCAATCAGTGATACAATTAATCTGGGATACTAACACACAATAAACAATACAGTCGAATATACTATTCTGGTCTAATACAAGATGGCATTGACATCATCTTAACCCAATATCTGAAGGAAGCTGACTCAAACAACAAATAGTTTAAGGGACACACCCAAAGTATCTCTCTGTCTATTTGGTTATTGTAAATGAGTTGAAAATACAGCTAAAGCGGTCTATAGCCAGACCTAAGAAGTAAACATGCTATATGGAGTCTTATGAGTAGCTCAGGAGTGCTCACAGAGTAAAAAGTAATTTGTTGATTTTCCTAGCAACAAATGGAAACCTCTACTGTTGAAGACAGAGGTGAATATCATTTGTATAACTTGTTGTGCAATACACTTTACCTCTGGAGTGTGTTAATATACATGGTAATGGCTAACAAATCCAGTAAGTGGGATGTGGAGCTTACCGGTTTTTAGGGCTTGCAGCAAAGGCACCAGCTACATACTGAAATGTGTGGACATCTATATGAGCAGCAGCTGCTACAGAGAAGTAACCATGACAACCTTGAGGTCTTTAAAAGCTGTGTCAATGACAATATTATCAAATCAGTAACTAGTGTGCTTCCATTTCAAAGAAATGCTGTGCCTATTAAGGAAGCCAAACCAATTTTGCCTCATTTGTTACCATAGTGGATTGTGGACTGGCTGTGTTGCAGCAAGATATTATATGAGACAGGCTTGGCTTAAGAAAATAGCATTACCACTCCTTGCTTGTTCATGACAACTTAAAACTGACAAATCTTTGTATGAGCCTCCCATATTCTGTGGTCATGCTCTGAAGGTATTCCAACATCTTCATACTTTGGAATGGGCGGAAAATTTGGTTGAAAATACAAATACAATACATGGGTGATTCTGCCAACTTTCCACTCAAATGTGGCACAAGGCTGGTAAAAGAGAACTATTGTATCCTTCTCAGACAACGCAAAACAAAGTCTCTCTGAAAAGGTATGCCCTTGCAGTAAAATAAAATGTAGGATACAAAATATATATAATTCTAAGCACAGAAAAAATGAAAGTAAGTAAATAAACCTTAAACAATGATAAAACCTACAAAAATATCTGTAAGAAACAGGTTGATAATTCAAAAGTGTCCAGAGATCTACAAAGAGTGTGCAGATAAAAAAAAAAAAATAACACTGCCAAAAGATATTGCTTTTTATTAGAGAAGTTGTTTGGAAATAGTTGGGTGCCTAGAACTGTCGTAGAAAGAGAGTCCTGTAAGGAAGCAACATTCTGGGTTTCAGCAATATGCATGCTGAGAGTAGGGTTCCTTTCGTAACCAAACTGTGTTTAAAAGAGTTAAGCTGCAACCTCAAAAAAGAATTATTTAAAGAAGTCAGAAGATGAATGTTGCTTTTTAAGTCAGGAACATAAAGACATAAAACAGCAAGATAATGCATAGAAGATTGTTTTACAAAGGGGCAAATCCAGAGAGTTAAATTTCCACTTCTTGAAAAATGCCGCTAATTCATAAAGGTTATACAGTAATATTTATTCCAGACATAGCACTAGTTTGAGATAATATTTAATTAGTATTTTAATGTGAACTTGTTTTCTAACAATATTTATGGTTATATGATTGTAATTGTTGCCAATTTAAAACAACTGAATTACTTTTTAACAAAGCCAAGTTTGCTTAAATCTAAAACAGTTAATTAAAAGTTTTTAAGAATATAGGCTCTCATAATGACTTCGGCGGTCTTTTCCTAAGACAGCCGAAGCCACGGGCACCAGAAGACCACCATATTACAAGTACTGAAGTATTTTCCCCACAATTTGGGCGGAAATCCTCCAGTAGTCGTGTTGGCGGTTGGAGGCGCATAGGCGGTTCCAACACCGCCACGCCAAAAGGACTCTGCCCACTGTATTACAAGAAGTAATACGACGTGGCAGTGTCCCTATGGTGGGGCGCTGCCAGCGGTGGAAGCTCCTGTTCCCAATCCCTGGTGGACATCCTCCTCGCCGGACAAGGTAAGTCGATCATCCGACAGGGATGGGGGGGGAGTGAGGGTCATGTTGTGTATGCGTGTGTGAGTGGGCATTATCTGCGTGTGTGTATGCATGTATGATTGTAAGTGAGTGCGTGTTGGAATGTTTGTGTGAATGCGTGTATGTATGCGTGTGAGTGAATGCGTGTATGTAAGTGATGGTGAATGAGTGTATGCAGGGTGGGTGGCGTGGGGCGAGGAGGGTGCTGTTATTAAAGGGTGGTGCAGGAGGGGGGTGCTGTTATGGAAGGAGGGAATGGGGGGGGTTATATAATTACAGGGAGGATTGGGAGAGTCGTCTGCCACCAACAGGAAAGAAATTTCCTGTCACCGGTAACTTTTCCACCAGGGTTTTCGTGGCAGTGCTACCGCTGCAGAAACCGTGGCGGAAAGGAGACTCGTGATACTGCCAGAGGTCTTCAGTGGACCACTGGGTTGGAGATTCTGATCTCCGGCAGTCCAACTGCCCTGGCGGTACCATCGGAGATATGGCAAACCTCCACACTCATAATGTGGTGGTCTTCACCACCAGCCCGATAGCAGTGGACTGGCACCGCAGCCCTGGCGGTCTTCGGACCACCAGGGTCGAAATGAGAGCCATAAGCTCATAATTTTCAACATTCCTCAATGAACATTGTGTTGTTTTCAACTTTTTTCGAATCTATAGGTTCTCTTTTAACAGTAGGCCAAAATTATAAAAGTTAGCATTATATCGCAACAAATAATAGAAACTTTTAAAATTCTATGAGTTATTCTTAGCCTTTACCAGGTTATATGTCGGAACCACAGGTGCCTAAACCACCCGTGGCTCAACAACTAGGTCGGAACAACGACCTTGTTCTATACACTAATGCCTTTACCACAAATGCGTTTACAACGATTTTACCGTTGTAAACGCATTCCTGGTAAAGGCATTACCAATCAGCATGCACAACCCAGCATGCTTCCACCCCAACCTTCCACCCCACCCCTTGAACCTAAACCCTGAACCCCCCCAAACTCTAATCACCCCCAGCCCCCCACCCCACAAACTAAAAATACCCCGAGTCCCCACCCCGCCCCTAAAACCTAAACCCTGCCCCCCCAAACCCTAATCACCCCCACCCCTCAAAACAGCCCCAGTCCAACTTATCTCCTCCTTCACCGCGTCCACTCTGACTCCCTTCTGTAACTTAACCACGCGTGTACGTTGCTGAGGTACCGAAACCAGGGAGTCATTGAAATCGAAAGCGTTGTTTTGCTTTCGTTTTTCACAACCTTGTGGTTCCGGACTCGTTCTTCCGGGTGTTTCCCCCTTTACCAGCCAAAACAACCTTTTATTTTATAAGGTTATGAAACTGATTAGAATTGAGATAAAACACTTTACACTATTAGGTTTTAATGTTTCTGCCTTGTGGAAGGGGAGGAGTTTATTTCACTAGAAAACACACTTAATAGGACAATAAGACTTTTCTGCAGATTTCCTTCTATTAACCCAGCTTTTTAGAATGTCTGTTAAAGTGGAAACATAAATGAGTGCCAAAGAGATGTGATGGGCTGAAATGTGCAGTTCTGGCTGTTAGGTAGGACATTTTTCACACAACTCCCAATAACTATACATTGAACACCACTGAAGTGTTTACCAAAATTTGAATATGACACATTTCAACATGTGCATATTATATACAGCCCTGTAAAAACAAAGCATTGTGCAGTCCACGTTCACACAGGGATTAGATTCTATAAAACATGCCAGGAGGGAAAAAAGGGAGAAACATAAACAGTTAGAAATGTTACTTACCAATCAAAAGCGCTGAACAAAAGATACGACCATTCTTTTCCAGAATGTCACTAAATTTGAGTTGGCAGGCAGCAACGGTTTCATGATCTGTACCAAATGCTTGATGAATCTCAAGAGTGACAGTGTTTTTGTGTATGTATCGCAGAAAAAAGTCATCCACTCGCACATGATATTGAGACGTGAAATCATATGCCGGTTGAAGGCCACGTATTACGGGAGTAGTTTGAAGTTCAAAGTCATAAAATGAGTAGGTACAGAATGTTGCAGGTTCCTGGTCACTAAAGGTATGTATTGCTACTGATGAAAATGCAATTTTTGAAATGTGGATTTCAAAAAGGTTGTCTCCTCGTTCTAAATGGAGAGTTTCATCAATCTCTTCAACATCATCTTCTGGCATAATTTCTGGTTTGAATTTATACTGCTTGGTACCATAGGCAATATCTTTCAGCTGGGCTGCAATAGAAAAGGTAAAAAAAAAAAATGTTCAGTTACACACACACATATCCATTAAACAAACACGCAAAGTGGAGGTATGGCGAAGAAATAAAACCAAAAATACCCTAAATTAACCACTTATGGTTTGCTACACAAACCACAAGTCTTTTTTTTTGTCTCAGTAAACTTTATTCGGATATTTCTAACCATAACGTGCAGGAATTAAACAAGAACAAGCTTAAGATCGCCATAGGAGACTTAAAATCAGTTTCAATAAATTTACAACACTATCCTGAGTAAAATCGATGAAAAGAATGATCAATTAAGATCCAAATTATAATCTGTTCTTCATAAAACAATGTCCTGGGCCGTACCCAAAGTGCCTAGGACTATCCTCTCTTAGTTTTAGCTCTTGCATCTTGGTTAGTTAAGATTGTTAATACCAGTCCCTACGGAATTTAATACCGAGAATGTAGTGAAAAGCAATTAGTCGATAAGAATAAGTTACTTACCTTCGGTAACGCTTTTGGTGAGGAATCCACAGGTAGGTGTATCCATCAGAAATCCTTAATTCTTATAAGAACCAAGTTTGCTTTTCCTTCCTTTGTGGTTTTTATGCTCCCACAATGAAAACCATAACTCACCCAACTCTCCGGGCCAATAAATCCCACTGTGAATGTCTGAAGACGGGGTTGGCGCCCAGCCCTACATGGAGGACCAACCCACACTGCTTTTGCTTATGCGCAGTGGCAGTTGCCCACAGGGCCACAGCAGGTCAACTCCCACTGCACATGGTCTTTGGCAGATATTGGGTGCTGGGCATGATGCAGCTCTGTCTGGCCCGTTAGGATGTGTGGTACTTTTTTGGGGATTGAAGACACATGTTAGGGTTGCAAACCCTAGGATTCAGTCAATATCCACGAGCTCACATACGGTCCTGTGAACCCCAAGCAGATTTTTATTTATAATTTTATTTTTGTAGTCCTGAAACAGGGGGAAGTGTGCCCCAATGGAATTATGAGTCCCGCAGGAACACTCAGACTCCAGAGGATTTCTCCTGGAGATTTCACCTACTTAAAGCAGATCAGCCTCTGGGTGAATATCCAGACCGGAATTATTGATTCCTATGGTAATTCCTCATGTTCAATGGAGCATCTACTGGGGCACCCTTAATTAGGCCCTAAGTGTTAACTACAGCATTACTGTGAGTACTACAGTTTGAGCATTCCATTTGTACTTGTAAAAGCTCTACCACAAAAGTAAGGTCAACAGGATGTATGCATTAAACACTTAAGAATAGACAATGACAAACAATAAATGCTATTTACCAAACGTTTCAAATAACCTTCTTTAGCAACGACATAAAAAGAGCAAGGTATGACTGGAACCGGCAATCGCTGTCCCCCTACAATACACTCAAAGAGAGCTGACAGTTAGACGTGAGAAAGCATGGAAGGGGTGTAAGAGTAAAACATTGGGATGTTGCACTTATCCATAAATGAGCATTCAGGCAGTAGTAGAAGCCCGCAGCACATAAACAGACATGTAGCGTAACAGCAATGAGGGAGCTCCCCCTTTCGCCAATTAGTGTTTCCTGTAAGGTAATCATGCAACTGCTGTGGTGGGAACAGATGGATTCTAGCAGTTAAGCCATACACCTGCAAGAAAAACATGTCAAGAGAAGTGCATGGAGAATAGAAACAATGTTGAAGAACAGAGGGATATACAAGCAGTTTTAGCACTAAAGTCACAGGAGGGAAGTGGCACATACAAATTGATAATATGAAGGATGAAAATTAACAGTAATTGACTAAGGCAGACAAGTAGGAGACATGGTTAACAGATGGGTATCCACCAAACCACTAGTCCATGCTGCTTGATATTATTCCATAGTGATGTTTCATAGTCCGGAAAGTCTGAAATGAAAGATGCTTTTATAACCGCAGTATTTTGAAACTCATCCGAAAATAAGTAAGAAAGGGATACACTGCAGTTTTGGGAGACGAAGGTTCGAGATCTTTGGAGAAACTTCAGATAAAGACTCTCCTAGAATATGTTGTCTTTTGAAGTTGAGAGATGCAGTCACAGTCAGCCTTTGCTTGGGAAAGCTGTACAGCCCCTGAAACTGCATCCTTGTCTACAAAATATGTGACAGAATTTAGATGGTGGGCCTTACAGCTCAAGGCAGCCATTCTGAATGTACACCAAATCCTTCCGGAATCAGAGCCGCCAGATGAGGTACTGGCAACTGGGCCATCATTTGGCAGTCCTCCTTTAAAACACTTGAAATTCAAGATACTTGCTGATTATTTCCTCTAATAATCATAGAGTCATTGCTTCTCCTGATGTAGGCCTTTGCCCATCAGCTCTGAAAATAAGCCAAAACATTCCACTCCAGGACAAGCAAAAGCTAGAACCCAATGATCTTCAAAACCTTATAGCAGCTTCACTCTGTTCCCTTTGCAAAGTCATTGATCCCAATTACTAAATCACATCTCTGTCCCGTAAATGCCCACCAAAGGGTATCCCTGTCAAAATATATTGTGACGCCTGCCTTTTCTGATTGCTAGACCTTTCAGCAACATTCAACATGCTTGATCACCATTCATATTTGGATGCTAGAATGGAAGTACAAGAAACTGTACTAAAATGTTTTGAATCATTCTTCTCCTCAAGATATCCGAATATAAAGATGAAATATTTTGAATCAGACGCACACTTAGTAAGATTTGGGGTTGCCATAATGTTCCACTCTCTTCCCCTCCTCATACAGCGTATATATGGAATCCCTTACCTCAATATAACAAAATGGACAAATACTTTGCTTCCAATAAGCCACCATGAAATAACACCTTTCTTCTGCCCTACAGGAAATTCACAAATAAAAAATTCCCAACCCTTAAGCACCCCAAAGATATATGTATAACAACCCATATTTTCCAGCAGTAGCCTGATTCAACCTACTCCACTTACCCATATAAAAATCACGTTTCCCCTTTTTCTTCCTTTACTCTATCAGCTCTTTCTTTTTATTTCCTTTCTGTACCACTAAGATTACAGTAACTCGGGCTTCATATATGCAATCACACTGACATGTTCTTAAACACAATGTATGTATTTGTATACTGCTTTCCTCTGTTTTTGAAAATTATAAATGAATAAAAAAAATACTATTGAAATCAAAAAAGATATGGAAAAGTCTGCCCAGGCTGGGTGAAGTGCTTCTTTAAGCGACAAACCCATTGTGATCTGGTTGGCCTATGTGTGGCAGGTTCATTTAGGTTCTGCTTGCTTTTTCCAATATCTTAAAATCAAAATTTACCATTGACAATGGTCAATACGATGGGCAAGAGTGTCTCCACCCTCTTTATGCAACACCACAATCGTTATTTCCAGTGTTGCAGGCACTAAAGTGCCCTAATATTAGCTTCAAAATATATTTCTAGGAGCCGCTTTGCCAGATAAGGAAAGTTTTATAAAATTCTGTCAGGAGCCAACGCTCCATGTGTTTTCCACTCCAACTGCTTCAGAGCCTCATCTATTTCTTCCAGTAAGAGGGGACTTCCATTTAAACAGTTTGCCAAGGAGTCAATCAGTGAAGGTGAGCTGCACATCCATAAGCATATTGAGCAGTGCTGCTTATTTCTAGTTGTGTGGTGTAAAGTGGTCTTTAATAGTCCTCATTTAGTTCAATTGTTTCCACATGTGCACTAAACAAGGACCATCTTTCTGTCTCACTGCCATTACAGGGGTGTACTGGGTGTCTGATCTAGCAAATCGACCCAGTTTTCGACCTACCTTACCCTCTCCAAATGTGTTTCAATATATGATTTATGGTCATGCAGTCCCAATCTGTCATGCTTCTCCTTGTGTATGCGCCTTGGTGTTTATGCACTGAATCCATGGCTTCTCCCTCCAACTGCTGTAATTTGTCACCATCCTCCTCAATTGATCCTGTAGAGTCACCTGGACCTGCATCTTCAAGCATCAATTGATGCAGTCCCCAGTCCAGGATTCTACAGGGGTGGGGTTGTGGTCTGAGTGGTGTTATTGCTTGGTAGTCTGCTTTGTGAATGTTACCTTGCAGGTGTGTAGTTGGGAAAAAGATATCTATGCAGGTACCAGGTCATGGGTCAGTGAAAAATTAGAGTATTTGCGGTGCATGGGCTATGCAGCCCTCCACACCTCCGTTGAGCGCTAGTTGTCCACCGAAGCAGGTGTTTTCTATGTAAGCCTCCCAGCAGCAGCATGTAGAAGAGGGGTGTGACCCATCTACACTGGTACCGATCACACAATGAAAGTCACCTTCAATCACTAAAGGCTTAAGTGACTGCCTAGGCAACAGTGGAGAAACTGTATGCAACAAACCCGCTATCCCGGTATCGGGTAGGTATAAGGCTAACAGCTGCAGTTTCCTATTCACAACATATCCTAACACATGAATATATCACACCTCTCGTTCTATTGGTTGGTCCACCACTACAAAAGGAACTCCACTGCGGATCCGGATCAATACCTGCAAGCATATGCAGTGTAGGAGGTATACAACAACTGACTCTCACACCTGTGTTGCAGTTTCCTCATCACTCCCTCAGTCAAACGTATTTCCAGCAGTAGGGAGATGGGAAGCTCCTACCTCTTCTGATAAGGAAGTCCTTAATGTCTGTTTGCGACATACCTAAACTATCAAACATTCCAAACTAAACAATTGTAATATGAAGTAGTATCCATAAGTTTAGCTAAATGTTTGTTTGTGTGCGTGCACCCACAATATCTCCCTTGCTGAGCTACACTCTGCACAGCTGGGTCTGTCCCATTTCTCTACGTGTGGCCCTGTTGTGTCTCACCCAGTAATCTTTTCCTCCATCTTGGCACTCCTCTCCTCCTGCAACTCTAAGAATTGGAACTAAAACTCTTCCAACTTTAAAGTTCCCACCTTGGACCAGGCTTGAAACTGCCCCTTGCCCGATAAGTAAAGAAAGGTACATGTGGTCTGGTAAGGATGGGACTTTGCGGGCATCAGTCATTTGTGCCTCTGCCCCACAGTCTACCTGTAGTATTTATTGAGGAGTGTTGTTATAAAGAATATGAATAGCTTTTAATTTCTGTGTACAGTGAGAGTGAGCCGAGACAACAGGGTGCCATCATAACCTCCTTGTAGGGAAATGCCTGCCATGGCATGGTTACCACATAACTTTTTGCCTTTTGTTGATGCCAGTTATGATTGAAAGACTGCTAACCAGCCCCCAGCACCAGTGTTCTTTCCTTAAACTATGCATTTGTTCCCTCAATTGTCACAGCCCTGGCACACAGATAAGTCCCTTGTATATGGTACCCCTGGTACTGAGGGCCGTGTGGCCAGGGAAGGTCTCTAAGGGCTGCAGCATGTATTATGCCACCCTGGGGACCCCTCACTCAGCACATGCACACTGCCTCACAGCTTGTGTGTGCTGGTGGGGAGAAAATGACTAAGTTGACATGGCACTTCCCTCAGAGTGCAATGCCCACAACCCACTGCCTGTGTTATAGGTAAATCACCACTCTAGCAGGCCTTACAGCCCTAAGGCACGGTGCACTATACCACAGGTGAGGGCATAGTTGTATGAGCACTATGCCCCTACAGTGTCTAAGCCAAACCTTAGACATTGTAAGTGCAGGGTAGCCATAAAGAGTATATGGTCTGGGAGTCTGTCAATTACAAATTCCTCAGTTCCATAATGGCTAAACTGAAATATGGGAAGTTTGGTATCAAACTTCTCAGCACCATGTATCCATGAGTCCGCTTTTAAAATAGCTATTTGCCATTTTAACCAAAACTGTGTGTACTACTGTTTTAAATCAAAGTTCTATACTTACCTGTGTGAAGTACCTTGCATTTTATGTACTTACTTCAAATCTTGAACCTTAAGTTCTAAAATAAATTAAGAAAATATATTTTTCTAAATAAAAACCTATTGGCCTGGAGTTAAGTCTTTGAGTGTGTGTTCCTCATTTATTGCCTGTGTGTGTACAACAAATGCTTAACACTACCCTCTGATAAGCCTATTGCTCGACCACACTACCAGAAAAATAGAGCATTAGTATTATCTAATTTTGCCACTATCAACCTCTAAGGGGAACCCTTGGACTCTGTGCACACTATCTCTCACTTTGAGATAGTACATACATAGCCAACTTCCTACACTCCTCCTGTAAATACAGGAGTGGGATGGTTAGTGAGAGGGGGTGGGGGCCACCCAGCACCAACCTCTTGAAGCAGTGCACCACACAAATAAGCCTGTCTCACCCAGTTCTTATATTCTTCTGTCCGGCTTGCATCCACCATCAGGGCAGAGTAGCTTGCTCTGTGCAGAGTTTGAACATGGTATTTAAATGAGGTTGTAATCTGATTGTGGTGTCCCCCAGGCAACGGCCCCATGCCTGTACTTGGGACAGTTGAGGTTTCATCTTCCTTGCTGCCACTGCTGTCCGATGATTCTGACACTGTTTGGCTAACCTAGCTGTGGATGGGCCTCTTTATTTTCTTCAACTTGCGTGATAGTTTGGGTCATGAGCTGGCTCTATTGGGTGCCTCGTTTAGAGTTCTGTACTGTGATTGTGCCTGTCCTGTTGAGTCTCCCAACTTATAGAAGCATCACCTATGGGCAGGCATACTCCTGCTCGGCCCAATCCCACACCACTTCCGGCTCAGTGAAGAAGTAGCTCTTCTGAGTCTTCATTATTTTCAATTTGGTCAGGAAATGCAGTGTATTCCAAACTCATTTTGCTTAGTCTCTGCTTACCTCGAGGACGATGTTGCATGGCTATGGTGCAGTCTGGGAACATTACCACTTTCCACCATGAAGTGCAGCTGATTTCTGGCTACCTGCATTATGGTGTCCCTATTTTTTGTAAATGCAGCAGTTTTGCCACTAAGGGCTTATGAAAGGTGGTAGTGTTCGTGGTACTACTAATCCAGGGACCCAACCCTCCAGGTATTCTACCATGTCTTGGCCCTCAGTACCTTTGGGGAGGCCCATGATTCCAATGTTACTGCAGTTGGGCCTTGCCTTCATATCCTCAGACATGGCCTTCAAGAAGGCCCCCAGCTCCATTAGGTTCTGTAGTTGTCAGTGCGTCTCCAAGGTTTCTGGCTGTCGCTTCTCCCCTCTGCCTGGGTGACCATGCCCACCAGTCTCCTCTGGCCCTTCCACTACAGCTCAAAATCCTCTACAACTGCAACAATTTTTTATTCCAACAATTCTGTCATGGTGTCCAACACCTCCAATATGGCATTAAATTTAGCTGGCATAGCCTTTAAGCAATTGTCTGGGAGTAGGTTGCCCTTGTTTGCTCTCATGGACTGTTCCATTGAAAGAACTGGATGGAGATGCTTATATCAATGTGGATAGCTCTTGTAAATATCCGTAGATTATACAGGGTCATGGAGCAGGCCCCATCCCACTTGCCCTTTGCCGCCTGCCACGCTTAGACTTAGAGAAGGCATTTGACACAGTAGACTGGGACTACCTATTCTCCATGCTAACAGGGTTTAAGAAAAAGGGGAGATACAAGCGTTGATATGACTGCTATACGTGGAGCCAGTAGTGAGTGTCCGGATCTGGCAGTGCATCTCCCCCCTGCGCCATATAAAACGTGGGACGCGGCAAGGCTGCCCACTGTCCCCACTACTTTTTGCTCTAGCTATGCAGCCTCTAGCTCAGAAACTGTGTCAGTTGGGTGAGGACTGGGGCATCCCGGTCTTGGGAGATACTTACACAGTCTCACTATATGCGGACGACGTCCTGATCTATTTTCCAGGACATCCGCAATTGATTTGCGCCCATTCAGACTCTTTAGCTAGACTTTTATGGGGCACCTGAGCTACGAGTACATTGGGCAAAGTCTTGCTTGTTTCCCCTACATCCACATTGCTCCCCTGCAGGACATTCTCATAGAAGGGCACCAACTGAAATGGGACCCTTGCACGTCTAGATACTTGGGCATTAACATTACCATAACAAGCAAGATCTGCTAGATGGGAACTTCACGAAAGCTGTGACATCACTGAAACCACAACTGGCCTTCTGGAGCTCATTACCACTCACGGTCCAAGGCAGAGTGTCTCTAGCTAAAATGCTAATGTTACACCGTCTGATATACTTCTTCCAAAATTTACCACTCGACATACCTCGGGCTACCTTTCATGCCTTGCATTCTGCTCTCTAGGCGAGTTTCGCGCAATCCGAAGTTTCAGTATATCCAGCATAACATTCTACATAGAACATATCTCACACCCGCTTCCCTCTCTTGCCTATTCGGCTCTCCGTCAATATGTCTGTAATTTAATGAATAGGGGCTGAGATAGAACATATGTTCTAGGACTGTTTAGTAGTAGTAGACTATTGGGCACAAATACATCATGAAATGGAACGTGTCACTGGGTGCTCTAACCTGCACTTGATGGAGGGGGTCACGACTCGGCCTGTATCGAAAATCACAGACTGCTAGAGCCAGTTATAGGTTCACTGACCTGGTGCTTCTAGTGGCCCACAGACTTATAACTATGCATTGGAAACCCCAGATACTACCGAGCACAGCTCACTGACGAGCAACAACACTCAAATAGGGCCGGGCAGAAATAGTAGCTCTATGGCGGGAAGAGAACAGGGGTCTCCGGAAATATCCAATTGTAACAGATTGGGTAACATTGTTACTGAACCTTCACGCTCACTCTATGAAACTGATCTGCACCAGAAGATACCTGCTCACCACTCAGCGCTTAACAAACCCCCCAAGCCCATGGTTTCCTAATGCAACCTCCTCACCCACCTCCTTATCATAGATAGGGGTTTTAACCCAAATTTGCACTAAGCCTGGGATTCAGATCAGGTCCATTTCTAACTATGGCTGTTCACTGCAGTAAAAGGCGGAGAACACAATTGTTCATTTGTTGTTATATTGTCAAAATGGATTAAAAGATGTGAACTGCCTACTCATGTGCATTCTGTTTGACATATGATGGGACTTAATTATGTCACTATGATTGATGGCCCTACTCTGTATTCAGTACTTAGTTGTAAAGCAGCATCCTCAATAAAAATGATTTGAAATAAAAAAGGTGGGTAACACTTAAACCGCCCAGCTGGATTTGAAGTTCTCTATCAGCATATATGTGGCTTCCTCCCTCATCCTCTGGACTTGGCCGAACACAGTGTCAGGACAGTACCTTGTCTCAATAAGAATGTGTGCAATGGTGTAGAGTTGTGTCAGCCCTCTTCCTGCTGAGAAAGGGACACCTGTCCTGTAGGTCTCTCAGTGGGACCACAAACAGTCAGTTCTCATTGGCATTTGGGGCTCCAGGCAGTGCAACGCACACTATCTGAGGTCAATGACAAAGCGAACAGGCTACTCCACATACAAGGACCCTTGAGCTTCAGCACCCAGACCAGGGTTGGATGTTGTGATGAAGCTGCTTGTTCATTGTTGCTCTATTCTTTTAACCTCAGTTTCTTAGCCACCCAGCGTGCCCTCCCCACTAATTTCCACCAGGAACCTCAAGCCACCCTATCTGGGAAACGCTATGTCCCACCTGTCCAAATAAGTCAGAGGTAAGGAAGGGCAGCAGGGCAGGTGAAGGTAATCCGTAACAGTCCACACACTTGAACAAGGCCAGGTTCACAGTATCTCCATGCCAAGCCACCCGTCATGGGTAGGGGAAATCAACGCAACTCTGCTCAGGGGTGGGCAAGTTTGTGTGCTTTGGGCTATGCGGTGCCCCATCTGCTCTTCCCTCACCAGTCTCCTTCCGCCCCAGTAAAGCCTCACTTCTGGTCCCTCAGTGCTCCACGGCAGGTCTGTTTCCCAATTCAGACTGCAAAGATCCCACATCCATTACCCCTAGGCCAGGACCCCAAGTCAGATACGAGAGAAGGTGGGAGTTAATTTAAAAATACTGCTGAGTTACAATGAATTCAAAATTCAGAAACCCTTTTATACACATTGTACAACTGGAGATACCTAGCATGATGCATGAGTGTAGCCCAAATCTTAGCATTAAGTCCCATATGTGAAACATTTTCATCTATTAATAACAATAAAATAATGATTACTTTAAAGGGCAACAGACATCCCTTAAAATGGATGACTGCTGGACCCGGCCCTTTTTGCAGGGTCATCCCCAAACTTTTTGCTTCCTTCCTCCTATTGTTTCTAACCTGTTTTTGTTGGCTTTAGAACTGTGGGCACTTTACCACTGCTAACCAGTGCTAAAGTGCATACCAGTAAGTCCCTAGTATAGTTCACCGTGTGTGCCCAGGGCCTATAAATCAAATGCTACTAGTGGACCTGCAGCACTGATTGTGCCACCCACATGAGTAGCTCTGTAAACATGTATCAGACCTGCCATTGCAGAGTCTGTGTGTGCAGTTTCAAAATGCCAAGTCAACCTACCTGGAAAGTGCACCCACTTGCCAGGCCCAAGCCTTCCCTTTTATTACATGTAAGGCACCCCTAAGGTAGCCCCATGTGCAGGGTGTAGTGTATTTAAAAGGTAGGACATACACTGGTGTGTTTTACATGTCCTCAAAGTGAAATGCTGCCAAATTGGGTTTTCACTATTGCAAGGCATATCCCTTCTATAGGTTAACATGAGGATTACCTTGAAATATCTATGCAATTTCCCATTGGGAGCAGATAGAGACTGGAGTTTGGGGTCTCTGTACTCCTAATTTAAAAATACATATTTTAGTGAAGGTGGATTTTAACTTATGTGTTTGAAACTGCCACTCTCAGGAATGGGTATTTTCTTGCTTAACCATTCTGCCTGGCTGTGGAATACATGTCTGGGTTAGATTGACAGTTGGGCTGTTTGTGAATTCCCTCTAGACAGTCACACAAAGGGAGCTAAGGTGTGTCCCTGCATATCCTGATGGGTCTTCCTGGGCTAGAGTGGAGGGAGGAGCTGACAATTGCACCTGAATAGGGCTGTGCCTGTCCTCACACAAAGCAGCCTCCAACCCCTTGGAGTGTGTCTGGGGCCAGGACAGGAAGAGACAAGGTTTTGTGCACTACAAAGAATTTCCTTTGAAGTTTGCCTACTTCAAAGGCAGAAATGAGTATAGGTATTGGACCCAAAACCACAGACTTTTAGAGTACTTCTGGATCAAGAGGAGACTCTTCCAAGGAGAAGAGCTGCAGAGCTGTGAGGAGTAGTACTGCCCCTCTGCTGTGTGTGCTTTGCTGCGTTGGCCTGCAGTTGCTGCTTCTGCTTTCGAGGACAAAGACTGGACTTTGCTCTGTATCCTGCTTGTGAAGTTTCTCCAAGGGCTTAGACTGATCTTGCCTCCTGTTAAGGACATCAAAGACTCCACCTGCCAGCCCCTGGGTTCTCTTGCTGAGGACCCTGACTTGTCTAGAGGTGCCCACTCCAGTTCCCGGGTCCTTGGGAGTGAAGTCAGGCACAGAAACAAGAAGAACCAGACACACCATCTCCAGACGACTCAAGAACCGATGCCTCTGCCTGACTCCTTGCCGCTGCCTGCACCCGAAGCTGTGGTCCCCGCTGAATTGTGACAACCTTGACCGACACCGTAGGCCCGAAGCCACCGCTGTGCCTTTGAAGTCCTGCAACATTGTGGGCCCAGAGTGCTGTGTCATCGACATCCGTGATACACAACTCTGCCGCTGCGCCAGTGGCCCCATGGTGTGACCGTGACACCACAAAGTCGCCTCATTCTGTCTTGACCCGCTGGACTCATCGACGCCGCCAGATCGTAAGGAACCGAAGCCTCGCTGCCAAGGCCTCCTCACCTCCACTAGGAACCAACACTTCACCGCCTGCATAGCAGTACAGAACTGACACCGCACCAGATCCAGCGATGTCTCACCTCCCCGACTCAGTGCCACATCTTTGACTCTGTCTTGATTCTAAGGTACTGTGTACATGGGGTCCCCTGTGTTTCTGTGACCGGTGTCGCACTTCCTCATGAGTGGCATCAGACTGTTGGGAACAACTCCGTGATAGCACCAGTTGGAGCTATTGTGTTTCTAAGTGCCTTTATTGGGATTTAATCTTTTAAAATTCACATCTTTGCTTGTGTATGTTGGGTTTTTGTCATTTTTTCTTGTTTTAGTTAGTTAAATATTGGCTATTTTCCGAAACTGGTGTTGTGTCCATTTGTAGTGTTTTCACTGTGTCGCCGTGTGTGGGTACAAATACTTTACACATTGCATGTGAGATAAGCCTGAGTGCTCGTGCCAAGCTACCAAGGGGGTGAGAAGGTGTTATCTTAGGAGTGTGAACCCCTTACCCTGACTAGGATGAGGGTAAACTGACTGCCAACTAGAGCGCCCATTTCTAACAATGACTTTGTTGGCAATGAGCTTTGTTAGTAAGTTGTCTATAATGGCTAGGAACAGGAGGTTGGCCCCATATATCAGTACTCAAAGAACTAACTAAAAATTCCAATCATAAGTTATTTGTATTTCATCCTCTTTTTTTCAGCTCTTGTAACCATCAGAAGTGCCATCACAAAATGTATCTACAGGAAAACCCAACCTGCTAAGCTTAATCACTCTTACTCTATGAGGTTGTGTGATTTTTACGTTATGGAAATGATTATGCTTTTATCGATACCCTTGGTAAAAGAAGGGTTATTGCCAACAGACAAAGTGGGCAATAAGAATATCTTCATGTTTCTCCCAAAGACAGACGGCAATGAATAGAAAATAGAATACCTTCCAGTTTTCGGATACGAGCAGCTCTGATGTCAAGAAGCTTGGCATATTGTTCAAGTTTAATCTCATACTCTTGCTGAAGACCTTCCATCTTCTGAGTCACTCCTTCAACTTCTACCTGGGAAAACAAGGAGCAAGAGCTGTGTTGATCCACCCATCACATGTACTCTGCATGAATTCTGTATGAGAACAACTTCTGCATTTTTTCCACTGTTTTAAATATTTGTTTTGCATTCTGTAAACTAAAAAAAATTACATTACATTTTTGGAAAAAAAATGTGCCAAACTTCTCACCTGTAAAGGAAGGTTAGTTATTTAACCTGCTTATGATAGGAGCAAGCAAAATGGCTCTTGAGTTTAATGCGCTCATCCACGATTAAGTAGTATTATCTTAATAAATGGAATAAAGTCCATATAAATGCTGTGACAAAAATGTCAGAGATTGAGGAATCGCCCTACCCTAAAAAACAAAACGGATGCATTTTGTGCATCTGTGTGCTACTATGTGGATTAAAAAAATAAGAAGAAGCAAGGGATCACCCAGTGTCCCCGAGAACCTAGGTAGTACGTATGGAAGTACAGAGAGAGAGGTTGGAATGTGTGGCTTTCTTTAGATGTTTGGGGCATTTCTGAACACCTCCCTTTTCATTCTAGAAATGGATGGAATACCGAAGCCTGTTTAGTTCCACATTTGCAGCTGAACAAAGAGCGACCATAGAAGAGAGGATTATGGCAGAAGAGATGGGCACTGTGTTAACACAACTGCAGGCAGGGATGGCACCGGAGCCTACTTTCTGTAGCTCGTAACACCCAGAGGCTGCCACCGCATATGTCTAGGGGAAGGGCGGGGGAACCACGGGGACGGGGGAAACAATAAAAAAACACTTAATGTTTTGCCTTTCCCACTGCCTCCTGCCGCCTCTCTCCTCTGCTCCTGATGGTGTCCCTATAAACCACAGAGGGTGACCCATGAACCTAAAAGGGCTGGGTAGAAATCAATTATCAAAGACAACAGTGCCCTTCTAGGAGGACAAAACCTCATTCATACACATTATAATTATGTCATAAAAACCGCATAGGTGAACATATAAACAACGCTTTTATTCAATTACATATAAATATTAAAAACATGTCTCAGTTTCTTTGCCACAAAGGGCAACCCATCTCAAAATCAAAAAACCAAAGGACAAACCAAATAGTGAGAAAAAGTGCTTGTGATGGACCGTAACCAAAAAGAGAATAACCAATATCCTAATTTTCCCCAATCACATAAAAAATAAGAGCCGTTGGTTGGTTAGCCTTTTACTGCATTGAATTAATTCCAAATCATCAAGGAATATATATCTCCGTCTTATGTCCTTCTGTAATACTCTATGCAGAAACCAATCCCGACTGGAATATGTACGTCGACGTTTCGACCCTTCTCTATGCTGGGCCAAATCACTGCTCCATAATGGGTCTTCTTCAGGACTAACTGATGGGAGTCCCCTATAATCTCTTTAAACCCTTCACTGTTTAGGAATTCGTACTCGCCGAGCAGATGAATCTTCAATCAAAAGGAGACTTGCCTATTTGTATTAGTTTCAAAGTTCTTCCATAGGTACCGCTTTAGAGCATTCCTTCCAATCAATCTCTCTATTAGTGTGTGTTCCTGCTTCGGAAGCGTATCCAATTGTTCTGCAAGCAAAGTCTCCTTTTGATTGAAGATTCATCTGCTCGGCGAGTAGGAATTCCTAAACAGTGAAGGGTTTAAAGAGATTATAGGGGACTCCCATCAGTTAGTCCTGAAGAAGACCCATTTTGGAGCAGTGATTTGGCCCATCATAGAGAAGGGTCGAAACGTCGACGTACATATTCCAGTCGGGATTGCTTTCTGCATAAAGTATTACAGACGGACACAAGACGGAGATATATATTCCTTGATGATTTGGAATTGATTCAATGCAGTAAAAGGATAACCAACCGACGGCTCTTATTTTATGTGATTGGGGAAAATTAGGATATTGGTTATTCTCTTTTTGGTTACTGTCCATCACAAGCACTTTTTCTCACTATTTGGTTTGTCCTTTGGTTTTTTGATTTTGAAATTGGTTGTCCTTCGTGGCAAAGAAACTGAGACATGTTTTTAATATTCATATGTAATTGAATAAAAGCGTTGTTTATATGTTCACCTATGCGTTTTTTATGACATATTTATAATGTGTATGAATGAGGTTTTGTCCTGATGGTGCCCCAGCATTCACTGGGACATCAGCACAGGTTCCCCAGCAATCCTGGCACTGCTCTCATTCTAAACATAGCATTAAAGCAGCATCAGGTTTGGTATGAGCGGCTTGGACTGCCGCTCAGACAGTGCACTGGGGTGTGTGAAGTTTCTCCAGCCCAAACCTAAGTTTGCCCGTGTGTTTAGCTGGCCTAAGATGGCCGGCCAAACACGCATGCACTCTTAGTTGCATTGCATTCCCCATCCCCTCTACCCCCTCCCTGCACTCATGGCTGAGCTACCAGATGAAAAATCAAACAATAGTAAATTATCCTTTTATTTTTCATCTGCTGGCTCTTGGCCAGGGGGTGGCGCTCCTTTGCCATTACAGAGGAGCCGCCCCTGTTTACACCTATGTTAGCAATGCTTGAAGAAGTAACAGAGAAGGGCATACTGCCACCAAGTCTTAGAAAGGCCACAACAGTTTTGATATACAAGAGATGATTAATACAGTAGATCAGAAGAGTTCTACATGGCATATGCTAAACGGAGAGGAGAGGAAGCATGTTCTACTGGTGTATGCCACAATTCAAGCGTCCACTGGAACTCAGTGTTATTGTGATCCTTATTGTGGTCCTTAACCGCATTTAAGAGTGCAAGTTTAATATGTCGCAATACTTTTCGGATGATGTTCTTTCATGGGCACTAATCACAAAGTTAACTATGGCTGTAGCTTATGAATTCACCTTTTTTATACCAACCAGAAATCCACAAAGGAATTTCTGGCTAGCATAAATGCTTTTACTACTGCCACCGGTCCAAGAAATCCACAGCAGTAAAACCTACTCAAGTGGTGGAAGTGGGGGTTGCAATGTGTGGCTTGCTTTCGCAGTTTGGGGGCGTTACTAAAACCTTTCAATCCCCCTTACATTACAGTAAAAGTTGGAATGATAACCCAGCTATGACCTGAAGTAACTCCTCTTCTGCAATGGGAAGGCTCACCCCCAGATCTGGATGCTTTATTTCCCCTGTGAGGAGTTCTCTACTATGAAGAACGCCGGCTAGGGCAATAGAAGCATCATCAGTGTGCCTGGAAATCTGCGCCTGACAATCCTTTTCAGTAGCACATTCAGGTGGAAATGTAAATCTCAGGTGTACTTTTATTACTTTTTTTTCATGAATAGGGCCCATTGTAATTTTGTGCCATACAAACAGATTTTACAGTTTAATTCTAAATAACACTAAATAATTTGTGATATCATTATATAAACGGTCCAAGGTCCTAGTGTACCTTTTCCACAAACTGTTCCTGCAAATTATTTTCTTGCATCACACAATTCTCAAATTACGTTTATTTATTTTTTAACCCAACAGCAAAGTTAGTAGTTGCAGAAAATGGCATAAAACTAGTACAAATTATTTAATTGTTAAGTTATGCAGGTTTCTAACATGCAGCATAATTCTACGGCGCAATTTTAGCACATGAGATGGAATGTTACAAACCAGAACAGACAACTATATTGGACATGCCTTTAAAACCTTTTTTCTTTATTTTTTTTGTTTTAAAAGGGAGAAAACAAACAGGGTTTATTTAATTTATACTGTTTTAAATTCATTAAAAGATATCAAAATAAAACAAACAATGTTGTCATTGAAGGGCCAATGTTTATTATTTGTTTTTAATATAATTGTAGTGTTTTTCATTCAGTTCAAAAACAGTTTCGAGATTCCACAAACATCTGGAAATACTCAATGTTTAGTGACATTAATGAGGAGCTCATTGGGGGCAACTAACTTTATATTCAGTCTTCCTAAATTTACTTGACTCTTTTTTATATTACTGTGTTACTCTGCTTGGTCCTATAGCTACGGCAGACATGTGAAAAAGACATAGATAACTTGATAGGGTCATATCTCTTTTTAAACAGCTGATTACGGTAGTATGTTTGACAATCTAAAGGTATGCCCATTCACAATTGTCATGGGATCACTCAAAAGACAATACACTTTTTGAGTAATTTTAAAGGGCTGAATCAGAAAAACAAAATAGAGACGTCTAAGAGAAGCTCAAGCCGGTCCATTCTCTTGATGTTGTCATAAGACATAGCTTGTGGAAACCAACTGTAGGCTAAAAGTATGGGCATAACTTTAGGGAACAGGATTTCCAATCCTGAATACGTATGACTTGGGGCCTGATTTAGAGTTTAGGGGATAAGTTACTTTGTCACAAACGTGATCGATATCCCATCTACCGTGTTTAAAGTGTCATAGAGCATAATAAACTTGTACTTCAGTGGACGGGACAGCCGCCACATTTGTAACTATCACATCACATAAAATCTGAATAAGGGCCTAAAGGGACGGATTTAGATAATGGGGGATGGGTTACTCTGTCACAACGATGACGGATATCCCATCCGGAGAAAGTTTAATCCAATAAAACATAATGGGATTTAGATTTCGGCAAATGGGATAACTGTCACAGTTGTGATGGAGTAACCCATCAGCCAATATCTAAATCAGGCCTTTAGTCTGCTATTAGCCAATTTGTTTGATCATAATACTTTACATTTGATGATTGTTTATTACCTGGTAGTCTTTGTTAATTTTATGCTGCATGATCAGCATATTTCGTATTTTGTCTAGTTCTTGCACAGTTTCAGCATGTGTTGCTTGTAGCTCCCGCATTGAGCGTTCCAGGTCTTTGCTGCTTTCCTCTTCTACTTTTTCCAAAAATGTAAGGTCGCCATTCTTTTGTTGTTTGCGCACCTACAGCAGAAACATTGTTTTAAATATATAATAATAATGAATTGACACCCTTTGAAAACTAACTTCTTTTTTATCTGTAGGGTCAAAATATTAAGAAATTCACAATCAATGACAACCTAGAAATTACATACTGCATAATGTGCTGCGTGACACACATAAGCAACACCCATACAAAAATGTTGCTGGAATTCATATGGTAGTTATAAATTACGGGAATCAACTGATAGACCTACCTTGCATACATTTCAAATGTTCGGTCATCAATAAGCTCTTGAATTGATTAAAACAACAGTAGCTTTGACGTAAGTGCTGGTGTACATGCACAAACTACGTGAATATCAATCTACGCACCAGAGGTTTGGCCAGGACCTCCAGAGACTGAATCTTGTCTTTATAACTCTTTCCCGGCTTTGGAAGAGGTACAGCTTCAGACCCTTTAAGTTCACGCAGAAAGAAAAGAGCACAATTCCACAAAGAGGTGTTTGGCCAGCGTGAGGACAACAACAATGTTTTCAGGTGGGTTGTCATCAGCGACTAATATCTAAGAAGGGCATATTAAGGGATAAGCATTTTTAATTACATGACAAAACATTATTTATGTTACATGGAATTAAGCAGAAATTAAAATGGAGGAAGTGCCATCTCTCTGCTGATTCCAAGTGTGTAAACCCTAACAATACCTTCTGCTCTATGTGGTCGAAAAAGGCTTCTTTCAGCATACATCACAATGTTTAAAAAAAAATGTTTTTATTAGCTTTTTTTAATATACAGACCATAATATTGTGCATCTTACACAGTAATTTAATGTGATACCATATCCATGCCCAACATTGTCCTACACCCTCGAATGTGCCACAGATTGACCATCGTATCGTATCTGTAGTGGGGGTGCTAACAGGCCACCGGGGGTTCTAATGAGACAGAAGAGTTTTTAATCTCAGTCATGCGGGGTAGATCCAGCGAGAGGTCTCAATCACGTTCCTTCAATGGTCTAACCCGTGTATGTACAGTAGGCTCCATAGTGATCATTAAACTAACGCCAAACTGGGTAACTGGTGCCTAGGGCAATTAGATACCTGTACAATGCATCAGTGTTTGTGCAATGCCCCCCCTGGACGCCTAAGGGGCAAACGACCCAGTGACTATCTGGTTACCTCTCACCTATGGATCGTGGGGGTGGGGGAAAGTAGGCCCATGAGTGCGCGGACACTGCAGGCCCTCCACAATGAGGGGAACAATGCAGTACCCCTAGCCGGGGCTGCCCTATGAGTATGCCCCCTTTCCTACTCTGGGCCCAAGTCGAAGGGTTCGCCACTTCCCCAGGAGCCACCAGACAGGCTCTCCATACTCAAAGGACATTCCATGTATCCACTACCTCCAACCAGAATGTCGCTATCAGTCTCCTGCACAGCCGCCAGGCCTCCTCCCTTCGCAGCACACTTTCTTCTGCTCGGGCCCATGTGGTGACATCTCTCACTCAGGTCTCTACAGCAGGCCCCTCACTGGACTTTAAGACCAGTACTATGCACTGCTTAGCCAGTATCAGGGCTAAGTCCAGAAACCTATTTCCTACTTTCTTGGATTTGGGGCAGGGAAGGCACCCAGTATGCACAACAAACTAGTGTTCACTCTGATGTAATTCAGGGTCACCATCAGCCGTGTCAGCACCATCCCCCAGTAAATTTGAAGTTGAGAGCACTCCAGGTCATATGACTAAAGTCTGCATCCAAATACGCACACCAGGGTCATCTACTTGGCTCACCTCCATATATGGCTGCAATTCTGTGTGGGGTCAGGTATGTCATGTGTGTGTGATTGAAATGAATGGATTTTAAGCTGGAGTTTTGGGACACCTTCTGCAGGTATGCCAGGATTCTACTTCATTTGGGGTCAGTGATGTCACGCTCCAGCACCATTTTTTATTTCACTTTAAGGGCAGCCAGCGGCTTCTTACCCATTGTATTCAATACTCTGTACAACTGGGCAGTCAAATGTCTTCCCGCCCCAACGTAAGCAGTAATTGGAGCATCTCGTGGGTCGGAGGTTTATCAGTGCCCATGCCCTAGAGTTCCCAGAACATCCTTGAGAGTGCTTCAAAGATAAGAAGCTGGCACGTTGGCAGGTTTGTTTGCATGGTCAAGTCCTCTAATGGTGTCAGGGTGTCCAAGTGGTAGCCCTCGTTCACCGACACTATACCCGCTTCTGTCCACGCGGCAAGCTGTCCCACAGTGAAGTAAGACAGTGGGTCGCTGTGTAGCAGGCCCACCAAAGGCAGCACAGGAGTGTACAGAACACAGCCTTGTAACCACCGGTGCAGCCCTGCCAGCAGCGCAGCACAGCAGATACCAGGAGAATTAGCCGCAAGATCCTCAACTCTGGTTTAAGCAGCTTGGTCAGCAATGCCCCCTGATTCGGCCCCGACTCAACCAGGCCTAGTTCTGTTTGATTGGTCCCATCCAACAACAGGGTAAACCACTGGAGCTGCACTGCTGTAATATACAGCTTGAAGTCTTGGACTCCCAACCTGCCCTCTAGAGGTGGGTGGCAGAGCATCTAAAGTCAGATCTTGTAGCAGTCTCCATTCCAGACTAACTCCTGAAGCAGGAAATCTAACTGCATAAACCATGGGGCAGGCACCCTCATCCCTCATTCCGGAGGTTCACAAAGTAGAAAAGGAGCCACAAGAGCATCACCATCCTGGAGACCAATACGGGACCATGAGGGGGAGTTGGAAAGGAACACAGGAACTGAGGGATCGCAGCGCCACACCCAGGTTCCCCTCCAGCAAGTCCTCGACCTCATGAAACATCTGGATACCTAAATACCTAAAAGTGTGGGATGCCCACAGCACCCCTTGGTGGGAGCCCTGCAGACAGTGCAGTGTCCCGGACTACCGGGGAACACATATGTCTTTGTCAAGTTCACCATGAGTCCAGAGTGGGTCCTGAATTCCTCTAGGAGCTGCAACATGTAGGCTACATTGGCTTTCCGGGTCACCAGGTAGATCAGTAGATCATCGGCATAGAGGGAGATAATGTGTTCGCTACCCTTCACTGATATGCACCTGCCCTCCCCCATCAACCATATCTTCTCTCCCAGTAGGTCAATGGCAATGACAAACAGGATGAGAAAGGGCACCCTTAACTCGTGCCCTGGTGAAAGCCATACAGTTCCAAATTTGTACGGCCTGTCTTTAGTCTGGCCATGGGGCTAGCATATAAGAGCTGCACCCATCTGGCACAGTGCTTCCCCACCCCAATTCGGAGCTATACCTCCTCAATTAAGTCCCACCTGACAGTGTCTACTGACATAATAACAGCCTGTTGGCTAGTCCTCAGGTCCTGATTATAGATGATGTTATACAGCTGACAGAGCTGAAAGGAGGTGTTACGTCCTGGGATGAACCCATTTCGGTCTCTATGAATCAGCCCCCGCATATGCAGCAGCAGCCTGCTCTGCAGTACGTTGCCGAGTATCTTAAGGTCCATGCTCAGCATGGAAAGGGGTCTGAAGGCAGATGGCGTGGCTCCTGGGGCGTCAGAGTAAGATCAGAAGAAGCTCCGCCGTAAATGCTTTGGCATCTAGCGACCACCTGCAAAGCTAACACTCCAGCATAGATAGCATAAACATCCGGAGGCAATCCGCCCAGACAAGACGTTTTACCAGTCACCATAACCTTGAAGGCGCACTTAATTTCTTGAGTTATGATTGGGCTAAACAGTTCCCCGGTCTTATCAGCAAGGAGGTGTCAGAGCACCAATCTGCCCAGGAAGGCACTGCAGGCCCCCCCCGGTCGGTATAATGCAACATAGAGGTCTCAGAATAATTAGTTAATGTCAGTGGGGGAGTAAAGTAATGTTCCTTCCTCTGATGATAGTAGGCTGATAATGGGGGTGCTTCTGCCCTCCGGCCGTGTGAGCCAGGCTAGCAGTTGCCCCAGTTTTCCTTCTCTTCATGTGTCTGGTTAATATAATCTTTATAGTTATGACATCACAGACATTCCAGGGCAACATTGTAGTGTTCCCTGGTTTCCAATAACCGGGGCAGAGCGCTTGGTTCCGGGCCTAATTTGTTATCTAGTCTATGGAGTATTATATCTAGACACATAAGCTTGTGATTAAACTTGCGGTGCATATCCCCCATTAGGGTCATACAATGGCCCCTGACCACCGCTTTGAAGGCCTCCCACTCAATCAGGCCACTCGAGGCAGTCCCCTGGTTGGTAGTTATGTACTGCACAATCACATCTGGCAGTATGTCAAGGTATGGAGCGGCGCCTGGAGCTGGTGGACGTAGCTGCCAGGTTGGGACTTTGGTCTGCTGATCTACAGGCTGGAATGCCAGTAAGAAGGACCTGTGGTCCGAGATAGTGCAACCAAGATATTCTGTATGTGTCACATATTGGCACAGCCCATTAGAAGCAGACATAACGGTAAATTATTGTGCATACTTTATATGGTACGACTCCATCTTGTGCCCTATGTGCTGTGGGTTTTACTCACCGAGCACTTCATGGTCCCCCTCCCACGCTATCCACTGTGACCCATTGAAATGTACCATCATGCACTTGGGGTTCTGTTATACTAATTAACTGATTCCAATTACCGATTGCACCTGCAAACTGCCAGGCCTCGTGTTCGTAATATGTAACATGGGATTTTCCCCAGATTCACTGGAATATTCCATGCTTCCATGTGGGACACGTGCCTTCTGGAACACTTTTTTCTTACAGCATTAATACCCCTCTGAACCTCCAATGGCGCTTGGCCTCATTCCAGACCTGCGCAAGCATCATCCCTGCACTGACCTTCTGAGTCGCCTGGAACTTCCACCACTCTAGGGTTCCAAGCCTTCCTTGTGGTCCCATGATCCACGCGTCTGCGACGCTTCTAGTGTCTTCCTTCATGATCTACGATTCTGCCTCCTCTTGAGAGTCTTGTACCGTAGCCTCCTCTCATCTTCAGATTCCAGTTATCGGTACTAGAAAATCTTAAGTCCTTTCCCCTCAGGTTTGTGTGCACTAATTAATACGCTAGCAGATAATTCAAAGACTAATTCCTATGAAGGTGTGAGCATGTCTTTAAACATTGAACATTGTATTAACCCACATAAGGCCCAGCGCTCCAGACTCTTGCATGGCAGTGATCTGAACTTTATTGTACCTGAACTAAAAGTCTGCCACTGTTTGAACCTGAACCTTGTATGTTCCAGAGTGATGCAAAAATCATCAGTTTATTCTTGAAATGGTTTCTGTTCTCTCTCATGCAGTACGTACGTTGAAGTCTGTAAGTGTATATATTCTGTAAACAATTGATAAATCACTCTGAGTTGAGAACCTATGGGTAACACTGCCTTGTTGTTTTTAGTGCTCCACACCTGCATAAGGATAACGAGGTCCAAGGAGTATGGATCCTACTATGCAGTGCACAAGACAGCAGAGTAGTCTACTCAGTGATGCAAGTTTATCTTTTCTTATTTTGTCCCACCCCTCTTTCCCCTCTGGGGGTAGTTGATGGAACTAGACAGTTGTTACTTGTTTCATTAAGCTGCACCAGCTGGAATTGGAGGTCGAGCATCGTCTCTGGGGTTGGAAACAGGTGGGTGTGTGACACTGTACATGCTGGAGTAAAAGGAATAGTCCCTATCAGACCCATGCCACGTTTGCCTGCTATCTTCTAGCTCCCAATGTGCCATCCAGTCCCTCATACCCTCAGCCATCCTGTGGGCAGGCACCCCAGGCATTGGAGGGTTAGTCTGGTCTAATGTGGTGTCTACCACGCAATTGAAGTAACCCCCAAGAAGCAGTGCCCCCTCAGCCATGCGGCCCAATTGCGCAGAGAGTATTCTCAAGAAGGAGCTGTGGTCCTGGTTGGGTGCCTATATGCTACCCAGATTCACCTGTCTGCTGTTCAACCGCCCCTCCACTAGGATGTAACACCTGTCTTTATCTATCTTGACTGTTATGCCATCAAAGGGAACACCAGGCCTCACCCAGACCAGCGCTGCCCCCCCTCCCCCCCCCAGGCATATGTGGAGAAATCCTTGGCTTGGACCTTCCTCCACCATCAGCGCTGTAAACACTCGGTCTCCACCCCCATGAGATGTGTCTCTTGGAGCATGGAAATGTGCACTTCCTGACATTTAAGGTAGATGTGGATTTGTGATGACTTGATGCTTCCCCTATCCTATGGACATTGCATGTCATTGGGTGTGTGTTAGCCATGAGAGGTGGTAGAATTTGGGATATCTAGTGTTGTCCCCCAACTGTCCCCCAGTGGCCCCCCCTGTCATTGTATACAGACCAATACAGCAAACCAAACCATAACTGCCCCAACACCCTGACCCCAGGAAAGTCCAGCAACAGCTGGCCTTCCACACATTAGCATTCAAAAGTGCAAGTAACACGCTGATCCACTATTCAAATCCCCAGTGTGGGATCGGTCATAGTGAGAGCAGTCCAATGGTCTCTCTGTTGCCTCAAACCCAATGAGTCCATTGCTGCACCTAAGTACACCCAGGAATGCTTGATACCAAATGGCAGCTCCCCATAGATGCTAAGCTGGCACCAGTGGCACCCTTGGCAGCAGGTCCTCAGGCATGTTGCTTCACCAGGTTCCCCGTCCGGGGCAGGGAGCGATCAAGGAAACAAAAGAGCTAAGGCCCACACCTACCCATGTGCTCCCCTACAGCAAGCGACTATGTCTCCAGTTCAGGTTCCCCCTGAGAAGCATGTGCTCGAAATTTTCATCCACGGTCGGGGGTTTTACCTTTGGAAAGCACTCTTCCTCAAGACCCTAGACATCTGAGTCTGTGTCTTTGGAGTGTCATCCCGAAGCAGTGCTGCCCTTGGAATCAGAAGGCCTGGCTATGGTGATCTCTGCCGTGGCCAGCAGAGCCAGCGCCCTGTCCATGTCCGCTTGCATCTTGGATGGTTTCACCAGGATTTGACCTCGGGAAGCCCCCAAGTAATGGCATCAGGCCCAGCCCTGCGTTTCAGTGTTCGAAGTTGGCAACTCGGACCGTCTGCCCTTCGTGCACTATGTTCCCAGCCATCTCCAAGCATCATCAGGTTCCAGACAAAAGTGGATGTGGCCGCTTAGCATGATCTTTACCTTTGCAGGGAAGAGGCTCGAGTGCGGACACCTTCCTTGAGCAGCGCCTTCTTGACCTCAAAGAATGAGGCCCATTTGGATTGCACAACTGTGGTAAAGTCAGGGAACATGGAGACCTGGCCACTACCCACTCTGAATGGGCCGCTCTCTCTCTAGTGCATTGTAGCAGGGCGTCCCTATCTTTATAGTGCATCAACTTTGCACTACTGGCCTGGGAGGGTTCCCCAGGGCCAGCACTGAGCTGGTACATGGTGCGGTCGTTCATGCACAAAGCTAGCAGAGAGATGGGTCAGGCCACTTCCGTGTGCATCCATTTTTCCAGATAGGTCACCATGTCATCCCTCGCTGTGCCCTCAAGAAGGCCATTATGCACACACTGTTGCACCAGTTGTGCCCTTCTTAAACACAAGCTCTGTTAATGCAAACAGCTGCATGTTTGCCGCCTGTTGTGTTGGCTGTAGCTCAGTGATGTCTGCCTCAGCTTCTTCAACCCTCTCAGCCAATTTATGATGGTTTGGGTGCAACAGGCCAAGCTCTGCGGACACTGTGGGGATTTCTGGCTGTAGGATGGTCTCCGAGTCCTCTATGTCTGTGAGGATTTTGTCAAGGGTTAACTGCAGGGGCGGAGGCACGGGGTCCTGTGTTAGCTCCACCTTCAGGGGGTCCTGCTGGGAGCCCTTCACATTTTGCTGTGACACCTGAGCTTTGCCCTTCAGTTTGCCCATTACTACTCCCAGGCGCTGTGAGGGAGTCTACACCAGTAAACCACCTTGCGTGTGGGGGGAGGGTAGCCCCACAAGGACTCCGTAAGGGGCCCCTGTCGCCCCTCTGGGGGTCACTCCCACAACACTCTTCCTGTTCCTCCATGCTGGCAACTATGGGCAATGTAACACCCTCCAATGGATGTACCGCAGGTGCAGTTATCCCCTGGTATCCAAGTACATCCCACACTACCCCAGCACAGGACACAGCCCAGAGCCCTCACTGCACTTCATGCCAGGTGCTGCAGTTTGTCCGTGTAGCTGCATGGTTTTGCCCTCCTTCGGTTGGCCTGCACCCCTAAGAACAGTGGAAGGTAGCAGCCATCACTTTCACCCTTGACCCCTAGTGGGCCATTGTCGGGAAAGTTATGGCCACTTCACCCCTCCATAGGCCCCTGCGTCACTGCCTGGTCGAAGTGCTACCCCCACTTATCTCGCCACTGCACCACTGAGGGGGAAAGGGCCCGCAGCCGACTGCAGGTCCTGTGATGTCACTCCATTACCAAAATGCTCTCAGCAGGGATCAGGGGCTCCACGTTTTTACCCGCTCAGCCGCACATCCCCTCCTTCATCTCCAGGGGGACGAGTGCCTTCTCTGTGCAGTCCCCTGCCCGCGTATATACACCTACAGGGCTGAGGAGGGCCTTCTCCTTCGCTCTGTGCCATCTCACCAGCACGAATTTCCCAGCACATTTTCTTGTGCTGGCCTGCTGAGCTTTCACTATGGCCGCAGGTCCTCGGTGGCACGCAGTAGCAGGGCAATCTATGCCTTGTCATCTTGCCACTCAGGCCCTGCCAGCCACCCACCGCCAGCCCAACACCATTTCGGCCTCCGCTGCCTCTTTGACTATGAGGGCGAGCAGCCTCCAGTTTTGTAGCTCAAGGATGGCACATCCTAGTTGGAAGCCTCGTTCCTGCCAATGGACCCCGGAGAGGCGCTGGAGTCAGGATACATGTTGGCTGAAATAAAGCTCGGAAATTAAGAGTCCTCCATCTTGGATCAGGCAGCCACACCCCTCCACACCTCACAATTTCGGACAGCCAAAGTTGCTCACAGTATCTTAGCTTAGACACTTTGATCTGCTGATGGCCGGCTATTGTCAGTACCATCTTTTTATAATGCACAAAAAGGCAATGAGCACTGTCGGATGATAGCTGTGAAACCTCAGAACACATGCTCTACTTCAATGGTATCCATAGACAAACTACTGGAGGACAAAAATAAACATATGCTCTGTCTTAAGGAGGCCACTCTGCTTTCTGTATATGCATTATTTTAGTTTTTCATTAGCACTCACAAGCCATATGAATTGCACCTGCTTATTTAATTAATTTATTATCAGGACACAGATAACAAGAAACCAAGAAATACTGTGATTAACAAAATACGTTTTTTGTTAAAGTTTGATTTTCTCGCCTTTGGATTACAAAATGTTATGGAGTAGGTTGGGCCAAGGAAAGTAAAGATCTTGGCAGTCGAGGCTACTTCTCTCGACACATGGTTGGAGACTGCAGAGACAAACTGTGATTTTTCCAAGTTTGCTCCAATGCAGTTCATAAATGCCTCATTAAAGGGCAACACTGTTTCAGTAATCTGTCAGTTTACTAGGGTTTTGGGGGAAAATGCTGTAGGCAGGTCTTAATGGAACAATATGGCTCAACTTCAGTATTCTTAACAATAGCAGCAAACTGTTCCTTTTCCACTGATTTTGCACCTTAGAGCATGAAGAACTGTCCTTTCGGAGGTGTCTAGCCCACTTGTATTATGGGTGTCCAGGCATAGCCCTGCATTTGAATGCTTTGAGGGCAAGTGTTCACTTGCCTCTCTGTCACCATCATCATCAGCAGCAGCAGCAAGAGTAAACAATCTGTCACAAATAGGTCCTGAAATCTTGAAAAAGGTCTGGTGTCTAGTAACCTTTATCATGTAGGGAATCCCCTTTTTAGATTAATAATCAGCTGTCCTTTTTTTTAGCCAATATCAAAATAAGAAAAAAGAGAAGATTTTTATTAGGGGCGTATCTTGAGTGAACTTTTCTGGCTAGGAAGTATGGTCAGTAGCTGTTGTACATATGGGTCTGAAGGTTCTTATGCTAGGATTGAGGAGATAGGCGCCTCTAACAGCTACAGCTCAAATATGACTAATGATGAAGAGGTTGTTGGAGGTAGGCCTGTGAACGTGAGATGGGCAGAAAAAAACTCTGCATTTCTCTTTAGGAGCCATGGCATACAGAAACACTCAAACAAGTTCTCCTGAGGATACGACATGGTGTCGTTAAGAAGGAAAAGGAGAAATATGTGACAAGCAGGCCTTCGCAAGTCAGAACCAAAGGGGGATAATTATTTATGTCTTTATCAGACATGTATGATATCTTTTAAAGTTGTCATTAATAGTTCAATTTAATTGTTGGGAACTGGATAGCCTGTAACAGAAAGAACGTAAACCATGTTTGAATTTGGACGTCTTTGAGACAGCTGAAAAGAATGAAAATAGCCTTAGGTCAACAATGAATACCAGAAGAGTGAGCCTTTCCTCTTTTTAGTGGACTTCAAATTACTCTGCCTCAGAAAACAAGGAGATGCTGTTTTGCATGTGTTTTCAGATGACAAACCCAAACCAGCCTCACACGTGCAAATTATCCCTGCTCATGTTTGCTGCAGGAGCTACAGTGGGGACAGCTGTCCATGATGGATGCCCGGATGTTGGCAGGCTACAGCAATCCCAGAGTAGCAAAACTGAATTTTAAGCAAAATCGTCATACACCCTGTGCTACCCCTTCCACATTTCTGTAGGAAGCTGTCTTTTATGTGGTATACCAATGTTGGGGTACACTATGCTAAAAGTCAAGATGACCCTTATTTGGTTTACAGGGCTTACTTTAATAATCCCAGCTGCTCTCTTAGTGGTAGTGTAGTCAAAGAGCTTCGGTATTTCACAGGGGCGTGTCAAGCATTTTTTTAACACACCGTCAATAAGTGGTACACACACTCAAAGAAGAAATTTGAGATCAATTTATAAAAAATAATACAGGTTTGTTATATATATTCAGACAGCAAGATCATCGATAGGCTTCGTAGATTTACCAAGAAAAAAGTAAAAATAACAGGGCTGTCAGATTTGGGGCATTAGCCTCGAATACGGTAAAGTTATCCTATGGAAGATACATACACTGCATACATATACTTGCAAGAGTATGTTGAGGGTGCCTTTTGCAACTTAAGGTACTTAGGGGTGAAGGTCCAAGAAACCACCAGCAGTTCAGTTTTACCTGCCCTGGTGTGTTGGGGAACACAGGTGCTGGTCTTGTTGGTAGCCTCGAGATCTACATGTTAAAGTCAATGCCAGAGTACCTGTAAAAGAAAGGCTGCAAGGAGGGACTTGGGGACTAGTCCGGCAGAACCTAAAGGGGGGCTCGGATGCACAGGGACATTGTCGGTTTATGTGAATCCAGCCTGGGCGGCTCGGGTGCAGAGGTGTTTGGTCCGGCGCGTTACTCTAGCTAGAGGCTCTCAGTTGTGCTTGGGTGACCTGGCAAGGGGAAGAAAAACAGAACAGCAGGGCCTCTATCAATGTAGGCCTTATTGATCCTGAAATCCCTCGTCAGCAGGTTGGCTTTTGGCATCAGTCAAGATGATCAACAAACCTTAGGTGTGGCAAATGCTCTGGTACCCAGGGCATTGGTGCAGGAAGGCTCCTGGAACGTCTGGTATCTCTAGACTCGTTGAAGAGATGGGTGCTAACCTCTTGAAACCCTGGTGACCTCCTAATGATGAGATGCTTCCTCAGTGGGCCCAATGGCAGGCAAAGCGATGTACAAGAAGATGCAGTCGGTGCCTGCAGATGTAGGGGGATGGCTCCTCCAACCAAAGGGAGATGTTAGCTGGTTGTTGAAGTGCTGGGCAGGCCTCAAGTGTTGGGGAGCATGCACATAATGTAGACAAGTCAGGTTGGGTCATTAGTCGAGCTGCAAGGCAGTGTTTGGCACCAAGTTTAGGATAAGTCCTTTGTTCTTACTGTGACTGCTGTTCTTTGTCCTTCTTTGGTTCTCAGGTAGACAAATCTGATCTGAATTCCTGGTGTCAGGGAGACCGCTAAATACTTAAATTAGGGTCATTTACGGGAGTGTAGGGTAGTAGCCAATGGACTACTTACCCCTGGGGTTACTACATCCTCAATATGAGTACTTCCTGTGGAGACTGGGCATATTACTGACCCAGAATAACTAGTTTCACCAAAAACAAGATGGTGAAATTCCCTTACTTGGCTGTTCACTCCAGGTAGCCCACCTTAGGGGTGTGTCTAGCCCAAAAGTGCAACATGCCATATGAATATCTAATTTCCCACCAGCTTTGGTGCCAAATGGGCCCCAGGGCAGGGGTAGCACTCCTCAGGTCTGGGGGGAAACCAAGGTTGTGTATCAAAGGCACAGGGGCTTTAAAGCCATTGGCCCTGACATGCTAATTTGCTATCCATCCTGCTGGAGGGGATGTGATCACCTTTCTCAATAGCAGGTATTGTTTCTGGCCTCTGACAGCATGGGCTCTAACCTGTCGAGGGATCAGAAACTTGTCTGTGGTGGCAGGCTGGTCAATACCAGCCAGCACACTAAAGGACTTGTAGGTTTTCAGGGGGCACCCTTAAGGTGCCCTCTGGGTGCATGTCCTAAGAAATCTGATACTGGTATCGGTACGGACTTATTTAAGGTAAGGTGTTTGATACAAAACATCAGTATTTTCAGTGAAGCCATTATGTAGTTGGGGAACCCATAATGACCAGTGCCCAGTACATCTCTTCAAAATGGCTCCTGAACACTTGGAATGTCTAGAAATGGAACTAGGCATTACAAGGGTACATATGCTCATGAGATCTGCCCTCACATGAAGTATTATACACCCTGCCTTAGGGCTTTAAGGCCTGCCAAAGGGGTGACTTACATATAGCACATGCAGTGGCAGTGGGCATTGCACACAGGATGTGTGCAATGCTGTGTTTTCAAAATGGTTTGCACCATTTTATGCATTCTCCAATGGCAGCCTGCATGTGTTTGAGTGTGGGTCCCTTCGGGTGGCACAATACATGCTGCAGCCCTTAGGGACTCTCATTGTTACCCATGCCCAGGATACCAGGGGTACCACTTGCTAGGGACTTACGGGGTGCAAAAGTCCTTGCCAAATGGATTACAATTAGACATGTAACTTGTTGTTTTAAGGGAAAGAGCACTAGTTAGCTTGTAAAGCTCCTGTTACACGATAGTGTGCACAAGTCCCTGGATTAGTCCAAACCAATATGGTTCTCTTTGTTGGAAACAGAAGTCCAGCTGAAAAAAAGAGTGTTGTCTCCAGCTGCAGATAATCAGTAATCCAACTTGAGGCCAGTCAATTTGAAATACAAGTGTCTTCACTAGTGCTGCAGATGCTATGGCTGAGATCTGGGTATCCACTACTTTTGCTAAGTGTTTACCTCACTGATCTGAACATTCATAGATTTGAGCATTACTAACCCCTCCGTCTTCAAGAGCGTGTGCAAAAGAGGAGGAGGAATGGATATACTAGAAACATGATAATACAGACACATCCTGAATTTAAATATAGTCTCTGAATTGTCCTCAGCTATGTTTCATCCCTGGTCTGCAGTTAAAACCAACACCCTCAGCGTCCCTGGCTTTTAATCTGATACGCCAACTGATAGGATCCAAAGAGGATTTCAGGGAGACATTTTGGAGCTCTGTGGATTAGTGTCCCTCACCTAACCAAATGTCGTATCCTTAGACATGGAGAGAATAACAATGGTTGAAATGATCAACACCTAGTGGAAGAGCTTCAGGTGTTAGGCATCATGCAGATGGTGAAGAGGCAGACAAACTCTCCCATATGCTGGATCCCATATTTTGTAAACCATTTATGGCCCTAAGCAATGTTAAAAATCACTCCAGTGGTCTGGCCATATAGCTTTTTGGTGAACTTCATCTGTATTTTCCATAGGTGAATGGAAAATGCAAACATGGAATGGAGCTGTGTCCAAAATGAAATTGGAGTAGGGTAAACTCGCACGAAGCCTGGACCTCTATAAAGCTCCTGTTCACAAAGTCTCTCCTGCCACATTGGTGTGTGAGAACTTTGACACCATTATTCAGGTGGCTGAAAAGTTAGCTCCAATGGAGAAATAATCAGCAGTGGCTGCCAGACTAAGGAATAATTCTCAGGACATTTCAGAAGAGAGAGACTGAAAGTTAGGAAATACAAATGTGAATTGTCACGGTTGTTTATCGCCTCTAATGGAACCAGGGACTTCTTTAAAACTGTGATTGCCAAATGTCTTTCTCCCATGACTGGGGCAGACATTCCTGTATCTTAGGCTTTATTTAACAGTCTATCTGATTTAGTTTCTGCAAAAACAATTAATATCTGCAAAGACTTTGCAGATCAAATTGCAGAGGCCAAAAAGATCCTCCAGTACCCTCCCTACCCACTACTCTAATGATACCCTCTGTGCTAGAGCTGCCACCTTTATGCAGGATTATGCTCCCCTTAAACCTGGCTCCTGAGGTGAACCAGGTCATAAGTGTTATCACATGGCTTGTTCCAGCTATTGAAGCTCTCTTTCATATGACTATAAATGAATCTTGGGGGTTGTGGTTATTGCCAGAACAACTCAAAAAAGGAGCAGGGCCTCCCCCTTTTTGAAACCATTTTCAGAGCAATCACCCAATCACCATCTATTTTCTAACCAAAAGGTTACAATCAGTATTCTGCCACCCATCCACTCTCCTGAAGCCTCACCATACCTTGTATTTAATTTGACCACCCAGCCCCTCCGTAATCAAATATGGACTCAACAAATTTTCATATTCAGAATATACCACTGCTTCTCAAATGTGACCAGCACTCTTCCAAATACATAATGGCTGACAGTGTCTTTCACCAGCTATGGATATTCTGTAACTGTTCAAATTAAACCATGAGAAAAACAAAGTGCGGATCACAGGAGGAGGCTCTGAACTCTGATTCCCTGAGTTTTGGCCTACACAGGTGGGAATACCCCTGACCTAGTTACAAAAGTGAGAAATCTTGGGGTGCTATTTGATTAAAAACTGTCTTTTCTACCTAAAATCCAGAAAATATCATCCACAGAAATTGTACTCCTAAAACTCTTGAGGAATATTTACCATTTCCTATTGCTGGAGAAGTTTGCCTAGGTGGGTGGCACTTGTATCCTTTCCCATCTGGACTACTGTAATGCCATCTATATAAGCCCACCAGATAAAGCCATTCCTAATTTGCAAAGCCTTCAGAACATTGTGGTGAGGGGGCTGAAAATATAAACCACTTATTATAGACTAGACACTCCTTGAATTGAATGTCAATAAAAAAACACAGCTTTGCTAAAGGCACTCGGTCTCATGCGTACAGAATATCATACAACTGTACACACATTTTTATTAAGGTTGATGTTCTCAGGTCAAATGGACAAGGCAGAGACGAAAATCCTTGCAGGTCCTAGGGCCCAGGCTGTGGAAAGATTTGCTTCATACTTTACACCATCTCAATTTTGCTGTTTTCAAATGTGCAGTAAAAGGATCACTATGCTCGCAAATGTAAGCATATGCCAACCAGCGTACATAAGATAGTTAGGGTGTATAGCCTCTGTTCTGGAATGTCTGGACTTGTGTAGTGTTTTATTATCTGGTCCTGTCTTTATGTTCCTAATGCCAACGTGCCTCTGTGGATGTACAATGAATATATCACTTTTGTTAACTTGCTACAGCAGTTTACATTTTGCACAGTCACCTGACCTAAGACCCCACCCAATTCCTCAAATTTCAGGTCAAAGAGAATGTAGAAGGACAGAAAGGAATGAAAATGTATCTTTCGGCATCATGGATACTTTTTGGTACTGGCCCTTATTATTATTTTGTTTAGCTCTGGGGCTACTATATCTGCAAGTGTTCTACATGCTACTGGAAGTGAATCCCTGTTTTAATTTATAAGCAACTTCGTTCTGCGAAGGGTACCCTTTTAGTTTCTATATCACACTCATACTGCCGTACACCCTGACAGTAGGGGAATGCCGCAGTGATATGCCAAAGAGTGTCACACAATCCCCCAATAATCGGAAACAAGAAGTGCTTAAACAGAGTGAAGGGCAACTACTTCCCCTTGGTATAAACCTGAGGAAATAACTTAACAACTTTGTCATTAGAGAATTTTCTGAGACAAAAAAGATTAAGAGTGAGCCCTGTGTTCAGAGATCCTACTCAGAGAGCCCAAAAAAAATGAACCGAGAAGTTGCATTTTGAGCATTTTATCTTATAAGTAAGGCTGCATGCATAGGAGAGCACTATAATTCATTTTTTCTTATTTAAACAGTAGGAAAATGAAAAATGGTTTAGGCGGAAAGGCTAGTTTACCTGATCTAAAGCTTTCCAATGGGTTTCTTATGTTTAATATATCAATTATGTTACATATTTCAACAAAGAAACACAATATTGCCAGTAAATAGGTGGTTATTTGTTTTAACAGGAAAAATTGCTGTTTTCTCACATCCAACAAGTGGGCAGAGTTATTCATTGACCACACATGTTGATTAATATTAAGAAAGATCGTATGTTCCTTCTGAAAGTGCAAGAAGGAAAAAGCTTGCGTCATCTGAACAGTCATGGAGCTTTGGTTATTAAAAGTACAGAAGTAGAAAGCCTGGGATCTTGTCTTTTTTCTACAGTTTCTTCCTCTTAGCCTGCCAATGTTGCTTCCTTGGAAGCACCACAGCCTACTTAAGGCCTTGATCCTGCTTGCCAGGGAGAGATCCTTGAATATACTGCCTTGAAGGAGAGACAGAGGACTTTGAAGATGATGCAGTCAGGGAAAGAGATACAGTGGAATACACAAAGAGTGTGCAGTAATCCAGTCATGTTTCTTCAGTCGTTTGATCAGACTGCACCTTGGAGGTGAAAGACTCTTTTTACTTTTTGAATGGACTACAAATCGACTGCATTTACCATGATGCATTGGGGTCATACTTTGTTGCTGGAGTGCAGGAAGTGTGCTCCCTCTCTTTGAAACTGTCTTTTGACGGCTCCCTTGAGCCACGGCTGAAGAGCCTTGGGAGGCACCTGTGCACCATGAGCTATACTTAAACCTGAGAAGACATTTGGCGTCATTCCAAGCAAGCCCCTAGTCCACGCTGCTTCCTGACGGGCTAAACCCAGAAAAACATGTAAAGGGATATACAGCACTTCCTGCACCTACGGGATGAAAGACTCTTTTTACTTTTTGAAAAGACTACGAATCGACTGCATTTACCATGATGCACTGGGGTCATACTTTGTTGCTGGAGTGCAGGTAGTGTGCTCCCCCTCTTTGAAACTGCACCTTGGAGGATGAAGGATCAGAAGAAAATCCAACTGATAAGTACTCTGTTGCTCTGGTGTACAGTGGTAGGCTCACACTACGTAAGTGCTGCAACATTAAGTACATATAGGAACCTACACACTACCTTCCCCTTGTAAACAACCGTGAGTACCATCCCAGCACTCAGGGCTTGTGCTCCCTGTTTAGCACTCCATCGCTGAGCAGCTTGGTTTATGCTATAAAATGACCACAATAAATGCCAGAAGGCCGGACATTAGATCCACAAAGATGTGCGAGTAAAAAGATGAGAAGAGGACCACTGTTATAAATAACTCACCAGTGTGGCATATTTCTGAAGCAGTGGATCACATCTGATCTAAGCCGTTACCAATCAACAGTCACGACGATCTGCCAAACTGAAACATTTTATTTCACTTTGACAGACATTGACCTCCAAAAAACTCTCCATGACATTGGCATGTGGGCTGCTAATCTCTTTATAAAAAATATAGTACTCAATAGGTATGGAACATGATCCTGCATCTTATCCAAGACTGAAGAAGCAAGAAAGCCCGTGAGTGAGGGAAGTTGTGTCATTATAACATAGTAATATATAGGTCCAGGTCCTTCATATATATAGGTCCTTCAAACATTGTAAAAAAAATCTCCAAATTTATATTTGGTTTCGTCCTGAATATGCTTCAGAGCAAGAAAACAAAACTTAATGTCAGGGAAATCTGGAGCTGTGCATCCACAAATGCAGACTAGAACACATGAAAAAAAAGCCTCGAGCGCATTTGCAAGGACAGACTTAATTCATTTTTGATGTAGCAATTAAATATGCAGATAACCTAAATACATGTCACGCTGCCATCTCTCCCTGTATGCCCTCTGCTTTACTGGAAATGACAAGCCATCGTGTGTACATGTCTGAGCAAACCACATTAGCTACTTCAACAGATGCACACAACAACGAGGGTCTGAAGTGCCAGTTCCAATGTTCATGCCAAACTAGGATTATCCAGGAGGTGAAATGTAGCCCAGAAACCCCCTGAAATACACTCAGTTTCCATACGTTACCTTGATGAGCATCAGGGCTTCACTCAGTTCTGCCACATCAATATCGCTCTCCTGGGGAGGAAACAGCCAATAACACGGGGGTTAAAAGACATGAATTAGTAATCAGACAACACAATCAAACCATGGCGAATTCCCCTTAACCACGACACGTCTCATGATATCATAAATTTATAAACTCATGCATATTTGTGCATTCTTTTGCTTTTAAGGTGAGCTCTTGGCATATGCATTAAAGATGAAAGGCTGGTTTCTTCTGTCCATTTCGCAGGCAAGGATAAAAAGTTCACCTTGGAGAAAAACTTTATGCGGTCTTTAAATTCATCTACTTGGTGCTTATTTTCCAGATATTTTAACTGCAAATCCCTGTTTTCTTGGCTGAGTTTTTCATTTTGATCTGTAAACAAGAACATAGTTACAAGCCTTAATTGACAGATCTGTGTGTTGTAAATGTATGTGAGCAAAATGTACAAACAGAAGAACTTTGGACATTGTCTATTTATCAACAAGAATTGTGCGACAGTATTTGTACGCCACAGGTTTAAACTGGGTGCTTATTTTCTACTTAAACTCATGTCACAGTACAGAAGGTATACTAAACATTTCTCATATAGCACACACCACCTACGTGTACGAGGACCCTTTAATCTGGGCATTTCTTTCCGACTTCAACTTTCCTATAAATTATCCTCGTAGACTTGCTCTCTTCTTCCACATCGACTTCACAGATGACATTTCTTCAGCACAAGGTGAAGGAAAATATAGGATGCATAAAGCGATGTGCTCGATTCAGCTTCACCTATTACTGCCCTCGACCCTTTTTTAGGTCTTGTCTAAGACAGCGGATGCGAAGTCTCTTTTACAGTAGGTTTTGAGGTCACCCATTGCCCTCGCCCCTTTATTTTTAGGTCTTGTCTAAGACAGCGCATGTGAAGTCTCTTTTACAGTAGGCTTAGAGGTCGCCCACTGCTTACCACTGGTTGACCTCATTATCACTCTCATTTGCTTGCTTCATATTCGTCAGCTACAGTAGGCTTTCATCCCTCTTCTAGCGTTTGTCCCTCTCCTGGAGCATGGACGCATTACTGTGTCCTTCCACTGCTCACTTTCTCAGTCACTACTTTTTCCTTTTGGTTTAAGCACTGTACAAGAGTGTGCGTTTTTCAGCTGCCTCCCTTGAGTGATTCTCACTGTCTGTGTTCCTCTACACCCACTCTCAACTGTACGTCTGAAGCCACCCCTACCCACCCTCCACTGTCTGTGTGTTTCCCCAAGATCCGTTGTCCAAGTGCTTTCCCCAGCCACTCGCACTCACCATCCGTTGTCTGTGTGCTTATCTGTTAGCTTCCTCACTACCTCCCACTAACCCTCAGATGTTTGTGTGCTTGCCCCAGCCTCTATCACCCATCCTCTGTTGTCTGTGTTCTTGCCCCGGTCCCACTGCCCACACTCCATTGTTCATTTGCTTGCGACAGCCCCTGCCACACAGCCTCCATTCTCCATATACTTGTCCCAGCTCTTCACACCCACCTCTGATGTCTGTGTGCTCCCCTGTCTTTTCTCCTTTGTTCTCTACCCCACTTACATCCTTCTGTCCTGTACTCATTCCTCCATGTCGCTTCGTCCCCTTAAGCCACTACCCAGTCCTTCTCACTCGCCATCACTCCTTAAGTGTTGCCTCATCCACCAATTCACTACTGTTAGAAATGGGGTTTTTGGTTGGCAGTTAGGTTGCCCTCTGTCCAAGCAAGAACCCTCACTCTAGTCAGGGTAAGTCACACACAATCCAAAATCAGCCTGTGCTCACCCTCCGGTAGCTTGGCACGAGCAGTCAGGCTTAACTTAGAAGGCAATATGTAAAGCATTTGTGCAATAAATCATACAACACCATAGCATAACACCACAAAAATACACCACACAGTATTTAGAAAAATATATAATATTTATCTGGGTATCTTCAGGTCAAAACGATCAAAGTTGCAATATGAATTTGTAAATATATCACTGAAAAGTGATATAAAGTGTCTTAAGTCTTTAGAAAGTAAACAGAGTCTCTTTCAAACACAAAGTACCTGGTTTCTGGTGGAAAATCTCCTCAGAGGGCCACAAAGGAAGAGGTGCGTGGAAAAAGGGTGTGTGCGTCAATTTCTCCCCAGCACACACGGACTTGCGTCGTTATTTTCCACGCGGGGAAGTCGGGCGTCGTTTTCCGGCGCGCGGACAGTCTCTTTCTGTGGGTCGCGGGGATTACCAGATGTCCCGGGTCTGTGCGTGGATTTTCCTGCTTGTTTTCCGGCTGCGCGTCATTCTGCGGGGCTGCGCGTCGAAGTTTCGATCTCACGGCAGGCGTCGCGTCGATTTCTCCTGCGGAGTCGGGCGGCGTTGTCCTTGCGAGGCCGTGCGTCAAAGTTTTGATCTCACGGCAGGCGTCGCGTCCTCCTGCGGAGTCGGGCGGCGTTGTCCTTGCGAGGCCGTGCGTCAAAGTTTTGATCTCACGGCAGGCGTCGCGTCGATTTCTCCCAGGAAGTCGGGCGGCGTTGTCCTTGCGAGGCCGTGCGTCAAAGTTTCGGTCATCCCGAAGGCGTCGCGTTGATCAGCGTCGGTGTGCGGCGTTTTTCTTGCCGCGGAACAAGCTGTGCGTCGAAAAGTTCGGCGCACGGAGCGTCCAAGAGGAAGAGTGAAGTCTTTTTGGTCCTGAGACTTCAGGGAACAGGAAGCAAGCTCTATCCAAGCCCTTGGAGAGCACTTTTACAGCCAGGCAAGAGTTCAGCAAGGCAGCAGGCCAACAGCAAGGCAGCAGTCCTTTGTAGAAAAGCAGACAGGTGAGTCCTTTGAGCAGCCAGGCAGTTCTTCTTGGCAGGATGTAGTTTCTGGTTCAGGTTTCTTCTCCAGCAAGTGTCTGATGAGGTAGGGCAGAGGCCCTGTTTTATACTAAGTTGTGCCTTTGAAGTGGGGGTGACTTCAAAGAGTCTCTAAGAAATGCACCAAGTTCCCTTTCAGCTCAATCCTGTCTGCCAGAGTCCCAGTAGGGGGTGTGGCAGTCCTTTGTGTGAGGGCAGGCCCTCCACCCTCCCAGCCCAGGAAGACCCATTCAAAATGCAGATGTATGCAAGTGAGGCTGAGTACCCTGTGTTTGGGGTGTGTCTGAGTGAATGCACAAGGAGCTGTCAACTAAACCTAGCCAGACGTGGATTGAAGGGCACAACAAGATTTTAGTGCAAAGAAATGCTCACTTTCTAAAAGTGGCATTTCTAGAATAGTAATATTAAATCCGACTTCACCAGTCAGCAGGATTTTGTATTACCATTCTGGCCATACTAAATATGACCTTCCTGCTCCTTTCAGATCAGCAGCTGCCACTTCAACAGTGTATGAGGGCAGCCCCAATGTTAGCCTATGAAAGGAGCAGGCCTCACAGTAGTGTAAAAGCGAATTTAGGAGTTTCACACTACCAGGACATATAACTACACAGGTACATGTCCTGCCTTTTACCTACACAGCACCCTGCTCTAGGGGTTACCTAGGGCACACATTAGGGATGACTTATATGTAGTAAAAGGGGAGTTCTAGGCTTGGCAAGTACTTTTAAATGCCAAGTCGAAGTGGCAGTGAAACTGCACACACAGGCCTTGCAATGGCAGGCCTGAGACAGGGTTAAGGGGCTACTGAGGTGGGTGGCACAACCAGTGCTGCAGGCCCACTAGTAGCATTTAATCTACCTGCCCTAGGCACATGTAGTGCACTCTACCAGGGACTTACAAGTAAATTAAATAGTCACTCATGGATAAACCAATCAGTAGTACAATTTACCCAGAGAGCATATGCACTTTAGCACTGGTTAGCAGTGGTAAAGTGCCCAGAGGTCAAAAGCCAACAACAACAGGTCAGAAAAAATAGGAGGAAGGAGGCAAAAAGTTTGGGGATGTCCCTGTCAAAAAGCCAGGTCCAACATGACCCCCTACCAGCCTAAAGCCAGGGGAGAACAATCACTATCCTGATGTACTTCCCTGTTTGAGGCGACAGAACAAGGACCCAGGCCCACAACAGCAGGGGCATGCTCCAGTTCTTCGCCTTCCTGACTCCAATTGGATCACTCTGTCCATACTCTCAGGGCCCACTAAGCCAACCCATGGGGAACCTTTCTCCTTACCTGCGGATACCATCTGTGCAGCACCTAACCTTACTTTGCTCACAGATGTATCCCAGGAGCAGGATAGTACCACCATGACCAACACAGTGGTGTTGCCCACTCTACTCCTGGGGTGTGACACTTGTCCCCTCCCCAGGGATAACTCTGTCCACCCGGACAGCAAGCCACAGTGATTACTGACAGCTGCCAGGGATGAGAGCCAGGCCCCAGGCCTCTCAAAGCTCTCCAACCACTGTGGCTGTGGAGAGTGGGGGGCGGTAGCCCCAGGTGCTGGGCACCCTTTAACCACTCTCCCTTCCACCAGGTGAGGGATGACAGCCTGAACCTGGTCCTCCCCTCTGGGGCTTTGTACCCTCCCTCCTGGAGCAGTACCCCCAGAGTCCAACATGGTCAGGGTGCTTACAGAAGTCACCCTGTACCATTCCTCCACCAGTGCAGGGCTGTTAACCTGCAACTGGCCCTTCAACCTGGGGCCTGTACCTTCAGGTTGGACTAGGGCCCGGGGTGAGGCTTCCCTCCCCCTGCCCTCCCTTCTGGGGTCCAGCACCCTCCAACTAGGAGTGGCCTCCTCAGAAGACAACATGGTAGGGGCACTGATATCAGTAGCCCCTCCCTCCAGGTCCGGGGGGACACCCTGAACCTGGTCTTCCAGCCCAGGGTCTGTACCCTCAGACTGGATCACTGCCTGGCAAACCAGGACTTCCTGGGGGGCACACCTACCCCCCACCAGGTCAGAGTTTAACCTCTGCACCTGACCATTCAACTCAGAGTCACCACCCTGAAGTTGAACAATTGCCTGGCACGCCAGGACTTCCTGGAGGGCACACTGAACCTCCACCAGGTCAGAGTTTAACCTCTGCACCTGACCATTCAACTCAGAGTCACCACCCTGAAGTTGAACAATTGCCTGGCACGCCAGGACTTCCTGGAGGGCACACTGACCCTCCACCAGGTCAGAGTTTAACCTCTGAACTTGGCCATTCAACTCAGAGTCACCACCCTGAAGTTGAATAATTGCCTGGCGCACCAGGACTTTCTGGGAGGCACACCTACCTCCCACCAGGTCAGAGTTTAACCTCTGAGCCTGGTTCCCCAACCCAGGGTCACCACCCTGAGGTTGGGCAATTGCCTGGCACGCCAGGACTTTCTGGGGGGCACACCTACCCCCCACCAGGTCAGAGTTTAACCTCTGAACCTGGTCATCCAACCCAGAGTCAACACCCTGAGGTTGGACAATTGCCTGGCACAGCAGGGCTTCTTGGGAGGCACACCTACCTCCCACCAGGTCAGAGTTTAACTTCTGAACCTGGGTATCCAACCCAGAGTCACCACCCTGAGGTTGAACAATTGCCTGGCATGCCAGGACTTTCTGGGGGGCACACCTACCCCCCACCAGGTCAGAGTTTAACCTCTGAACCCGGTTATCCAACCCAGAGTCAGCACTCTGAGGTTGAACAATTGCCTGGCACGCCAGGACTTTCTGGGGGGCACACCTACCCCCCACCAGGTCAGAGTTTAACCTCTGAGCCTGGTTCCCCAACCCAGGGTCACCACCCTGAGGTTGGGCAATTGCCTGGCACGCCAGGACTTTCTGGGGGGCACACCTACCCCCCATCAGGTCAGAGTTTAACCTCTGAACCTGGTCATCCAACCCAGAGTCAACACCCTGAGGTTGGACAATTGCCTGGCACAGCAGGACTTCTTGGGAGGCACATCTACCTCCCACCAGGTCAGAGTTTAACCTCTGAACCTGGGTATCCAACCCAGAGTCACCACCCTGAGGTTGAATCTTTGCCTGGCATGCCAGGACTTCCTGGGGGGCACTCTCACCCCCCACAAGGGACACACCGTCCCCAAGGGCCACACAAGAGTCTGGTTGGCGCAGGTCTCCCGACCTCTGCCCATCCGGCAGAGTCTGGGTTTCCCCCAAACCAGAAACGGTTTCACCTGGGTCATTCCTGGGGGGCTCTGCTCTCAGAGCTGTCCCCTGACTCTCAAGGTCCTCCACTGGGGTCTGCAATCCCCTCTCAACCCTATGTCTGGACTTCTGCACCCCCTCACTAGGAGGGGTACTGCCAGACACCAGAACTGTTGGGATGCTGGCTACAGTCACCCCCCCAAGTTCTTCTGACACTGCGGAGCTACCCTCAAAAGGTGGCCCTACGGTACCGGCTAGGCTTCCCTCCTGGTGTTCCCTCAAGGAACCCTCTAGGACCTGGGACCTACCTGGGACACTACAATCCTTTCCCACCACACTCGGTTGGGAACCACCTAGACCACTCCCTTCAGGAGCACCCCCAAATGCCTCTTCAGACTCTCTGGTACTCACCCAGAAGTCTGCCTCCATTGTAAGTTCCCTGGGGTCAGAGAACTCACACTCCACCTGGTGTTGGCGTAGCTCTGGAAAATAAGGACCAGACATATGCTCTCCAGCAATTACATCACTCTGCCCTTCACATGTATTAACCACAGTACCCTTCACCCAACCACCCAGTAACTCAACCTTGGAAAAGCACTCTACTTCACCCTCCTGAGACTGGTGAGACAGTATCTGTCTGTCCCTGACACTCAACCCAAACTCTTCTGGGATGTCTCTACACTCTATATCCAGGACGTCCACCAGGGGGGAACCCTTTTCTCTGTCACTCTCTGCTAGAGTCAGTAAAGTGTCCCTCCCCCCAGTAGGAATATGACTCCCTGTGCCAGTTCCCCAATCCTTCTCAGGGACCCTGTGCATAACGGGATCTACCTCATACCCTTGAACTGCCTGGGGTGTGTCAACTCCCTTCTTCAAGTTGGGCACCACATCTCTGGGCTTGTGCCCTTCTTCAGCAGTACTAGATGCAAGATTTTTGCTGCCACCATCTGAACTGGACTCAGCCCTTCCGGCCTCCAGTTTCAGCTCTTTACAGCTCAGCTTTTGAGCTGCAATCTTTTCTTCTTCCAGGGCTAAGAGTCTTTTTGCCTCAACCTCTGCAAGATACTCCTCTAATTGTTGCTCCTGTCGCCTTTGACTTCGGAGCCATTCATCTATTTCTGGGTCACTGTCCAACTCTGAGTAGTCTTCCTCCTCATCTGAGTAGTCTTCCTCCTCATGTGCGTAGTCCTCCTCCTCATCTGAGGGGTACTTAGTCATTTGGTTTTATGCTGCCTCTCTCTCTGCCCATCTTTCCTCCCCCCAGACTATGTAGTGATGGAGCATCTCCGCTTTAGTAGATCTCCTTGCTACAGGAAGGCCCCATTGTCTGCAAAGCTTCCTTAGGTCAGCCTTAGTGAGGTGGTCAGTACGAACAAAGAATGAGTAGGTACACAATCCCATTTTGATAAGATCTTATCAGCAAAAACCAAAATCCAAAGTCCAAAATATCAATAGTATATCTAGGAGGACATCAGAGAACCAAGAGTCAAAAAAGATGAAAAATCAAGTTGACCTTCAACTGTGGGTAGGTAGTGAAATACTTAGCTACTGTATGTCACTGCACAAACACAAGTCCTATCCTCACCGCTGATCACCAATGTTAGAAATGGGGTTTTTGGTTGGCAGTTAGGTTGCCCTCTGTCCAAGCAAGAACCCTCACTCTAGTCAGGGTAAGTCACACACAATCCAAAATCAGCCTGTGCTCACCCTCCGGTAGCTTGGCACGAGCAGTCAGGCTTAACTTAGAAGGCAATGTGTAAAGCATTTGTGCAATAAATCATACAACACCATAGCATAACACCACAAAAATACACCACACAGTATTTAGAAAAATATATAATATTTATCTGGGTATCTTCAGGTCAAAACGATCAAAGTTGCAATATGAATTTGTAAATATATCACTGAAAAGTGATATAAAGTGTCTTAAGTCTTTAGAAAGTAAACAGAGTCTCTTTCAAACACAAAGTACCTGGTTTCTGGTGGAAAATCTCCTAAGAGGGCCACAAAGGAAGAGGTGCGAGGAAAAAGGGTGTGTGCGTCGATTTCTCCCCAGCACACACGGACTTGCGTCGTTATTTTCCACGCAGGGAAGTCGGGCGTCGTTTTCCGGCGCGGACATTCTCTTTCTGTGGGTCGCGGGGATTACCAGATGTCCCGGGTCTGTGCGTGGATTTTCCTGCTTGTTTTCCGGCTGCGCGTCGTTCTGCGGGGCTGCGCATCGAAGTTTCGATCTCACGGCAGGCGTTGCGTCGATTTCTCCTGCGGAGTCGGGCGGCGTTGTCCTTGCGAGGCCGTGCGTCAAAGTTTTGATCTCACGGCAGGCGTCGCGTCCTCCTGCAGAGTCGGGCGGCGTTGTCCTTGCGAGGCCGTGCGTCAAAGTTTTGATCTCACGGCAGGCGTCGCGACGATTTCTCCCGGGAAGTCGGGCGGCGTTGTCCTTGCGAGGCCGTGCGTCAAAGTTTCGGTCGTCCCGAAGGCGTTGCGTTGATCAGCGTCGGTGTGCGGCGTTTTTCTTGCCGCGGAACAAGCTGTGCGTCGAAAAGTTCGGCGCACGGAGCGTCCAAGAGGAAGAGTGAAGTCTTTTTGGTCCTGAGACTTCAGGGAACAGGAGGCAAGCTCTATCCAAGCCCTTGGAGAGCACTTTTACAGCTAGGCAAGAGTTCAGCAAGGCAGCAGGCCAACAGCAAGGCAGCAGTCCTTTGTAGAAAAGCAGACAGGTGAGTCCTTTGAGCAGCCAGGCAGTTCTTCTTGGCAGGATGTAGTTTCTGGTTCAGGTTTCTTCTCCAGCAAGTGTCTGATGAGGTAGGGCAGAGGCCCTGTTTTATACTAAGTTGTGCCTTTGAAGTGGGGGTGACTTCAAAGAGTCTCTAAGAAATGCACCAAGTTCCCTTTCAGCTCAATCCTGTCTGCCAGAGTCCCAGTAGGGGGTGTGGCAGTCCTTTGTGTGAGGGCAGGCCCTCCACCCTCCCAGCCCAGGAAGACCCATTCAAAATGCAGATGTATGCAAGTGAGGCTGAGTACCCTGTGTTTGGGGTGTGTCTGAGTGAATGCACAAGGAGCTGTCAACTAAACCTAGCCAGACGTGGATTGAAGGGCACAACAAGATTTTAGTGCAAAGAAATGCTCACTTTCTAAAAGTGGCATTTCTAGAATAGTAATATTAAATCCGACTTCACCAGTCAGCAGGATTTTGTATTACCATTCTGGCCATACTAAATATGACCTTCCTGCTCCTTTCAGATCAGCAGCTGCCACTTCAACAGTGTATGAGGGCAGCCCCAATTTTAGCCTATGAAAGGAGCAGGCCTCACAGTAGTGTAAAAGCGAATTTAGGAGTTTCACACTACCAGGACATATAACTACACAGGTACATGTCCTGCCTTTTACCTACACAGCACCCTGCTCTAGGGGTTACCTAGGGCACACATTAGGGATGACTTATATGTAGTAAAAGGGGAGTTCTAGGCTTGGCAAGTACTTTTAAATGCCAAGTCGAAGTGGCAGTGAAACTGCACACACAGGCCTTGCAATGGCAGGCCTGAGACAGGATTAAGGGGCTACTGAGGTGTGTGGCACAACCAGTGCTGCAGGCCCACTAGTAGCATTTAATCTACCTGCCCTAGGCACATGTAGTGCACTCTACCAGGGACTTACAAGTAAATTAAATAGTCACTCATGGATAAACCAATCAGTAGTACAATTTACCCAGAGAGCATATGCACTTTAGCACTGGTTAGCAGTGGTAAAGTGCCCAGAGGTCAAAAGCCAACAACAACAGGTCAGAAAAAATAGGAGGAAGGAGGCAAAAAGTTTGGGGATGTCCCTGTCAAAAAGCCAGGTCCAACAACTACCCTGTTTGTTTTTCTTTTTTTGACCAACAGGGGAGGTGGCTGGGCAAGGAGGCAACAAGGAGAGAGGGAGGGCAAGAGAGAAGGACACAGGTGGGGGAAAGGACGGGCACTATGAGATGGCCAGTGACAATGAGTTTTTCTTTCTTTTTTTTTTTTTATTTTTAACCAAAAACAAATTCATGTTGACCACCTTATAGTGCTATTTTTAAAATCAGTTTTCGACACGTTGGTGTACAGCATGGCGAAAAATCATTGCCAATGTCAATAGCTCTCATAGACCAAGCCTATTGCTAAAGAATTCAGGTAGGCGAGACAGCTGAACGGGCCAAAATATAGGTTGCAGACGGTTGGATAAGTTAGATTTTTCACGTTCATAGAATTTAAACTGTACCCTCTATAGCAGATCCAGTCAGAATAGTTACCCCACAATATACCTTGAAGGTTCTACACCGTCCTGACTAAAGTTTTTGTGCTCGCTAGAGTACTGTCAAAAGATATCCAAGTAGAGTCACATAGAGAACATTGCAGCAGCTGATTTTCAAGAGCAAATACCCAGCAACTATTGAAGCATGATTATCTATGAGGAAGAAGTGAACAATGATCCTCAATGCTCAAAAAATGCACAAATATGAACTAAACAAAGTCCTGATCTGTGTTTTAAGATGTCTCTTTACCAAGTAATACCAGTGGAGATTTAAATAATCCCTACATCTGTTTGAGTGTACAGTGATTATAACTGGCGCAATGTACGTTCTACAACAGATACCATGCTGATGCATTAAATACAAAAAAAATCAATATGGTTAGATTGACCATATATAATTAGATTTTATGTAAAAAAAAAACAAAAAAAAACAAAACGTTTTATTCTTTCCAAAAATAGCTTAGCAAATCAAATGTCTAGGTCACTGTATTTTTGACTTCACGCTTTGTGTTGGATGACATTGTACTGTATTTGTAAATGGTACTTATACAGCACTTAATACCTCTGACAGGGCGTTGAGCTTTTTACGCAAAGTGGCACACTACTCCGGAATCCAGGATTAGAGGTTAATAGTAGATTAGTAAACGGTAAACCATTTAAAACTCACCATAATTACAAGAGCTATAAACACACACATAAAAATGTGGCCCTATGATAGTGAGTTGGAACAAGCATACTAATAAATGCAGTTCAGCAGTGGGGTAGTGCACCCGAGCACACATTTTGTCAGTTCCTCAGGCAGCAGTACAGCCACTTGCGCACACAGCAATCAAGTGCCTTGAGGTAGCAGCTTTACTTACAGCATTGTAGTGCACTCAAGCACACACTGAGCACATGCAGTAGGGCTAGCCACTATTAAAACCATTCGGGTACACTTGGGTAGTGCCACAGGCTTGGCAAAAGTCACTCCTTCAGCATCGATGACCACTTGTGCACGCCAGAGCCAAGTACCACAACTGCAAAGGCAGATTTCGACAGGACAAACTACTTAAGAACACTTCGGCAGTGCAAGAGATCCTCTACTTCAGCAAGGTTGACCAGTTTTGAGCCAGGTGCACACCAGTGATGTTCTATATGGTCTCTATTAGAGGGACCCACAGCACCAGGCTCCTGCCTACACTGGAAGTCACCCTCTCGTGCAGATTTGAGTCACTCCTTCCCTTGCTTTAGGTATGGTACTTCCAGGTGCTACAGGACAGTGAAACAGCTCATCCTCCAAATGAGGTCCTGGGTGAGGTTCCCTCACCTTGAGGAAGCTGCGTTGGTTGCACCGATGTCCTCTTGTTACTCTGTGGAGCCCCCTGCTTGGTCAGCAAGAACTTTGACCTGGACAATATGTGGGTCAACAGGTCACATTCTTATAAACAAAAAGAAGACGGTGATGTATAGTCCCCGTCTACACATTTAGAAACGGTTTTGGATGGTTTCCCTTCCATAGGTCCTTTTAGGCTGTCATCCTGACTGAGCCTTTGTCTAACGATTCATTCTTACAGTAGGATCTTCTCCAGGTTGGAGCACCTACAACAGAGACACCGGAAGCATATAGAAGTGTGACCAATTTTGGAGCTAGCCATCAACAGCCACATCGAGCGAGATCAGGAAGAGAGACAACAGTTTGGCCTCTCTAAAGGACCCTTTGCACTCTGAACAACTGGGGTTGCAGGATTTCCCTTCACCCCCAACATCTACCAAATGGTAGCATACAGGAAGACTAATCAGCAGCAGTCTGCAGCAGAAACACCTTATTGAATAACTAAGAGAAAGGCTGTCTCTTCTTTCCCCACTTCACTGTCTAGGTCATCTCCATCCAGTCTCAGGAACGTTAGCATAACACCTCCACTGTCTGGGGACGTAACTGCACCTTCATCTTGTGCACCTGAACCGGTCAAGGGCTTCCTCCTTTATTCTAACTTACTTAAGCATGCACCATGTTTTTTGCACGCAGACCACACACACACACACATAACAACCATACATGTGCTGGAATGTTAGTGCAAGGATCCAAGTTAGCTAAAAGCAGCAGAACTTCACTCGGGTGGCCAGCAGATCACAATTTGCGCAAGACCCAGGTAAATGGGTCTGGTCTCAATACAGGATTACTGAAACACGCTGTACAGCCACCACTGCTCTACTACACACTAGGACCAATGACTGGGACAGAAATTAACTGTCACTATGGAAAACGCACATGGTGCACCCTCCCAGTCCATGGCAGGTCCAAGGCTGTACTCACTTCAATAGACAACTCTGGGCTTTCATGAACATGCTGCATTAACATGGGGCTCTGGCCAAAGGTAACAGAGACGAGCAGCTGGGCACTCATGGCCTCGGACACTACTGTACACATACATGGGGCATTCCTGTCCTCAAATGGACTAGGAAATGTTTTCTCCAATCATTCTTTGCTGATTTTAGAATCAGGCATTGGATTCACAGATTTGTTGCACTTAGATTGGGTGGTCAATACATAAAATTTCTGTGTGGCTGCCGTTCTCCAACCAGGTGCTCTGAGCCCTTTGTTCAGAAAAATAAAAACAAGGTAAATTATCATCTTGTTACAACAGCCAATTACAATCCTGTAATACATGGGAGCCTGCAATTACTGTATAAATGCCCGTCTCCAATTTCTTTATTACAGAAGACTTGTGATCTCTCGAGTCACGTTGTAATAAAGAAATGAGGTAGTCTCTCATTTGAAATAATGCATTACAGTTGAGTTTTAACGTCAGAATACACGCTGCAAGCAGCCAGGGGTAAGGCAGGGCAGGAGCATAATTAAAGATGCAGTTTAAGAAACACAAACGAAATCCTCTTTTCCTTCTTCTGCTCTGTTTTTGATGAACAGATATAAGCAGAAAAGAGATATTCACTGCAACAGGTTTATATTTTTTCCAAACTTTAGGTAACTGTAGGAAAAAATCTCTAAATGAATTACTGATCTATTTTTAAAGCGCAAGCAGCTGCCCCCGAGGGGGGTCCAGGGGCTAGCCACATAACTGACAGCACTTTAAGAGCACCCAATTACACTGGGGTGAACAGCCAGGTTTTCCGGACCTTCCTCGAATGACCTCTGACTAGACAGAAACGAGGGAGTTTATTCAAGGCTTTACTGGCTAGGAAGGAGAATGACTTTCTTCCCCTTCTTTGTCGTTCGAACTCTGGAATTTTACATAATAAGGTCTTACTTGATCTCAAAAGTCTGCTGTGAGAATAAGGAGAAAGCCTCTCCTGGAGGTAAGTTGGAGCAATGCCAGAGAAGGATCTTTGAGCCAACATCAGAGCCTTAAACTGAATATGTTTCGCTATTGGCAGCTAGTGCAGCTTTCTGAGATGATAGGATAAGGGGCAGCGTGGGGGCGGTCCAAGAAACAGACCCACTACCGCTTTCTGAGTCACCTGTAATCCATTTAACTGAACTTTAGGGAGACCTAAATGCAGGCTATTAGCCTAATCAAGTCTGGAAGTAATTAAGGCACGTACCACTGATTTACGTGCATCCAAAGGGAAAATGTCCAGGAATTCCTTCAGAGCTTTCAAAATAGGAAAACGTGAGACAATAACTGCCAGCACTTGGGGAGGAAAAGATAGCTGAGTGTGGAAACTGAAACCTACATTTCTAGTAGTAGATCCAGGAGCAGGTGGAGTAGGTGAGCCATCAGCAATCTCTGCATGTTTCTATACAGTGAGAAGTAAAGCGATTTTTACAATCTGACCTATACAACTGATTCTAATATCTTTTTGCAACAAATATCTGTGTGTTCAATTTTGCACTAGAGATTCTACTTTCATTCTTTATGTTTACAATTATCCCTTTTCATTTCAAAGGGCAACACACCATGGATTTAAGTGCTTACATATTAAAACGCAAAGTGGGCGCAAATAAAAACGAAATCTGGCATATTCCTCTTCTTTAGACAAATAATTTGTAATTATTGTTTAGGCTTATCTCTGCCAGATTGGCAGGTTTAGGTTGTAGAAAAAAATAATAAAGCACGATACATGTTTTCATGACTTAACTCGAGGTACACTGCATCTATGTTGACCTCGCATACACATTCCATGTCAATCACATTTGAGTTGACCTTCATTACACAACCACTCACAGCAGAAAGGAGTAGAACTACGTCTTTGGGAATGAGTAATCCTTGATACTTTTGAAAATAACTACCATGAAAATCTCAAATGTAGTGATTTAGGGACTTATTAACCCCTCTATACTTTGTAGGTTACAATTGGGTTAACCTCCCTTTTTTTTAGGAAGCAGTGATTCTCTATGTTCTTTGTGCATTGACTTAACCCACATCTACATTTTGTCTTGGGAACAGTTTAACTTTGTTCAACTAGGCGAAACTGAATTTGGGCAGTTCCAGAAAATATTTAAAAAAGAAGTGAGTAACTTTGTAAGCCCTTATAAAATTGCACCTGTATTGACCTCACAAATGTTTTTCTAACTGACTACGATTCTCCACCCCTTGGATGATGCGTGTTGGTAGACCTGTTAAATGCAGATGATGTATGAAGATCTGAGTAATTCACTATAAAACCCTACCAAAATGCACCTACTTTCTTGGGACATTGGTACTTCTCTATGCTCTTGCTAAATCACATCACAGTTAACCTCATAAACACCATCCGGGGAATCAAGCAACTGCTGATTCCCTACAGTTCTCTCTGCACCTCACAAACATTATGGGAATTGAGCCACCATTCTTTGGGTTTCAGGCAAATTACATCCGTTTTTACCTCACAAATTCAAATATTTTATAAGGATAAGAAAACATCTCAACTCCCTTCTCTTTCTCTCTCTTACCCATTGTTAGGAATTAGGTTACTCATTGACTGGGTTGTGAGCCCTGGTCAAGTAGCAACCACAATCCTAGTTAGGGTAAGGCACAAAAAAAAACGAAATTACCCTGCCCCCCCCAGTAGCTTGGCACTGAGCAGTCATGCTTAACTCAGAGGCAATGTGTAAAGTACTTGTGCAACACTTAAAAACTAACACAGTGAAAACAACACACAAAAGGTACTCCAAAGCGAGTTAGAAAACAGAGCAAAATGTAATAAATGAAACAAGATCAAAATGACAAAAATCCAATCAGTAGGACTAGACTTATGAATTTTTAAAGAATAAACTGCAGTATATTGCCTAAGAGCATAAAGCACCAACCGCAGCTATGTGCTCACTCTGGACTGGGTCAAAGTCAAACATTCAGGCTGACTGCGATAGAGTACAGGTCGAATACAGTCCCAGATTACTCCCGCTGAAGGTTTACCGTCTCATGTTTCATGACAAGAGTCCCGTTTGTGTTGGAGAGGGTCGAGAGGAGCAAGGAGTGTCATAGGCTGTGGCATAAGGAGCAGGCCAGGTGTAGCGGACGGGCAGGTTGGTGCTTCGTGCTGGCAGTCCCCAGAAAGTGGCCAAGGCTGCTGCGCAAAGAAACAGGTTGATGGCAGCTTGTGCTGATTTTTGGTTTGAGCGATGTAGTTTCGGTGCAAACGAGTCTGATCGCAGTCACAAACAGCCCAAAAGCTTGAATTTGAGAGCTCAAGAGCCATATCAAGATTTTAGGATCTGGAAGCCACCTCTTAAGGGTCAGGAACCAGTTGAAGTCGGATCCTAGAGCTGTTGGGGAGCCTGTTATGTCCCTGAGGCTCAGATCAGGGGGCAAGCAGACTAGCCCTTTAAATCACTCAGGGGTCCTGGGTTCAAGATGGGTTGTAGGTCCAGTTTTTCCTCCCCAGGCAAGAAGGCAGCAGGCCACCGCAGCAAGGCAGCAGCTCCTTCAGAGTATAGTCCAGCAGAGTCCTTGTAGCAGCACAGCAGTCCTTATTCGTGACAAAATATCTACAGGTCCACAAGTGTAATGAAGTGGCGGTGACTGAGGTCCTTCTTTTATACACTGATGCCCTGTTCTGGAAGGTGGGAGAAGCTTCAAGACAGTGTCTTTGAAGTTCAGGGAATTCCCTGCTCCCCCTGCCCTGGCTCCAAGCTGGCTGAAGTGACAATGCAGGGTTGTTAAGCCCTTTGTGTGAAGGCAGGACACAGCCTGTTCAAGTGTAAGTGAGGCTGGGCCCAGCTCCTCCCTTCTGTCCTGCCAGTGATGGCCCATCCATTAACACCTGAGCTCTCCTTGTGTGTGATTGTCTATGTGGAATACACAAAGCCCAACCTCAAACTACACCCAATCATGTGACCAAGGACAGGCAGCAGAGACCAAATGGCTTAGGCAACACAATACCAATTCTCTAAAAGTGGCATTTTCAGAATTGCAGTTTAAAATCCAACTTCACCATGAATTAGGATTTTAAATTGGGATTCCAGACACACCAAACATGAAGGAGTCACCTACGGTCATTTGGAAACTGCACTTATAAAATGTAATAAAAAAAACTCTATTATTGTCCTATGGAAGGAATAGGCCTTGCAGTAGTGGCAAACAAAAACAAATGTAAGAGGTATTAATTTCCAGGACATGTCAAACGTAAAAGTATATGTTGTACATTTTAAATACACTGCACACTGCCCTCTGGGCTGTCCAGGGCCTAAACTAGGGGTGACTTACATGCATAAAAAGGGACACTTTGGACCTGGCAAAAGATTTATTGTGCCAGGTCGACATGGCAGTTTACACTGCACACACAGGCTATGCAAGGGCAAGCCTGAGACATGTTTAAAGGGCTACTTAAATGTGTGACACAATCAATGCTTCAAGCCCACTAGAAGCATTCATTTACAGGCCATGGGCACATGCCATGCCACCTCACAAGGGACTTAAAAGTAAATTAATTATGCCAGTTGGATATAAACCACTGTTACCATGTATTAAGCAGAGAGCACAAGCACTGTAGCACTGGCTATCAGTGGTAAAGTGTGCAGAGTCCCAAGGCCAACAAACACAAATTCAGCAAAAGTAGGAGGAGGAAGGAAAAATGTCTGCTGTTGATCCTGCAGAAAGGGCCATTTCCAACACCCATCGCTACTTGTAACTTGTAAGGCAAATCTGAGCCGTCCTGACTATTTTAGCATTGGAGGTGGAAGGCCCTATCTTGCACGTGGGTTGACTGCATAAATAAGTAAATTCAATTTGGTAGTGTTCTTTTTGATGGATGATTTACTACCTTGAACCTTTTACTAGGTGCAGACTGGGTCCAGAAACCGTCAAACACCAGCATCAAGTGGCTCTGAACAACAAGCTGTGGAGAGGCGAGCAAATCAGAAGTAACATAACCACAGTATATTATGAACAACAACATATATGGCATCTTTGAAGTAACTTCTGTCTCTTTATTCTGCGCCTCATCTGAGACGTTGAAGAACTAGCCATGATGTATATATAATCAGAAGAGCAAAAAGTTCAATTCGTAAGAGGGCAGATTGAAACATAGTAAGAAACCTGCGGTGGCTGAATCATTCATCATAGAAAAACATTAACAAATGTAAGTAACTTGCTTTTCTAATTGGTGCTATCTTCATCATACTCCTTATGTGAGCTAATCTTTATTCATTTGTGAAGGAGGACTGTGCATGTATATACTGGATTTCTAGATCAAGAAATATTTAAGCATTGCCATACCAAACTGTGAATGTTCCTTTTCATCCACATTAAATGAACAATGTTTTGTAAAGCAATACACAGATCAAGAGGCTGCCTCTGAAAGTTTTTTTAAAATCATGAAACTACGTAGCAAGGCATATGCTGCCACCATACCTCTCAAAGTGTGGGCACATTCTGGTGGTGATTTGTTCTCAAACAGTGATTCAGTCAGAAATATCCTTCTGAAAATGGTCTGCTTATTGGCATTCTTGTTTAGCTTATCTACCTTAAAAACAGATAACAATTGTCAACATCTCAAAAGACCTACGATCTAAGAATGCAGTGGCTTAGAGCACTCCTGCTGTCCGATCTATGTAACCTCTCCTCTTACATAGAAGAATGAGGCAGAGGGACAAATATGGTAAAGAAATAACCTGATTCGTATGGAAATCGGCAGTGACTAAAGGAAAGAAGAAAGAGTTAACTAGGAGTGTCAACTTGTTTGTTGTGAATATAACTCTCTTGGCATATGCGAAAGTAATGAGCAATGTCAATTTCCACAAAAGAAACTTTAGAGTCATGAAGACTGTCTTATGCTCGAACAGACTGATTTGGTGAGGCAATGACTGGCTGCAAGCAATACTTCTTCCATCACCTTTGTAGGGAGCTCATGGAGGATAAGGCAGGCCTTTCAAGTTCAAGCAAAGCAGGCCTTTCAAGTTCAAGTATTCAAACCTAGCATCCAAAGCTTTGAGTAAAAACGCAACCTCTGTTCTGGGTCAAAAGACTAGACATCAGCGGAAGAGGGTGAGGAACAGCAGAACTCAGGTGCAGCAGATCTTGGCAATATGCTAATTTTATTCCATTCATGACAATCAGAATCAATCACATGAGACTTCTGGATTCAAATCTTTTGGAACAATTTCTCATGCAAAATGAAATTGACAGATCCATGACAGAGTAAGCACATCCCCTAAACGCCCCTTTCTGGGCAACTGAAGAGAACAGAGATCCTTGTATTTGTTCTTCTCGCTTGTGGCAAAGAGATTGATTTCAGATGCAGCTCAAAAGCTGTAATTCTGGTCTGCCTTGTCCTTATAGAATTCTTATTCATGATTTGCAAGTGAACGTCTGCTGAGGAAGTCAGCTGTCATGTTTTTGTTTCCAAAGTTTATGTGTTTGTACCAACCCAATTGCTCGGCCTTTAGCCTAGTCACGAATCTCCATTGCTTCCCTCTACACCCGTCTACAGCCTATTCCACCCTGAACATTACTTTAATAGTGTTCAATTCCAAGGCACTGGTGTGATAGTAGGAATCCAAACAAGTCCACAAGGGCAATGCCAGATTTTCCAGATAGGCCTTTAGGTGTGGCCTACATCTAATTCACTACATTTGTTCATCGTACTACTGACTGGGTCAAAAGACGTTTAAGTAATATTACAGCTTGCCGTTAAAACTACTGCTACTAGTGACTTATATGCACCACTGCCTTGGTCTCATTTTCAGATGTTGCTGAGAGACTAAAAAAAAAAAACGAATTCCACCATCTGTACCAGAAAGCATAAATGTTCTTGTAGTCTGAAGAGATGAGTTAGTTTATTATGAATCCATCAGGTTAGTAAAGAGTAGTCTCTTCTATGGTGGCTATTCTAACATCATCCAGTGGGCTGGGTCTAAAATCACCCCTGGAACTACTAAGCATGCAGGGCAACAACCACAATGTGGCCTCATCTAAAAAGAATCCCCACTCATAAAGAAGCATAGCTGCATTGTACAGGATCTCCTGCAACTAGGTTGAAGACAAAGCCCTGAGACGTCAGTGTTAACATATGTGTAAATGAAACGACCATATTGTTGGAGGTGCTTCACTATCACTGTCACCATCTTTGTAAAAACTCTAGGTACTTAGGTGAATGCTGTTCATCCTCTACGACAAATGTTGATTATCAAGGGCAGGTATCTGAAACTTCCTGTCCCGCACAGAAATCATGGTGTGAAATTGATACACCATCCAGCACTTGCTCGAGTGTTAACAGTTTGAATATTTCTTTCCTGAGAAATCTTTTCGCTGACCGCATGTTCAAAATTGGGCACAATCATCCACTTTGTAGTGGAAAAGAAAGTATCTGCATTAACACCTGTTCATGATCTCTGATGCAAGGACATATTTAATTGCCCTGTTTGCTAGGAGAAATACGTTATATTCAGTTACGATGCTTCTATGATTGAGGGGAGGATTATGATGGTTAAGATGTGTGCTTCTCTCAGGATTTGAAGTATTCACTGGTCCGAAGTTACTTCCATTTATTTTTTCAAATAAATCAGTCACCCACCATTGACTTGACAGCTGTGTGTTGGAAGGATCAAGACAAAGCTCTGTGGTTGAAAAGATAGTTGTTGACTTCTTAATTCCTATCTGTAGCCTAAGCCCAGGACATGCACTGTGGTCCTGCTTCATTTGACTGCCTCCAATAGGATTTACCATCAGAGGGCACACCAAGAAGTGAGCCATGCACGCCCCCAGAAAATCCTATACTCAGCATCCAGACATGCCTTTCAGAGGTCAAGACTGCATAACTGGCAACCATGTCCATTGCGGACAAGCCATTCTGTCTCTCACTTGGATACACGGGGCAAGGTCATCACACAATAATTCCCTAAAAGAACACCTTTACGACGCTGGTAGGTTTGAGGTTGACAAGGTGGCTAACTTGCCAAACAACAGGTGGTATTATAGTGATTTTAGAGCTTGGTTGGCTCTTACTTACTCTGTTAGATGGAATAGGAATTGCAAAGGTGGTGTTTTCTTTTTTCTTACATGAGACGCCTAAACAATCAGCTCTGTGTTGAATGGGCTGGTGGTGAGGCTGGGTCTTAGAGAGCGGTCCTATATTTGTGGGAATCTGACCAGCCAGTTGTGGGAGCTGACTGGAGCTTCTTCCATGCTTCCTTTTCATGCAACAATGGAGCCTCAATAAAAGGAATAATCATGCCAAAAGTAGAGTTGCTTTGTAATCTATTAGGGCCTATGGCCAAGGTCTCATCTGTCTTTTTGATCACTGCTGCAGTGTATCTACTACGTTGAGGGAACATCTAAGAACTGAAATTCCACTTCAGGTGACGTATCCAAACAATGGCAAATCTGTAAGTCAGGGAATAATTTGGGTGTAGAGTACCCCTTGTGCAGCAAACTGTCCGCTTTACTATAATCTTTGTCATCGTCCTGTGTTCTAACTGGAAAAGTAATGGCACACAAATCAGATAACGTCATGGAATCTTTTGGAAGACTCAGGTCAGGAAGGAAGAAATTAGAGGATATTTGCTCTCCTGCACAGAGGTGTCAGTGTTTAATTCAGCAGACTGCAAGATGGCTTCAACCTTCTCTGAAAACTATATTGACGTACGGACCAGTAACTACAGCATAGACTTTGGGCCCAGTATGTTGACAGGAACAGGAACCCATATAACCAGAGTCGCTCTCAACTTCCAAGCATGGTAACAATAAAGCCCTTGAAGGTGTCAGTACAGATATCTACACTGGTTCCAAAGCTATTCAAAATCATCACTACAGCTTCAGCAAAGCCAGAACGGCTTGATTTCAACATGGCTGCAGGTCAGGAAAGTCACAGGGAGGCATAACTAATCTAAAAAAACAAAAAAACAAGTCAGCTTAGGAAAATCCCTCAAGAGGCAAACTTACCTTTGGAATCTTTTCTAATACTGCGATTGGTCCAGTAGATGAAGAGGAGTGTTTGTTGGATCTTTTGTGTTCCTGAACGGATATAGGATGATGTGGTCAGCAGCTTTGAGAGCGTGTCCTCCTGGGTGGAGATTGGGATAAAAGTCTTTGAAACATTTTCTTCACAGTACCTATTGTTAACATAGGCTTTCGACTAGCCTAGTGCTTACCATTTGATGGCTTTCACATCAGGCTCATTTGCTTGCATCGCATTCAATGGCTTTCCTTATTCTCTTGTGTTTGCCCTTCCCCTGTGGCATGGATTCCTTATCATTGGTTTGATTTGATGACTGGTTTCCTTCCACTCCTGACATTCAGTGAGCTGTTTTTTAGTTTTTCCTTCAGCATTCTATTACAGTGAATGTGTTTTCTTGCTCTGCATCCCCCTCAAATACCCACCTCCTGTGTACTTTGTATTGCTCTACCCCCATCTTGTCCATTTCTTCCCCCATTCTTCCATGCATGGCTTTCTTTTTTTCACAAGTCCCCCTCTTCCTGAAGCTTCTCCATAGTTTTCCCATCTCCCCTCCTATTGTTTTCCCACTGCAAGAGTCACAATATTTACTTTTTTTTTTCTTTTTCTGGAGGGCCCGAAAACTGCAGTTTTCGTGCACCTTTTAATTGATCTTTTTACTTATCACTTTGGCATCTGCAATTTTCGGGTGGTAAACAAAAAACATAAACAAAATGGGACCCGCGGCATGCAATATGCCTGTGCATGCATGGTGATGCATGTATAGACATATATAGACTGGCTGGCGTCGCACCACGACAGACAGGCACACATGTCTGACATCATGGTCCTTTTTTTCTTTCATTTTTTGTTTGCTAATACTGTACAGCATTGCCAAAAAGGCATTTCTATTTGTTGATGCTGAACAGTATTGATAAAGCCAGTAGGTTTGTGTATAGCCAAAAGGCAAGACACATTGGGTATGCCTTTGCTAGCTGAGGAAAGTCATAATCAATTTTGATTCTCTCTTCCTAATTATCTTAGAATGCATAAGGACACAGTGGTCGCAAAATAAGGCATAATTTGACTTACTGAGGTATGAAAAGCACCAGTGTGAAGGTAGATCGCCAAATTCTGCTTTCAGCAAAAACTGCACAGAGTGAAACCAAATTTGTTAGGAGGAATGCTTCCCATTCCCGCAGAAAACTTAGGTCAAAACATTAAAAAAGACAGACTTTTGCTCACAGCTACTGATCCAAGTTGATGAGGTCACAAAAAAAAGGAAATTATTTAATCAGCAATCCTGGGGCCTTGTATGCTGTGCTGTTGTAACTGACACCTCTAAACTTGCATTAGTGCTTCTGAAATAGTGCCGAATTTGCTGCAAACACTGTGTATAATACATTTGCATGCACACAATATGCACACAAACACACAGTTTTCCCAATGTATTTCTCTAGATTCAAGATTGCTGTCTGCTCTGTATTTGAGCGCCATTAACAACTAAGTAAGCTTTACACTGTGAATTTACTCTAGTATCTGCTGCCAAGCTCGTGCGGCATCCAGGGGCGGCTATTCCATAAGGGAGCTGCAAACCTTTACCCCAAAAACGTTAATAAACTGTGTTTATTATTGTTTTGGGGAAAAAGGGACAGGGCCATGGGGGTGACGAGCAATGAGGGGGGTGTACTCAGCACTTCCCCTCACTGCGCATGTATGTTTGGCCGGCCGTCTCGTGCAGGTCAAACACACATACGCAGAAGTGTCTCTCCTACCCAGCGACACATTTGCCAGGCTGGAGAGAGCCTGCACAGGCTCCCAGTCTGCCTGGGAGCTTCCTGGCTGGGCGCTCCCATTCAATCCTGATGCTGCTCTGAGCAGCGTCAGGATTGGCCGCCGACGGAGGAGTGGAGCATCGAGGAGCGAGGTAAGTGTTTTAAAAAAAAAAAAAATGTTTTATATTGTAATGTTTTGTCCCCCACTTCCACCTGCGCGCCACCCCGCCCCTTCTGCGACCCGTGACTGGTGGCATCGCAGTGAACCTTATATTGTGCCTGCTCTGCTGCCAGACTTCAATTACACCTGAACAGTAGCGTGGCATGGAAAATGACCCTTTGCCTGCTGTTGGTGGGACCAGTAATGCAGCAATCATCAGGCCTCAATGGGTTCGTCAGAGCTTTGGTCCCGGTGCACTGCATCTGCTGCATTAATGCTGGTCTTTGTATTTTGACAGCTCTACAGACTTTTTCACATGACATTTGGGAGGACCTTATGTTGTAATAGCTCTACTGTGCTCACATCATATATGGCCCCTGAGTTGTGATTTCTCTGCCTGCTACTGCACTCTCTTTACTGCTACTGTGCTCATGTCACACATGGGCAGACCTTATGTTGTGACTCTTCTGCATTCATGGTGCATCTAGGCAGATGTGATGTGTTATTTTTTATATATAATCTTTGTTGACATTTCAACAAGTAATAGCCATGTACTGTACCTAGTATAAAGTTCAATGCAGAATAGCCCTCTCCCCCTTCCAACCCACCCATGCTCTACCTGTATAGTATTAGCTTTAAGTAAAAAAGTTATAATTTGGCTATTGGAAACATTTGAGCAGGCAAGCCCGCACTGTCAGAGGATACAGGCTTTTTCCATCATACATAGTCGAGGGTCTAAAGTACTTAACATAACAGTAGAGGCCAGACATCGTGGTATCCCATCCCCCTATCCAGTACACCACTACCATGTCCAAAGCTTGGATATCATCAGTGTAGGGTGATCTAGTGTCTGGGGGGGCAATGAAGTCTGCCAGCATGGCAGCCCATGCCTGTAAATCGTCTGCCAGCTTTACATCCTTTCTACATTTATGCATACACCATTCAGCCACGTCAGCAATCCACGTCCGAACTTTTGGAGGGTTAGGGAGAGCCAATGAACGGCAAGTCATCATTTTGCTAGGACTAGCCCCAGTATTAGGGATTTCCTGCTCAGGGTATTTTTGTTTACGGATCGGTAATAAACCTAGAAGACATCGTTGAGGGTCCTTTAGGAATACCTATTCCGTTGCCGCATGCAGTCGGTCTGTCACAGTCTGATAGAAAGTGTTTAATGCCCTAGATCCCTATACCATATGTAGGAAGCCCGCTTGTTCGTAGAGCAATGAGGGTAAGCAGAGGTTTGTCCCGGGTATATCCTGTTAAAGATGGCCAGGTTCAGGTATACCCGGTGAAAGACGTTATATTGACTAAATTTAAACCTCGCATGAGACGTGGTTCTTTGCACCGCTACATACACTGATTCCCATTCTTTCTCAGTAATGTGTTGCCCTAACACATCTTGCCATTTGTCCTGTATCTGTAATGATCTATTTGGGACATCTTCTCGGAATGCCCTCAATAGAAAGGAAATAAGTTGCCGCCCTCAAGCCATGTTCAACATTGTAGTTAGTGTACCAGATTCCCGGGGGCCTTGGAGAGTGAGGGCCATATGCCACGAGCAGCAACTGCCAATTTGGTGAATTGTAAGAATTGCCCCTGACCGACTTGAAGTCTCCACTGCATCATGTAGCGTTATGAATCTATTGTTCAGGTACAAATCTCTGAGTGTATTACAGCTTCCCACGCACCAGAGCTCCATTTCCACTGACAACTTTATTTGGAGGAAGGGCTATAGGGACCATATAGAAATGTCTGGTGCACAAGGGATGCGTCTGATGACTCTCTGAACCGCCCACTCCCATGCCCTACAAACCTGGTCAAGCACATACGGTGTTGACTGAGGGATCCACATCCCTAGCAGGAGAAGCTCCGGAAGGGGTGTGTCCCCATAGGTACTATGAAGTAAGAATGTTCCAAGCCATCCCCCTCATCAAACCAGTGTACTGCATGTTGTAGTAGAGCTGCTAGATCAGTGGTTCCAAACCTGTGATCCGAGGACCCCTAAGCGACTGCTTAGAAAATTAAATAATACTAACAGGTTAGGTCCTCAACTTTCAGTAATGACTCAGTGAGGGATGGGGGGTTCCCCGGATTCCAATAATGATTCAAGGGGGGGTTCCCAATTTCCAGTAATGATAAGGTAGGGGTCCATAGAAGTCAAAATGTTGGGAACCACTGCACTAGATATTATAACTCTAGGTCAGGTAGTTCACCCCACCTCGATGCCAAGGCCGTTTCAGGGTGGACAAACTCACTCTCTTCCCCCGGGATAGCTAAAGTAACTACAATCAGTTTGCCGAGTTCCAAAAATGTCCCTTGGGTATGTCAAATAACGCGCCTGAAACATGTACAGACAATTGGACAAGACAACCTTTTTGACTAGTGCCATCTTACCCATCATGGACATGTGTAGTGTATTCCCAAATTTGACTGAGGGCCGAAATCCATCCATAACTCTCCCTATATTTAGGGACAGAAACGTCTCCGCTTGCCATGTAATTCGTATACCAGGTTATCATACGCTCACTGTCTCCCAGGGGAGAGATAATTGAGGCAGCTCGTCTCCCCGGTCCTCTCCTAGGACGTCCACAGGAAACAATTTAGATGTGGTGTGGTTAATGTGAAGCCCAGACAATTCCCCCAACTCTGTTAATGATGTGAGCAAGAAAGGAACAGAGTACTCTGGTCGTCTCATGTATACCAATGGATCGTCGGCATATAACGTGGCCACATGTATGGTCCTCCCTGTGGTCACTACCCAGCCATGCATCACCGACCTGACGTGATGTTGTGTTGATTGCTGTTTTGCTCACACTGAACTTGTTATTCACTGCAGAGTGAATCTTCGGCTTCCAATCACCTGTCCGCATCTCGGTGGTGCATTTATTATAAAGAGATGTCGGTTGCTGAGCTCACTTCACTTCAATGTCTCACATCTGTGTGAGTTGTCTTCTGCCTGGGCGATTGTTACACTCAGTCCCATTATGTTGGGGCTAACTTTCTCACTTCCCATCCCTTTTGCTTGTAAGCAAATGGCAATATAGGTAGGAAACACAACTGTCGAGTCGATGTTTCTGTGCTGCAAGGCTGGAGGCAACTTCCTGCTAAGCCCCTGCTCCAAGCAGGTGGTAAATCTATGCAGGGTCCTTGTGCTTTGGGTTAGCCGGGGAGCCACAAGGTGGGCGAAGAATGGGAAGGAAGAGGGCGTTTTTCCTTTTTAGCAGGGGTATCTCTGTGTACTCCTCGCCCATTAGAAAAATTTCAGCCGGAAAAATCGGGTCAGGTTCTTCCACATGAGGTACATACAGGTGCGGAAAACCTTTTTTATAATACATATTTTTATTGACTGTTTTGAAAGTGCTCTACTTGCGGCCGAACAAAAGCTGTATCACAACCAGTCTGTACAAACATTTGTGTAGCATCAAGAGGTTCTGACACTTATACATGGTTACCCTCCTCTAGTCTGTATGCTGCCATACAAGATAGGCAGTATTAAAGAGCGGAAACTTTAAAATGACTTTTGTTCTTGTAGTTTGTGCACCCAGGTCTCAAGTTCTGGTTTCCTTTCAAAGGACCAAACAGAAATGTGCCCAAATATCACCAGTTCCTCTTGTCGGTAGCGGAAAAAACCTAACAACTAATAATCGGACGTAGCAAAATGAACGTGTGCAAGGATGTGCTGTTTTTGTCCTGCCGACTTATCAGGCCGTGTGTATTCCTCAACACTCATATGTTATTTCTTGGGGTGTAGGTACGGCACTAATGGGGTCACAATGCGATGGCTCTCCATTTTAAGTTGGTGGCAACTCTATCGGATTTCCTAATATTACCCTGCAGTTTTGGGAGATCGTAACGCATCATCTCTGACAGTTACAATCTCAGCTGATCGTTATCCCTCTCAGCTGATTTCTGAGCACAATTCGTCGTTCTGCTCAAATTCAGATTAATTCCTGTTGGAACTTTCTGATTAGTTCTTTTTCATTTTTAAAATATATCACTAACACTTTTAAAATAACACATCCATATAAAAAAAAGGAGGGTCTACTACTACGTTAAATTGTATTACTGAACAGTATTGTCTGATGATGAAAGACAGTCCTCTGACCTTTTTCAAGGCAGAAGTAATAAAGAAATAATTTAAAAAATGATTCAGCACGAAATGTGCACGTGACTTAAAGAATCTTTGTCATGTTTACCAGAAACCTTCTTATTAATGAAAAAGAGTGTGAATCTTCCTAGAGGTTTGTGAACCCGGAACATTCCTAACAACAAAGGGAGTAAGAGAAAAATAAAAATTAAACATATTAATGAGCCAGAAAGAAAGAGCCTGGTTTATAAAAAAAAAAAAAAAAAAAAAAAAAATGGTAGGTCAAAGCACCTCAAACAGAACGGAGACCATAAGCGCCTCAAAGAGAAGAGGAGGTCTAAGCACCTCACAACGAATGGATGGCCTACGCAGCACAAAGATGAACACTACCACTAGTAGTAGATTTGACTCAGACACTCCTTGTGAAGTGCATTTTTCTGAGGTGGGCGAGGAGGAATTCCGTACTGAAAAACCTCTGGACGAATATGTCCTAGACCTTGATGGTGATGATGAGTTTGATCTGGACAATTTAATCAAGGAAGAGGATCTTTCCTCTTCCACAAAGGATGTGATCGTGGATATTCTGGTGAAGGAGATGTTTTCACCAAATAATATTAAACATCCAAGAAGTACGGAATGGTGCCCACAAGAACATGTAGCAAAATTAATTAAAAAAAATTATTTGCAATCCAATCGACAACAGAGCCAGAAACATTTTAAAAGCGGAATGCTCCTGTCCTGTAATTCATAGACCCAGAACTGATTACCTTCCTATTCAAGTTAGGTAGAATCATGCCAAGACTGACTCCTAGACGTACTGGGTCCGTTGGCAAGCATCACTGATATGATTAAGGAGGTTCACATCAATGAAATACCTTTAGACTTGCCTTTAATTAGAGGATGATGCCAGCGGGGAATGGTCCTTCAAGGCAACGCTAATGCTGCACTAAATACTGAGACGTGAAGAGTTGTCTTACTAAAGATCAGCCGAAATGTGGTGATCTGGCTGAACACAAAACTTCTCTAAGCCAAAAAGGACTTCTCTTTGGAGAAGATGTGATTAAGACCTTAAGGAAATACGCTGCAACTTTTACGGCCTTAGACAAGGATCAATCAAATATGTCTAAGGTTTTTAATCAGAATGCTTTTGGAAGGGCCGGCAGAAGGGGACTTTCTGTCGGCCAGCCATAAAAAAGGTCCCATTTCTACAGACAATCAAGAGACTTTGGTAGGGGATACCAAGGTAAAAGATTCTCCACCCAGAGAGGAAGAGGCTTTTAAGGCAGAGGCAACAGATCTCGTGGTCTCCTTTCCTCGAGGAATCAGGGTAAGTACCACAGATTTTCCGTCTTCCCAGGTAAAAATGGGAGGTCACATCAAATTCTTTTTCCACTTTTGGTAGACAGTAAGACAAAAGCCTTGGGTTTTAGATACCATCCAAGGGTTCAAAAAAGATTTTTACAAAGAACCTTTCCAATTAGTTTGCCCGAGAGATCTATTTCTAAATGATACTCAGAAACCCACTGTGGAGGAAGAGATAAAAAGCTTGTTATAAAGCTTGTTCAAGTTCCTTTATCAGAAAGACTATTTGTAAGTGCACAATTCTTAGTAGAAAAAAAAGACAAGGGTTGGAGACCTGTGATAAATCTAAGGCTTCTGAACAAGTTTCTAACTTACAGACATTTCAAGATGAAGGGAATCTATCTTCTAAGAGACTTGCTGTTGAAAGAGGATTGGCTCATAAAACTACAGGGGTGTAGAATTTAATAAAATATCTACTTGTCCATGGGACAGGTTGGTTCTTAAATCTACTTGTCCTGTAAAAAAATCTACTTGTCCCTTTGGTGCCACGTAGTGCGGTGACAAATTATGGCAACAATCTCATTATGTAAGAGCTTTAATAATAGCCTCTCTGATTATGAGGGTTACTAATATAGTAGGTCTTAAATACTTGCAATTTCAATCTCTACTGTAGCAATTTTCTTATTTTGCCACCTTTCTGCAGCTCTACATACTTGGGCTGGAAGAAGCGGTAAGCAATAGTTCCAGGGCTGGAATGTCTTTGAGTCTGCAAACATACTGACTTACATGTTTTAAGGATTTTTATCAGCTCTTCTCTAATCTTTTCCGATAATGAGAAAGGTTGGAAATTTACTCCTGACAATGGCAGAAGTAAAAGTCCTTCAGGTGTTGGGAAAACAGTGGTTGGAGGGAAAGTGAACTTGTAAACGCTCAATAGATTTTCACATGAGCAAACCTACACATGCATATTTTCTCATGCTAAAATACAGTTCACAAATATTTTCCAGGAGTACGATTTCCGGTCTACTTCTGTAAGTTCTTGTGAATTCATGAAAGCCACTAATTCAAAGATATGAGACTTTCACTGGGGGCCAAATGTATAATTTTGTCCAATAGCGATTACCTAATTGCGTTTGTTTGCGAATCGCAATTAAGTAATCATTATTGGAATGTATGAAACTCCAGGAGTTTCATACTGCGATTCGCAAGGGCTCGCAAATGGACCAACCTCATCAATATTCATGAGTTAGGTCGCAATTTGCGAGCCATAGCAAATGGCTACAATCACAGGGATGGTGGCATGCTGGGGTCAGCAGACCACCATGTCTGTGATTGCTTTTCAATAAAGCAATTTTTTAAATTTTTTTAAATGCAGGCCGTTTTCCTTAAAGAAAACGGGATGCGTTTAAAAATGAAAAATGCAAAGTTTTACTTTCATTTTTTAAGAGTAGGCAGTGGTCCTTGGGACCAGTGCCTGCTCCTAAAAAACGTTTTTGCATGCATTCACAAAGGGGAAGGAGTCCCTTGTGAATGGGTTACCACCTACTTGAAGTAGGTGGTAACTGCGATTGTTTTGCAACCGCATTCACGGTCACAAAAAAATCATACATACCTCTGCGATTCGGTATTAGGAAGGGACGCCCTTAACACGCCCCATCTAATACCGAATCGGTATGTAGTCGCAAATCCCATTAGCGATTCCTAACACGTTACCAAATCGTAAATTGAACTTGTTACATACCAAAATGCATTTTTGCGATCGCAGCAAAAATGTCTGATACATCTGGCCCTGGGTGCCTTGGGTCGGGCGTTAACAAAGACATTTTGTTTTTATTAAACTTATATATAACTCTCTAACAGCTGGCTTTGCTGTGAGTGTTCGCATTCTGCTCTTCCACAAGGAGCATACTGGCACACAAAATAGTTTTGTTCAGTGCCAGGAACTACCGTGGCAATCAATGGCATAACAAAACTGGATGGGGCCTCCTACAAAGAACATGGAGGCGCCCTCCCCCCACGAGACTCACTCAAGGCAGGTGCTGTGGTGAGGGGGGGCCTGGCGGCGTTTGTTACAATGGTGAGGGCATGGCAGCTCCCACATCAATAAAGTGTTATAAAAACCATGTCAAAACAAGACACGCATTGACGAAACCAAAAGACTTACCAAGAATGTCAGATCGGTTGGCCTTGCCAGTGCTTGTTTATTTTCATGCTTCCCATAATCTTGTTGAAAATAGTTACACTGATTTTCCATTAGATATTTTTTGGAAATACTAGCATGCATCTACATTTTACTAAATGATGCTTCAAAGAAATAGCACCTAAAATGTCATAGCAGCAAAACGTTTTTCTTTCCTACTTGCATTTTGTTCTGAACATTTTATTTTGAAAGCAAAGAATCATCACTCTTGCTTACAAGCTTCTGGCAACATTTGCATCCAATCAGAGAACATTCCGAGAGCATTATACTTAGTGTCATATTGATAAACTTTTCAAATGTGTGTAATTTTTTTTTTTTTTTTTACAAGAACCACTGTCAGTAGTGCAGTGTGACCTTAAAACATTTATTTACAGTGCTCACCTTTATAATGAAGGCTTTTCATTAATGAACCATAAATACAAGTTTGAACAGCATTACCATATTACCTCAACTGCAGACAGATCCCTTCTCTGTAAACTAGCAGCCAAAGAGTTTGTGCAAGGGGGTTGGGCCTCCATGTCCCAAGGACAACATTAACATGAAAATGTGTTGCCCTTGACCCCAAACAATATGTCCTGGGCGTCCGGCGATAGTAATTACATATCCTTGAACTAGATCTGAAAGATACTTATTTTACGATTCCAATGGCCAGGGAACACCAACCTTATCTTCAGTTCTTCTGGCAGGGTCACCTTTTTCAATTCTGTGCTCTGCCTTTCAGACTCTCATCAACACCATGGTGTTTTACGAAAGTTTTGAGGACTGTAGCTTCCTATCTCAGAGAGCGAGGCATTCGAATGTTCATCTGTTTAGATGACATTTTGGTTATGTCCCAATGTTATACGCAGCTTGTGAAATATTGTCCTATGCCTCTTAGAGAATTTGGGTTTTATTGTAAACAGAGAAAAATCTGTACTAACACCTTCCAGATCTCTAATATTATTGAGTTTTACCATACACACAGTCAATAACCTTAATTTGCTGCCCTTAAAGAGGATTGCAAAAATTAGGAAGGGGATAAGGTTTGTACTCAGACAGGAGAACATTTCATTGAGAGAACTAGCCAGACTTTTAGGTCTTTGTAGTGAATCGACACTCAAGATCATTAAAGTAACGAAGTATTGATTTAAAATTGAAGCCGTGTCACAGCTCTCTGCGCTACATACCAGAACTCCCCACGCTAACTGCCCTCACATCAAGAACACTATGTTAAGCATGGAATGTCTTAACGTCATAATGTCTCTCACGAGGAAATGAGGTAGATGTTACTAGCTATTACATTATCCCCTTTCTCTCATAAATACAAAGTTGAGCTTAAATGCAAATCTGTAAACAATGTTACGTAGTACAAGATAGTTAACACAAAAATTACACTACACATGGAACATACGAATATTAAGCTATAATTTTAACAGAACTTAAAACAAATGGAAATATAAAAAGATTAGGAGAAGATTAGTCTTCTGCAAATCACTAAGGTCTATTGACGATATCTCATAGGTAAGGAGATTTGATGATTACTCCTGCATGGACTTGTCAAAGATTCACTTGGCTCCAATTCCGAGCATTTGTGAAAAGTACATACATCATTATCTACATTTATTCTTTCCTCATTTTTCAACATGTACACTCTAGCTTTATTCCACAAACTACTGTCGTCAACACGGACATTATTCTCACATATCTTAACAACAACCTTAGGCCCACAGTATTTAGTCATTCCTTTTTAATGCGGACTGGTGCTTTTATGCGACCCACATCTCCCACCTTGATTGGCTGTTGATAAACTCTTTTCCTAACATCAACATATTGCTTTTGATATCTTTGTGCCATTTCAACATTCTGCCTCACCACCTCACCACCTCATCTACCCCTTCCGTGACATCCATCTTCACCCATCTGGACATCGACCCAGGACAAATCTTGGTTGAAGATTTCCTACCTCTCAAGGGCTCAAATGGAAAAAACTTTAGTTGCGGAATATGGAGTGCTACGGTAAGACCACAACATTGAGCGAACTGCATTTTGCACTCTATATTCTTTAGCAACTGATCATTGAATACAATTGTTTAAAACTCGATATATACGTTCAACTAGACCATTAGTCTGTAGGTGATACAGCGAGCTCCTGCAGTGTGTAATACCACCATGTTCTAAAAAAGTTTAAAACTCCAAACTGGCAAATTGAACACCATTGTCAGAGACAATGAAGGAAGGAAACCCTTCTCTCAGGAAAACATCCTTCAAGAAATCAATGATCTTTCTAGAAGTGGATTCACTTATGAATCGTACCTCAGGCCACTGAGTAATAATCAACTACCACTGCATACCTAGATGCAATAGGTAAGATGTTTAACGGGCCAACTAAATCAATCCCAATTTATTCCCAAGGACCTTTAGGAAACTCTATTGGTTGCATGGGTGGAATTCTTACGTTAAACCCTTTCTCACCCGTACCACAAATCACACAATCATCCACTAAGTCTTCAACAGCATTGTCCATACAAGCCCACCAGAACACTTCACGTAGTCTACGTTTAGTTTGTGCGCACCAAGTAACAATCTGGTTCTTAAACTCTGTGGGGGTATTAGTTTTCCACCACGCATAAGAATACCATCTTCAATAGGCAATTAACAAGACACTTTGACAGAACTTTGAAATTGGTGGGGTACATTTCTTTCTTTGGGCCAAACGTTCTTTACAAAATCCATCACCTCATATAATACTTCATCATTAGACAACTCTGCTCTCCATTCCTTCTTACTGATTGCACACATATTTTCCATATCCACTGACACAATAAAACAACTCTCTTGTTCCTCACCCTGAAATATATTTTTTATGTCTCAATAATGGGAAATCTAGATAAGTAATCAGCCCTCACATTCTTACTCCCAGGTAGATATGTAATAGTAAAAGCATACTGTAATAGTTTACTTGAGAATTTGGCTATACAAGAGGTTTGGTCATGGATCCTTTCTCCTGACAAGAATGAGATTAGCGGACTGTGATCAGTGCGTAATTCAAAATGACCACCCCAGACGTAAGTATGTAACTTCCTTATGGCCCACCAACAGGCCAAAAGGTCTTTCTCAATCACTGAAAAGTTCAGTTTTGAACCCCTTAGGACTCTCGAGGCATAACCCAGTGTGTTTTCTACATTGTCTTTGTTCTGAGTAAGAACTGCTCCAAGACCAAACTCGCTTTGATCAACAGTGATGGTGAATTTGACACTGGGCTCAAACGGTTTCAATACTTTGGACCCACCTAGTTGAGATTTAATCAATTCAAAAGCATTTTGACAATTACTAGCCCAGGAAAAAGGAGCATTTTTTTAGCATGTTGATAGGTGGTTGGATCTTAGATGCATAGTCTTGTACAAATCTTGAATAAAATTCACATAACCATAAAAATGATTTCAGCCCTGCCTAGTCTAGAGGTGCTTTGGCCTCAATTATGGCATTGACTAAGCCAGGCCTAGATTCAGCACCTTGCCCAGATACAACATGTCCCAAATATTGCACTTTTGACTTAAAAAACAGGCACTTCTTTCTCTACAATACAACACCCTTTTCTTGTAGAATATTAAGTACTTGAAGTAACGTTTTGTCATGGTATCTCGTGTCACCATGAATGAGCACATCATCCTCGAACACTGCAACTCCACTGACATCTTTCAGCATGTTAAACATGATTCTCTGAAAAACTGCAGGGGTTGATGCCAGGCCAAAAGGCATTCTGCAGTACTGAAAGGTGCCAATAGGGGATATAAATGCTGTTAAATGCCTTGAAGATGGCCCAAGAACAACTTGGTGGTAAGCAAATGCAAAATCAAATTTTGTAAACCATTTAGAACCAATAATTTTCAACAACTCCGAAATTTTGGGAAAAGGGTGAGAATCCACCCAAATGTTTTTATTAAGACTGCGCAGATTCACACAGATGCGCAAATCCCTATTTTATTTTTGTTGCTACCACCAACAGAGAAAGCTACAAAGATAATTCAATGGGTTCAATTATAACTCAGGCACATAGCTTGTTTAATTCTTGCGCTAGTTGCTCCCTCACACTAAAAGGTACACTTCTCAATTTTTGTTTAATTGGAATAGCATGGTCCCTTTACCCTGATCTAGTGTGTAAATCCTTTGATAGTGCCTAAACACTTCCCAAACAGAGCAGAAAACAGACACACAATATTTTCAGTGAAGTCAAAAAATTCCACTACAGATACTTGTTCTTTTGTACCAGATCTGAGAACCAAATGGAAGAGTCCCTGGTGAAAACTTCCAAGTATTGATAGCCCTTTAATTGCAACATAAACTTTTCCAAATACTTTCCTGCCTTTGATTCCTAAAACATTTTCAGAAAACCTCGCCAGTTCTATTTTTCATATGAAACTGGCGCTCTATCTGGTGGTTTTAATGGTCTTTTTCCCCACATATCTTCAAACAATTCCTAAGCAATCATGTTTATCCCGCACCGGACTCCACTAGTAAACATTTTTTTTTTTTTCGCTGATGCCTACTTCAACATGAGGATCAACACATGAAGACGAGCCACGAATGCGAATGGATTTATCCTCCACAACCATTACCATTTCTCTCAGATTGTCTTGGATTTATTGAATATTTTCAATTTCTTCATACGCAGATTCAGATATATTGGCAATACCTGTATTGTTAATGTGTGGTTTATACGTTTGACAACCACCTCCAAATCTTCTTCCGCGTTGACCTACTTTTGCAAAATGACCAATTTTGCCACACATTCTGCATGTTACTGATCTTGCAGGACAATTTTTGTTGCCTTTGTTATGAGGTGGATTTCCACATCTGAAACAGACATTCCCTTGTTTGAAAAATTACTTGTTTTCATTTCGTGGTTGCCAACTATTTTTTGATTTTCTGCATTTGACTGCTCCGACAGTCTCTGAAGTTTGCTCCTCCAACTCCTTCATGGATGCTTTGGAACGCTCAATGCTTTTTTGCTGTTTGAATTGTCTCCTCAAGAAAAGGCTTTCCCATTGATAGAAACTTTTGTTGTATTGTTTTATCCGAACATTTGCAAATGTATTGATCCCGTACTAATTGGTCAGTGAATGCCTCAAATTGACAGTCAGCACTCAATCTCCTCAAAGCTGAGATAAAAGAATGAACATCTTCTCCAGCTTTTTGTTCTCTTTTGAAAAATGTATGTCAATTGACTACAATGCTTGGCTGTGTATCAAAACGTGGATCTAATTCTTTACTGCTTCAAGGTATTCATCCATATCATGTCCTCCTTTCTGATTTCTCACTAATGGTGGTAGAAGTTTAAAAATGGACTTACCCTCAAAACCTAGTGAACGAAGCAACATACATTTTTTCCTTTCTGCTCTGTAGCGTGATGCACCAATGGCCTTTAAATAAGTCACAAATGCATCAAACCAAATTTTCCAAGGGCCAGGTGGTGAACCGGATGTTTCCAAAAATGGTGGTGGTGTCACTGATTGCATAACGTATACTTATTAATTTTAACTTAAATGCAATTAATACATTTCTCACAGTCTTGAATAAAATACTTGCAATTAGCAGTGATATTCCTTCAAGGTTTTGCTTTTATGCTGTTTCCCCTCAATAAGTTAATTTGGTGTGCGTATCCCCATAGTAAACTAATATTCTATATAGGAATATGCACGTTTGTCATAAGTCTGTTTGTAGACCCTTTACATTTCCTCCACAATATTGTTGCCAACAGAATGCCTCCACATAATTTTTCAGACAGACAAGATTGGTCTAGTTGACCATCTGTGAGAACATTAACTCCATGCATGCGTTAATTAGTTTACTGAAGGTTTGAACTGAAGAATGTGCCTTGCTGCATTGAAATGCTCCGTTTGACATTAGTCCTTGCTGGCAACAAGACGATCTTGCCCATACACAGTAACGTTTCTTTCTTGGTCACAAACACTTTTGAATTTTCTTGTCAATCAAAAGCATGGGTTCGTCGGCATCTGTTTACCGTTCGTCGTCATCACAATTGTAGAGAATACTCCACTCAAGATCATTAAAAAACAAAGTATTTATTTAAAACAGATGCTGTGTCACAGCTCTCTGCGATGCTGTGCATACCAGAACTCTCCACGCTAACTGCCCTCACATCAAGAACACTCCGTTAAGCTCAGAATGTCTTCACATTATAATGTCTCTCACGAGGACGTGAGGTAAATGTTACTAGCTATTACAGTCTTTTTATTTTTCCTGGCCCTTTACCCTACCGGGCATTGCAGAGGATAAAAGGCAGAGCCCCTTGGGAAGGACTGTGGTACGGGGACAAAGTAACCCTAGACGGAGAGACCAAAGCAGAGCTGTCTTGGTGGTTGGAAAACTTGGATGCATGGAATGGCAATGCGATTTTTGTTTGCTCTCTAGATTTTGTACTGCAATCGGATGCGAGTTCACTTGGTTAGGGTGCTCACCTTGGTTCACAGGACACTGGTGGGTTGTGGTTGTATGCAGAGAGGGGTCTCATCATATCAATTTGTTGGAATTAACAACCAGGCTTTATGCACTCATGAGTTTCAGAGAGTGATTTCAGGGCAGAGCAGCGTTACTCAAGATGGACAATGTTTCTGTCTGCCATTGCATATATAAATTGTCTAGGTGGGACAAGATCTACAGATCTTGAAGGTGTTTTACTGGAAAGGGATCAGGATCCCGTGGGGGCTCCAATAGTGGAACTGATCAATTTTCTTGTAGAAAAATTTGACAGAGGCCTTAGTTATAGAACATCGAACTGTTATAGTTCTGCAATTTCTGCAGGAGATAGTTTGGTCAATTGAAGGTCTGTTGGGAAGAACATTTTGGTCTGCCAAATGCTTTAAAGCATTAGATTAAGAAGACCTCAAAGATCGAAGTACACATCTCTTTTGGACGTTAATCTAGTCCTTTCAATGTTTTCCAGTTGGCCTAGCAATAGATATTTAGACTTGAAGAGACTCTCCATGAAGATGGCCTCTTTATTTTGTTTGGTGTCTTGTCGAAGAGTGTCGGATGTAAAGGCTTTAGAGGTAAGTAACAGGGTTTACGATGCATCTGGAGTGACATTTGAGATTACAAAAAGAACAAAGACGATGTATGAAACAATCTTTTACCCACAATGTGATTCTTGCAAAAACTATGTGTAGTGAACTCCATGAAGGAGTATAAATGCAGGATGAGTGAATTTCGTAGTGAATGGAGCAAACAACTTGATTTATTTTGTTAAACCTTTTAAACCAGTTTCTACAGCTACCATTGCTAGATGGGTTAAATGGAGCTGGCATTGATTTGCAGAAATTCCAGGCGCATTCTATGAGAGGCGCAATGGCTAGCCAATCCTTTTATAAAGGTGGCAGATGGGAGGATATTTTGAGAGCCGCTGATTGGTCTAATTCTTCTACATTCGCAAAACATTACTACAAACCAATTGAGCACATGTCTGATATGGTTTTTAATGTCTACCAACATGCATAATGGGAGCCTCCGGGTCTGGTAATGAAATATCGATTCTCCAATTATAATGCCAAGAGAATCTGACTTTCATTAAAAACACGGAGGCTAACATTATCCCCTCCTATCCTCCCAAATACATAGGAGTGTTGCACAAAAAAAATTGAGAGATAAATTAATAAAATAATAATATATTGCTTTTCATTTTTTCAAAGTGTATTGTTTTAAATGTACTAAGAGCTATTTCAATTAAATGTACATCTTTATGCTTTATAATTGTTTGAAGCACAAAATAAAATTCTTAAACATATCCTTTTTCCTTCTAGATACTTCACAGTAATTTTCTTACAGTCAGATGTTTCTTTTAGATTGTATGTCCTCTAAGGAGGAAGGAAGAAGATATCCACATGACTGGAAACTTGTTGAAGGACTTTTTACACTAATTTGAAGTTTATACCTCTCAAACTTTCCAATTATTTTCAAGACTCAACATTTAAAAGAGGCAGAATGCCGTCTACATTGACTGGTTATGTGTATTGAAGGTTCTATACTAGAATGCTTTCTTTGTGATGTGATTTCCTTTTAAGTGCTACATGGAGTAGCATTAAAGGAATAATGTATAGTGTTAGCCTCCGTGTCTTTAATGAAATTCAGATTCTCTTGGCATTACAATTGTAGAATCGCTATTCTGTAATCCCTGTATAAACTGCAGTCACTAAGGGCCAGATGTACCAAAGGATTTTACCCATTCTGAGTCTATGGGAAAAAGCTTTCGTACATATGGCCCTAATTTCTTTATAATCAGTGACTTGTGATGCACCAAGTCACCCACTATATAAAGAAAAGACATCAGACCTTGACTATTATAAGGCTATTACAGTCGAGTTTTATTGTCACAATGCTTTCTGCCAGAGCCATCAGCCACGGTGAAAGGGAGGTAAGGTCACAGAGCAGAGTGGAGAGGCATGAAGAATAGTGGAGTGGCACAGAGTGAAGTGAAGAACGTGGGGTGGCATAGAGAGAGTTGAATAGAGTGTTGTTGAGCATAGCAAATTGTCGTAGAGTGGAGTGGAGTGGCATTGAGTGGAGTGCTGTCTGGTAGGCTTCGACCTAAGGAACTCAGCCTTTGGTCTTGTTCCTCTATATGGTAATGGAACTCCTCTGTGACTTGCAATACTTGCAATATGCTTATAAGGTATGGCAGGAGGTACTTTGTCCCTTAAATTGCGATCTGTAAACTGAAAGTTATAACCTCATGCAAGGCTGGGTGAACCTGCACACTAAACCTCCATACCCTCTTCTGCCGGACCTGTGCACTGTCCTCCACCCCTACCTCAGTTGTAGGGGCACTGTGTGAAATGGAATCTTCATGATGAACCAATTAAAATACACGTCAGAAGATTAGCTAAGAGATCTTGCCCTCTCTAACACAAATGACAATATATGCAGAACTACCACACACTTCTTTGAGACCCATAGTTAACAAAGGTCTGCTAAGTAGCTTTTTATTTCACGCTTCAGAAGATGTCAATGCCGAATCATCAACCTCCTCTAACCTAACCCAAACATCAGAGTAAGGATTATATATGCCCATAAAATAAATGCTGCCACGACTCAGAAATCTGACAGACTAGAATACAATATGCCATCTAACCACTGCACCAGCCAAACTGTATCTTGCTATCCAGGGCCTTTTACACACGCTCTTCTGGGCATGGGCCCTCACTCACTGTATTTTCCTGTAACATTGTGAAATGTGTGCAGAATTATGCGGATGGCTTGATATGAACACTGTACTGAATTATGTGATTGTGTGCTGCAGTGTTTTTTGCATAACTATGGATTTGCCGCATTTGCCAAAAAATCCATAATCTGCTGCATAATCTGCAGATTAGAACAAAAAAGTGTTTCTAGCTCAAACGGTTCAAAAGTTACTTAAAATGCAGCAACACGTTGCTGCACAGTGGAAGGCCCCTTTGAAACAGTTGACTGGTAACCTTTCTTTTGCTTGTTGTTATATTTAGGTGTTAAACTGGTACTAATTAGGTGAAACCTAAGCACAGAGAGTGTTATCAAGGGCAAAAAGCGTCTAAATAATGAAATATTCACAAAATGTTTAATTTGCCACTTCTTGCCACATAATTTAGTCAACCCTGGCACATAATTTGGCCCTCTTCTGCCACATAATTCCAGTGGCCCTGACTCTCACCAATGTATCCACATATAACCGTTACTCTTTATTTGCCAATTTTTTCCTGTCTGTACTCATAAAACTTGACAAATTTAAAACAATATATAATACAAGTCAAACGAGAATGTTAAAAACAGAAAAGATCATAGACTAATATGCTTAAATATGTAATAAAAGCAACAACATTAATAACAATGCAAGGCAAAATTGCCCAAAATGGAACATGGCCTCATGTTCCCCACTCTGTAATCTAACCCTTTATTACTTAGATAAAAAAAAACATTAAGAGTAAATATTAGAAAGAGATACCCTTCTAATAGCTAAATTGTATAGTGTGAAAAGATAAAACCTGGGCTCAAACTCACCTTTCCTGTTTCACCAAATGGTGTGATCCTAGGCAAATACAAATACAGTATTTCATAGTCTACTTTCTAGCCTGTAACAGTCAGGCTGAGTGGGACTCTGTTCCCTCTTCAGATCTTCTTCAGTTTCCTGCAAAGCTAATCTTTAAAGCGGCAGGTGGGGGTAGGGCCGAGGATGGCATGATGCAGACAGCAATAAGCAAATAATGTTTTCTTCTCCTCTCTCCCATTGTTCTCACAGGCACTTAGTGGGGACAGCTGTAAACAGCAAAAACAAAAGGGCAGAGGGCATGGGTGGAATCATGACTTACCTTCATCTGTGACCATCAGACTGGTCACTGATAACTGGAGGCAGATCAGCAGTTCAAGTGCAGGGCCATTATAAGTAGTGCTTCTGTGCGCTAATGGCCCTGCGAATGAAAGAAGTGATAGGGGAAATAATTTTGCCCTTTTTCGCCCCCACACTCGACGTCCGTGTCCCCCACACTCAAATCCGGGGGGTTGGGTACATCACCCACCTCCCCTACACTTCCTACACCCATGTACATGTAATTTATTTCTGTTCTGGCATTTTACCAGTTCTCTGAGCCACAGCAAGACAAGGAGGGCCACTGGCGCCTCCCATTGCAACGCTAGGCTCTGTTTTCCTAGAAGCAACGGCTGGTCTATGAAACTGGATGAGTTCTTGGGTGCTGTTGTTCTGCTGAACCTGCCCAGCAAACACGTTGCGATATTATGATCTAGGTCCCTACCTGTGAACTCAGTCACTACTGCCAGCAGAGACGACCAATATGACTGGATGTGCGGCCAGTCCAACACCATACGAAAAAAAAAGTACTACTGGTCTATTTGGTACCTGGGGCACGATGTGCGCAGCCTCGGGTTAGTTTTGTGAATCGTGTTGGGGATAGGTATGTGCAGTGTAAGCAGTGCTTTAAATGGGCAGGTACTGACCGGAACAGAGTACCTGCATTTCTTTATTTTGAAAGTGAGAGTACCTGCACTTCTCACCACTGCTGCAATAAATTTAATGGGAGAGTGCAGGCACTTCTCAGGAGCACATAGCAACAGCACAAAATAAACTGAAAGACGGAGTGTTGAAACTTTTCAAACACTCACCCCCAGTCACAGATCCGGGTTTAGTCCATTGTTATTATGCTCCCCAAGTCACCCCATTCTGGACCCAGCCACATGTCCAAACTGGGGTGGCATGGTGAGTAAAAGAACAATGGATTAAACCAGATGTACGACAGGGGGTGAGTATTTGAAAAGTTTCAGAACTCCGTCCATCATTCTTTTGTGTTGTTAAAGTTGCCCTAAGTGGCCAGGGTATGCCCAGACGTAGGTCCCTTGCTCATTGTGACTCTGGATTTAAGCTAGCCTGGCTGATGAGGGGTGATACCCTGAAACAGATCCCAGGATGCTTGTTTCTGGTCCAGGGAGAACTTGGCCTAGCATTTTTGGCTGGACTGTTCCAATGGGTAGCAGGATCAAGACAGATTTGCATATGGCTGGATCCAATCTGGGGTGGCATGGTGAGCAAACGAACAATGGATTAAACCCAGATCTGTGACTGGCGGTGAATATTTATAAAGTTTCAGCACTCCGTCCATCATCCTTTTGTGTTGCTAAAGTCACCCTAAGTGGGAAGGATATGCCAAAACGTGGGTCCCTTGCTCACTGTGCCACTGGAATCAGGCTAGCCTGGCAGATGAGTGGTGAAACCCCGAAACCGGTCTCAGGATGCTTGTTTCTGGTCTAGGGAGAAGCTGGCCTGGCAAAAGAACAATGGATTGAACATCGATCTGTCACTGGGGGTGAGTGTTTGAAAAGCACTCCGTCCATCCTCCTTTTGTGTTGCTAACTTCTCAGGAGCAAACATAATCTAAATAACAGGTACCTGCAGTTCTATGCTGCCATTTAAAGCACTGAGTGTAAGTAGTTAAGTTGCGTGAATTTGAATCACGGGTTTCTATTCACTGCTTTCGTGTATTTCATTGTGCAAGGCCACAGCGTCCTTACAGTAGTCGTGGCTGAGTAAAATGTAGGAGTTAGTGAACTATGTATAGACGTCACAGTCTTGAGGTGTACTCCATGTGTCAACACGGTGGTCAGCACTTCTGATTATGAGGTTCAGTCACGCCACCACGCCATGTTTTATTAATTGTCTCTATCATAGCTCAGTATGTCAAACATTGGCCAGTGTGTATTCCATAGTCTTCCACTGGTGTCAAATGTAAGGAGCACCACTTTTTTGTATAGGTCATCCACATTAGTAATTCCTGCTCAGTACCACGGTTATGTGGCATGTTTTCCACCACACCCCCCAAGCTCGGTGGTGATCATAGCAGACGTCCCAGGTGTAGGAAAGTACCCTCTTTCTGGCATGGTGACCCCCACCTTTTTGCCTGTTGTCAGCATGTTTTGACTGTGTTCACTGGGATCCTGCTAACCAGCACCCCAGTGACTATGTTCTCTCCCTTCAAACTTGGTTCCAAGGACAACATACACTCCACATTTGGAATACTGGTGCCCCCATATAAATCCCTAGTATATGGACCCAGGTACCCAAGGCATTGGGGTATAAGGGGTCCCCCATGGGCTTCAGCATGTATTATGCCACCCATGGGGAGCCCATGCAAAGTGTATCTGCAGGCCTGTCTTTGCAGCCTGCGTGAAAGGGTGCATGTACCCATTTCACTACAGGTCACTGTAAGTCACCGCTATGGTAGGCCCTCCTAGCCCACAGGGCAGGTTGCAGGTACCTGTGTGTGAGGGCACCCCTACATGAGCAGAGGTGCCCCCACAAACTCCAGCTCCATTTTCATGGACTTCGTGAGTGCGGGAACGTCATTTTACGTGTGTACTGGACATAGGTCACTACCTATGTCGAGCTACATAATGGTAACTCCGAACGTAGTCATGTTTGGTATCAAACATGTTGGAATCATACCCCAATACTGCTGCCAGTATTGGAAGTATGATTCCATGCACTCTGGGGCTCCTTAAAGGACCCTCAGCATAGCTCCTACCAGCTCTCTGGGGTTTTCTGGGCAGCCCAAGCTGCTGCTACCCGTCAGACAGGTTTCTGCCCTCCTGCTGCTTGATCAGCTCAAATCCAGGAAGGCTTAACAAAGGATTTCCTTTGGGAGAGGGGTGTTACACTCTCTCCCTTTGGAAATAGGTGTTACATAGCTTGTGAGGGGTAGCCTCCCGAAGCCTCTGGTATGCTTTGAAGGGCATATTTGGTGCCCTCCTAGCATAAACCAGTCTGCACAGGTTCAGGGACCTCCAGTCCCTGCTCTGGCGTGAAACTGGACAATGGAAAGGAGAGTGACCGCTCCCCTTTCCATCACCACCCCAGGGGTGGTGCCCAGAGCTCCTCCAGAGGGGTCCCTTGATTCTGCCATCTTGAATCCAAGATGGGCAGAGGCCTCTGGGAGCATCTGAGTGGCTAGGTCAGTCAGGTGACGTCAGAGCCCCCTCCTGATTGGGACTCCCTCTTGGGAGGGTCCTCAGATACGACGAGCAAGACTCCAGCAGGATTCCTCTGTATCATTTACTTCAACTTCTGGCCACCGGAACTGCAACTGACCTTCCAGGAACCGACAATCTGCATCCACGACAAAGACTCTGCTTGCAACATTGCTTCCACGGCTCCTTCCAACTTCTGCAACATTTCCCCGGCTGTGCATCCTCTGAGGGTGGCAAGTCTGCAGCCTGCATGAGAAGGAAGAAGGAATCTCCCTTGGAGTGAAGGAGTCTTTCCCCAGCTTCTGCAGGCACCAAACACAACGACGACCGGCTGCGTGGATGTCCTCTCATCCTGAACTGCATGGATCCTGCATCACGGGTGGTGGTCTGGGGTGGTCCTCTCTGCCAGCTGTCCAAATTTGGCAGAGGTAAGCCCTTGCCTTCCCACGCAGGACAGTACTCCAATGCACCGCATCTCTTGCAGCTACCAAGGCTTGTTGGCGTCTCCTCCAAGGGATCTTCAGGCTATTTGTAGCCCCAGCACTCTTGGCTGCGACACACAGCCCTCTGTGTGTATCTCCTGCGGCATGGGACCCTTCTTCAGTAGTGCTGTGTGGGCTCCACTGCGACTCCTGGGTCCTCTTCCAGTGGGTCTCCTGTGGCAGCTGCCTATTCCTTTGTTGACTTTCTGCATCGCTGAGGGTCCACTGGGACTCCCCCGTGTGTTGAGTCTACCTGGGCCTTGCTGGTCCCTGGCAGCTCCACTTTTCGTTTACCGCGACTCTTGCCTTTGGCAAGGCTTGTTTGTGGCTTCTCCATGTCACAGACAAACTGCAATCTTCCATCCAGACTCTTCACTAACTCCAGGGCTGCATTGCTGTCCATCTTCGTCTTACCGTCGACCAACTCCTGCAATCACAGATGGGTGTGTAGTGGCTCCTGCCACCACCAGACACTTCTGCGGCTACTGGACTACGTCCCCTTCTTTTTCAGGTCTTCACCGCTGGTTTCTTGCAGTCTTGTCTTGTTGTTGCATTATTCTTCTTCTTAGTCCTTTTAGTGGTCTGGGGAAAATCCAGTAACTTACTCCTTTCCTCCTGGTCCCTGGGGGGCACTGTGGTACTTACCTTCGGTGTTTCCTAGTTCTCCCAGCTCCCCTCTACAGATACCACTTACGTGGGTAGGGTTCCTGCATTCGCATTCCATTGTTTTAGTATATGGTTTGGACTCCCCTAGGGTCATTTTTGTCTATTGCTATTGCACTGTTTTCTATTGCTATTTATGCCTATTTCTGAATACTAGTGTACATATTTAGTGTGTTTACTTACCTCCTATTGGAGGGTTGCCTATCTGGTACTTTTGGTAATTGTGTCACTAAAATAAAGTACCTTTATTTTTGTAACACTGAGTGTTTTCTTTCATGTGTGTGAGTGCCCTGTAACTACAGTGGTATTGCATGAGCTTTGCATGTCTCCTAGATAAGCCTTGGCTGCTCCTCCACAGCTACCTCTAGAAAGCTTGGCTTCTAGACACTGCCTACCCTATACTAATAGGGGATACCTGGAATAAGGTGTAAGTACCTTAGGTACCCACCACACACCAAGCCAGCTTCCTACACCAGGGAGTAGGGAGCAATCCCAGACGACCTCCTTGTGTACTTGGTCCATCATGCATTGATTAACCCTATCGTCTTAGGATAAGGATCCCTTGGCCTCGCAATGTGCACAATTCTCATATAAGGTTCTTACTGCTCTTTAGGTTTATTGAATTCTGCCTCTCAGGGTCTGTCTCTACTGCTAACCACTTTCTTGTTCGGACTAGCTGGCAAAATAAATAATAGGTCTTGAGGTTGGGCATTCCCAACCCACCTCCTGTCTGGGTCATAGCCCTGTTCATTGAGATAAGACACCTCTGGAGTATCCAAATTTGACAGGGGAGAAGAGATCTCAAGTCACAAAGGTGATGTCAGCAGAATCAGAGGAATAGCCATGAAGAAGTAAAGTAACCTCGGCAGTAGAATCATCTTAATGATGGTCACCCTTCCAAAAGGGGATAATGGGAGCTATAGCCAAAATGGGAAGGACTGTTGGATGTCGGTGACGTTTTCCTCTACGTTTCTCCCTTTCAGGTTGAGGCTGTATGATATATCAGAACCCCCAAGAACTTAATGGTTTCTTGCTCCCATCTCAAGTATTCATTACATTCGGTGTCACCGGTGTTTCTGAAGGGGAACAGGCAGGACTTACTTCAATTGATTTTAAGGCCCAATATGGCACCAAATTCACTCAGTACTGATATCAATTGTGGGAGGGTGGCCTCAGGGTCACTAAGGCACAATAATCAGTCATCCATACAGCAAGCTGCCACATGGTGCCAACCACTAATCTCCATACCCAATCCTGTGCCTTGGCCTGCAGCAGAAATGCAAACGGTTCCAAGACCAGGACAAAAACAGTGGAAAAGGGGAAACCGGATCTCGTTCCTTTACGTATTTGCCATCCGTCTGAGAATGTGTTTCCTAAATATATCCTAGCAAGCAGCTGCAAGTATAGTGGCTGGATCCTTTACAGTGTATTCTCTGTGATCTTCATCCTTTGGAGCTCCTCAAATAAGAATGGCCATAGTAATGTATCAAAAGCCTACTCTATGTCTAGAGAGATCATATGTGGGGACTCAGGTGCTCAGGTAACGTGGTTTATGATATGCAGCAGCCAGCATAAGATTATGTGTGCATTACAGCCTGGGTCAAAGCCACTCTGATCCGGCTGCACCAGACCAGGAAGAAAAGGTAGCAGTCGACTGGCGATGACCTTTCCCTATATCTTGCACACCATGGTAAGGAGTGATAGTGGCTTGTTGGACCAGACATCTAACTGATCCTGACTCTGTTTAGTTATTTATTTTATTTATTTAATTATTTATTTTATTTATGAGTTTTATAATGCACACAGCTACCCATGAGGTTTTCCCGGCACACAGCATAGATTAGGTAGAGTGAAACATCAATTGATTCAGAAGAGCCAGGACTTTAGGGCTTTACAAAAAGTCATTAAAGAATTACAATTCTTCAAAACATCTGGGAGGGCCTTCCACAGTTTAGGACTAAGGTAGGAGAAGAAGCTTCCCTTCATACGGGAAAGACAGAACCTTGGTACAGTGAACAAGAACTGGTTGGAGGAACCAAGAGATTGTGTGGGCTGGTAAGGTTTCACCAGTTCCTAGATGTAGCATGATCCCACGTCTTTGTTAACTTTAAACATGTAGCAAAGTGCCTTGAACTCAATGTGTTTCGGAACCTTGAGCCAATGAAGTTCCTGAAGCAGCTGAGAAACAGAGGCCGATTTGGGTAGATTGTCTCCCAACTCAAATCCAGGAGCAACCCCACACGTCCAGCCTCAGTATACATGGCATGGAGGCGACAGGCTAAGCATATCTGATAGGTTGTGTGAAACTCAGTGGGTAACCTGTTTACTCCAGGTGTTTTCCTCTGACCAGCTGATCAACGACCACAGTGATCTCCTGAATTTTAAGTCTGCATTGAGGGAGGACATTCTGTCAGGTGTACTGCTTAGATTATGTATAGGGCACTGACATTGAGTTAAAGGTGTGTAGTGGGGGCCACCAATACATCATCTAGTAACAGCTGAAGAACACTTGATGTCCACCTGTGTTGTAGCCAACTGGTTTGAGTCCACCCTTACAGCTCCACAAGGTCTCTGAGAGGGATTTCCATCTCATCAATCAGGTTAGGAGACAGCAGCCCTGTCTCCCTCCCCGTGTTGGCAGGTCATATATTCTCTTTATTTCATACAGTGAAGGCACTCCGAGGCCTGATGAGTTTTGGTCAAGTCCTAAAGTCATGGTCTGTCTACAGGGGACATCATTGCAGAGATTTCTAGCATGCCAAACTGTCTCTCCGTCTCCATAAATTCACATATAAGTGATTCATTAATGCCACGGGAGGGCTTGATGCATGTAATCCTAATGACAACTTTGAAGGCATCCCAATCCACATTTGGATGGGTTACCATCCCTTCATTAAATATAAGTACAAACCAAAGTCTTCCCCTCTTGTGGTTCTGAAAGAGGGGTCCAGTAATGAGTCTAGTTGTAAGCGCCATGTCGCTACTGAGGGGATTGTCTCCCCAAAAGTTGGAGTTAGCATCAAGGGGTTGTGATGAAAGTCAGTACTGCACTGGTATTCTGCATTATGTATGTAATGTAGGAGCCCGGAAGGCCTAAAAACATGTCAAGCTTTGTTTGCAGTCAGTGGACACTTAAGGAGGAGTAGTAGTAACCCCGGTTCCCTGGGTGCAATTCCCTCCACAAATCCACCAGTCTCCATCTGTCAGTCCACCGACAAAAGCCTTGTGTTTGCTGTCTACATGTGGTCACCTGTAAAGGTGGCATAGAACAATCCAGGTCACAGTCTAGGACCAGATTGTACTCTCTGCCCCACAGGTCCGAGGTACCCAGCGTCCTAAAGAGGTGTGGTGAAAGAGTGTCAAGGTATTATAGCTGTTTTATGTTGCATATAAACTAACAATAACGAGTGGGTTCCTGTCCAGTGTCCCCTTGATAATGTATCTACCCTCCGAATTAAGCGTTGTGCTGATTTTTATGTGGGGAACCCCCCGGAGCCACCCAAATCAATGTGCCTCCAGAGCATGCAGAGTATGAAGTACCTCGTAACAGCTCTCTACAGGGCTTCTCCAGTTTGTGGAGCTCTGAGGCCATCATATGTGTCTTTCATTAAGAAGACTCCATGCACCCTTCGGCGTCAGATAAAGATGAGCACCCGGTATCATTTTGCATCGGAGGCCAGACACCTACTATTCCAAGTAATGTTAATATAATCATAATTATCATTCATGGCAGGGCATAAGTGGCGCTGGAGGGACATGAAATCTGTCCATATTCTTGGGTGACAGGTCCAGGTTAGGGAGGGAATCATGTGAGGTCTCAGTGACAGTGATCTAAAGGGTCATGTGCACAGCTCGGGTGCAGTACACCACCCATGGAACGACCTCATCTGTACAGTAGGCTCAATTCACCACCGAAACCCGGGCAGACTCTGTATGTGTCAAATTAGGGGTACGTAGGCTAGTGCATAGAGGGTGTGATGTACCCGCTAGACAGATGTATTGGCAGTCTTTCTACTAGAGAGCACCTATGTTTAACCCAAATATTGATAGTGAACATTTTGGTACAAAACTCACTTTAAATTATGTAAATACATTAAGATAGGCTGATGACTTTTCAGGTGATGAAATAAAGCCTTGCACGCCGGATCCAATAATGCCATTATATAGGTCATCATGTACGTCTGTGCATAAGTCTTGAGGTCTCATTCCACAGGCCATGGTGTGCTGGGTGGTACTACTGCAGAAGGTATAATGCACAGCCACAGGTTATGGTGTTTACCTGGTACGGTAAAATCAACCCTTTGTGAGGTCAGCAACCCAGAATATGAAGTAATGCATTAATGCTACATATTGTTTCCCTGTTTCGAGGTGTAGAACTCGAAATTTAGTGTTTATTTCCCCACAAACATTTTGTCAAATTTTAGCTGACAAAATGTATACATGCTTATAAATAAAATCTATGTGCAGTAATTTTCTACGTTCTTCGAATTGTAAATCAGGATTTCCGCAACCCTAACATGCAAAAGAGAACAAGCCCTAATTACTCGAGAGGGAGTAAAGGATATATACAAAAGTAGTGAAACATTTAATAACAAACATTTTTTTTAAACAAATACCTCTTTCTAGTTTCACTCTGTCAAGGATGCTATTCTTTTCTGCCAGGTCAGACTTCAAGGCAGCCTCAAGCTGGGCAATATGCAATTTTAATTGCTGTTCCTTTAATTTCCACTGTTGTTCCTGGCCCTGGTTCATATTGAAGGCACTGTAATAAAACATTCGGCACACAAGGAACAAATTATAAGTCATCTTCAACGGAGAATGACAAAAAAAATGAACAAATATTTTATTCGCTGAGAGACCACTGTCATAATGTCTTAGGAATTAGAGAAACATGCGGGTCTGCTGCTGTTCAACCCAAGGCGCCTTTCACGGGCTGTGGTTAGAGAACATGAAAGAGTTTGCAAGATGGGCGAAGAGCTGCCATTAATTTAAAGCTGGAAAGCTATAAAAATCTGGCAGTTTGCAAAATTTGCGGAAGTAGGAAAGGAATTCAGATGCATGTGGTATAGTTATCAAACCTTATAAATCCGAGCTACCGCCCCCCTCATGCACACAAACGTTGCTAATGCAGAGGACATGTGAATCTTCTCTTCAGCCTTGTAAAGCCTGTGAACATGGATGAGTGAAAGGAAACCCAAGGGCAGATGATGGTTCAGGCATATCCTGACCTCAAAGTAACCAACAACAATTACAACTGCATAGGGGACATGCTAGCTGGATTAAAGCGAGCTTCTGGCGTAGTCTCAGTGGTAAAACACGGTTGTAAACTATTGGTTTTGTAACAGACGGCTGGGATCTCAACTAGAAACTGAAAGGGTAACAAGGAAGCAGAAAAATACAGGCTGAAAGTGCCAGCAGCAGTTAGAAAACAGCTTCAGAAAATCTTTACTATGAGAGTCAAAAGTGTGATACATAATTTTTAGGATTTCTTCAGTTCAATGTACCTTTTCCAGCTGGCATTCCAAGAATGCCACGTGGCTTTAGAAGTTTTCTTGTGCACAGATTGCTGTAAAACCTGCAAGGGGCAATTTAACTTCAGAGTGAGGTAAATATAGCTGGGAGCTAACCAGTGAAAGCAGGGAAGATTACCAAAGTGAGGCAGCAGTTTTGGGAGCATAAAGTTAATATTCCTTATGAAGCTAGAACTTGTATTCCTAAAGAAAGCCTTTATAAGCAGTAGCAGAGTCAGTGTGTTATTGGCCCCACTGCAAAAAAGGAAATTTCCTCCCTGGCTGACGCCTGTATTATAAAATACAGCAATAATCAGGATTCAGTGGTTCCCTCAGGACTCAAGGCCCCAGTTTCACTTCACCTGCTGAGAGTATTAGGACCGCTATTCAAGTAAGGACCCCATTACAAGGTCTCCTGTAAATCTGATGGTGCTAATAACGGCAGTTACCAGCCTCTTTGAAATTAGAGACCGGCAGAGTAATTCTGTCAATCCACTGCCATTCACCAGGAGATTCCATTTGCTGAAAGCATATAGGAGTCTGCAGATGGAATAACGGGAAAACCAGGAAAATCAGGAAAAGAGTAACTGGTTACCCCTCTATGTGAGAAAAGGCCCCACCTTTGCCTGATGTTGATGTGTCCTAGAAATTGTAGTGCCCAGGGCCCCTGCTAACCAGGTTTCCTGGGCCAGAGCTCTTTCCCTAAATCTGTTGTGATGCATTGGCACAATTGGATACACTCTTAACTACCACTATAAGTCCCTAGCAAGTGGGTACTTATGTGCCCAGGGCATGGGGTACTAAGGGTAGGCCCCTGAGGGCAGCAGCACGAATTGTGCCACCCTCTAGGGCCCTGCATCCAGATGCACCCAGCACTGCCACTCAGGCTGTGTCCTGGTACAAACCTAAAACACAAACTCGAAATAGCACACTGCCTGTGTGCCCTGTCGACCATATACTGCATTTACTATGGGTAAGACACCCCTCTGGCAGGCCTTACAGCCCTAAGGAAGGGTGCTCCATATTATAGGTGTGGACATAGCTGCATGAGCAATATGTCCCCAATGTTTCCTTGCCAAAGCTGGAACATAGTGAGTAAACAGAGCAGCCATTTTAATACATGGGCTAGACGCTGGTCAACACGAGTTCCCCAGCAACACAATGGCCACTCTAAACCCTGAGTTGTTTGAAATCAAACAACTCAGAATAATAAATCCAATCTGGTGACACAACTGGATTTATCTATAAGTGTACCCAGGGGTCACCTTAGAGGTGCGCCCTGCAAAAGCTAACTATCTTGGCATGGTTGCTGACTGGTTCTATCCAGCATGCCACCTCCAGACAGCCAATATATAAACCTTGGTGGAGAGCCCAGTCTCTGTGGTTCCTAAAACAATGCCCTTCCTGGGTAAAGGAGCTAATACTCCCTCCCTCAGGAATGTGCAGTGCCCTGGCAGTGAGCTTCAAAGGGATACTGCCCTTGAAACTCGATCCCCAGGCCTGCTGCTAGCAGCAGATGGCCTCTCCCTTTGCAAACCCCCACTTTTGGCGCGAGCAAAGGTGGGAAACCTCACAAAGGGTAGGAGGAGTGGCCTTACCTGCCATGCATCACCGCTAAGGTGTTGCCTGCAAGGTGGACCCTAAGTGTAATTTTCCGCCATCTTAGATGGAAGGAAAATAGCCAATTAGGTTTACGGAACTGATCCTTCCCACTGGAAGTGGTCACTATAATGGGTGTAGCCACTCAAAGGTATCCCATAGGACACTACCAGGTAACCCCTAAAATACCCACTAAATTCAGTACTTAGTGGGCATCCCTGGACCAAAAAATGAGATTCGAAAGGACAAAGAAGACAAGCCCAAAAAGATCCCAGGCACGAGAACTGTAGACCTGCTGCACAAGCAAAAAGGCACCAAACTCTGCCTGCTGCACCCAGGACCCGACAAGCGCCGCTGTGGGGGACACTGGACTGACCTCTAGAAATCCAGAGGACCTCCTGGCTTCATTAATCACCCAAGATCTCCCTCCAGAATGAAGGTACCACACTGCAACCAACAAAGAACCAACAACCCAGTGAGGGTCACTTCACTGACAAGCCGATATCTTCTGAACAGGAAGTAGCAGCCGGACCTGACTATACATCGACGACCACCAGGACAAACCCGGCAAGTGTTCTAAGCTTGGTGGCACTGCGCCCTCCAGTGGCCGTACCGTACCAATACCTTGGGGACTGGTCAGATGACTTCAGACAACAAGAAAACCAGCTCCCCCACAGCTGAAAAAGGATCAGGAGGAGGCGCCAGTCGAGGGACTTCAGGAACACCCCGGACCGCCAGTCAGAGTGTCCCTGTTGTCTTGTAAGCAGCCCTGAAAGATACTTACCTCCAGCTCCAAATGGCTCAGTTGCACCCAGCTCCTGGATCACCAACTCGCACTACACCCAGCCGCCCTGTAATGAGGAACCAGCTGTGCCCCATGGTTCCCTCACCCCTTGCGACTTCAACACCACAAGGGGACCCACCAAGGCACCACCTTTAAACCTGCAAGAACAGACCTTTTCCAAGTGGTCCCCCTCTGTGGCCCCGCACCTGCTCCAAGAGACTTTTCAACACTGCTCCCGCTAGAACTGGGTGCTGCCCGAACCTTTCCAGCTGGCACACTGTGTCTACCGACGACCTCGACCAACTTGCAGAAGCGGAACCTGGTAAATTCACTGTGTGATTTTATATGCATTTTTAAAAGTGACTGCCTATTGATTCCTATGGTGCGTAATTCCGCACAGAAAGACTGCTTTTATTAAAACTTCAAAAATCCATATCTAAAAAAGTACTTAACCAATTTTGATAATCTTGGTATTAAAATGTATATAAAGAATTAAAGTATTTTTATAAATTGGTCTCGAGTTAATCCTTCGAATGCATGAGTTGCATGATTGATACTGTGAGTACAACAAATGCTTTGCACTTCTCCAAGACTGGCCTAACTACTCAACCAAGCTACCTCACAAATTAGAGCATTAGGTGATCTAGTTTTGCCTCTGGAAACCAACGTGTGGTTGTCTGGGCCCCTGCACAGTGTGCCTAGGTTTGCACACTACATTGAGGGCCAACTTCCTACACACTCAATACACATTTCTCAGTGGAATCTCAAGATCCCACACACAATACCAGGAAATTCCACCACCCTGGATTTATTGACGTCCTGGTTTAGTAACTCTGGGTGGAGTTACTAGGTACTGCTATGTAACACTGTGTAAGAGCTGATGCTAGACAAAGAGCTGTGCTAGTTATAGACGTAGAAGATAAGTTAGGATCGTTTCGTTCCAACAAGTGGTTGCCTCAAAGGATTTCTGTAAGTACCTCATGCAGAATTCTTCACAACTGAAAGCATAAGACTCTCGAGAGGAATGCAATTTAACTTTATTTAAAATATTTAAACGTTCCGTTGGCACGTCCAATTGGCAAGTAGAGCTGTGAAATCAGCATACCGCTCCCATGCATGTAAGGTAGGTCTGATTTAGTATATGCATTTCTGGTTCCTGTGCAAATCCCAGCCAAGCCTTCTGAAGCACTGCCGCAATCCCAGCATATGTGAGAAAGCAGCTGCTGTCACAAAAGGCTGCATACCCAATCAATCTACCATCCTGGGACAAGTCTCCCAAGCATTGAGAACTATCTCCCCCACCCCTATGCCTCAGGTAGGTCTGCATCGCAGGGCAGATCCCTGTGTTCCAAGGTAGCAATTGCTGCAGATATATACACTCACTCCCTTCCTCACTGGACACTTGATTCTAAACTTCTAAGATCATCCGTAATTGCAGTGGTTTTACAGCTCTTTTCTTGCGCCAGACCAGGTGGCGCCTCAGCAGCTTCACAGGACGGGATAAGCGTCTCAGTATCTGAACCACCAGGTCTGTGCTATACTCCTCAAACCAGGGAACTATGTTCCAGAGCAGGGCTGCCCGTTAACAGAACATCAAGACTTATCCGGGCCCTTCCAGAGCCCCCAGTAAAACAATCTAAGTATGCCATTCAGGCTGAAGAAGCACCTATCTGGTATGTGCATCGGCATATGTTGCAACATATACAGGGACCTGGGTAGCATGATAATTTTTCTTAGTTGTTATTGCCCCATCAATGACCTTGGGAACCTCGGCCGTCTACGAATGCTGAGCGCCACACCAGTCAAGAGTGCACCCACATTGTAATCAAAGACTTACGTTACAATGGTGCTCCAATATATGCCCAAGTATTTAACCAGGGTCTTCTGGACCTGCAGGTTGGGGACGTCCTCTCTGTGTGCATTAATAGGGTAGAGAACTCACTTATCAGCATTCAGACAGAAACCAAAGTGATGCCCCACCTCCGTGGTCGTACCTTCCACGGCAGTCCATATCTTATGTGGATTCCTGATGGTAAAAAAAAAAAATCATCTCCACATAAGGAGATGATCATGTGCCTGACAAGCCTCTGTATACCATCGTCCACGTGTCTAGAGTGTATCACCTGCGCCAGTGGTTTTACCAACAGAGCGAATATCAGTGGAGACAGGAGGCACTCTGTCTCATTCCTCTTGCCATCGCCCAGCTGTCTGTCTTTCTGTGACAAACCTTCACTCCTAAACCTGCTGCCAGTGCACAGCAGAACAACCCATCTTAGAAAGTCTGAACCCCAAAGCATTGGGCTGCAGTGTGCGTCTCCTGAATGTCCAGCCCACTGTGTTGAATGTCATATGGGCATCCAAACTAGCCAGTGTGCATGGTTCGCCCCCTCTATGGCCTGCTCTTGTATAAGAAATGCCTTCTGGATATTCCTGGAGGTCGAATGTCCTCTCACTAATCCATCCTCAGTCGTGTGTACAGTTGTTTCTGCTGCTTTCGCTAGGGGTCCAGCCAGAATCTTCCACAATATCTTGGCATCAATCAATATTTAATATAGATAGCGGCTTATATGATTCACCATCTGAGAAATTCCTACCCGGCTCAGGCAGTGCCACTATATATGTTTCCCGCAGTGAGGCTGGGAGGATTCCATCGCTTCCCTGTACCTGGCCAGCAGGGGGGCAGTTAGAAGGCCTACAAACTTTCAATAAAATTCTATTGGTAACCTGTCATTTTTAGGTGCCTTCCACATACCCATATTTTTGATCACCCACTTAATTTACGCCTACTCTATTGGGGCGTTCAATAGGATCCATGTCCACCCAGCAGATCAGCAATACCCGTCTCATCAGCCTGTCTCCGGGCACCATACAGCGCAGGATAGAACTCCACAGCAGCGCATAATCCAAGGCACGGTCTCGGAGTTTCTTTTACACGTCAGCAAAAGTTTTCCTCTTCTTTCGGGTTGAGATAACATAATCAGGATAGAAAGAAATGTTGTTTCCATTGTACTCAAATGACCTCTGTTGGCGGTCCGCCATCAAGATTCTTAGTTTGTCCTTATATCGTAGCATTCTGGATGCAATCATCCTTGGAGGTGCTGTCAGCGGCGGCTTACTCCCTGCTGTCCTGTAGGCTGTGTCAACTGGTACTCCTTCCAATTCCTCCAGATGCGTCAAGATGGATGGCAACCAGGTCTCCCGAAATTGTTCCATCAGGGAGGTCTCTGTCCCTCCTGGTAAACCCAATAGGTGGATGCTATTGCATCTTGACCTGTCCTCCAAGTCCACCAGTTTATCTTCCTGCCACTGTATTCGCTGCTCCTGGTCCGCCAACTGGCGTGTGTGTGCCCCCAATGTCTCTGCAGTGTCATCTGCTCTGGTGCCCAACTCCTTCACGTTGTCCATGTCCTGATGCAGCAGTGCCACAGTGATTTCCACCCCATCAATCTTTTCCGTAATTGCCCTGTTGCCTTCCAGGATAGTTGCTTAAATTCCAATGTTGAAGGCAACTCTGGGCCCGCGGCTTGTGGCCCATCAGTGGGCATCGTGCCTGGTGTCATCTTTGCTATCCCTTCCTGTATTGTGTTTCGCTGTCTTGAGGGGGCCCCTATGGCTTGGGTATCCTCCAGAGCTGTATGCACGCACCTGTAGGCCACAGATTGTGTTATTAGCGTTCCTGTTTGCCTTGGCCCCAGCGACAGCCCTGCACAGACCAGGTCACAATACCAGGCTTGCCACCAGGCTGGTAGAGGTGCCCACCCCCGTCGCAAGTGGTTTCCTTTAGCACAATGTCACAAATCTGGGTGTGGCCCTCCCCACACGCCAAGTGGCCTCCCACAGGTCTTTGCGCTTCCAGGGGCAAACATATTGCTTACAAAGTGGAGCTTGCGCTCCCCACCTACTCAATGCTGGGGCTCGCTCTCATAACGCTCATGTCTTATGGGGCCTGCTCCCCTGCTCGGTCCAGCATGACACTGCCACTGCCCTCTTGTCGAGCACAAGTCGCAGCTTGCATCAAAGAGCCTCCCAGCGGCTGCACCTCCTCAGTTCACCAATGCGCGGTGGGGCCATTCTTCAACAAAGCCCAAGGAGAAAGCCACAAGTGTCTATTATCGCAGCTGTGGGCTTCTCGGAGCACACCACAGCCGACAGTCACGGCCAGCCACCCACAGCCATTCAAGAGCTGCAAACTGAGTGTCAATGGGGGGGGGGGGGGGGGCACCCACATACTGGTGCCCCTGTGCACTGGGTATGCAGCTGATTAGGGACCAATGGGGGAGTCTAGAAGATTGTGTAGTCGGAGTGATGAGAGGGTGGCCACTTAGCTCCTCCCCCATATTGGTGAATCATGATGCTGTCATCTGTAAGTAGAGAACCAGGTGGCTATATGTAAAGGTTGAAGATGACAGCCATTTTGGAACCATAAGGGACCGGTGATAGGTGTCTTTTGTGACCTAGAGGTACTCACATAAAAGCGGTGTTGGTTGGAAAGACTGCGCGAGATTTCATTTAATTCATTTCATAGATAGTTGGCTGTTGCATATGAATAGGAGATCAATTCAGCAAGGTAGTCCCCATCAGTTGTTTCTGACATGTGAGGAAGATCAAGGTACTGACAATGGTGGTGCCATCCAGAACAATTAGGACATTACATCCTTACATCTTCTAAATTTTTTGTTGCCAATTGGGATTGGAAAGATATGTGAAATAACCAAAAAATACATCTAGACACCAGATGAACAAAAGACTACTGCCCCCAGTAATACTGGAACAATTTTATGGGTGAGGGTGCTGACCATTAGCATCAGATGACTAAACCAAGGGATATTTGTGCCATTACCAGGATACCCTTTGGTAATACCAGTAGGGACAATGGTATATCCACTCACCCCCTGGAGCTGTTCCAGAAGGTAATTAGTGGTATGGAAGGCAATTCAAATATTCCTTTCACAAATCCCCTGAAACTACTATCCTCGAATATTGAGGCCAATGCACCCAAACTCAGTTTGTGTATTCTCCACTTTTTACGTTGAAGCAACACTTTCTAAAATGGGTAGGCCTCCAGGGGCTTGATTATATTGATTAAAATATGCTGAGCTGTAAAATTAGAAGTTTGACTGTAGATTCTCTTGGCATTCTATGAATCAATCAATCAAAATATTTTATAAAGCGCGCTACTCACCCGTGAGGGTCATAAGGCGATGTGGGTGGGGGGGGTGCCAGGAGGGTCACTGTTCGAACAGCCATGTTTTGAGGTTCTTTCTGAAGAGCAGGAGGTCTTTGGTTTTGCAGAGGTTGGTGGGGAGGGAGTTCCAGGTTTTGGGGGCGAGGTAGGAGAAGGACCTGCCTCCTGTGGTGGTGCGTTGGATGCGGGGGACTGTGGCTAGGGAGAGGTTGGCTGATCGGAGGTTGCGGGTGAGAGTGTGAAAGTTCACTCTTTCGTTGAGGTATGTAGGGCCGGTGTTGTGGAGGGATTTGTGTGCATGGATGAGGATCTTAAATGTGATTCTCTTGTTTATGGGGAGCCAGTGAAGGGTTTTGAGGTGTGGTGAGATTCGTTTGTGGCGGGGGAGGCCAAGGACGAGGCACGCTGCTGTGTCCTGGATTCTCTGGAGTTTGCGTGTGAGTTTGAGTGTGGTGCCGGCGTAGAGGGCGTTACCGTAGTCTAGTCTGCTGCTGATGAGTGAATAGGTGACTGTCTTCCTGGTCTTTGGGGGAATCCATTTGAAGGATTTGTTTTTTAGAGATCTGAGTGTGAGGAAGAAGGAGGAGGTAAGAGCATTGATTTGCTGGGTCATGGAGAGGGAGGGGTCCAGGATGATGCCGAGGTTGCGTGCGTGGTTTGCGGGGGTGGGTGTGGGTCCTAGGGCGGTGGGGCACCAGGAGTCGTCCCATATGGTTTTGTTGGGGCCAAAGATGATGATCTCGGTTTTGTTTGAGTTAAGCTTGAGGTGGTTAGTTGTCATCCAGTTGGCGGTGTCGAGGAGAGCTGCGTGTAGGTTGGTTTTGGCGGTGGTGGGGTTGCGGGTGAGGGAGAGGATGAGTTGGGTGTCATCGGCGTAGGAGAGGATAGTGATTCCGTGTGATCGGAGAATGTTGGCTAGGGGGATCATGTAAATGTTGAAGAGTGTGGGCCTGAGAGAGGACCCTTGGGGGACTCCGCAGATGATCTTGGTGGTGGTGGAGTGGAAAGGTGGGAGGAGGACTCTCTGGGTCTGGTCAGTGAGGAAGGAGGTGAGCCAGTCTAAGGCTTTGTGGCGAATTCCTATGTTGTGGAGGCGTGTGCGGAGTGTGTGGTGGCAGACAGTGTCAAAGGCTGCGGAGAGGTCTAGGAGGATGAGTGCGATGGTCTCGCCTTTGTCGACTTTGGTCCTAATGTCGTCAGTGCATGGGATGAGGGCGCTTTCCGTGCTGTGGTTCTTGCGGAACCCGGATTGAGAGGGGTCAAGAGTGTTGTTTTCTTCGAGGTAGTGGGATAGGCGGGTGTTGACTAGTTTCTCGGCGACCTTGGCGGGGAAGGGGAGGAGGGAGATGGGGCGATAGTTGGCGAGGATCTCTGGGTCGGCTTTGGTTTTATTTAGGAGAGCGGTGATTTCCGCGTGCTTCCAGGGGTCTGGGTAGGTGGCGGAGTCAAAGGAGGAGTTGAGTATGTCGCGGAGTATGGGGGCGATGGTTGGGCTGGCTTTGTTGTAGATGCAATGTGGGCAGGGGTCGGAGGGGGATCCGGAGCGGATGGAGTTCATGGTTTTTTCGGTTTCTTTGTGTGTGGTGGGCGCCCAGGTGGTGAGTGTGGTGGGGGGATCATGAGTGGGGGTTGAGTTGGGTCAGTGAGGGGTGTGTGGTGGGGGGTGTGGTATGAAGCTGTTGTGGATGTCCAGGATTTTGTGGTGGAAGTGGTTGGAGAGGGCGTCACATAGGGGCTGTGTGTGTGTGAAGGGTCTATGTTGCTGGCTTTGGGTTTGGCTAGTTCTTTAATGATGGTGAAGAGTTCTTTGCTGTTTTGAGAGTTGTTGTCAAGGCGTGTCTTGTAGTGGTCTCTTTTGGCGGTACATATGAGTTGGTGATGGGTGCGAATGGTGGCTTTGAGGGTGGAGAAGTTGGTTGTAGAGGGTTCTTGTCGCCATATTTTCTCCGCTTGGTGGCATTTGCGCTTGGAGTCTTGGAGTTCGGGGGTGAACCATGGGGCTGTCTTGATGTTGCGGGTGGGAATGTGTTTTCTGAGGGGGGCTAGTGTGTCTACGCAGGTGGTGATCCATTTTGAGAGGTTGTGTGCTCCTGTGTTGGGGTCGTTGGTGTGTGTGTGTGGGGGGGGGGGTTGTGAGCCAGTTGGGAGTTCAGGCGTTCTGTGGGGATCTTGTCCCACATGCGGTAGGGTGTGGTGTGTTGATGGTGGTGAGCGGGGGGTTTGGCGAAGGAGAAGTGGATGCAGTGGTGGTCAGTCCAGAGGAGTTCGGTGGTGTGGGTGTAGGCTATGTGTTGGCTTGAGGTGAAAATTGCGTTGAGCGTGTGTCCTGCTTAGTGGGTGGGTGCGGTGATCAGTTGTTTGAGTCCGAGGTTCATGAGGTTGTCTATGAGGGATGAAGAGTTGTGGTCTTGTAGGTTCTCCAAGTGAAAGCTGAAATCACCGAGGGGGATGTAGTCTGTGGAGGTGAGGGTGTGCGAGCTGATGGTGTCGGCGATGGTGTCGCAGAAGGCGGGGTGTGGTCCTGGTGGTCTGTAGATTAGTGTACCTCTGAGAGTGGAGTTGTTGTTAATGTGGATTAGTAAGTGTATGTGTTCTGTGTTGTCAGTAGTGTCTTGGGAGTTGGTGGTGACTTTGATGGTGTCCCTGTGTAGGATGGCGATGCCACCCCCTGGCCTGCTGAGGCGGTCTTTGCGTTGGGGTTTGTATCCCTTGGGGGTGGCGATGGCTATGTCGGGTTCTGAGGAGGGCTTGGTCCAGGTTTCCGTGAGGAAGGCAATGTCGGGTGATTGTGATGTGATGAGGTCCCAGAATTCTATGGCATGTTTGTGAAGGGAGCGGGTGTTGAGGAGCAGGCAGCTGAGGCGTTGTGGTGGGTGGTGTTGGTGCATGAGGGTGTTGTTGCAGGGTGTGTTCTGGTTGTGGGGTGGTGTGATGCGGGGCTGGTTGGTGGGGGCAGAACAGGTATGTGTTGCGTTAGGGGTGTTGTGAGAGTTGTCGGGGGGGTCGCTGTGGTTGGTGTGTGGTGTGGGGGAGGAGGAGCAGGAAAAATGACAGGTGTGGCAAGTGAAGGGGCCATGAGTGTGTCTGGGGCTGGAAAGGGTGCAGGCGGGGTGAGGGCCTGGGTTGAGTGAGTGGAGGATGAGGGGGGAATAGGCTTGTCTTCGAGGGCCAGGGGGACTGGCGCTGGCCGCCGTCTTGGCGCTGATGTGCGCAGACGGGCTTGCCTTTGGCGCGCCAGCGGCGCGCCACGCTGCAGCTTCCATAAATGAGGGGGAGAGGGAGTGGCAGCTGTAAGGAGGGAGGGTTGGACAAATGGGAAGACTGGGGGGAGGGGCCGAAGGGGACGCAGCGGCTGGGGAAGCTGAGAGGAACATAGGGAATGGAACGGTGAGGTGGAGGGGGGAGACAGGAGGGGCCGCAGGGGACGCAGTGGCTGAGGAAGCTGAGAGGAACAAAGGGAACGGAACGGTGAGGAGATGGCGCTGGGGCGGCGGAGTGGGGAGCGACCTGCCTGCTAAAGCAGGGTCAAGGGTTGCTCCTCATTACAGCGCTGCGGCTTCCATAAATGGGGGTGGGGGGAGTGGCAGCTGGGAGGAGGGAGGGTTGGACGAATGGGAAGACTGGGGGGGAGGGGCCGCAGGGGACGCAGCGGCTGGGGAAGCTGAGAGGAACAAAGGGAACGGAACGGTGAGGTGGAGGGGGGAGGTGGGAGGGACCGCAGGGGACGCAGCGGCTGGGGAAGCTGCAAGGAACAAAGGGAAACGGAACAGTGAGGTGGAGGGGGGAGGCGGGAGGGGATGCAGCGGCTGGGGAAGCTGAGAGGAACATAGGGAAGGGAACGGAACGGTGAGGTGGAGGGGGAGACGGGAGGGGCTGCAGGGGACGCAGCGGCTGGGGATGCTGAGAGGAACAAAGGGAACGGAACGGTGAGGAGGTGGCGCTGGGCGGCAGAGTGGGGAGCGACCTGCCTGCTAAAGCAGGGTCAAGGGTTGCTCCTCGTTACAGCGCTGCGGATTCCATAAATGGGGGGGGGAGGGAGTGGCAGCAGGGGACGCAGCAGCCGGGGAAGCTGAGAGGAACAAAGGAAACGGACCGGTGAGGTGGAGGGGGGAGGTGGGAGGGGCCGCAGGGGACGCAGCGGCTGGGGAAGCTGAGAGGAACAAAGGGAATGGAACGGTGAGGTGAAGGGGGGAGGCGGGAGGGGCCGCAGGGGACGCAGCGGCTGGGGAAGCTGAGAGGAACAAATGGAATGCAACGTGAGGTGGAGGGGGCAGGCAGGAGGGGGCGCAGCGGCTGGGGAAGCTGAGAGGAACAAAGGGAATGGAACGGTGAGGTGGAGGCGGGAGGGGCTGCAGGGGACGCAGCGGCTGGGGAAGCTGAGAGGAACAAAGGGAACGGAATGGTGAGGAGGTGGCACTGGGCGGCAGAGCGGGGAGCGACCTGCCTGCTAAAGCAGGGTCAAGAGTTGCATTATCTATTGAGTTCTCAGCTGGTTTTGTATCAACAATATTCAACATTCATAATTGTCCAATTCAAAAAGGTAGAGATTCTTTTTATTTTGACCCTGTTGGAGAAATACATTGAATTATACGCTGATAACCAGATGCTGATAGTTGCTGGGGACTGCAACATGGCTTTTGAACCCCTTAAATGTGTATGCTTCCTTACTGATGCTGAGGACGAATGCTGGGTAATTCAGTCTGGGAGCTAAAACGCTCAAGAGTAATTTGAAGGCAGCTCATCAAATAGCTTCAATTATTGTTAACCTGGGTCTGCGGCCAAGTAATGCACACACAAAGTCGGGTAAGAATGGAGAACCCATCTTTAAGAGGGGAGGCTGTAATAACAAGATCAATATTATTCTACTGGATGCTACACAGTGACCCCATCTAATTGATATGGCAGTCTTATCTGGGTCAGATAGCGACCATAATGCTTAGCTTCTTACATTGAAAGACATCATTTTCTTAAATTTGGGAGTGGGGAGCAATTTAGTTCTCCTGTACCTCTGTCAGTATTTGGCAACAATCATAGATCAGTTAAGTGCCTCTACTTTGAGTTGAACACTGTGACAAGATCATACAGTGCATTTGTAGCTGCTTTTGATGTACATAAGAACACCCCCTAAGCTTGTAATAAACCTACGATTGAAGTTCATAACTCTCTTTTTAATGTATTGAATACATTTTTTCTCAAGGTTGTTAACTTCAAACATCAAACTCGGCCTAAGACCATGCCCTGCTATAACAAGGAGTGCAGGAAAGTAATGGGGGTGGGGCTACTTGAGGCACCTAAAATTCATACACAATCAGATGTTTGTAAACCAAGGACCCAGTATAAAAGAACATTAGAGAAGAATAGGAGGAGATGGAATGATAGAAACTGGAAAGACCTTGTAACAGCAGCAAGACTTAAAGACAACAGCATTTCCTGGCGCATTGTAGAACACAGGAGTAAATATACAACTACTAGTGTGACACATTATATTCACCCCAAAAATGGAAAGAGCATTTCACCAATCTTTACCCATCCACATGCCTGTCAGAGCATCCCTTATGCTTTTAAGCTGGCTGATAGGCAAAGGCAAAGTCAAGAGTGAGGAGAGTGGAGGAGTAAGACCTTTTCTCTCCAAGACACGATGAAGGCCATCAAAATGTTAAAGAGAGGGAAGGCCCCCAAGCCAAATAAAATATCATGTGACTTATACTGTGCTCAATCCAACATCTGAGCACCAAATATTAATTTTTTATTGAATGCCATTCTAGCTGGAAGCTCAATCCCTGACAGTTGGAAAGGGGCAGAGATTACCCTATTTTCTACGAGGGGACTGGGAAAGATCTAATTATGTATCTATCAGTCTACTAGACAATCTGCATAAGGTCTTCACCAGACAGGTACTCCAAGCAGGTTTTCACTCAAAAGTCAGCACTGCTGACCAGGCCTTTAGATTTGCCTTAATATATTGAAAGTATGTGTTGATTTAAACAGAAAACGTATATGTGGCACTTAGGCCTAAGAGCTGCATTTGATTTAGACCATAGGGAATTACTCTGGAAGATGCTGAGAATTATGCAAACACCTGAAGGCCTAGTATCTGTTACTGACAGACTGCACCAAGAGACTTATGCTCAGGTGGGCCAGGGAGCCAATGGGAATTGAGTGAGATAATTACAATAAAAAGAGGAGTGAGGCAGGGGTATGTGTTAACGCTATATATGGTAGCAAAATTCCATCTCTTTTATTTGTTGATGATTCCCTTCTCATATCTAAAACTCCTTTGGGCCTATAATCCCTTTTAAACATGTTTTTATTATTTCGAACACAGCGAGGTCACGGGCTGAACACCTCTAAAACTAAATATATGATGCTTAAGGCACATATGGACTGTGGCTGGTAATACCCTACTTGGGCATCAAGATAGCTGACAATCTTTCTTGGCCCTAAAAAAAGTCAACAAGAGAACACAGAGCAATGACAAGGATGTTCACAGTCACAAGGTCTAAAACGGTAATGCAAGCCCTGGCGGTGTATAGGGCAAAAGCGCAAAGGGAAGCTTTATATGGGGCAGAAACACAGAGCTCGCAAGCTAGTGATGGCCTTAGTAGTATCAGAAAATAGGTTTATACTGTCTTTTGTAACTGTCCCAGACAGCACAGATGGCTCTCCCTATTTTTGAATATAAATCTATAAAGAATATCCTTCCTAGTAACCCTAAAACCATTTCTATACTGCCTTAGGGTTTGGCACCACTCCGAAATGGAACATTACAGTAATGGATTGAGGGAATTTCTTGCCCTGGATCGGTCCTGCAAGACTCTATGGCTCAAACATGTACACATTTGGCTCTATCAAATGATTCCATATATATAATATAATTCCAGTTCTATTTCCAGTAAATCTGTAGGCCAACTGAAGTTTGGCTTTTGGCAATTTATCAGTAACAGCTGGTGTATGAGTTTGAAAAGTATTGGGCTGGCAAGCTAGTTTTCAGATTTCATGCATGTAAGCAAATTTTAGGCTTTTTAAAGAACACGTTACTAATCTACAGTAACGTTGTTTCTGGTGGATACAGTATCTACCTGTGGATTCTTCCCCTTTTGAATATCCCCATGTGCCAGCATTCCATGGAAACATTTCCCCATAACGCTCCACGTCGGCAAGGACGTCATAATAGCGTGACTCTGTATGTGACTCCGTGTGATGTCACTGCAACCATAAGAAGTCCTCGTTGGCGAGCTGATATCAGTTTCCACCCACTTTTTCGTGCCTTTGAGGTGAACAGGTGAAACCAACATGACAGATGGAACAACATGTTGCAAACCATATACAAATACGTATATGCATTGAAAATTACATACATATTATACAATTAGATGTATTTTTGATGTATACAAAGAGGGAGCAGGGAGGCGGGTGGGTCACTGAGGAATCCACAGGTAGATACTATATCCATGAGAAAAAGCATTACCAAAGGTAAGTAACTTGTTCTTCTGATGGATACATCTACCTAAGGATTCCTCACCTTTCCAACAGAGTACCCAAGCAGTCCCACACCAAAAAATCTTGCAAGACGGAACAAGCAAAGTAACCGTCCGTCCTCACATCAGAGTCCAAGCAAAAGTGCTTCGCAAAGGTGTGGAGGGAGGGCCGAGTTGCCGCCCTACAAATGTCAACAACAGAGAAGCCCCTAGCCAAAGCAGAGGAAGAATACTTGCCTCTGGTGGAATGACCTCTGATACCTTCAGGTGGCTCTGTGTTAGCCATGGCGTAGCAGATCTTAAAGCAAAGGATGAGCCATCCCAACAGTGTCCTTTTGTGGGTTGCCTTTCCCCTCGTCTTGCCAATGTAACTCACAAACAGCTGGTCATTGAGTCTGAACTCTTGTGTTCTGTCTAGGTAAGAGCTGACAGCTCTCTTTGGGTCCAAGCAATGAAGCCTTTCCTCCTCCTCCTCAGAAGGATGGGGAGGAGGATATATAGGAGGAAGGGTAATAGACTAGCCCAAGTGGAAGGGACTAACCACCTTCGGCAGAAAAGCAGCCCTGGTTCTCAACAACAACCTTTCTACACAGAAAGTGGTGACAGGAGGCTTAACACTAAGAGCCTGCAATTCGCTGACTCCCCAAGCAGATGTTAACGCCACTAGGAACATTTTCTTGAATGTGAGCAATCTTAAAGGACAACTATAAAAAGGTTCACATGGGGAACCCATTAAAAAAGTAATAACTTAATGAAGATCCCAGTGAGGAATTATAAATGGAGTGGGAGGGTATTTGTTAATAAGTCCTTTGATAAACCTTAGCACTAAAGGGGACTTAAAAAGGGAAGGCTGGTCGGGCAAACAGAGGAATGCCAAAAGGGCAGAAAAATAACCTTTAACTGTTGCAACTGCACAACCTTGTTGGCTAAGGAAAGCGCAAATCGTAAAATGTTCAACAAATGGGCTTTTAAGGTGTCTATAGAATTCTCATCACAACACTTAATAAACCTAGCCCATCTGCCAGCATACACCGACTTGGTGGAGTGTCTTCTGGCCGATAAAATAACATCCACCACGTCAGGGGAGAGGGAAAAAGAACTCCGGTTACCTCATTCAATCTCCAGACACATAGGTGCAGGCTCTGGAGGTGGGGGTGTATGCTCTTGTGAGTGGCAAACAGATCTATCTGAGGGGTCCACCAGAGCCAGAAGATGTGAAGTACCACCTGCAGATGGAGACGCCACTCACAATCAGCTGAAAAATGCTGACTGAGACATCCGAAAGTATGTTCAGACCTCTGGCCAAGTGATTTGCCATGATGCAAATCTGATGGTCCAGAGCCCAGGACCAGAGTCATAGAGCTTCTTCGCGAAGAAGATATAACCCCACACCACCCTGCTTGTTGATATACCACATTGCAGTAGTATTGTCTGTCAAGACCTGTAATGACTGACTGCAAATGGAAGGGGGGAGGAAGGCCATGAGAGCCAGACGTATTGTCCGTAATTCCAACAGACTGATGTGCAACATCTGTTCCTCTGGAGACCATAATCCTTTGATCTCCAGATTCCCCAGATGAGCTACCCACCCTAGAGTAGAAGCATCCGTGATTACTGTGGCCACCAGAGATGGAGGACAAAAACACTTTCCTTGTGACAGATTGCTGTCCACATACCACCATCAAAGATCCGCTGCAGTGTCTCTGATTTTTGCCAGCTCTCTGAGATCTCCGCTGTATTGAAATCACTGCCTGTAGAGGCACACTGCATGGCCCCATGTGCCAGCGTGCATGGGTAGCCAACTGAACACAGGAGGCTAACAGGCCTAGCAGGCGTAGGACCTTCAGGACTTGAACCTTCGCTTCATTCTGGAACATCAGAATCACAGCCTGAATGTCTGGAATCCTAAGGAGGAGAGTAGGCACGATTCACTGTAGTGTCCAGTTCTGCCTCAACGAACAAGGTGCTCTGAGAGGGCTCAAGGTGAGACTTGGTTATGTTTATTGAAAGGCCCAGGTTGTACAACAACTGAGCTGTCAACTGCAAGTGACAACACCATCTCTAGAGACTTGGCTTTAATCAGCCAATCATCCAGGTAAGGGAACACTAGTAACCCCAGCTTCTGAGATGTGCCGCAACCACTGCCATCATCTTCATGAAGACTCAAAGTGAGCAAGTTAGACCAAACAAAAGGACCTCAAACTGGTAATGTTGCGACCCCATAGTGAAATGGAGGTACTTCCTTGTGATTGCAGAATGGGGATGTGAAAATGTCCATCCCGCAAATCCATTGAAACCATCCTGCCTTCCTTGTCTAGCGCAAGAAGCACCTGTACCAGGGTCATCACTTTGAATGTCTCCTGTTTGAGGGAACAGACTCAAAATCCTGCAGGCTAAGATCGGCTGCAACTGATCGTTCTTTTTGCGAATCAGGAAGTAACATGAGTAGCAAACCTGATCCTGTTCCTGCTCTGGAACCAACTCCACTGTGCCCTTTTGCAGTAGGGATTGTACCTCCTGTTGGAGGTAGAGAAGATGGTCTTCTGAACAAAAGCCATGTTGGGGAGGGAAAGGTGGGGCAATTCCTGGAGAGTGGAGCATACCAATTTTCTACTATAATTAAAACCCACAGGTCCAATGTTATGGACCTCCACTGTGGTAGAATATGGGACAATCTCCCTCCCATGGGAAAAGCATGCCCTAAGAAGGTGAAACTAGGGCTGAGCTCCTGTGACGTTAGCTGGGGAAGAAGAGGAAGAGAGGGAGAGGGAGGGAGGCTGATGAGCAGCTCCTAGCTGTCTCCCCTTGCCACACCCTCTGTAGGACTTGTAAAGAGGATCAGCTGACTGTTGATCAGCTTTGGCGCCAAACAGCCTTGCACCATTGAAAGGCAAATCCATTAATGTGGCTTGTACGTCAGGCACACATCCAGAACCTCTTAACCAGGAGTGCCTTCTCGTAGCAACTGAGGTACCCATCGCCCTAGCCACTAAGTCTGCCGTATCCAGGCCAGACTGGATGACTTGTCTCGCCACCTGGCAATCATGCATAAGTTCTGCAAAAAGCCCGGGAACATCTTCTGGCAGCTTTGGAACCACTGCCCTGGCAGAATCCATCAAAGCATGGGATTGGTAGATTTCAAGGCCATACTTCCCGAAGAAAAAATCTTCTTTGCAGACTGCCCCATTTTCATTGACTCCTTGCCTGTGGGAGAAGTTGGAAGGACCCTGGAGTCAATTTCAAAGAACACGAAGCCTGTACCACCAAGCTTTTCAGGAGGTAGATGACTGCTGAGAAACAGAGGATCTCTTGGTGCAGTCTTTTACATCCTGGCAATTGGTCGAGACACTGGCAGAGTAGACAAGGGTTTCTGCCAAATGTCTAACACAGGTTCAGTCAAAGCCTCATTAAAAGGTAAAAGTTCTGACACTAAAGAAGCAGAATGAAGTACTTCTGTCAGTAAATTAGGCTTAAATTCTGCTCTAGGAAGGGGTAACTCCAGCATGTCAGCAGTCTTTCTTATCACCACATGACATCAGAAGGAGGCACGTCCTTTGGTGACAATAATTCCCATTCTTGAAAAGTGTCCAGATCACTTACCACAAGTCAGAATCATGTGGAAGAATGTTGCTTTCCTCCAGATCAGGATCTTGCTGTGAACAGAAATACTGTTCTTCCTCTAGAGGTCCTTGAATTTCTCTACAGGATCTACACCTCTACTCTAGCAGTGGTGTCGTAGACGACTGAATCAAAGCTAGTGAAACCAGTTTCTGCGCCAATGACATGGACAATGGAGCAACAGAATCCACTGGGACTGGCGTTGACAATGCAATGCAGTCATGGAGCCCTCCGACATCAATGCAGGTGCAATTGGCGCCAATGATCCCTGCCGAGTGTCACCTTCCTCTGCACCAGCAAAGGCCAGGGTAACTGAGCCATCTGCATGAAAGGCAGGAACAGAACCTGCTGATATGGCGCCAGGAAATCTCCCAGAGAATAAGACAACGGACCCATGGGGCCCGCAGGCGTACCAGATGGAGTCATGCTCTTGGCAAAAATACCATACATAGCTTTGAGGAAGCTCAAAGTATCTGCTCCAGGAGCAGGGAAAGCTGGATACTCGTGCTCCTGTCGAGGAGTCTGAGGAAGAACTGGAGTCAGTGGGACCGCTTCTGGCTCTGGCTCAGGAGGCACAGGTGAAGTTGAAGTTCTTATTGGACTCGAAGGCGACACCAGGCATGCCACAGGGAATGGAGCCAGAGAACCTCCAGTCAACCTCGGTTGCGAAGACACCAACACCGGAGAGACATCTCCCGAAGATAGATGTTGAGAACTTTGACACTGCTTCTTTTTGTGCTTCCTCATAGACGACTTTGATGAGTGGGGGAGGGCGACTCCGAGCGAGTCGTGACTTACAATGTTGTCTCTTCTCCTTCTTTGCCTTGTCCATGAAGAGTTTCGCCTCCCTTTCTTTCAAGGCCTTCGGGTTCATCTTCTGGCACGAGGAATAGGTGTCGACGTCGTTGTCCGAGTTGAGACACCAAAGACAGTCATTGTGAGGGTCTGTCATTGACATCTGGCCCTCATGCTCTAGAAAGGGCTTGAAACCAGACTTCCTCGGTGGAGACAATGTTGCAGAAAAACAGACTCTATTGATTTTTTACTGTGAAATACCGTATCTAACAGTTTACCTAAGGGAGAGAGGAAGGAAAAAAAAGTTACACGTCGAAGGCGTGGAAAAAAGAGAGCGGATGTAAGCATGCCTACGAAGATTTTTTATGGCTCCAGTGATGTCACATGGATTCGCGTGCAGAGCCGTGCTATTGTGATGCCCTCATCGACGTGGAGAGCTATTGAGAAAAGATTCTGTGGAATGCTGGCACATGGGGATATTCAAAAGGTGAGGAATCCACAGGTAGAAGTATCCCCTCGTGTTAAGAACTTTGTATGTCAAATTTAGGCTGGGGACCTTAATCTAAAATTCTGTTAAATGAGATAAGGGTTTTCTGAATCAATGTTTTTGTCCCGCGTGCTTTGTGTCTCCCGAAATCGAACACCATTCGTTGTTTTAGTTTTTTCCTATTTACCGAGAAACTTGACGCAGGTGGCTACGGCCAGTTTCAGGACCTTGAATATTAGCCAGACTGAACTGCTCTTAGAATTTTTAAAACTGATTTTTCTGATTTTATTGTTTATGCTGTGAGTATTTTATAATTACTTCTTGGTTTGCACAGAAATCTATTGTGGCTTCTGCTTATGTATATTTAAATTTACTTAACAAATTGTATTTTTTAATCTTGCTATTTATAATGTCTGCATTTTTGCTGCCTTTTTATGGATTTTTTTCTGACATAAATATTTAATGGTGACTAAACCAATGGAGCTTTTGTAAGCTACTTCTGAATAAATTAATTTACTTTTTAATTGAAGTTTTCAAAGTGATCAAATACAGAGCACTGGTCCTCCAGCACATAGATCCGTATAATTCAAATAGGAGATTATCCATTTTATGGTCCTGGTCCATACTTCCATTTGGCGTGAGGTGATATTGTTAAATAATAGTTTAATGCTCATCATATGTCCCTTGGTTGTGATGTTATAGCTAATTATTTCACATATGCTTGTAATTGAGGGTTGCAGTATGTTAGATCTGTCAGCCAATGCTCCAGTGTAGGACTCTTGCCCCTTCCCCAGCACATTGCTACTCACCTCTTGGCCATATCCAAGGACACCCTTGTAGTCACTGTTGTGTGCTTTTCATTAATCCCAAAAGACAGAGATGAGGGATATCTCCAGTGTATGTAATGTCATTTCAGCTAGTATATTATTCATTTTATACAAAAATCTCAGGTTGTGGGGAGGTCCTTGCAAAATGGAGAAAGTCATCTATTTCTTCAGGGCACAGTGCACATTTTGCGTCGTCTTAATCCCCGTCTTTGGAGGGTAACAGGTGTGTAGTAAAGGTGGTGCAAACATTTTAAATGTATTACACGCAGCCTGTAATATAAGTTCAGTGCCCTTGTTTGTGTACATCAAAAAAACCAGTCTGCGTCTGACATGGGAAAATCAAAGGTCCTATCCTATTTTTCTCATGGTATGGGTGTCGCAATCTGCACATCTGTTTGCATACAGTTTTAGAGGTGGGCTAGTATTCTTTGCCTAGACTACACAGTTAGCTGTAGAGTTAGCGTTTTAACCTCTAGGAGCTCTGTGGGACAAGAGGGGGAAGCAGCCTTAACAGTCTCTCTTAATCGTAATATATAAAGACTAACAGCGGGGATCACATGGCATCGCCATTTAAATCATTCGAGTTAAAAAAAATTGCCATTTGGGAAAAGACTGCCTAATTTTGTCAGCTCAGCCTGGCACAGCACCTCTTTCACTGATAGCATTGTAAATTGAGGATGATGAAAAAACAATAGATCAGTGGAATAAAGAACTGACTTTTCCGTCCTGCTGTGCATCCTGTGCCACGCATTTGTTTAAGTGTTAACGGTATTAATTTCTTGTCATGATTTTTTTATATTGTGAGTGATGATTGAGGTTAATGGACACGGGTGAGCATTATCCCGTTCTTTTGTAATATGTGTGGGCTAAAACGGTCACACGCGAGCCAAACATTCGGCTCGGCCGTGCCGCGCGGCATGGAGACACGCCGCGCCCCCAGCCTGTTGTGCAACCTACAATGCCCCAAATTGGGTATGGGGCCTCTTTCCTTCATAGCGCGACAAGCTTTCAGGCAGGTCTAACCCTCCCCCACTCACCTGTTCTTGATGTCGTCTTCTTTTTCTTTCACTTTCATTGTACCTTCCTTTATGTTTTTCCTTCTTCCCATATTACCCCTCTCTTCCCAGCATGCTTTAGTTCCCTACTCTCTCTGGCTCCTTGTCCATTACATTCTATGTGTTTTTATCTATCTAAGGTGGTGTCCTTGCACTTCCTGTTGGTCGCTTCCTGTTTTTTGGTATTTAAGGGCTGTGATTCTTTCCCTCCTTGTGCTGCAACACTTTCTGTTTGGATGGTGTCTTCGATCCTGCTTCCTTGTGTCAGATACTGGTTCACTTCTGTTCCAGTGTTTTTCCTGTTCCTTTTTGATCTTGTATTTACTTTTTCATTTTGCTCCTGTTTCAGGAGATTTTCCTTTCTGGAGGTTTTTTCCCCCTTTCAGGTTTTTTTTTCCTTCTGGCACTACTTCCGAAGGACACGGCCTGCCCTTGGCGTTTCCATCGCCTGCAGCACTGTGGCTACCAGAAAGAGTCGCCCCTACCTGGGCCAAGGCCGAACATTCAGGAACAAGATCCTCACCACTCGTTCTGCGGACTCCAGGTTAAAGCAGTGCGTAAGTCGTGACAAAAACTAGGTGAGAAACATCAAAATTGAGTGAATTGATCCCCCCTGTGTGATTGTTTTCCAAGCAGCCTAGGCTGCATTCCTGCCCATGCTAGTCATATTAATAATGATCTCATGGTTTTGAAGAGTGAGCGATTCACTACTATTGGTATGCTCACAAATAAATACTTAAACCTGGGCAGAATAACCGTTTTCATTCTTCATTGCAGTGAGGGATGTAATATAATCCAATTATTAATTTGACTCTCAAGTTTGTCTTCGGCTGTCCATATTTTCCCCTTACTATTATTTCCGGAAAGTCATACTCCTAAATATTTTACTGAATCATGACACCAGTGAAATGGATAATATAAATGTATGCACTTAGTTGCTTGGGTTAGAGTTAAAATGTGGCATCTACCACAGTTTGTTAATATCTTGAGTATTCTTCAAATCTAATACAGTCTCTGAGCATTGGGGTGAGGTTAGTGTCAGTGTATTTCACATATAGCACCTTGTCGTCCACATACATGCATATCAACAATTTAAGAGAAGTGTTAAAAATTCCAGATTCTGAGTAAGACTACCGCAGTATGCACGCCAATGGCTCCAGTAACAGGACAAAAAGGATACATAAAAGTGGGCATCTTTTTCTCCTGCCCCTTTGTATATGAATTTACTGTGATTCGAGCAGTGTCTCGTGTAAAGAAGCCATAACCAATAAAGGAAATAAGTTGGCAAACCCATCTTCGGCTATACTGTAAACATATATGTCCATTCTAATGAGTCAACGGCCTTTGCGGCATTGAGCATTACTGCCACTGCCTCCAACCCCGTGTCTAGCTGATGGAACGAAGCAAATAAGATGAATTTGTTATGGGCTGTGGAGCTTTTCTGAAATGCTTCCTACATATGAGTGGGATTCCTTACATATGCTCGGATGTCTTATTGAGAATGTTTGAAAAAGCAAGTCATTACAGTGAGACATGATAAAAAAGGCATTTGATCTGTTTCAGATTTCTGTTTTTCTACAGAATGGAATCTTCAGAAACAGTGATAAAATGGCATGCCTTTTTAAGAAGAAACTATTAAAATAGCAAAGTAGTCTAAACACAGAAAGCTGTGTCCCTCATCACCTGTTTACCACAAGTAAGGCTACTGGGGAGAAGTGAAAGTGGCTCCAGTCCCTCTGAAACCATATCTGTAAGGTTTCATTGCAGATCAGATGATCGATTGAGAGGCAGTAATTCAAAGAAGATGTGGCACTATTTAATACAATGCATACATCTGAAAATTGCAGATAGAATTGAGTAGTGGAATACTAATTTGCAATTCGGAACTCCCAAAAACGGAAACAGTTTATGATCTAAACTTGTGACCAAGAGTTGGGATGACCATTCCATGGAAACCCAGCTCACCTCTTATCAGTGGTTGATAGTCCATACTCTGTATGTGAGGCTAAATATTTCAATAACATATCTTTAAAACTATGATTGAATTAGATGTTGAAAGTGGGGGCAGTTTTATCTACATGGTTATCAGATATACAACTTCAACTAATTCCAAATAAATTTAGATTATTTGTAGAGGGTGGTAAGAGCGTGTGAGAGTAACCACAAAATTACCTGTTATACAGCTTATCATAGTTCTCCTTCAATAGATCCCGTTCCCTTTCAAGGTCACTGACTCTTTCGTGAAGCTAGAATGAACAAAGAAAAGAACGATAGAAGAAAGCAGTTATTTTCAGGAGGCTGCTTGGAATTTTTCCCATGTTCAATTTACAATGCTCTAACACAGTATGATGGTACGTGAAATAAAGGCCAGCCATGCAAAACAACCACCTGTGAGCAAAAGTTACTAAAGAATAACACGAATGCCCTCATTACAAGCGGCCAAAGTCCCAAGGTACTACCGCTTACAATATATTGCAACAGCAATTATTAATACCACAGGTAGCAGTAATACTGGGTAGTAGTAATACTGGGGACTTAAAAATAATTCCATTATAGGCCCATATGAATTGCGGCATAATATATGGAAACTGTTGTCACTGCGCCAGTTTCTGCATGTGACCCCATAATTTGGGGGCATTTTCCAAGGAGTCTGCCAGCTTTGACCAGGACAATTTTCCCCAGAATCCAATACCACATGACTGGCAATAATGTTTTAGGCAGTAATTACATTTCTTCTCATTCATAGTGAGATGAAACTAGCTTAAGCCCCTCTTGATTTCTGAAGATAGGACATTCAGAATCTTCATCAATGCCATGCAAGAATCTCAAAATCTTTTCAAAGACTTGTATTTTTTTTTGCAGAAGGCCTTTCCACAATTCCTGGATGACATGTTGCACATGGATTTGAATGGTTCACAAATATATTACTCTTTTGTAACTAGACTAAAAACAGTGATAGGCTTGAACATAATGCTGAGGACTGCTCGAACATCAAGATCAGTAGGAGAATTTAGCTAAGGGAGTCACTCTTCAAAATAAAAGCTTTAAGAAGCAAAGCATTAAGCTCTGACACATTGACTTTGTGTACAGTAAAATGAGTTTCCAGACTTTGGTAAAGGATTATGACTGCTAAACCTGCGCCAAGTGAATATTACTCCACAAAGATATTACCTCGTCAGAAACTTAAATTTGACAGGCAGTGAGACTAGATCTGTATAAAAATGGCCTTCTGGTAGAATCTTCTGTTAAACAAAAGACTGATTGCAATGTTGACATTACAAGTTACCTTGCTTTTTTACTTGGATATGTAAAAAAAAATAACAATACCATGTTATGATATCATCTTACTTTCTGATAAAACATAGTAATGTTTTATATCTGGATCTCATAGTACTCTACATGACCCAAGCCAAAGTTATATTAGGGTATGAGACTACTAAACAATGCTTTATGTTGAAGAGGCATTTAGGTAAAGTGTTGACCATCTTGGAATGGAGCAAACTTTTTGCAAAGATAAACATTATGCTTCTTATAGAGAACGCCATTGACCAACTTGTCAGTTTTCACTGAGGGACCCTAAATTTGAGATTGGCTTATACGTTTGACACTCAAGACACTTTCCTCTTATGTTTTTCCATCTCATACTACATTGTCATGACACCTTAACAGTTGGCTTGATCTGGACATCTGTTACATAGCACAGCAACATCATCATTATTTAGATAAAGCAACAACATTTACTTTCAGGAGCAGTTACATAATTGTGTGCTCCATGCTGTAGGTGATTAATTAGATTTTTTATACACATTACACAAAGCAAACTAGTGGCCATACCTACATACCTTTACAAGTGCTATCTTTTGTGATACAGGAATGATTTGAAGTTTGAAATAATCAAATTAACAAGCCTTCAATGACTGGCTAAATATTCCTTTCTCACCAGCAGTAAATACTGTGGCGTAACACTGCCTATAGTACAAGAGCAACTTCCAAGATTTGTGAGAATAAATCACACAAAATTTAGTCAAATATTGATTGCTGTTGTGATTATCCAGTTTAGCTTGAACACCTCCAAGTGACAAGGGTTGATAACTACCACTTGACACTTTTGAATGAATATCCAAGAAGATCCCCAACACAGCTTTTTAACCCACTCCTTTTAAATGTATCTGGTGCACTACACTTGAAGTTGAAGCACCTGGCTCAGTCCACTGGGAAACAGTCACAGCAGAGGGAGAGGGCTGATTCCAACAGAATAAGGGAAGATTATCATTCTGCTTCAACACAGGATAAGGCACGAGAAAGATGGTGAAGAGACCTCATCATATGTCTAAACGGCCAACGTGATATACCTGGAGGGGTTACGTTTGGGTTAATTCAACAATATTGAAGGTGTTAGCCATGTCCTTTCTTTCTGTAGATGTTGGAATCAAGAACACTTTGTATATATGTTGGAACCATGGAATGTGACCAGGATTTCATATTAAGAAAGCCCAACAGTACAACCCTTTGGGTCATGGTCAAGACTAATTTGCATATGGATGGGTCCAAACTGAGGTTGCATGGAGGGCAAAATAACGATGTACTGGGATGCAGCCTGTGTGATTACAAGTGGGTGAGATAAATTCAAGCATTCCACCCATCACCTTTTTGTATATTTTAATTCAACTTCCACTAAGTATAGAACCCTGTTTCAGAGGAGACTTCTGCCTGTCACATATAATTTAGACTTAGGACACTTAATATCACAGGGCCATCAGTGGCCAGAAAAATGCAGGTATGAATGGCATTTGACCAAAGAATCAACAAAATGCTGGTTTTACAGGCGCCGTACTAAGAGAATTGATGTGACTTTACTTGAATTATAGACCATTAATATTTGCCTTTCCAGGCAGATGGTTCCTAGTTCTCGACAATATTAGTCACTGGGAAGCGTGTTTGCAAACCTATAAGCATCAGCTTCTAATATAAATTCATTGTCGGTATTTCCAGTGGTCTTAAGACAGATTCAAGACGGACAAAGTGCCTCTCTGGCTACAGATTCTGCCATGAAATTGGTAATGTTCACATTATAGCAGAAGTCGTTCTTTGCAATATAAACAGTGATGCATAGGCCAGCGGTATGTGGCTAATCAACAGAAACCGAAATAAGGGAAGAAGACAAAAATAATAACTGAAGGTAAATCACTGTGCGAAGTGACACTTTGGGAACTAAGCCATCGAAAATCAAATTGAAATCTAAACCTTTAAATTAAGGGAGCGCAAAAGAAAATAAAGAAAATACACAGAATTACATGAGGGATGGCTCAAAAATCTGAGGTGTATTTCATAAGAAATTCTTTCTGCATTACCGTAGGGAAGTAGTCAAAGGGGGGTGATTTGAGATGTAGGTAGGATATTAATGACCTAGAGCAATATCAATCGTCTGAAGAATATTAGTTTTACTCTCTACAGGATCATGGTGATAGTAGGTGTGAGTCACATAGGAGTTCTCTTTCACCTAGGAACCTGAAAGGGATTAGTCTATTCGAAGAGGCCAGATAAGGATCAGGCTATATGTAACAGTCCAAAAGAGAAAACAACCTCTACTTAGAGACAAGATGCCTTACAAGAAGAGTCTTCCTGAAAAACAGGGAGTGAGCAGTGGATGCCCTAGACAGTAAGGAGGAAGTCACAATAGCTAGCCTTAGAGTCAAACTCCTTCTCAGTACGGAGGTTTCAAATGACTTTATTCAGGTCGAAACTCCAGGAAGGAATTTCAAAATACCAGATTAAATTCATAAAACTCAAATTAGATTTATAAGATAAGATTTGTATGATGTAATAGAAGCTGAGGTAGCATCCCTGCCTCCCCCACTAATTGTAATTTATGCTCCAATTGAAGAGGGTAGTAGAGGGGCTTTTTAAAGTAGTAGCCCAGCAGCTAAGAGATCAGCATACCACAAGATGAGCATCACAAATGCATCACAAATGGCTCTGGAGTTAAACAGAAATCCAACCTGTTAGGACAAAGAAGCAATTATACATGTAATTACTTTGTGTGATGTAACCCAAATTCTGCAGCGATACCCAATGAGGCCAGAGGTGATGAGGGGTTTAAAATGAATTCTAGATGAATTGCAAAAGCAGGAAATAATTACCCTTTGCCTATCAACTATGAGTAAGGTCAACACTCAGATTTTTCTAATTTTTAAGCCTGATGGATCCACAGGACTGGTTCTGCAACATCCTAACCTGAAACAAGACTGCAAAGCATGCAGTTTAAAATATTTATAGCATAAGATTGATGATGTAAATTACCCATGAAAACAAAAAAGTACAACAGACTTAGCAAATGCAATTTCCCTAAAAATAGTATCCCTGAGTCATATTACTTGATAGCATTTAAATCTGAAGGAATATATAAAGGAGTGGGGTTTCTCTACATGCATTTTTGAATTGCTGCAAGAAGATGCAAGTATAGTATCCTACATAGATGACACACAACAGCACGGATGACAATGTAGAGCACCAACAAAATTTACCCAGAATAGTGACCACATTTTGTAAAGCAGGTTGCAAAATTAATTTTTCTAAAATCAATAATTTGACTTGTAAATGTACTTTTCTTAGTATAGGACTTGTCAAGAGAGGGCAAAGGAATTGCACCAGAGTTGTACTGCAGGGGTAAGCAGCCTGAGGTCCAGTGAGGAAACAAACTCAACGCTTGCAGAAAAAGAACTATATACAGAGCATATCCTGGAGCTAAGGCACATGCACTGCAGTTGAGCAGAGTCACTGGAGGACCAATAAAGCTAAGTTAAGCACAGCCAAGAGGCAGGTTGCAAATGTCCTGACTCAGCCAAGAGTACAATACCTTTATGAATCACAAAATAAAAGTGTATCCAAATCCCTAAGGCCAGTGTGGGCATGGATGAAAGCAAATTGGTGGAGATTGGCATACCGCAGTTAGAAAACTAAACAGAATATCAAGAGAGTTCCTGGTTAACATTCAGAGAATGTGACAGTTTAACAGATACATTAATGGCTTCCTAAAATGTAGCAATTCACAATTGTTTCAGTTCTAAGATATTCATCCAATGGTGATTTTATGTACTAAATCTCAATAGTTAAAAATGAATTATCTAAATATGATGCATTCCTCACCTAATATGAGATATAATTGCCCAGCATTAAAAACACTGCTGGCTGCTATTTTTTACCAGCATTTGTATGTTCGGGTCAGAGCAACAATTAGGAAAATCACCTAAAGCTGGTATTTTTCTCCCTTATCAGTACATCCTTTAAAAAGTAAACATAAGAAGAAATCACTTTAAAATATGTTCTACAGTTGTCTTAATGATCTCGTATAGATATTTATTTAAAGTACATAAAGACAGAAAAGCCATGTTAAAAATTAATATAGACGATTTGTTTAGAAGGTTCTTGTAAGAAATTGAATTATTAATTGGGGCAGGTGAGTACCCAGCTCAAGGAATATTCACAACCCCGGTCATGGTTGTTAGAAATGGGGTCTCTATTTAGTAGTGGTGTGCACCCTGTCCATGTAGGTACCCTCACTCTAGTGAGGCTATGGGAGTCACACACCTAAGATAACCCCTGCTTACCGCCTTGGTAGCTTGGCACAAGCACATAGGCTTATCTAAGACGCAACATGTAAAGTATCTGGGTCGTGTACCCACACACACACAAAAAAACCCACACAAGTACACCACACCTGTTAGAAAAATAGCTATTATTTATCTGAGTAAAACAAGACCAAAACGACAAAAATCCAACAAACAAGTAATGATATGATTTTTCAAACATTCAATTTAGTATAGCGCATAGAAACACAATAGCTCCAAATGGGGCTATCCCAATGGCTTGACAGAGTTGCTTCCAATAATCCGGCACCACCCACGATGGAGCGTGGATGGCCACAGAGTCATATAGACCCTGGTTACTGTACCTTTGAAAGCGATGAGGAAACAAAGACGTTGCACGGAGTTGGGAAGGTGAGGCATCACTGGAGCCAATGCGACATCGGTTCCTTACTGCCACCAGGGAGGTGAGACATCAGTTCCTTACTGCTAGGCCGGGGAGGTGAAGCGTCAGTTGCTTACGGTTGCAGAGGAGGTGATCCTGTGTTGGTGGCGAGGCTGCGGTTCCGTACATCAAGACAGGCTCAATGAATCTAGCAGGTCAAGATGCAAAGAGTCAACTTTGCGATGTGGCAATCACACCACAGGGTCACTAGTTTCTTCCTTGTTGTATGAGAACTTGCTCCCAAGAGCCCAGGAACTGAATTTGGCACCACTTGGCAAGTCAGGACTCAGAGCATGAGAGCCCAGGCGCTGTCAGGTGAAGACTGTGATGTCCCTAAGACTTCTTAACAGGATGCAAGCTCAGTCCAAGCCCTTGGAGAACCTTTGCAAGCAGGGTGTAGAAAGCCATGTCCAGTCCTTTCACTCCCAGGAAAGAAGCAGCAGGCCAGCACAACAAAGCAACTAGCAGAGTGGAAGCCCCCTCTTCAGCATCCAAATCTTCTTCCTGGAAGAATTTCCTCAGTCCAGAAGGATTCCTAGTATGTGGTGGCAGAAGTCCAGTACTTATACCCATTTCTGACTTTGAAGTAGGCAAACTTCAAAGAGAATTCTCTGTAGTGCCTAAGATCCTGCTTTACCCTGCTCTAACCCCAGATAACTCCAGGGGATTGGAGACTGCTTTGTGTGAGGACAGGCACAGCCCTATTCAAGTGCAAGTGTCAGCTCCTCCCACCACTCTAGCTCAGGAAGACCCATCAACCTGGTGATGGGCCATCAGGATATGCAGGGCAACCCTCAGCTCTCTTTGTGTGACTATCTAGAGTGAATGCATTAAGAGCCCAACTGTCATCCTGACCGAAACATGTATTCAGCAGACAGGCAGAGGCATACAATGGTTAAGCAAGAAAATGCCTACTTTCTAAAAGTGCCATTTTCAACTTACAATTCAAAACCAACTTCACCAAAAGATGTGTCTTTAAATTGTGAGCTCAGAGACCCCCAACCTTCGTATTTCTATCTGCTCCTATTGGGAAATTACACTTAAAAAATATTTCAAGGCAATCCCCACATTACCCTATGAGAGAGATAGGCCTTGGTGAAAACCGAATTAAGCAGTATTTCACTATCAGGACAGGTAAAACACACCAGTATATGTCCTACCTTTTAAATACACTGCACCCTGTCCATTGGGGCTGCCTTGGGCCCACCTTAGGGGTGACTTACATGTAATAAAAGGGAAGGTTTGGGTCTGGCAAGTGGGTGCACTTGCTAGGTTGAAATGGCAGTTTAAAACTGCACACACAGACAATACAGTGGCAGGTCTGAGACATGTTTACAAGGCTACTCATGTGGGTGGCACAACCAGTGCTGAAGACCCACTAGTAGCATTTAATTTGCAGGCCCTGGGCACACATAGTGCACATTACTAGGGACCAACTAGCAAATCAAATAGGCCAATCGTGGGTAAACTAATCACCAATACAATTTAAACAGGGAGCACTTGCATATAGCACTGGTCAGAAGTGGCAAAGTGCCCAGAGTTCTAAAACTAGCAAAAACGAAATGCAGCACACAGTCAAAAACAGAAGGTCAGAGGCAAAAGGTCTGGGGATAACCCTGCGAAAAGGGCCGTTTCCAACAATGATGAGCCCTTGAAGTCACTATATTAATCTAAGTTAAACCCACTGGTAGACTGGGCACGGAGCAGACAGGGTTAACTCTGAGCAATGTGTAAAGTATTTATGCCATACTAAAACAGTAATGTTAAAATGCAAAATAATAAAAATTCTTAACGGAACTAGAAAAGTAGAGTAAACTCAATAAACATAATGACATCAAAATATCCAATACAGAGAACAGGAGCCATGAATGTTTGAAGTTTTCTGTAGGTATAATGCCAGGAAGTATAAAGTGATTATGATAGCAGTAGGATGGGACCTAGGCCCAATTTGAGGCTGGCCACAATGGAGCCCAGGTTGGATAAACCAACCATGTTTGTCTTAGTCAAAGATTCTGACTTAGTCCTTTCAGTTTCAATCCACCAGAGGAGTACACTTCTAAATGCCCCTGGACATCAGGAAAGCCACTTAGAGACTCACAGAGTGTCAGACAGAGCAAACAGCAGAGTCTGGTCCAGTTGCCACTGGGCAGTTGTGGGAAAGGCTTCTTATAGCTTATTGTCTTCCTGTTGCTTGAATAGAAGGACAGAATGCCGAAGTTCACGTCTTTGTCCTAGGCACTAGAGGGGGCAGGCCCAGTTCTTCAGGGCTCCGCTCAGGTCACACACAGCACCAGTGCTCTTCTATGCTTCATCGTGTCCAGCACTGTTCTGAAGTGGGTGCCTGGAGATGCCAAGTTTATGCATGGCACGAGCTAGTGGGTAGGAAAGACTGCTGGGCATGTCCTAACCAATGGTGTAAAAGTTACCAGGGCCAACCCAACACACTTCAGGCACTTTCATATTGCAAATGCCTTCAGCTCACTAAATGTGAGCTGTGAGGACTGGGTGTGTGTGTGTGTGTGGGGGGGTGCACTATGGTAATTCTACTGTCCTCCTACAGCTAGCATTAAAATTCAGTTTGAGACAGCCACTGCACACAAAATAAACCCAGAGCCAGAATTCTGGTAGTGTGCTGGATGTGTGTGTGTGTGGGGGGTATGCTATAGTAATCCTTCTGTCCACCTACAGCTTGCACGAAAATTCAGTTTGAGGCAGTCACTGGACATACAATATACCCAGAGACAGACGTCTGGTAGAACAAAACAGGTTTATTAGCTACAAGACAGTAGACACAAACACATTTAATTGCCATCCTGTTTCTGTCCTTTCAAGTGCACCCTAAGTATTATATGCAAAATTCAGAGACAGGTATCTGGTGGGACAAAGCAGACAGACAGTGGATACAAAAGAATTATCTTGGCGTCATGTTTTCCGTGTTTAAGTGTGCCCCAATGTGTTGTAAAAAAAAAGCCCAGCAGACCTGGTGAGCAGGCTTTGACACTCATGCAGGATCCAGCACATGATCTAACACTGTAATGTCCAAAAAGGATGCTCACTGCACCCTCTCTGCATATTCAGGAGGTTCAGATGAGTCATCCCTACCCACTCAAGTCAGTCTATTTGCTCGTGGGAGGCATTTCACACCTATTCAAATGCTAATCAGGCATTGGCTGGGAAATGTTTGAGAGCATATGCAAATTAGACTCCAGGAACGTTACGTTTCTATAGTTTACTTTAACTTAATATTTATTTAAAATCTAACTTCACCACTGAATGGACTTTTAATAACTATGGTTTAATTATTTATCTAGCTAGTCCCATTCCCGAGATAAAGTGTTAGGAATTTTAATATATACTCTTGTATCCTACATAGCACAGCTAGGCCTGCCACTGTGAAAAATCGTTTTTGGGTGCTGGTCACTATAAAGACATGCTAACAATAAATGTCTGTTTGTCTTACTTTTAAGGACCATATACCTTGACTTTAGGGCTACAATGCCTATATCGGGCGACCTAGTATTATTTAAAATGATAGGCCTGAAGCCATGTTTTACAGTGTCACTGTAGTGGCTTCAGTCCACTAGTGACATTTAACTTAAAGACCCTGAGTATATTTTGTACCATAAACTAAAGACTTTTAGGTAAGTTAAATATACCATTTAGGAATATGCCATTTCGACAAGTTTGACAGGGTCATAGCATAGGCAGGTTCCTATGGGTTAAAAGGGTTGCTAAAAGTGCACAGAGTTCTAACACCATCACAAATTACAGGGTCCAGCAAGAGGTGAAGAATATGGCGAGGCCAAGCAGAAAAGATAGATTTCCTACATTTCTATTTATGTAGTTTAGTTTGAGTTTATTGTTCAGTTAACTAAAACCATTAAAAAACATACATCTCGTTAATACCAATTCAGAAATATCAGTTCAAAACAGAAATTAAAACACTTTCTAAAAACAAAAAATGTACCCCCGAACCCCCAGAGAAATTAATTAGGGCCTAAAGAGAATAATGTGGGGATCATGAGTATAAGCCAAAACAGTTTGAAAATTGGCATAGGGAAAATTAGTTAGCACATTGAAATTGGCCACTGGGCATCTGCAGAGAGTATTCAATAGCCTTGAGGACGGGGAGACTGTCAGTGTTGGTCAAACACGTAGCAGCACCGGAAAGCATCATTGTTGGTCAGGTACAATTTGAGATCTGGGCAGGTAGGAAAGGTTTGAAGTGCACATATTATAAATGGATCTTTGCAAATCTTAAAACATGAACAAATGGCCAGCACTATTTTCTGGGAAAGGTGGAAACCCTAGCCTTAGCTGATTTGTAGTCAAAACTATGTGACAACAACGCAACTCAAGAGAAATTCCATGGTAGCCGCAAAGCTGAAAGGAGTGTATATGACCTCCTATTGGGATAGGATATTCTGCCATCAGCCAGCTAAACCACTAACAAGAGCTCTGATGTGACATGCAATTGACTCCACCAGTTATTGGCCCCACTCTCTACCACATTGTTTGGATTTGCTCCCTCTGCAACAGTAGATATTCAACATCTAATAATCAATGATATTAGTGTTATTTTACAAAGATATGTGGCTCTGAGGCAAGAAGTTGCAGTGTGCCTGCCCAATCTGGACCATGCCCAGCAAAAGTGGAAAACAGTCTGCAGCACGAGAAGTCAGTTTGGCATACCAACAGCATGAACATAATGTTAATCCGAGTGGCTTCCTTTGAACAAATGTGGGCTCATGAGCATTCACTGAATCCAATTACTTAACATTTAATCTTTGAAAGAGAATATAAATGTGCGTCTTGTGGGTCGTTGATACCTTCGCCAATGTCCTGATAGCATGCACATTTATGGATTACAAATATTTTTACGGAGCAACACGCATAAATCCAAGTGCTTTTATCGCTGTGAACTTTTTTTTTTTTTTTTCATTGAGCAGCTACAAAACATGAGAAATTGACAAGGAGCAAAACATTAAATAAAATAAGATTAGATTAGATTACAATTCATCATCCAAAACCACAATGGAATTTATTCTAATACAAACAGCAAATGTAAAGCCACATTTCGATATCTTATAGCGCCATAGGAACATCCTCTACTTCGAAAGCTGGTCCCCAAATACCCTTAAACTTGCGCCCTGTACCTATTCTTAGTGCGTATACATTTTCCTTAAAGTGCACCCCGTTCATTTTTGCCTCCCAGGCTTTATATGTCGGGGAGAGGATGATTTCCAGGCTTGTAGGATTAGGGATTTCGCGATCAATGATGTTATAAATAGCAGCTGCGTCGCCCGAGTCGTTAATTCAGAATGGCCCGAAATTCCGAACAGGGCACCCAGGGCATCTGGACTAAGTACACACCGTAGCTTCACACTGATCCACTGGAAAATTCTGTCCCAAAAATCCAGAAGCCTGGGACAGGTAAAGCACAAATGAAGCCAGTCCCCTGGGTTGCCACTGCATCATGAACAAGAACCTGGAGTGGTCGGGAATGCTTTTTTGATTTGGGCTGGGGTGAGATGCAGCATCCATTTTGAACTATGATTATCTCTTTGAACTGGTACAATGTAAAGTCAGTAGAAAGACTTTTTGCCACCATGACCAGTGCAGTAGAGAACAGAAAAATACTTCTGTGGCTGTTGCAACACAAGCATCCAATCAATAGTTAGCAAATATAAACCCTGGTAGCGTGCATAACAAATTAAGCTAAGAAAATTGTGTAAATAGAGGTCTATTATCCAGGCCTAGAGCATTTTATTAAGTTAATTAAGCTTACTGCACAATTCCTAACTACGGTAACATGCGGAAAAGTCTCTAACATATGTATCTTTATCAAAACATAAAAACCATGCTAACACCTAACAACGTGCCTTTGAACAATTTATCATAATTCCTAACTCTGCACATCCTATTTTGACATTTCCTCTGCTATTCAGTGGTGGAGTTATTCCTTCTATTCCCCTTGAAATCCATCAGACACAGAATTACATTATTCTCTATAGTGATTCTTTAAGTCTCCAGACAATATTAGCCTAACACAGACACCAAAATGAGCCACCTAAAGATAAGGTCACTCACCCATTTGCTACAAGAGAGAACATCGATTTAAAAAAAAACCAGCGTAGGGTAACATATATTAATAAAAAGAAACAAACAGTGTCAAATTTCTCTATGCATTTACAAGTAATACTGTTTCTCTTTAAGTGGCTAAATGGTCATCTAGGTCAGCACTGAAAAACCTCTTGACAAGACTATACTGTAGCTGTAACACTAGAGTGCAAACTCAAAGCAGATGATGGAATGGAATGAGTTGGTCACATAGAAACGTCTATGAAACTTATCTTATTAGGAAGATGTCATTTCATCTGTGTCAGGTGTACTCTACTGAAGGATTTGTATGGCATTAGTTTGTATCTTGCATAAACAACTAGTCATATTTAAAACATTTTATAAAAACTACAGCTTAAAATGTTTACATCAAGCAAAAGTTCTATTGACAACAAAATAATTGTGACAATGAAAGACAGCGTATATGTTCAGACATGAGGTGCCACCATTTTCAGCAAAAAAAGAACAGAATATAAGCAAAAGGAATATTTTATACATGTACCTCGTCTGCTTTCCTTTCAGAAAATGTTTTTGCTTGCATCTGTTTCTCAAGCTCAAGATATTTACAACGCTCCTCTTTAAGTAATGCATTAAGTTCGTCCACTTTTGCCAGTAAGATGTCATGGCTGGTTTTCATGGCTCTCTGAGACTGCAAGGCAAAGACAGAACACCGAAAATATAAAAGTACCAATTTACACTGGAGATTATTGAAAGTCAACCTCCTCTTGAACCTACAGCAGTTTTTCTTGTAGTTGTCAATGTCATCAATCTGTCCTACAAATTCCATCCAAGGTACTTCGATGGCACATATATGTAGAAATGAGCAATTTCTTCTACGAAGTTGGTGAAACAATTAGAAATTCACACAATTTTGAAAAAAGTATTTGGTGTTTGGCAACATATACTGCAAAGTATTAGTTCTCAACCTGTGGTCCGGTGACCTCTGGGATCCACAAAGTCTACTCAGGGGGTCCCCAACTGCTTAGAACATTAAATAACCTAGGCAGATTAACAACGTGTACCTAAAAAAAGAATCAGCATGTACAGATAGAAATTGTAAAAAAGTTCTGTAAATCTGAAGTAATTTGAAATTGAAAGCTAAAAATTAAGTTAGTATCCTCAGTTTGATTATTGGGAGCAATACGTGTGCATTAAACATAAAATAATATGGACAGTAAGTAGCCTCAATTGAATTTAGAAAAGCTTCAACCTTCCCATTAAAATTAAAAATGTTATTTTTTATATTTGTCAATTGCATAAAATATTTCATCTTTTGTGTATTTGTATGATGAATTCTTGTTTCAGTATTTTTTGTGTATTGTCTTGTGGATCAAATAATCGAAAATGCTTACGCCTGGTTCCCGACTCAGTGGGAGTCCCTGGAATCCAATAATGATTCAGTGGGGGTCCACAGAAGTCAAAAGGTTAAGAACCACTGCTATAAAGGATGACGCATTCCTGTTAAATGACTGTCGTAGCTGCCCATTATTTTGTCAATATGAGTTTTTGTGTTTTGCTCTATATGTAAAATTTCACAAGCAATGGTAAATGAATTTAAAGCAAACATTGGCAAATACAATAGGCTTAGCTTTAGGGTATTAATTCATAAAAAGACATGCATATTTGAATGCGCATAGGCTACTGATGCCCTGGCATTGCCTCATCTGCTACAATGGTAGCCTATAAAATAAAAATATGGCAAAGGCATAGAAAGCACATACAGAGGCAGGCTCAAAGGTATGTGTATTTGTGCAGGCCTGTGTTTATATATACATTAGCACATTAAAGCCAGAATAACTGGCTGTGACAATGCTTGTTTGTTTTTCTCAGTGAGGCGCTCCAAGTGCAAAGGACATGCCCAGACCCACAGAACTCCTGCTGAACCACACAGGTGTCGCTCAACAAGGTTGAAAATGGTCTTGGGTTGAACGAGGGATATGCGTAGCAGTTTGGGCTGGACTGTTCCTGGAGTAGGACCAAGGTTCATTTTCATATGGTTGTTCCTTGCTTCTAGTGGCACTGTAAGCAAAAAATAACACAACTATGGACTGGAATGCAGTCCAGATTAATTACCAGCTGCTGAAATCAATTGAAGCGTAGGCCTAGGTGAACAGGTTATGAAAAACGTCTCGGCAAAACTAAGCAATATTGTGGAGCATAATTCCAGTTACAATTTGGAGGACCTAGGATGTTAAGAAATTAGACTACATAAAGAGCCATCTGGTCCAATGGCATCAGTTGCTTACATTGTTTCTGCACTCAGTCAAGGTGTGGGAAGAGAAACCATGAGCAACAAGCAACAACAGTTACTGAATGAGCAGCACAAACAATTGTCTAATTGTTTGGGAGCCTATTAATAAAGGCATCTCAGGAGGGAAGGATGGAGGTCAGTGCAGAATCTTTGAGATGATATAAAAACCACCAAAAATATCATCATCAAAGGAGACCTAAAACGTTTTCTTCTGATGAATAGTTCTTCCCAGCGATTCCTCAGATTATGAATGAGACCCAAAGCATTACCTTCCTCTAGATTGTGGCGTTGAGTACTGCAGATTAACCAAGTAATTAAGGCAACACTGCCCTGGTGAAACATCCATCACTGTATCCTTGATCTATCAACTGGTAATGTTTAGCTAAGACATGCAGAGAAGGCCAACTGGCTGCCTGGAACATATAAGCCAACGGTATGCCCTGGGTTATTGCAGTACATGCTGCCGTGGCCTTAAGAGAGTGCAAACAAATGCCAACTGGTGGGTCTTCCTTGGCCAAAGAGCCACAGAAAGTAATACAAAGGGTAACAGAATGTTAAACAGTACGCTTGATCACTACTTTGGAATCATTAGCTCTACCAAAACCTAAAAAAAGAGGTGATCATCCACCATGGCCTGCCTTGTACAGTGAATACAATAAGAGACAGCACCGCTGAGGTCCAATGGCTGTAACTGCTCATCTTCCTTGAAAGGATAAGATGTAGAAATGAAGCATAGAAGTGTTACAGACTGTCGCATGTGGAATACAGAAACAACTTTAGGCACTGAAGATGTAGAAATACAGAGAAAGAAGTAGTCTGGTTAAAAACCAGTACATAGTGCCTGACGGACAGGGCCTACAGATTACTGATTCTACATGCCAAAGAGATCGCTATCAGGAATATGGTGTAAATATTTAATGGATGAACAGAACAACTGTGTATCAATTCAAATCATGAAGGAATAAGAAAGGTCAATACTAGAATCAAATAAATGGTGTGGGTGAAAACAAATACAACAGTCCTTTTAATAGTTGAGACACAAAAAGGAAGCAAGGGCATGCACTTTTATGGTAGTGACTACCCATTATTGCAGAGCAAGGTAAAGTGTAGAATGTCTTAAGGGCAAGTCTTGAAGTGGTTTACGCCTGCAAACTTGCACCAAGAAACAAAATTAACCCAGCAGCCTGAATAGATATATTGTTTTGAAGGTTTTGAGGCATCTAAGGGGACATTGCTACCTTAGGCAGCAGGTGGAATGCCTCTAATCAAAACTGCCAATTCGCCACACATGTAGATGAAGCATTTCAGAATTGGCGTGCATTACCAGGCCATCCTGTAGCAACAGCAAATCTGTGTGAGATGAGACTAGGGGAACAAGTGCAAGTGACAACAGATTAGCAAATCAAATCCTCATCACCTGATATGGGGCAAAATAATCAGTTCTGCTGGATCTTCATGCACCTTCTGAAGGGCCTTTGAAATTAAAGGAATCAGAGGGCATGCATAAAACAGACTCTGAGACTAAATGAACTAGAAGGCTTCCTCCAGGAAACCATGTGTCAAAACATGGCACTTCCTGTTTAGGGTTGACACAGAGAGGTGTACACATGGACACTGCAATCAGATCAGGTCCATCATTTCAGAGTGAAGTCCCATTCACAATTCATCAGGGACAGATGACTCAAAGGATTCACCTTCACATCCAGAATACCAGCCACATAAACTGTTACCAGAGAAATGCTCCCTTGCACAGCCCACTGCCACAAATGTCAGACCTCCCAGCAAAATGTCTAAGAAATCACAATGTCAGACAAGTTACTTACCTTCGGTAACACTCTTTATGGTGGATACTCTAACTGCAGATTCCTTACCTTGTGAATATTCATAAGGCATCAGGCTGGAACAGCTGGAGAAATCTAAAGCAGTACTTCTGGATGCTGGTTGGTGGTGCAGTGCAGCTCCGCACCAAATTTATTCCACTCCGGGAATGATGAATGGAACATCATATGAGCGCCACCTATGAGCACGGATGTGTACTTCTTTTGCAGGCTTGTTAGGGCTCTCAGATGGAGAGCTCATCAGCAAACTGGTGTGACCAGTGCGTACATCTCTAGATTGGGACCATGTTGGAAACAAGTCAGTCCCACAGAAAGGGTAGACGGGAGGTCGGTGTGGAATCTGAGGGTATCCACTAGAAAGAGTGTTACTGAAGCTAAGTAACTTGTTCTTCTGATGGATACTTCTAACACAGATTGCCGAACTTGTGATAGATACCAAAGCAGTTCATCCCAGGATGGTAGGTCTGTGGAATGGATCAGACCAAAATACCCATTTCTAAGGACCAACTAGCAAAACCGTATGGCTATATGAATTAGTGCACTAATGCCCATGTAGCAGCCTGACAGAGATCCAGGAAGGGTCGGGCCCTGCGCAAGCCTTGGCTCAAGTGGAATGAGCCCATAACTGTTAGGGGGGGCTGTTTCCCAGCTACTGCAGGGCAGATTTTAATGCAGAGGAATATCCACCTAGGAGTGGTTCTTTTTTGCCTTTCTGTGCCCCTGAAAAACAAAGAGCTGATATTCCATCTGGTGGTCTCTAGTATGATCAGTGTAAAAACCGAGGGCTCATTTGGGATCCAATCAATGTACTCTCTCCTCTTTTTGCCAGAGGCGCAAGAGCCTGCCCGATATGGAAAAGTGTTACTACTTTCCACAGAAAAGTCAAAAAGCCACAACATGGAAGGGATGCATAGGTTGAGCTAGAAAACTCTGGCTTATGTTTTTTGAGAACTCTAGATCCACTCCAAAGAGGACAATAAATATATAGTGGTGGGGAACATCTGTGCCGGGTCTCAGAAAGGTTCCAAGAGTGGAACTGTTTCCTTAAGGGAATAGGACTTCTCTTTCCTTAGACCTTTTTGTGGTTCTTATTTTAGGACACTTTTAAGCATCATCCCCTGTCAGGAGACTATTTTCGGGCATCCTCATAGGCCCATAACAAGAACATGGCTTCCTGCTACCTAAAAGTCTTTGGGTGCATGGAGGTGTGGGAGTTGCCTGGCTGAAGGATTGTAGTTAGGCTACTGACTCAATATTTAGATGTTGTTGGGGGTGAAAAACAAAACATCTATTTCAATTTCCTCAACCAGGCTTACACCCATATACCTTAGATTTCATGTGATTTGACAGTTGATCTAATCACGTTCAAATAATTTGTGAGAAATTTGGTGAACACCCGCAGTTGGTGAAGAGCTTTGAACCCGCATTGGTATGGCTCAGAAAGAAACAGGGACCGACACTAGAGCATTAGAAGTCACCTTATGTAGTCAGATGTTGTCACATCCCGAAGGGTGGTGCCATGACTGGAGTTTTGTTGTGCCCCCTGGTGGCACTAGATAGCTACTGCTGAGGAAAAGGTTTCCTGTACAGTAGGAAGAAAAATACCCTAATTTAGAAAATCTGTAAGCCTTTTGGAAACAAAGGAGCGGTAGAACCTCAAGATCAACATGTAACAGTATATGTGGTTTAGGGTTCTAAAAGGCAAAGGGACTTCAGTAGGTTAAGATTTTGTCCACCCTGAAAGAGGTCTTCGAGGGAGATGTATGTTTCAGGAAGCCTCTGGTAACACACTTTCTGCTCTACTCTAACTACAGAATCACCACCTTATCAACCTTCCCTGGCACTAGACTGGATCTGGAAACTCTTGCAATAGCTCCAGCATGCTAAAAGGTGGCACCATCAGATTTCATCATCACTCCACGCCACCTCCAGATATGATGACAAGGAGGAACATATACGCACAATGCCTGTGCGCTGAAGTCAGTTATCTCTTACACCCTCAGATGCGGAATGTGACAGACAAAACCAAGTGTGTATTGGCAGTCAGCAGAGACTAACTTCACAAATAAAAAGAGTATCCCACATGAAAGTATGTTATCAAAGGTTTGTAACTTATTCTTCTGATGGATAATTCTAACCATTCATTTCTCACCTTATTAATCAATCCCAAAGCAATGCCTCTTCCAAGGAAAAGGGTCTAAGGAGTGAACGCGGAAGGATGCCCTGCAGGATATAAGGGCTATAATGCCCTTCCTTCGTACTTGAGTATCAATGTTGTAGTGCTTGGTAAAATTAAGGACAGGTGGCGTAGCCTAGCCAGCCATGAAATGAGACGTGGATCCCTTGATCTCGGCTCTTGTCCAGCTGTTTACAATAACTTCAGCAAATCCTAGCCCAGTTCAGCAAGAACGGCTTTGATGGGAACCTTGAGAGATTGAAGCTGATGCCTCCCTTGTTGAATTATCAAATTCCTTACACCCTTTTTTGCAGAAGTCTTGAAGCAAATGGTCGATTTGCAATTTGTCTCTTACTTAGAAGACCAATAATTCCAACATCCTCAGCAATCCAGTCTCCAGAAAAACATCAAACTGAAACAGATGAAATGATATTCAGATGATTCTAGATGAATGTGGTGCAGCTTATTTGCCCCTGATTGATTTATCTGCTGCCTTTCACACCATGGTTCATTGTATCCTGGTAAAGCTGTTTGAACTCATTGGTGTTTAAGGTACACTCTACAACTGTTTTTCCTAATTCCTAACTGACAGCATGCAGGCAGTGTCCTTGGACAATTTTCAGTCTTTATTTAAACATATTACTGCAGTTGTTCCACAGGGCTGTTTTTTTAATTCCAACATTAGTCAATCTCTATGTTTGCTCCCGGTGAATCTTATTGAATAATTTGGACTTAAGTTTTTTTGCTTATGCTGACAACACTCAAATTATTCTCAGATTTGATGGGTAAGGTGAAGTGTCCACCTCAATTAAAGCAAATTCCTTGGCAGCAAAGGTTTCATCTTGAAGAGTTCATTCGATGCAGAGCAATGTCGAAGGACACTGAAGAAATTCTGGAGGAACTTAGTGCCCTCTCCAGAAGCCATGCTGCGTTGACAGAATAAAGGTGAGTGCTGGTGATGCAACCTATAAAAGAAGGTGAAGTCGCCAGTGAGAAGAAGCTTAGACCCATTGTTGCCCCAAGGCATGGGGATGAGAAGCTGTGAGGGAGGGCGGAAGTGGCTGGCTTTGGTTCCGGGTGAGAACCATCTGGCTGGAGGAAAGGCCAGGCAGCAAGGTGAGGAATGCAAATGTATGAAACAGAAGGCAGTGGATAGACTGACAAATCAAGTCCCCACAGTTGCCAGTGAATACCAGAGCCTGTGTCTAGCTTTTTCCAGAGAGGACGTTCTGGAGGACAACCGAGATTGAAATAAAGGTATGTAGGTCACATGCTTGAAGACATTCTGAAGATGGCATGTAGGCTGCACGGATGCCTGTTCGCTAGGTGCTGGCTTGTCAACGAGAAGCTAAGTTGGGCCTCGTGTCAAGCAGCTGACAGACCCCTACATATAGTCTATGCCCAGGAGATGCCAGCTACCTTCAGAAGGCCTCAAGGGGTGAGCATCTGTGATGAGGATAAGGGGCAGCTCACAGAGCTGGAGGCAGAACAGTTACTCTGGCCCCTCTGGTTGCTATTAATAAAGGCTGGAGATGGTTACCTTTTGGGTGATCAGGTAAGGTCAGAACCAAGGATTCCCTCTGGCATTGAGCACTTTCATCATTAGGAGTTGCGCATTGATGCACACTCTGGTTGCCTCTGCCTAGGAGCCATGCCTTAGAGCAGAGGAAAGAGGGAACCATTGGACAAAGGCCTGTGGGCACAACCTCAAGCACGTAAGGACATGGCTGAAAAGGAACACAAGATGAGAAGCCATGCCCTTGCAGACGCAAGCCAGAAAGAGGCAACCACTCTAATCTTGTAAGACTACCTTCACATATTCCTGAAGAAAAGTAAAATTGAGATTGGATCAATCCAGTCAAACTAAAAAAAATGCTCCATAAGCTGTGAGGGGAAGTACTGAGCTTGGGCTTGTGTTTGGAACGAGTAGTACATGCCAGATTAGAGGACCAAGTACAATTATGGGCAGGAGTCCACGGATTATTAAGTACAGAACTTTGAACTATAAGCCAGACAGGAGAAACTTGAAAATTGCTCCAGATAGAACAATTTAAGATTTAGGGAAGGGTCGATGGCAGCAGCAGGCAGCATCATCCAGAACTACATGGTGAATCTGCTATACTCCACCTGGGACCTCCCTGATGCCCCAGTGGTTAAACTACACTGAGCCCACAGAGGGAGGTCACTGAGACTTGGAAAGTAAACGTTTTCTGGCATACTGACAAGAGTGCACTTCTATGAGAACAAATAACTAATAACACAATATGTCAGGTCTCTGCAAGCAATCAGTGATTAACTATCTCAGTGATCAGGAGAGCCCATATTGGTGGGCCACCCCTTCTGTATAATGTTTTGCTGGCCAACAGAAGGCAATGCAGAAGCAACAGCCATTTTAGGGCTAGAACACAGCAATGAAGTACCAGAGACTGCTTTGGGCACATTCCACAAGAATTACATCCGACCTATGTAAAAGACTTCCTGGTGCTGAGGGAGACCCAGGAGAGCAAGTACGGGAGAGCTGGCAGAGGCACAGTAAAGTATGTGCAACATCAGAACAGTTTGGGGTTGCCTAAAGAGCAACAGATTGCAAAAGGCACATCCTGCCAGAAAAACATCCGGGCACCGTGGGAAACAGTCAACGCAACAAGAGCCCCAAGGGATCCAATAAAGCAACAATTGAGAAGCAAAGGAAAATGTGTTGCAACATCCGAAGAATATATAAGACCACCTAATGAGGAGATGCAAGTCAAGGAGGTGGAGAATGACTATGAGGAACATGCAGTGAACTCCTGAATCACCCATGGTAATGGAGGGGGGGCACTGAGGCTTCCTACACACCGCGGAATGGAGGTCCTTGGCTCAGGCAGTTGTTGAGCATTAATCCTGTAAAATGGAATACTTTACACATATCCTGGTCAGAAAGCCTTTGATTCTCTACTTTTGATCTTTGGTAAGGTAAGGAAGAGAAAATCGGAGCCCATAACCATATTAGAGTAACCTAGGTCAGTTAGATCAGAGGTCATGGTTGAACAAAGATGGCCGGGGATGTAAAGTTCTCAGATAACAGGCGCTATGGGAGGGAATAGCTTTCCAGAGTAGGGAGATCCATGGATACATCAACACAATACCATTCAAACTCTTAACACTAAACAAAATGGTTAAACTACCTGAACAACAGGCAATAACTCCAGGTCAATATCAGCAGGCACGACCCTGATATCATGTTGCAGCAAGGCATCCATCTGTTGCAGAGAGGCGCAAGCTGTACCTCAACTAGTATTGGGCATTTGCGGAAACAAAGAGTGTGGACATGGCAATTATGTGTAAGAGTCACATCGGAGTAGGAGCAGAGTTTAAGGCCAAGAGAAAAGGATGGACACTACATCCGAGCACAACTTACACTCAAATAAAAACCCACGGTCCTCCTAAATCTCTATGCTCCTAATATCTCTCAGGAATCTTTTCTGTTGCATCTTCTGGGGAACTTAATTGCCGACATGAAGGGTCACTGGGTGGTGCCTGGGGATTTTAATTTAGCATGGGATGCCAAACTTAACAGTAACCAGACACCTATCCTTAGTCCAGGGACTATGGCTGGGATTCTTTAAAAAACAAGGAAGCTGACTTGGGGCTGGGTGATACATGGAGATACTTTTACCCAGACGAAAAAAGACTACTCTTTTTTTTCTTGCATGTACAATCTACATACCCCCGTATTGACTACCTCTTTGTCTCACTGTTCCATCTATACTCGGTATAATATGTACACATGTCACACACATCGATTTCTGACCATGCACGTGGAGATGATCCAGAAAGTGGCGGAGATGGCTCAGGGTGTAGACAGTGAAACCTGACAGTTACACAATCCTGAAGACTAAAATCGCAAAAGAGATTAAAAAAATCTTTAGGGTCAACATTGCATCAGAGGTCCTCTTCGCTGACACCTGGGACACCTTTAAGGGAGCTCTAAGGGGAGCTAGCTATAGGTGAGGCAGCAGGAACAAAGAGAGAAAAAAGCTAATTGAAGATAAGCTCACAGCCGAGCTGAATGAATTAAAAGTCACTGTCAAGTTAAATTGATCCTGGAATATCAAACAGCACCAGGCTATGGTAAGGGGTGAACTAAGGGGCCATAAACATGCCAGAATTCACTTTTTCAGAGGACTATTCTATGGCATTTGAAAACTTCATTTGACAAGAAAATGCAATAAAAGATACAAAAATACAAATATATTCACATACACATCTTAATAATAAATTACTACAAAATTTAAAAGCGCTTTAAACGGACAGGTCATAATATGTTTTATACTAAAAACAATATTTTTTAAAACACCATCTCAAAAAGAAGGGAAAGAAACTAATTTAGGAATATTTTTTCCTGATACTAAGTGCACCTCTAACAAAATTAAGCATGCACAACACATTTCTACTGAATCTAACTGCTGTATGGAACAAAAAAGCATAGGATGAACAGTAGACTGAGCTGAACGATTGTCCCAGGAGCACTTAGGAAGATTATTGAACCAGCTACCTTGTTGTGAAAAAGCAAAAAAGAAATGTAAGAAGCACAGCCATAGCCTAGTCAAATATAGTCTAAATTACGAGTTCTTTGTAAATGTTAAGTACAGCTGTCACTCAAAACTAAGGGATAGATTGAGATATCCTTCCTGAGAAGGCATCCAGAGAGTGTTAGCTTGGTATACGTTCTGAGAAAGAACATAAACTAAAGACCATATCTGAGCTTTCTTTGCGGGACATAATAGTTCAGGGTTGGTATCCAGCTCTGGAACCCCTAAGTTTGAAAAGGTACTTTTAACACAGGCTAGCCACGGAATACTAGCCACCTTATCAAGGGCCATGCAATCTGGAATTATATTTAGTGAGGCCGAGCTCTCGTCATTGCATTACTTTAGCCCACAGTAAAAGAAGAGCCAGCCCCAAAAGATCTTCTAAATAGGCCAGGGCAACCTCAGTATGACAAAAGGAAGTGGCTGGGCCTGATGGCACTAAAAGTAATCTATTGAAAAAACTGTTTTGAAATTTCTGCAAATCAATGTTATTGCAGTACCCCCACACACCTTCCCCATAAGGGGCAATGAGATGCATTTAGATCAACAGAAAACAATTAACTCCTTTGCTGGTCTGTGCCCCAGTTTTGATGCAAAACAAAATATTCCTTAAAAATGCTCTTCAAAATTGGAGTGTGCTTAAGCGTAGAATCAACTGGAACACCGGAATAATTAAAACTATCCACTTATAAGACTGTTGATCCCTCTATCTGATATTTTTTTAGTTTGATACTTTTATGTATGTATGTATGTGGTATTTGTAAAGCGCATTCCGACTCACCAGGAGCATCGAAGCGCTAAAAAGAGTAGAAGGTGAGGAAGATAAACAGACTAACAAACCCAACCCTCATCCCATCCCCCTCAATCCTACCAGAATGCTACTAAGAAAAGAGTGAACCAGAAAACCACGGACTATCGAGGAAAGAGCCAGGTCTTGACCAGTTTCTTAAACGTTAAAGAGGCTGGTTCTTGCCTAATATTCGCTGGTAATGAATTCCAACCTTTAGCAGCAGCCACGGTTAAAGCTTTCTCCCCCCATCTTGCTCCGTTTGTGCGAGGAACCTGAATTCTATATTCTTTAGCGGACCTCAGGTTTCTCTTGGGAGCATACCAGCAAAGCCTGGTGGTGAGATACCTGGGACCTATTCCATGGAATGCTTTGTGGGTTAGACTGAGTGCTTTAAAAATGATCCGCTGGGACACTGGAAGCAAGTGTAATTTCTTAAGACTCCCACTGACTGATTTCCACCTTGGAAGATTTAAAATTGCTCTGGCTGCTGCATTTTGGACCATTTGCAGATTATTAATCGATGTCTTACCCACGTTAAGGAGTAGGGCGTTACAGTAATCAACTTTCAACATTACTAAAGCGAAGACCGCTGAGACTCTCCATTCCTGCGTAAGGTAAGGGAAGATTTTGCGAAGCATTTTGATCAGCCAGAGGCATGTCTTCAGAGTATGATTTATGTGATTTCTGAAAGACAAGTGGTCGTCAAAGAAAACGCCCAGGTTCCTACTGACCGTGGTCGGTGCTGGAGGAATCCCACAGTCTACTGGCCACCAGAGTGAATTCCATAGTTCTTTTGCCGGCCCAAAGCAAAGAATTTCCGTTTTAGTGGCATTCATTTTCAGCCAGTTTGTCTCCATCCAATTGCTTACACTTTGCATGCAATTGCTAAACCGGTCCGCGACCTCCTCCCAAGGTTGTGCAATCGGTATAATAAGCTGAGTATCATCAGCATAGGAGGTTGGGATAAACCCAAATGATCGGATGATATCGGCCAAAGGTGCAACGTAGAGGTTAAACAAGGTAGGGCTTAAGGATGAGCCCTGAGGAATCCCGCATGGCAATAGAAAGGGAGAAGATCGAAAATTGTCACAGCTTACAGTTATCCACCTATTTAACAAGAAGGATACTAAAAGCTTAAGGGCTCGACATCTAATTCCCGCTTGACTGAGGCGGGAAATCAGAAGATAAGGAGAAATCGTGTCAAATGCTGCTGACAAGTCCAACAATACTAGAATGGCCCCTTGACCATCATCGACCAATTTCCGAATTGAATCAGAAGAGGAGATCACAGCGGTCTCTGTACTGTGCGCTTTTTTGAAGCCATGTTGTGACGAATCAAGGCTTCCCCCATCCACTAGGAATTCTGCCAATTCCTTGTTCAGCAGTTTCTCTAGAATTTTGGCCAGAAAGGGAAGAAGTGCTATAGGCCGTAAGTTATTTAAGTCTTGACTATCCCCATCTGGCTTTTTCTTTAATGGCATAACTATTGTTTCCTTCCAGGAGGCGGGATAGATCCCAGAGTTTAGCACTTCTTGGAAGATCGGGACTAGGGCCCGAGCCATCAGGTCAGGAACTAATCTAAAAATGAGCGGGGGCACGGATCCAGTGGGGAGCCTGACTTTATTTCACAAATCATCTTTTTGACATGGTCCTGAGTGGGGGCATGAAAGTCAGTTAAAAATGTGTCCCTCATATTAATATCTGTGGCCGAATCCACCAAGGATTCCCTGGAAATCACATGTGGGTCAAAGGTAGCATTTATTCTGAGAATTTTATTTTCAAAATGCTCCGCAACCTTGTCACAGAATTCCTGAGAATTCTCCAGGTCCCAAGGCCTAAGGGGGGAGGATAGCGTATTTATCATGTTAAAGAGTTCTCGGGGGACATTTTCTGCCTCCTTCACTTTAGTGGTATAATATTTCGATTTGGCTGAAAAACGGGCCACTATGTAGGCACGGAGAGCAGATTTTAATACTACCTTCTGCTGAGGGACTGGGTTCAGTTTCCACCGGCGCTCCTGTCGCCGATAGTTTCTCTGCAGCCTCTTTAGTTCACTGGAGAACCATGGTTGACTACGCTTTTTCCGGTCACCGGACCCCAAAACTCTAGGAGAGGCCAGCTGCGCCATAGCCGCTTCCACTCCTTGATTAAAAATATCGAGTAAAGGCCGGGCCGGTTTCTCAGCTGTATCCCAGCCTTCCTCTAGGGCAATGACCAAGTCTTCCCTATTAATCTGCTTCCATGGTCTCACTACCTTATTTGCTGGTCTTGATGTGTGTAGGGGCTGTACAATAATAGTTTTGAAACATAACATATAATGATCAGTCCAACTAAGCCGAGTATTAGATACAACGAGCTGTGTGGATACACGAGCAAAAACTCCGTCAAGTATGTGCCCTGCGCTGTGTGTGACTTCCGAGACTCTAAGTGTTCAGTCCAGGGCCTCCATAAGATCTAAAAACTCCCTAACCACAGAATTGCAGGTCTCATCAAAGTGGAGATTAAAATCTCCCAAAATGATAGCCTTCGTGGACAGGACCATAGGTTCTACCAAATGGACCCATGTTTGTATAAAATTAGTGGAGGGGCCCGGGGGACGATAGAGCAGCAGGCCCTCCAGCATAATTCCATTGTTATTGGAAATTTTAAAGGCCATCATCTCGCAAAAGTTCGCCGTAGGACCAGACACACGTGAGTGTAGCCCTACATATAATGGCCAAACTCCCCCCCACCCCCCCACAACCCAGTCTGTCTAACCTTTGATAGGTATATCCTGGGGGAGTTGCCACAACGAAATCCGGGTCTGAGTCAGGTCTTCCCCAAGTTTCTGTAATAAACAAACAATCTAAATGCCAGGTGTCTATCAGTTCATAGATTTCCAGCCAAAGTTTAGGGAGGGAATGAGCGTTTACCAGTGCATATTGTAATGACCCCCCATTTGCCTCCGAGTTCTGCTGTACTGAAAAGCCCAATTTCAGAGGCCTCCTATCGTGAGTCCTAGCCTCCATAAGTGTTAGTGGAGATTGAAGCATCCAATTACAGTCTTTACAGACCCAAGTGGATCTGAAGTCTGATAGTGCCTTGTGTTCACACGTATTAACCCTGACCTTGCATCTGCCCCCCCCCCCCCCCCTGAAAACTCACCTCCAGAAAAAATAGCAGGGTCCCTGGCCCCCGGGGCTGTTCAGGCGCAGACGGGCTTGCCTTAGGTGCGCCTTCGCCGCGCCAGCGGCGCACCTGCTGCGGGGCCACTGGGCTCCCGTCATTAAATAATACCGGCTTCAACAGCTAGACCGCTAACCATGCGGTGCTGGAAGCTGGTACCCGGAAGGAGGGCTCTGACAGACCCTCACTTCCTGCTACAGACAAGTATTAAACAGGTATTAAAACAACACTTTAAAAATATTTAAAAGAAGTAAGTAGCAATGCTGCTGTTTGAAAGTAAAACCGCAGTTTTATGGTGCCGCAGAGAGCTAAAATAGTAACACATTCGATAAATGAAAGAACTTTCCCCTGCCCGCTAGCGCGCTCACCTGCTGCGCGGCCGCTGGGCTTCCGTCATTAAATAATACCAGCTTAAACAGCTAGACGGCTAACCATGCGGTGCTGGAAGCATGACCACAGATTAAGATTAAGATTAGAGAGGATCCAAGCCAAGAAGGAGGTGTGGGAAATGTCCCAGGAGAATGCCTAATAGAGCATAAAGCTTGAATAACTAGACTCTCACACTCCGGCAAAGGATGAGCAGTGAGGAAAAATGGGTAAAGGGCAATATCATCCGAATACAACCTTTCTGACTGTTGTAGAAGTGCTGGTTTGTTCCCAGGTCGCCAAAATACAGCAGAGGAGGGCATTGTTGAGGGAGTAATTGCTCCAAATCTTAGATGAAAAGCTGAAGGACTACCATAAGGATGTGAGACATTGTCTCAACAGAGGGCAAAGGAAGTTCAAGCAATTCACGAATATGGTAATAGACAAGTAATATGGGATTAAATTCAGCAAGAAGAGGCCCATAGTATGGTCCAAGCCAAGCTCTGAGAGGTATCAATGCCACTAGCATCAACTGAGCCAGCATTGGTGCTGTTTGAGTCAACTGTATAAAGGGCAAGGACAAAAAGGTAGAAAATGGCACAGAGGGAAAGCCCATTGGCAAAAGACACACAACACACCAAAAGGTCCACAAGGGACCATGACCCCTCTGAAGAGATCATCTATCACATTGAAGAACAAAGCAAGGCCTGAGTGGGGAACTCCAGAAAGGTCTGAGGAGCCCCTGGGAGCCACAGGTGCCTCTCCTAATTGGATTAGATCTTCGACTGATTCTGGATCCAAAGACAAATCCTCCATCGCCAGGGATCATCTTTGAGATTCACCTTTGGAGTAGGGGTCTGAAGATACCCCATGTCTTCGTTAGTCTTGTAGTTCATCCTCAACCTCAAAGAGGAAGACTCTGTTGATCTCGACCAAGGGCATGATTTATGGGGTCGGGTCCTCATGGGCTCTGGCCATGAAGAGCTTGGCTTCTTGCTCTTTCAAGGCCGTAGCGTGCAGGCTCTGTCAGGAATTGCTGGTTTTTAGTATTGTGGTCAGAGCCAAGGCACCAGAGGGAATCATCATGATAATCTGTAATGGGCATATCTCCATCACATTTAACACAAGGTTTAAACCCTGAACATTTAGGGAATGACATGGTTAGCACTACACCAAAATTATTTGAAGTAAAATCCCTGAGAGAAATCTCCCTAAAGTGAGCTCTGGGTCTATGCTGAAGGCTCAGAAAAAAGAGAACTGATGTCGCTCAGCTAGAATGGGGTGCTTTATGGCACCAATTACTTTGATTCTGGTGCAGACAAATAGCAAGCTCACCCTACTGATGTGGGAGCTATGAAAAAGTTCCAGATCCAGTCTGCACCGGAGCATAGACGTATTTAACAGAAGGGTTATTACATTAATTGACATTACCATATAATTCCCAAGCGACCCACAGGTCAGCCCTTCATAACTGGCTAGTGACCGAAAGTAGTATGCTGATTGGGCTGTTCCATAAATGTGGGATGTAAAGTGTGGATATTACTTGAAGGTGCAAATATTCTGGGAGCTTATTCTAGGAATGATGCAGTTATCTTAGAAATAGCCATGTAGTCATATGTCTTCTAAACTGTATACGCTTCTCAGTGCTTCGAATCATGGCCGGTATTGAGTTCCAGAGATTGGCGGCTTGTACTGAGAAAGCAGGGGCTCCTATGGATCTCTTAAAGCAAGGTGGCATGAAGATCGGTGATGCAAGTTTGGAGCACAGTGTCCTGTTTTGTTTGTAAAGCTTGAATTTAACAGGTAAGTATAATGGTCCCTTTCATTACAGTGCTCTCTGGACAATGCAGATTGGTTTGAACATTTTTCTTCCAACTATAGATCGGCAGTGGAATGATTGCAAAACTGGAATCATGCGTTCTCCTGGGTGAAAGCAGAGAAGGAGTCCTCCGGTAGGCTTATAAATTAGTTGTATTTTGCGAGTGATGAAACTGGGTACCCGAGGTACAGGCTATTGCCATTGTCATGCTTGGAGAATATGAGTGTGAGGATACCTTGTCATATTTTTGGTATTTATGGAATGGGAATATGTGACACAGTGCTTTAATTATGTATAAGGCTCCGTCTTTCCTTTTTGATATACAGTATTAATGATAGGACTGGATCAATTTTCCCCCTTTGTTTCTTACTTCTTTTGAAGGTTTTGAAAGGGCTTTGAGCTCCTTGGACGATATGGAAATGGGCTTGTATTTTTGCCACTGCTTGTTGGTCATGATCTTGGTTGTTTTTAATTTATTGGTATGTTCATCACATAAAGGCAAACAAAAAGAAAGGAAAAAACAAAGATCACAGACAAATCTCGGCTCAAGTTATACCATTATCTAGCAATATATATGTATCAGTTGCATCATTTTACTATAGTGTCTGTGTAAACCAAATCACTTTTAAGGTGTCTCAGTCATAGTTATCAAATAAGTTGACAAGGTGCCCATATGACTTTTGGTCGTGATGGCTCTGGCAGTTCCCTAAGCATGTATCTCCAAATGTTCTCTAGATTAGACAAGATGTGAAATCCACTGCTGTTTCGTGGGCAGCCTTACCCCTGCATATTCTCACTCTTCTTTTGACCAGAAACAGTGCCATTGCTGCAAGTCTGTGCATTGCAGGTTGCACATCCTTAAAGCCTAGGAGACATGTACACGGTTGATTTTCTATTTTTTCAAGAAGTATGTCAGACAGGGCTTCAGTGATCATTCTTCAGTACTGACACATTTGGTGTCACTCACACTCCAAATGCATAAAATATGCGTCTTTTGCCCCGCATGAAACAAATCAGGCATCCTCTTTTAACCCATGTAAATATAGTTTTGCTGGGGTATGGCAAATTTGATGTAGGTATCTGAAGTGTATAGTATGCAGATTACAGTTAGAAGTCAACAAAACAATTTGGGACCAGCAAAATGTCCATTCCGTCTCGGTCAATGGCGGGTTTAGTACCTCATTTCACCTTTGCAATGCTGTATCTATAGCTATTGGACCATCAGTCTTCATTGAGATGTAGAGCTTAGTTATGAGCTGTTTATGTGTAATAGTAGTTAGCAGTGTGTGGAATGAGCGTAGAGTTGAAAGTTAATTTGGGAATTGAGGGAACGTTGCCTGTAAGGAGCCATTAATATGTGAAGATTAGTTGTGGGGTGTGATGTTGTGCTTAGGATATATTGTCTAACCTAATAAACGTCATTCCCGAGTATATGTCTTTCAGATGCCCGAAAGAGGCTATGCTTGGTGGGAGGGACAAATACAAGAAGAAGGCAAGCCAACAAGTAAGAAACAAACAAATGAGAGGAACAATATAGTCAACCAAAGGAAAACAATGAGTGGGATCTAAACCACTGTAAGTTGCACTGTCTGGTAGGTGAGGCCTAAGAAAGGATTGCTTTCTGTATAGAAGCAAACAGGCGATAAAGAACTGAATGGGACAAACAGTATGATGACTGAGTGTACTTGCCAGACTTAAAATAATCCCTTGTGCATTCAATTGGAAGCACTTCCTTGCAAGGTGTAACGATGTACCAAATAGCCAACAGCATAAAGTGAGACAAAAGCAGTTCTGTGAATGAAGTCAGTCTACTTGTTTTTTTTTTTAACTGGTAGCATTTCATAAAACAAAGAGCAGAGCTGCTAACCCAGGCCGAAAAATGAGGCTTCTTTCTGCTAACTCCCCCTTGGAAAAATACATACTCCACTTCAATGTCAGTTAATGGGGAAATTGACTTCCTCCAATAATTTTGCTCTTTTAAATCTCCGTTCTCTCTGGTCCAAATGTTGGCAAGTATGGGCGTAATGTAGATGAATCATGCTTAGTCCCATAACCCAGAGGCAGCTTGGGATTTCAATGCCCAAACAAGGAGCTTGCTGACTACAAAACAGCCTTTGAAACTAAAGGAAATGTTGCCACTAAAGGACTCTTGAGTGCTGGGTGCCTTGTAACACTTCCCAAAATCTGGGTCAGAGAGGTTGTCTGGTACTCTGTTAAAGACTGTCACATAGCACGGTGCATTGAAATTTCACAGGGTTACATAAACCACCTTCCTAGAGCCAGCGAATGTGACTGTCATGCAAGAGGTGGAAGGTGACTTAAAGGAAGCTGTCTTGCTACCTCAAAACGAGTAAAAGTACTCTAGACCACATCCCAAAGGCAGTGATGCTATCCTCACTTCTTGACTTTTCTTCCTATTGGGTCACATATCTTGCAGGATTGTTGTGCTCTTTCTACGCTTGCAGTTGAGGTTGTTATGAAAAGACCTTGTACTACTGGTAGAACATGGGGCAAAGCCATGCACAGTGCAAAGCCATGCAGCAGATGACTGTCTGCTAGGCAGGTGAGGCAGAAGTTAATCAGTTGAGTTGCTGCGTGAACGAAAGCCATAAGGTTGAAGTAAATTCTTCCCACAATGAAGGAAAATGAGAGGGTGATAAAAACAGATAACAAGTGATTACAACTCCAAATACAACTATGGACAAGGTCCCTCTCTTAGGATTTTGTCAAGCCTGAGTGAGGCACATTCTAATGAATACTGTTTAGTAGAGAGAAAGAAGTGACTAGAGAGCATGAACGTGCATTGTATTCAGGTCTACCACCTGACGCTCACATGTTTAGAGATACAGAGATCCAAGCTTGATTTATTAAGTTTTGAAGCATTTTCCAGTGGCACCACTAAGTGGAAAGATTAAAAATACAAACATACAGTGGAAAAGTACCAGAACATAGGGAAATTACTTCCAAACATTCCAGCATGATTTGTTGTAAGTGGATATATTAAACCTCTTATCAGTTGTAACAGTGGTATTTTTTTTGTAGGAGACACTTAGGCCCTCATTACGAACCTGGCGGTCATGAGACCGCCATGGCAGCGGTGGAGGTCGGACCGCCGCCAACACAGCGGTCCGGCCTCAACATTAGACCGCGGCAAAGCTGCCAATGTCCGACTGCCGGCACCACCAACCAACAGCGCCGGCGGTCTCAATCCACCACTCACGATTACAAGTGTCCTTTCTGCCAGCCTTTGCATGGCGGTCCTGCCGCTATGCAAAGGAGGGTGGAAAGAGGGTGCCGGGGGCCCTATGGGGTCCCCTGCACTGCCCATGCACTTTGCCAGTGGAGTGCAGGGGCCCCCATGGAGAGCTCTGATGTGCTTGTCACTGCGTGATTTACGGGCAGTGAAAAGCGTGACAGGTGCTGTTGCACCTGACGCACCACAACATTGCCACTGACTCAAGTACGAGCCGGTGTCAATGTTGTGGTGTGTTTCCCGCTGGGCCAGCAGGCAGAAATGCTGTTTCTGCCCCCCGAGACCCAGAAGGAAACTCTTAATAGGTACCGCAGAGGGACGGCCGCATATACAGTCATCCTGATGTGGGACTATGCCGGGCGGCGGAAGTCAAAATGAGGGCCGTTGTGTGCATAAACACACATGATCACTGCTGTTTCACTGTTTTGCATCACATACATTACCTCTTGAAGTTGTAGAACATTCCCCTCTAGTGCTGCTAAAGAAGTGTTTTTTTCCACCAACTGCTTCTGGAGTTTGATCATTTCCACATTTTCCCGAATTGTTGACCTTGAAAAAGAAAACTCATCTTGAATTTGTAAATATAATTGCACTTGTTACATTATCATAACTGCTTAACCCTTCCAAACCATTTCTCGTTCATTCTGAACATTTTCAGCCCACTCAGTGGATGTACTGCACAAAACTCAATGTAATGCTTGTAAACTGAGAATAAATAACACACATCACCGCAACAAACAACAGGCTGTCCACTGGATCACAATTTGATCGTTGAGGAGTCCCTCAGACCTGGAGTTAACAGGTGGATCAGGAATATCCCACAGTTTAGTGTAAAGGGAGAAAAAAAAACGGAAAATGTGGCATACCAAAATAACTTGCAAGCTCTATGAGGCCAGTATTATACTGTTCTAAGCCCAAGGGGGTTATCTGGGACCATAACAGAGAGGCCCATATTGACAAAACATCCATAGCTACTACTGATAGAGTTATGTGCATGTAATGTAGCATGGTGATTACCACAACACTACCTGGATTAAATAAATAAGAAACAAAATAATTTATGCATGTCAGTTTTAAAATAACACAACAAAAATCAATTTAGCTGTAACCACTGTATAAACTATATTGCGATTAGGTTTAGGCATAGAACGAAAAGTTATTTAGCTGTAAACCAAGGTCGCCTCCAGGGCATCCTCAAAGTCATGGAACACCTTTGAAACTTGACATTTATGTATGTACACAAGTTTTCAGCAGAACATTTCAAAATGGCAAAATATTTTTCAATAAGCCAATTGCATTTAGAAGCAGCTCCCATGAGCAACAGTGACCAGTAACCACTTTCACAACCCTTTTGTTTTAAGAAGAAAAACAGGGTAATGCAGGCAGAACAGGCTGCACAAAACAGAGACTAAATAAAGTGACACTACACATTTAAGTCATCCCCACTCTTCAGTAGCCCATCATGCTCTCTCAGTGACCGGTAGGTGAGTTAATGTTTAAGGAGAAGACAGAGTATTGTGTGGACATCATGAATAAATACTTCTGCCAGTCCTCCATTTAGGTGGGAGAGTTGTTTATAATTTTAATGAGTATTTCCCTGAAGGAGAATTAGGAATACATGTAAGTGACATTTACTTCCTCTTCAGGGGATCATCATTAATAGCCATAATCAAGGAATAGGACAGCAAGCGTATCCCACATAAAAGCAGAGAAATGACCAAACACATATGTGAACTATCCAAAGAGTTTTTACAATGAAGACTGACCTTTCTTGACGTCAGCCCCATCCAAGACAAAGTCTTGCAAATTTGTGGACAGATCTCCAAATAGCAGGTTTGCACATTTCTGAAAGGGAGGTGTATCTGCAAAAAGCTGTGTAGTATCTTTGCCCCTTCGCTGAAAGGAATTTAGGTCTACCATGGAAGGATTGGTTTGCCATATGGTTCCAACAGGCCTATATTTCATAAACTAATGTTCAGACTGTCTAACAACTTTTAATTTCTCTAGATAGAACTTTAACACTCTTTTCACCACAAGAATGTGAAGAGATCCCGCCAAAGGAGCAGATGGGCTTGGAATGAAAGTTGGCAATTAAATAATTTGATTAACATGAAAATCTGATGCTACTTTAAGGAAGAAACCCAAATTAATTCTCAGCACCACCTTGTGGAACACAGTTTAGGATTCCTAGCTGCACAGGACCTGAATCTCACGGACTGTGAACATAAGTTATAGTTGCTAGCAAGTCAGCTTTCCATGTTAGATGTTGCTATTCTGCCTTACCAACCATCGTTCAATGTAGGCACCTATCAATTTAGAGAGCTCTATGTTAAGTTTGCAATGGGGTTAAGAAGTTCTAATGAGCGGAAATATCATCTGAATACCCCAAATAAATTCTTCACACAGGCATGGAAAAGAATGAAGTTTGTAAAGGAGACTTTCTATAGGAATTAATAGGCAAAACATGTAGCCAAACTGAAAAAAATTGCAACTCAGACCTTTCTAAGAGGCGAAGGTAAGGCAGTACTGCCTCTTCTTGAAATCTGGAAGGACTGTAGCTGTTCTGAATACACCAGATGAAAAATGGCTTTCATTTTAAAGTGTACGATTTTCCAGCTGAATGGAACTTAGCCTCTTTCAAAGTGTCCCTAAGACTTGTGTCAGATTTAAATGCCATATTTGTATGAGCTCAGGAGCCAGGCTGCTAAACGCAATGATGAAGGTTTGCAGAAACTGGACCCTACACTTGTGCAGTAGATGGGATGTTTAGTGTGGGTGCTTCAACAGATGTAAAAGGTGAGGGAACCACCACTCTGAAGTTATGATCTTGATCTTACAATAGAGTAGCATGATTAATACTGGTGGAATTAAAGGGATTAGAAGAAAGATGTACAGAAACATCTGTGACTAGTCAAAAGTGCATAACCTTTGTTCATGGTTGATAGTACCTGGAGGTGAAGTTTGGCCATTTTATGGTTCCTGCATCAGTGAAAATGTCTGTTCAGTATCACACCAAGATCTCAGGTGGACTGGTACGGTGGCTCATATAATTGACTTAGAGGCCCATGTAGCAAAGAATGGAGAATGTCATTTGTTAGTGGTGCAGAGGTTTGTGTGATGTTGAGGCTTTTGTTAGTCAATCGTACAGACATGGATAGATGATATTTTTTGGGTTTCTCAGGGAAAATAAATCTCTGTCATATACTCGGAGAAAGTCGTTTGGGCTGACTTTAGTCTGAATGGCAGTACCGAACGTGGTTGTTGTCCACCAGAAACCTCAGGAATTTCCAACATTTTTCTATAATTAGGATATGGAAGTAGGCATTACAAAGGTCTGTGGTGCACATATAGTCCCACTGATGTAATTGAGGAAACATTTTATGCAAAGCCAGCATTCTGAAATTTGTTCCTTAATCCATTTGTTGTCTTTGAGATCAAGATTGGCTATGAATTCTTCCTTTGGTACACTTTTTTTGAACCAGACAGAATAAATCCCCTTTCTAGTTGGATGAATGATAACAGACCACCTGCACGGCTTGTTTTCTCAAAAGGTATTCATATTCACTTCCTGTTGGAGCTACTCTCAATGGCATTGAAATAAATGATGTTCTCAGTGAGATAATCAAAGGAGGTGACTTGAACCTACGCAGAGAACAGCTTTTTTGCCCAATATTCAGCTTTCGTCTGGTCTCGTGCTATTTTTGCCACTATTCTCCCCTCATGAACTATGGTTTAATGTTCAATCCAGAATACTGATCATGAGAACTTATGAAAGGTCATCTTGTATAACTGGAACTCTGTGGATAGAGTACCCTCCACTGCATTGACTGCATCATCTGACATCTACTTGGAATTTAGCAATGTCTTCCAATTTTCCTTTGATTGTCTTACTGTTTTTCTAGCAATCATTAACTATCATAGTTTTTTCAACTTACTGATCTTTTGATTTTGTAATCATTCTCCAGTGATGTAATATATGATAATTGGTTCTGCACAATAACAATAGGGATAAACAAATGGCCCACCAATCTTTCCATTATTTATTGGCAGGGGATAGAATGTATTGGTCAAAGGAGTTTATATTGGTGGAATTTACTAACTGGCACGGAATTAGACAAATGAACCTCCATCCCGCCCCTTGTCCATTAGAGCTCAATTGTTAACTGCATAATTCAGGATATGAAGCAGACTCAACCTGAAAGCATAACACTTTGGTGGGTTTTACACACTTCGTACCCAAGTAATTATGGCACATGTAGATTAATTCACTGCCTTGTTGGTATACTTCAAATCAATACTTAGGAGTTCCAAGAAACTAAGGGCCAGATGTAGCAAAGGGTTTGCGCCTCGCAAACGGCGAAAATCGCCGTTTGCGAGGCACAAAAGCCTCTTTGCTATTCAGAAATGCATATTGCGAGTCTGGACCGACTCGCAATATGCATTTCAGAATCGCAAATAGGAAGGGGTGTTCCCTTCCTATTTGCGATTCGGAGTGGAATGCAATTCCATTTGCGACCGCATATGCGGTCGCAAATGGAGTCGCAGTTACCATCCACTTGAAGTGGATGGTAACCCACTCGCAAATTGCAAGGGGTCCCCATGGGATCCCTTCCACTTTGTGAATGGACCCACAAATATTTTTTCAGGGCAGGGAAGACCACTCCCTGCCCTGAAAAAATACCGAAACTAAAGGTTTCGTTTTTTTTTTTTTTTAAGTGCAGCTCGTTTTCCTTTAAGGAAAACGGGCTACACTTAAAAAAAAAATAACTGCTTTATTTAAAGCAGTCACGAACATGGAGGTCTGCTGACGACAGCAGGCCTCCATGTTTGCGAGTGCCTAGACTCGCTATGGGGCCGCAATTAGCGACCCACCTCATGAATATTAATGAGGTGGGTCATTGCGACCCCATAGCGAGTCGCAGTCGGTGTCTGAGACTCCGTACTGCATACCAATTTGCGAGTTGCAAATTGCGAGTCGCAGGGACTCGCAATTTGCAAGTCGCAAATTGGCGTTTTGCTACATCTGGCCCCAAGAGTATTATTTCTAGTGCTAGCAAAACACAAGATTGTGTGTTCATAGATGAAAGCTCCCCCCCGAACGCTGAATCATGGCTCCTGGAAGCTGCGTTGCGCAAAGAATTAGTTGAAACCTTCCTGACTTGCTTACCTCCTACATCTAGGCCCAAGGACATATGGAATTCACTGATCACATACTATGAATCTAAGGTGCCTGACTTCTTGCTGGAAGCAATTAGTGCACTGATTTTTAGTTGTATTACTGAACAAAATTGATTGTTTTTGTTCAGACTCCTGATTGTAAAGATAAGAGGTTTGTCAAATTGTCATATACTATATCTGGATTTCCGGTTTTCAGTTAAAACCGATTATAACCAATAAAACACCAACAACAGGAATATTAGCTATTCAGTAGAAAAAGGAAAACATCAAATTTTGCCTCACTTTCATTGCTTTGGGACCCTCTGGTGTTAAACAGTATAAGTGTAGCCTATACCCTTAAGCACTTTTCTGTGATGGATCCTACTATAACCCACTTGGGCCAAGGTAAGACACCTGAAATGACCTTGTGACCATCCACATGTCCTAGGACCCTGACTGCTTCCTTCAATTCATTTTTTGACAGCATGGCTCACCTCACATGGCTTCAGTTCACTGTTTACTGCATGTTGCTCTGTAGCGGGCAGCAGGTATACAGATTAACTCTGAGCAGTGTCTAAGCGCAGCACAAGAGGCTACTCCATGATGTCATCCTCGTTCAATGAGAGCATGTTGGAAAATGGGTTACTGGTAAGGGCAGGTAGGTACTTACACTTAGCAATAGGCCACTAACCTCCACTTAGGTCCAGTTAGGTCTCAGCAAATTAAACCCAGCTCAACCCTTGGTAGGTTTGCAACGAGCGACAAGGCTTAATTTAGGAGACAGAGTGTAAAGCATTCAAATATCACAAAACAGTAATTAAATAAAACACAGGAAACAGTGTAAAAATCCAAAACCAATTTATAAGAATAGATTATATTTTTATCTTTAAAATGACACAAAATAAAATCGGATAAGGGGAACCGGAGATATGAATTTTTAAAGAATTATTGTTTTCTAGCGCCTAGAAACAAAAAGCGCCAATCTGGTCATCTGGTCGCAACTCGACCGGGGCAAAGTCAAAGTTTAAGGCTGACCGCGATAGAGCCCGGCTCGGCTACAGCCCGCGGGAGGCCTCGGTCAAAAGTTTACCTTCTTAAGATTTTCTTCAGCGGGACGAACCTGCCAGTCCAATCCGACCTCCTGGAACTCTTCTCCGGATACGCGTCGCGGGAGCCCTCGGTGGACATTTTTACCTTCGGACTTGGTTGTCTTTTCGAGGTGAAAATCCTTCGACCGGGGCAAACCTGGATCTTGATCCGACGTCCTTGGAGCCCTCCTTGGATACGCTGGCTGGGAGGTTCCGGTCAACTTCCTACGTTCGGACTTAGTCTCTCTTTTGGAGATTTTCTTCACCGGGACGAACCTGCAAGTCAGGCCGGGTCACAGTTGAGGCAAGCCTCTATGGAGCTTTTTTTCAAAAGTTCTCCAAAATTCTCCAAACTTCTGGATCTTCTCCCAGATGTTCCTTTAAGGTTCTTTTGGGGCCCACAGCTCACCCCAAGGTTCCAGAAGCTCTGAGATGGTCCTTGGGGGTGTGGACTACAACTCCCAGAATGCACCTGGCACAAACTCCTTTTTGGCCACTGGACAGTGGTCAGCTGGTTGGTTTCTTCAGGAGTTGGTGCAGGGGACTCTGGTTAGCAATTTTCACCTATAGCAAACAGGGGGTCCCTCCTTGAACCAGTTGAAGCCAGGCAAAGTCCTTCTTGTGGTGAAGCCCAAGTGTGCAGCTGGTGCAGTCCTTCAATGTGCAGGGTCCAGGTGCAGACCAGGGGTCCAGCAGGACAGTCCTTCTTCTTCTGTAGTTCTTCCTGGTAGGAATCTGGTAGGGAACTGAGGTGTGGGTGCAGGTCTGCCAGTTTTATCCTCGCTCCTGGGTGAAAAACAGGGGGGTCCTGGTTCTCCAATCAGGTGCAGGGTCCTTCCCCCTGTGATGACCACTTCCTGGGAAGTGTAGCAAAAATCAATCCCAGGAGGCAACATTCCTCAAAAATCCATCATGGCTGAAAATGATTTTTGGAGGTTACATCTGGCTGAGCCCACCCACTGGTGTGGCTAAAAATCATAAACACACCCTTCTCCTGCCCTCTCCTAATCTAATCAAGGGGGCACCTAGTTGTCTGGGGTTGCAGGATGTGGGGGTGTTGCTGGGTTTCTCCAAATGTCCTTCTCTGCCTTTGAAGAACAGTTTGGCAGCCTTCCCCCTTCCTGCCTCAACATCTGTTGAGGGGAGATCCCCTCCCACAGGCACATCTCTTTGTGTGAAGCCAGGCCACTTCACACCTCATCAAGGCAGCCTGGCCAGGCTGCCAGAGGCTGGCCAATCAGAGCACAGCAGCAAAAACAATGCAGGGCTGAAGCTGGCAACTTTTCAGGTAAAGTTTAAAAAACTCTTTACCTGAACAAGTTATATTAAATCCAACAACTGGAAGTTGTGGGATTTATTATAACAATTAATGTGATACCAAACTCTTGGTATCCATTACTTAAGGGGACTTTTAAAATTAAAATAAGGACTCCCCATTCTAGCCTATAGTGGCCATTCACTACAATGAGGGAAAAACAAATTTGGCTGTTTTTCACTCACCAGGGTTTATAAAACTATTTTTATAAGGTCCTTGCTTATAGTTACATGGCACCCAGCCTTAGGGGCACATAGGGCACACCTTAGGGGTGACTTATATGTAAAAATAAGGTAGTTTAACACTTTGGAACTACTTTTAATTCCAAAGTCGACTTTCCATATAACTTTAATTTAAAAGCAGCCAGCAAGGCAGGCCTGCCTTTAAAATGACACTGGGCACCTCAGCATTGCACCTATGGGTGCACTACCTAGGCAGGGGGCTCTAAACCTACATTCCCTACCATATACTAGGAGCTTATAGGTAGGTTGATTTAGCCAATTATAATTAGCCTACTTTGCATACTGATTTTACAAAGAGCACAGGCCCTGGGACTGGTTAGCAGTACAAAGGGTACCATCAGAGTCAGGAAAACACCAGCAAAAAGTGGAAAATGGGGCAAAAAGTCCTCTGCAATCAGCCCTGTTCTTTCACAGAGCAGGACAGAGATTTGCTTTCAGAAAGCTCAGAAATTATGACTGTGGCAAAAATCACACATGCAGTCTTGCTATCTACTTTGGCTTAATTTACAGACATTGTACTTGGACTACTGCTGTTGATTGTTCTTTTCAACTTTCCATATGGTGCAATTCTGTTGCCTTCAGCTGCCATTTATAACAAATCAGGAAGCACGTCTTGTACTTGTAGCCTTGCAGAAGTAGTGGTCCTTGTTCTCATGAAGTGAAACTTAGGGCTCCTATTTGCTCATTGCCCACTTGGGCGTGATTTCACATTGTAATAGTTGAGAATTGGAGGAGGCACCAATTCTCTTTAAAGATCCACCTGGATGTTACTTTTCCAATTCTCACCTTTGGAATTATGATACTTGTATTCTACTAATTCGATTGGGCTTCTATCACAGCATTTTATGTAACTGGAGATGCATACTACTCTTGATTGTTGGGTGTTTAACAGTCATGGAATTAGCTTATTTGGTATCCATATCTTGTTCACTCTATTCTCCTGGAACTGTAAATAACTTATGCAAACACCCACAGCACTGCAGTCTTTCCACATATCCATAGATGATCCTTGTATCGCACAAAGGTTGCTGCTATTTATACACACAAACATTATTGTATATGGAAAATGTCACTTACCCAGTGTACATCTGTTCGTGGCATTAGTCGCTGCAGATTCACATGCTGTGCACATCCCGCCATCTGGTGTTGGGCTCGGAGTGTTACAAGTTGTTTTTCTTCGAAGAAGTCTTTTCGAGTCACGAGACCGAGGGACTCCTCCCATTTCGACTCCATTGCACATGGGCGTCGACTCCATCTTAGATTGTTTTCCCCGCAGAGGGTGAGGTAGGAGTTGTGTATGCTAGTAATAGTGCCCATGCAAAGGAGTGAATGTGTCGGTACATAATGAAGTTTAAAGTAATATATTTACAAATGTACAAATGTTTAAGATCTACTTCTGAACGGCTACAGGCTCCCGGGGAGGCGGGTGGGCGCATGTGAATCTGCAGCGACTAATGCCACGAACAGATGTACACTGGGTAAGTGACATTTTCCGTTCGATGGCATGTGTAGCTGCAGATACACATGCTGTGCATAGACTAATAAGCAGTTATCTCCCCAAAAGCGGTGGTTCAGCCTCTAGGAGTTGAAGTAGTTTGAAATAATGTTCTTAGTACAGCTTGACCTACTGTTGCTTGTTGTGCAGTTAACACATCTACACAGTAGTGCTTGGTAAATGTATGAGGCGTAGACCATGTTGCTGCCTTACATATTTCGTTCATTGGAATATTTCCTAGAAAGGCCATGGTAGCACCTTTCTTTCTGGTTGAGTGTGCCTTTGGTGTAATAGGCAGTTCTCTTTTAGCTTTAAGATAGCATGTTTGAATGCACTTAACTATCCATCTAGCAATGCCTTGTTTTGAAATTGGATTTCCTGTATGAGGTTTTTGAAAGGCGATAAATAGTTGTTTTGTCTTTCGAATTAGTTTTGTTCTGTCAATGTAGTACATTAGTGCTCTTTTGATGTCTAATGTATGTAGTGCTCTTTCAGCTACAGAATCTGGCTGTGGGAAGAACACTGGTAATTCTACCGTTTGATTCAAGTGGAACGGTGAGATTACTTTTGGTAAAAATTTAGGATTGGTCCGTAGAACAACTTTATTTTGTGTATTTGAATAAATGGTTCTTGAATGGTAAATGCTTGAATTTCACTCACTCTTCTTAGAGATGTGATGGCAATTAAAAATGCAACTTTCCACGTTAAGTATTGCATTTCACAAGAGTGCATGGGCTCAAAAGGTGGACCCATGAGTCGTGTTAAGACAATGTTGAGGTTCCATGAAGGAACCGGTGGTGTTCTTGGTGGTATAATTCTCTTTAGGCCTTCCATAAACGCTTTTATGACTGGTATCCTAAATAATGAAGTTGAGTGCGTAATTTGCAGGTAAGCTGAAATTGCCGTAAGGTGTATTTTAATGGAAGAGAAAGCTAGTTTAGATTTCTGCAAATGTAGTAAGTATCCTACTACCTCTTTTGCAGATGCGTGTAAAGGTTGAATTTGATTATTATGGCAGTAATAAACAAATCTTTTCCACTTATTTGCATAACAGTGTCTAGTGGTAGGTTTTCTAGCCTGTTTTATGACCTCCATACATTCCTGTGTGAGGTCTAAGTGCCCGAATTCTAGGATTTCAGGAGCCAAATTGCTAGATTCAGCGATGCTGGATTTGGATGTCTGATCTGTTGTTTGTGTTGTGTTAACAGATCTGGTCTGTTGGGCAGTTTGATATGAGGTACTACTGAAAGGTCTAGTAGTGTTGTGTACCAAGGTTGCCTTGCCCATGTTGGTGCTATTAGTATGAATTTGAGTTTGTTTTGACTCAACTTGTTTACTAGATATGGAAGAAGTGGGAGAGGGGGAAAAGCGTACGCAAATATCCCTGACCAGTTCATCCATAGTGCATTGCCCTGAGACTGATGTTGTGGGTACCTGGATGCGAAGTTTTGGCATTTTGAGTTTTCTTTTGTTGCAAATAGATCTATTTGTGGCGTTCCCCACATTTTGAAGTAAGTGTTCAGTATTTGGGGGTGAATTTCCCATTCGTGGATCTGTTGGTGATCCAGAGAGAGATTGTCTGCTAACTGATTCTTAATCCCTGGAATAAATTGTGCTATTAGGCGAATGTGGTTGTGAATCGCCCAATGCCATATTTTTTGTGTTAGGAGACACAACTGTGTTGAGTGTGTTCCTCCCTGTTTGTTTAGGTAATACATTGTTGTCATGTCGTCTGTTTTGACAAGAGTGTATTTGTGGGTTATTATGGGTTGAAATGCTTTCAGAGCTAGAAATACCGCTAACAGTTCTAAGTGGTTTATATGAAACTGTTTTTGCTGAATGTCCCATTGTCCTTGGATGCTGTGCTGATTGAGGTGTGCTCCCCACCCTGTCATGGATGCATCTGTTGTTATTACGTATTGTGGCACTGGGTCTTGAAAAGGCCGCCCTTGGTTTAAATTTATACTGTTCCACCATTGCAGCGAGATGTATGTTTGGCGGTCTATCAACACCAGATCTAGAAGTTGACCCTGTGCCTGTGACCACTGTTATGCTAGGCACTGTTGTAAGGGCCGCATGTGCAACCTTGCGTTTGGGACAATGGCTATGCATGAGGACATCATGCCTAGGAGTTTCATTACTAATTTGACCTGTATCTTTTGGTTTGGATACATGGCTTGTATGACATTTTGGAATGTTTGGACTCTTTGTGGACTTGGACTGGCAATTCCTTTTACTGTGTTGATTGTTGCTCCTAGGTATTGCTGTGTTTGACACGGCAGAAGGTGTGACTTTGAGTAATTGATTGAGAAACCTAGTTTGTGTAGGGTTTCTATGACGTAATTTGTGTGTTGTGAACACTGTTTTTGCGTGTTGGTTTTGATTAACCAATCGTCTAGGTACGGGAACACATGTATTTGCTGCCTTCTGATATGTGCAGCTACTACTGCTAGACATTTTGTAAAAAACTCTTGGCGCAGTTGTTATTCCGAATGGCAACACTTTGAATTGGTAATGTATCCCTTGGAATACAAACCTTAGGTACTTCCTGTGTGAAGGATGTATTGGTATATGGAAATATGCATCCTTTAGATCCAGTGTTGTCATGTAGTCTTGTTGTTTGAGCAGTGGGATTACTTCTTGTAATGTAACCATGTGAAAATGGTCTGATTTGATGTATGTATTTAATATTCTGAGATCTAGTATAGGTCTTAGAGTTTTGTCTTTTTTGGGTATCAGAAAGTACAGTGAGTAAACTCCTGTGTTTAGTTCTTGTTTTGGTACTAATTCTATTGCTTCTTTTTGGAGCAATGCTTGAACTTCTAATCCTAGAAGATTTATATGTTGTTTCGACATACTGTGTGTTTTCGGTGGGACTGTTGGAGGGAATTCGCGAAATTCTATGCAATAACCATGCTGGATAATTGCTAGTACCCAAGTATCTGTTGTTATCTCCTCCCAATGTTTGTAAAATTGGCTTAATCTTCCCCCCACAGGTGTTATGTGATGGGGATGTGTGACTTGTGAGTCACTGCTTATTTTGAGGACTTTTGGGGCTTTGGAATTTTCCTCTACTTCTTTGGAATTGTCCCCCTCTATATTGCCCTCGAAAACGTCCCCGCTGATATTGGCTTTGGTAAGTGGGCCTTGTTTGTGATGTTGTGGTTTCTGTAGGTTGTCCTCGAAACCCTCCCCTAAAAGGTGTTTTGCGAAAGGTGCCTCTGCTCTGCGGGGAGTAGAGTGCGCCCATGGCTTTTGCCGTATCAGTGTCTTTCTTGAGTTTCTCAATAGCAGTGTTGACTTCCGGCCCAAACAACTGCTGTTCATTAAATGGCATATTTTAGCACGGCTTGTTGAATTTCCGGCTTGAAACCTGACGTGCGGAGCCATGCGTGCCTTCTTATTGTTATTGCAGTATTTACTGTCCTTGCAGCCGTATCTGCTGCATCCATTGAAGACCGTATCTGATTATTAGAGATACTTTGTCCTTCTTCCACCACTTGTTGTGCTCTTTTTTGGAACTCCTTGGGTAAGTGTTCTATCAAATGTTGCATCTCATCCCAGTGAGCTCTGTCATATCTTGCCAAAAGCGCTTGTGAATTGGCAATGCGCCATTGGTTTGCTGCTTGTGCTGCAACCCTTTTGCCCGCAGCATCAAATTTGCGACTCTCTTTGTCTGGAGGTGGTGCGTCTCCCGAGGTATGAGAGTTTGCTCTCTTACGAGCTGCCCCGACAACTACTGAGTCTGGAGTTAACTGCGTTGTAATATAAACAGGATCTGTTGGCGGTGGCTTGTACTTTTTCTCCACCCTTGGAGTTATGGCTCGGCCTTTAACAGGATCCTGAAAGATTTGTTTTGAATGTTTTAGCATTCCTGGGAGCATAGGTAGTCTTTGGTACTGGCTATGAGTGGAGGTTAGCGTGTTAAACAAGAAGTCATCCTCAATTGGTTCTGAATGCAAGGTGACGTTATGGAAAGCAGCTGCCCTTGCGATCACCTGTGTGTAAGATGTACTGTCCTCAGGAGGGGACGGCCTGGTAGGGTACGAGTCTGGGCTGTTGTCCGATACTGGAGCATCGTAAAGGTCCCATGCATCGGGATCATCTTGACTCATGGCAATATGAGTCGGTGAGTGCATCAGTGGAGGAGTTGCTACTGGTGATGTGTGCACTGATGGTGATGGAGAAGGTGGTGGAGTTTTCTTTGCCACCTTTGCCTGTGGCTCCTTGTCCTTTTCGTGAAAGGCAAGTTTTCTTTTTGTTTTAATTGGAGGAAGAGTGGTTATCTTCCCTGTGTCTTGATGAATGTGGAGCCTCCTTTGAGTATAGTCTGGCTCTACAGCTTGAAGTTCCTCTCCAAATCTATGTTTTTTCATTTGTGAGGCTAATCCTTGTTCCTCAGTATAGGAACCTGTTCTCGGCTCCGAGGCTGGATGTTTCGGAACCAAATCTTTTTCGGAGGTCTTTTTAGGCTCCGAAGAAACCTTTGTAGTTTTCGGCGTGGTGGTGTCTCGGTGCCAAATTTGTTCGGTGCCGCTGTCACAGTGCCGAAATTTCTCAGAGCCGATGTCTCGGGTCCGAGATTGCTGTGTGGCGGTATCTCGACCGGAGTCGGATGACTTAGACACCAGCGTGCCCTTTTTCGGTGCCTTGGCTCGGTCACCGCTTTTTTGGGTTAAGCCATGGCCTGTTGGCGGTGGCGTCCCCTGGGCTCTTGTTGACTTCTCGTGAGTCTTATGTTTCGACGTCTTACTCACGGTTTTCGGCGTTTCTTCGGCCTCGTGCTCTTCCGAGTCCGATTCGTGGATAGAGAAAGCTTCCTCTTCTTCCTCGAAACGCTCTTGTTCTGTCGGCGTCGACGCCATCTGCAGTCTTCTGGCTCTTCGGTCTCTTAACGTCTTTCTGGACCGAAACGCTCGACAGGCCTCACAAGTATCTTCCTTGTGCTCTGGGGACAAGCACAAGTTACAGACCAGATGCTGATCCGTATACGGATACTTGTTATGGCATTTTGGACAGAAGCGGAATGGGGTCCGTTCCAACAGCCTTGAATTCACACGTGGCTGGGCCGACCAGGCCCTGACGGGGGATCGAAAAAACCCCGAAGGGCCACCGGAACTCTTCTAAATTCGGTGTCGATCTGTTGTAACTAACCCGATACCGAACGCAAACAATACCGACGTTTTTTCCGAGATTCTAACTAAACACCGAACCGAAACATGGAGCGAAAAGGAACACGTCCGAACCCGATGGCGGAAAAAAACCAATCTAAGATGGAGTCGACGCCCATGCGCAATGGAGTCGAAATGGGAGGAGTCCCTCGGTCTTGTGACTTGAAAAGACTTCTTCGAAGAAAAACAACTTGTAACACTCCGAGCCCAACACCAGATGGCGGGATGTGCACAGCATGTGTATCTGCAGCTACACATGCCATCGAACATATATATATATATCTCCACTGAAAAGACCAACGGTTAAAGAGACGTTATAGTGAGGTTCACGTTTTAACCAAACAAAACCACAGGAATTCAGCAATTATAGTTATACTTATAGTTATACTTATGTTAAGAAACTATAACTTGTGGTCTAAAGTTACTTAACGGCACGAGTTATAGTTTCTTCAGATAAGTATAACTCTAAGTATAACTATAACTGCTGAATTTCTATGGCTTTGTGTGGGTAGAACGTGAACATAAATATTATGTCCCTGTAACCTTTGTTTTTTTCAGTGAACTTCGATTTTGTTTTACATATAGTAATACAGAATTAGCTCACATTAATACAACCAATGTTGCGCATTCGGGGCAGGGGTTGGCCGCAGAGCCTGACCTGTGGCCAGGCCCTGCAGCCAAACCACTGCATGCACCCGACCCGATGTTATGTGAGTTTGGTGTGTGAGTGTGTGTAATTTTTTTTTATTTTAATTGTACTTCAGGTCCACGGAGCTGCCCCCAAAAAATATTTGCACAATTGTTGCCCATGAGGGATCACTCAGAGACCCCTCCACCTGTCCGAAGGGGCCAGGATACCTTTATCCCGACCCGTATGTGATTTTTCACTTTCTTTTTATCTCCCCCCTACCCCAGGCTGACCGAGAAACAAAATGTCAGCCACAACTTTTCCCTCAGGTTGCCGCCAGCCAATCAGGGCCTTGCTTTTCACTAGAATCTATGGATCACCCGCGGGTGAATCCGCATCCCTAGATATCTATATTTTTTCCCCTTAAAAACTACATAGCTACTGAACAGATTTACACAAATCACAAAAAGCACTATCTGCGGATCACGATCTAGCTTTCTGCCAAATTTGGTGTGAATCTGTTCAGTGATTCGGGCTGTATTCGTGTACGGGGAGGGGGGCCGTGTTGCTGCACTCGAGGTCCGATTTCTGCCCCAGGGACCCCATCCTCCCGGGCCCTGGTTGATATTCAAAATGGGGGGGGGCGTCCCTAGGGGGCACATCCCCGGGGGTCTGGACGTGCAATTCAAAGGGACGGGACCAAGCCATTAACGGCCCTGGGGACCTCATCCCACAGGGCTGGGCTCCTGCTATGTCCTGGGATGGCTACCCCCAGGACATAGTGGTTGAAACATGTGTTTGCTCTCGGTTGACTGGAGAAACTTTAAAGCTCCCGCAAAGTGAAAGCAAACACTAAGTCCACTCCCAGTGGGTGGGAGCATCGAAAATGCTCCTGTCTGCTGGAGCGGACTTTTTATGTGTTTCCCTGCCCGCACTGAAGCAGGCAGGGAAACAGAAGAAAAAATTGCTCACTCACGCAGGGTGCAGCATTTTTTGCTGCTCTCTGCATGCTGGAGCAATGGAGGCTGGAAGCGGGGACCTGGCTAGGACCACAGGGGTAGTGGGCTCCCCCCGTGGCCTCCAACAAACAGACACTAGGTGCTGTGGGTGAGGCCATGGCACCCACTACTGACTGGCTGGGCCCTGGGGATAGGGTACCGGGGCCAAAATCTCTCCCTCCATTCTTAATTGGCCGGGGCATGTCCCATTCCTATTTAAAAAGGCACAGGGCCCCAGGGGAAAGGGTCCCCACGGCCAAATTGGTGTGGAGAGTGGGGCCACATGTCCCCCTCAATTTTGACTGATGAGCCCCAGTAGATAGGGTCCCCGGGGTCAAAAATCAGCCCCGGGAGAGGGGCTGCATGCCCCCTTTCATTTAGAATATAGAATATATATGTGTGTGTGTGTGCATGCACATTAACTGAATCACTATTATATGTCATTGTGGCATGTATTATACAATTGTGATTGAAAGACAGATTCATTTGTCTATATGGCATAAGGAGACCTTTTGGATGGTGATAGGTTTATGCTATGTTCATTTATGGTTTCCTTTTTGTCACTATGGGTTATGGGCCCCTCACTATCTTGACAAAGGCGTCTGTGAAGCCAAAAGAAAAGGTTATTTACCTTTGGTAATGCATTATGTGGTAGATACAGAATCTACCCACAGATCCCTTACCTTTGAACTCTTCCCAGGTGCCAGACTGGATCTGCAAACATTTTCCTCAGCACATCTGCGATTCAGAAGAGGGTGTCATGCGACTCAGTAGCGACATCATCCACTGGATGTACAGACTCCATATAATCCACTCCCTGATGTGCTGATGTCAGTTTCTTGTGTGACTATTTTCCATGCCAAAAATGCAGAGCCACTTATAGAAACTTCCTATAGAAACAGTGTGCTAAAAAAGAGACATCTTTGTGTCAAATAATAGCAAACTCCTAATGAAGGTATGTTAATGTCAACAAAGGGATCTTTGAGACAAAAGAGAACCCTTTTCAGAAAGCGGGGATGTATGGGTGGGTCCGTAAGGAATCTGCGTCTAGATTCTGTCTCTACCAGACAGTGTGTTACTGAAGTTCATCTGAGAAAGACATCTAGCCACAGATTCCTTACCTTTGAATTAGATACCAAAGTAATACCATCCCCGGAAGTGGGTCTGCAAACTGATTCTATTAAAAGTCCTTGACTATCACAAGCTAGATTCCAACAATAAAAAAAGAGACTGGACGCTCCAAAGAAGCTATGTGAGTAATAACATACTCCCTACAATACGAACTGTTAAATGGACCACAGGCCAGCAAAGTCATAAAAGCATGGGAATAGCAGTACCAATGGCATTGGGACAAAAATGTGTCAAAATACACCAAAAATATGAAAAACATGCTTTCATGGTGGAATCTGCACTCCTGTTCAGCCAGTACTTGGGGACCCAGAGTCAAAATGCAACGCACCCATGCGTAGATTCTTGCAGTAGGAATCCATATTCTAGTCACACCAGCCCTGTAAAAACACAGATAAAAGGCTGTCTCTTATGTAACAGCATACAACAATGCTTTAATAGAAATATGTTGAAGGCAAAAACTGCAATTATTGGTATAGAACCATCTCTTGTCATGAGAACAGAGTGCCAGAGATAACTTCAATATCTCTGGGATCATCTATAATGTACAGCACACACAGGAGGAAAATAAAAATAATTGCTTATGCAACAACCAAAGAAAAAATCTAAATATATATCTATTGCCCATAGTCAGAGGCCATCACTATGATGATATACATATATATCAGCAAGATAGTACTAATATGAAAGGATGGAAAGTGTGAAGGATATCACACACTCCAGTAAAGTACAGATCGAGTAACCTACCATCAGATCAATGATATCAAAGGCTTGAAATAAGACAGTAGGTGTGAAAAAAAAAACATTTTTGGCATAGAAAAACAAGCCCACCTCTTGGACCCACAAGAAGGACAAGGTGAAATAGAGGCCAACACACGGAAGCCCTAAAACAGATCTTCAGCACTGAACCCCAACGTAATGTGATATCAGACAGAAGATCTGGGCTAATTAAGGGATGAAAAGTAAAATACATTGTCCTCGAAGGTTGAACCCCTACAAAATGGAATTCTGAAACCTGAAAACAATGTATCAAAACTTTAATCTATGGAAGGAGTTGTGCCTTATAGAAGAGTAACAATTGCTGACTGTAGGAAATAAAATCCCTACAGAAAATAGGAGGCATTACATCACCTGAAGCTAAAAGTCAAAACACACCTACTCCCTTCATTACACTAATGTATATGGACATTTTCCAAGGGAAGATAAGTACACAGCAAGAGAGGAATACTCCTTTATGAAAGAAGGAATTCTAATAATAACGCAAACGCGTCCTAACTAGCTCCTGAGAGTTAGAAATATTATGGCACCTTGTATAATAGCCTTGAAAGGAACCAGCCAGAGAGAGAATGCCCGAAGCAGAGTACAAGAATGAAGAAAAATACCCTTCTATAAAAAATACAAGAAGGAATTTTAACCTCGGCAGCGGCAAGAGCCTAGGCTATTGAGGTGTAGCGAAATCAGCTTGCTAAACACTTGCAAGGACGCACAGGTGTAGAAAGCCATTGCCACCTTCCCCTCTACTCTATAAGAAAATACACGTTTCTCAGGAGGAGACTTTAGAAAGAAAGCATAAGTAATGCTCTAAAGATTAAAACAAGGGGAACAAGAGGTGACTAAACTCTTGTACAAAGAGCTGAGCCATAGTTAAAGGTTTACATAGAGTAACTGTCAAAAGCCCCCTATGAAGGATACTAAAAATCCCACAAATGCTGTTAAATCATTTTACTGAAGACTAACAACCTGGACAGAGGCTTAAACACTGGGCCTTCAGGGTAAAAGTCTGATTCTCTACTGACCGAGCTATCCAGGTTCATTTCTTAGTGATACCCGTAAGATAAACTGGAGATGCTCTATTCAGAGCAGGGAACATGTCATAATGCTAACTATCTCTTGAGCACAAAGCCTGTCTTCAGAGAAAAAAAAAAAGAGAAGAGAAGAGAAGACCTGTTAAACCCACTTAGGGCTATAAATAAACTACCTTCCATAAAATGGGAACGAAAAGCTGTCATCAACATCCTTTAATGATCATAATATTACCTGCACACGGTAGGAACACTCAACTGGTTGCCACCAGAAGGTGGACTAGTTCAGACTCAATTGAAAGCATAGGACTCCAATCTGGTTTGAGTCCAACTATTAGAAGAATAAAACACAAACACACCCGTAGCACTCTAAAAAGTTGGGAGCAAGGGAGCCTGACTTGTCTAGCCAAAAACAGATTTAAGAATCTGTCACGTCAACTGGCCCTATAACGTTGTAATGCAGAAGCAGCATGTATGCTGAACAGGTGGGCCCCATCGAAGGGCATGCCCTTTAGGGTGTTCTGGACAGCCCAAAAAAAACGTGAATGGCACAGCCAGGCATGACGGTGCAGCACAACTAACAGCCATAGCTCAACACATTGAGTCAGTGGTATCTATACCACATTAGATTGTAAATGTATCTGCTTCCTGTCCATCCACTAACGTCAGGACAAGTTTGTTCCGGGTTTCGCTTGAAAAAAGCGGCCCAGAACACATGCAGTGTTTAAAAAACGCGAAGCTGAGCTGGCTGAGGAGAAAATATTTCTCCCACAAGTTTCCAGTCATCTAAACTCCCTGCTTGTTGGAACGTTAAGAAGGAATTCTGCTGTCAGAGGAAGTCGTAGCGACCAGCACCACAAAACTTCTTGGGGTTGGGTGACAGGTGAGACAGACTGAGTCCCCAAGGGCAGGCCGGTGTCTATGGCTATCGACCGTTCCACAGGGACCACTGTAATGGTCTTAGCCCAGGTCCCTAACAAAAGGCCATACAGTGACTCACTGTAGGGGAGCACAGGCTCTACTTCCGTCTGACCAACGGGTCTGTGGTCACCTCCACCGAGGTGAGCTGCCAGTTTAGGACCGCAGCAACCCCACTCAACACCTTACAAAAGAGGAAATCACCTCTGCCAGGGAAACAAGTGAGAACTCAAGGCTACTAGCCTCGCCCAGCTTCATCAGCCAACTACCCTCTAAAAGAGGCTAGACAATCTCGTCCAAGGGGTTATGACACCCCATATCCTCTCTTTCACCTCCAAAAGTCTGCCCCCCGTAGGACAAACAGCAAGGGGCTGTGTAGAAAGAGGAGGGAGTATCTGAGCCGGTCGGCTCCACTGCCACCACATCCAATGCTGTCCGGGGCTGTTGTGGCACCATCTTGGCATCGAAGAGGGAGATCAGTTCAGCACCAACGACATCACTGATATCACTGGCTCGTCAGACTCCGGCATCGTGGATGGGGACCCCGAAGGGTTGTGCACTGGCGCCAGGGACCTATCTGACGCTGAGGGTGAGTCCATCGGCGTGGATTCAGTTTGGACACCTCTCACCTCCTCGAGGCTAGAAAGTGCATCAGAGGAAAGCTGGGGCCCCAAGATCTCATGGAGGGCATCTGTGCCAGAGTCTCCATGGCTCCAGAGAAATCAGGGAGGTGCGGGGTGACCTCTTGTGTTGACTCCACCGCTGAGGGCTGGGAGATGGGGTCAGAACCGCCGGACTTACTTGATGAAGTCGTTTTTGACCGTTTGTGTTTCGTGGTCTTTTTCTTCAATGGTGACAGACACTCGCGTCACATCTTCTATAGCGGTCCTGCAATCGCTTCCGGGCTCTGGAACGAGACCGACAGCTTCGCAAGGCCTCCACCAGGCGTGCCGCCATGATCATCATGCAACACTCCCTCAACACTTTCAGGCGAATATGACAGGAGGAGCCACACTCTTTGAGGTCGTGGTGCTCCCTGAGGCACCACATACAAACTGTATGTGGGACTGTGAAGACATCTGCCTGCCACAAGACCCACAGGGATTAAACCATGAAAACTTAAGAAAAAGCGCGCTGTTCCTTTAACAAAATGTTGAGATAGGCAGAAAACAGCCTGCTAACCGCTCCGGATCGGCGCTGGAAGCGCAGAAAAGAAGCAACTGACGTCGGCGCATCAGGGAGGGGATTATATGGACTCCATCGACGTCACATCCAGTGGACGACATCACTACGGAGTAGACAGATGCCCTCTTTTGACACGCAGACGTACTGGGGAAAAAATTTCCGTATCCAGTCTGGTGCCTAGGGAGGAATTCAAAAGTAAGGAAGCTGCAGCTAGATGTCTCTATCAGATCAAGCTGTGCAATAAACAGGCATTGGTGGGCTTTCACTGCTGCCTTTTTTTCAGAATTTAAGAAATATATTTTCTTAAAGGTGCTCTGGGATTGCAGAAGTGGGCGGGACAATTCAGTACTTATGGCTAACATTGAGGATCCCCAGAAGAATATTTAATTTGCCATGCTGCCACCACATATGGCAATATTTCATAAAAGAATAAACATACTTGTTTTAACGTTTTTTAAATGCACTTTAAAAAAAAAAAAAAATACATGTAACTCAGTCCACACTGTTGTGTTAAAAGCGCAAAACTAAGGGGCAGACTGTGCTCTAACATAATTAATAAGTAAAGTGCACATGAAATCCCCACTGACAACATTGCTTGAAGAAGGCAGAGAAGCACAGGTCCTTAATAGGTTGTCTGATACACGGGTCAGGGAGACACAAAAACTGCATTACCCTAACCTTGTCCAACCTTCCCCATACCCCATAAAGCACTGGCCAATAAAAAGAGATAAAGAGTGAGATAAAGAGAGAGCTCAAGAGAGACACCAAGTGATGGAACCCTTATTCTACCGAAAACATAAATCTCGAAACACAGTGATCAAGTATTGCAGGAATGGACATGTACCCCAACTTCTCAGTAGATAGTGTTACTTCAAACCACTGGCCACCAGAAAGTCCTGTTTAGGTTTAGCATAGAGACAGCTTTAGCTGTTTTGCCAATGCTATTGTAATAAATCATAAATTACAAATACACATGACATACATACAGTTGGGCCAACCATCGTCATCTATTGATCAGTTCAATAGATGAAGCATGGGCTGATGGTCAGAACAATTAAACTTTTGTCTTACTGCACAGTGAGGGGCGGCATACAATCAGGTCACACATACAAATCTGCCTTAAAATCCGTGTAGTGCTATGCCTGGACTGGTGGAGGCGTACTTCACTTTTCCAATGTTTTTTACTTTTCATTCTTTATCCTTTTTGTCACCTTTGTGTGCTTAAACTATGTATTAGGCTACAGCAATTCAAAGTCAACAGTACCTTTCCTTTGCACCATAGGATTTCTATACCTGCTCCAAGTGCACATTATAGGAAGCAGCCATGCTGCACTATGAAATGAATATGTAATGGTTGTTTATTTAAAATTGTAGTGCAAGCATATGGTCACTAAGGTGAAGTGGCAGCATACTTTCCTTCTTATTTCTTTTATTTTTGTGACATATATTTGTATTACACAAGCTTGCCAAGGCCAACCCTATTATTTCGCCAATGCTTGTTTTATCTTAGCAACAACCACACCCAATGAGATTAAGGTACAAATTCGAATTTAACTTCTTTCCTCACCCATGCTTTCTAAAATATCTCAGGTTATATGTGTTTTGTCTATCTGCAAATAAATGAAATAGTCCCTGGAGAGGGTGCAGGCCAATCTATTTGTGGCTACACAAAAAGAACTCAAAACATATACACATACACCATGCTTCAATATGCACTTGCAAAAGTTGCAGACCATATTTACAAGAAAATCTATTGTCAAATGTTTTATTCATATAATTTCTAGTATCAATACTGGGAATTTAAATAAGCCCCTGCTGCGTTGACTGAGGAAACTTAAAGGTACCCAACACTGAGATAACTTCAAATGCAGCAACTTCAGGGACCACTAAAGTGTAACAACAATAATACAGAGCACAGAGAGGACCAGAAAAGGAAATGATTGCATACCGGTGACTAAGTACACCTGTGATCAATAAGGGGGTCTTAGACATCAGCGAAGACAGTACCTATAGATCCTACCAGTGTTTAGTGTAGGCAGTGTTGTTGAAAAGGTGGGACTTTACTCCTTTTTACACTATTGCCAATGCCACCCTCCTTGCAAGACTCAAGAAGTGCATGATTACGTTGTAATGAATTAGATCTGTTTATAGAGATCATCACAGATAAGGCTCTTCCTCATTTTCAGATGTCACACCAACTGATGAGTTATATTAGTTACCCAGACACAGCTCTGTCTCACATTTTATACTTTTACATGGTTCACTTTTTTTTTTTTTTTAACCACGCAAAATGTACACTGTTCCTGCTGAAGATTTAGTTTCTCTCTTTAATGGAAAAAAACTATTTTCTCATCCTGATTTCTTGCAATTAAAAAAACTTTATATTAAAACACAGGAGGGATGAGAACTGTCAAAGATTATTAAAATAAAATGATGGTAGTGGAGGGCCACAGAACCATGCGGCTGATGGGCTTTTTGCATCAAGAGCTGGGGACCTAATATGCACTGCCGATCAAGGCACAAAGCTCAATTGGTTTTATTGGTTCAAATTTCCCCCACTAGGTCCACACAAGTATGACCACGAGCAGCATAAAGGTTAGATTACACCAACAATACCCACTTGGGCATACCCAAGTAGCTTATTGACATGTACATTGAATGCAAGCTGCTGCAAAATTAGCACCTTAACGTCACTCTGATTTTCCCTACTGAAACTAGCTCCGAGGCCAGGAGAGGATGAACTTCAAATTGTTTTACTGTTCCAACTATGATTGTAGGACTGCGAATTAGGACAACAGAATTTTGGATTGTGGAAGATTAAGTCCATCCACAACTTCAGAAACTGTTAGCCCAAATCCTGGCTAACTCACAGTGCCTCACCTGAACCCCCAACCCAATCGGTGCGGAAAGTGATTATGGCAACCTAAACACGACACTCATACTGCCCAGGCAAGTTGTGGAAAGAGATTTTACCCATTCATGTTATAACTCATACATGCCCAGGCGAGACACAAAGAGATGCAAGATAGGTTTTCAATACATTTGTTGAAACAATCGCAATTTGGCATAAAGCAAATGAGCTGCAATAATTAGGAAGATGAAAAAAAGCATAGGAAGGGAATCAGCATTATAAACACGGTAAGGAAGATAAACAGTCCAACCATGGTGAATGTGATTCTAGAGATTCTAGAAGTGGCTACCTAAGAATATACTCAAGATCATATCAAGTGTACCCTTCTGCCTGGCCAATCTAAGAGATTAGCCCCAGTCCCATTCCTAAAGACAGTGAACTACCCAAAAGTCCCCTAGGCCTACAGTATAGGATCGGCCACATGATGCAATTTGGCTTGATAAATGCAGATATTTTCCTTTACAACCTGCAAACAGTGGCAAGATCAGAGTTCTGGTACCCTGAATTTCAAAGACTGGCACTGGTGCACAGTATGATGGGCCAAATAATTTCTTCACCGCAATCTATCTCAGAACAGGTCACACATTTTTGGAATCCAACCTGTGGATACTGGCGTATCCCTCATTTTCTCAGCAGCGGCATGTGTAGCAGAACACTCATCTCAGAAGTCTTGGAGCTCTTGTAACACATGAGATGTTCATTTATGTCAAAAGGTGTTTGTGCTGTCAGTGCGCCAGGACCATCAAGTTCTGGTACCAACATCTGGATGCCAAACAGAACCTCATAGGGGGTTTGGCCATCCAAAGATTTTCTATGCAGAGTATTTAATGTTCTCTGGACTCCATATAGGTGGTGGACCCAATCTGAACTCAATACTCTAGCTGTTAAGGATTGCTTTAAGGCTCGGTTTTTCCTTTCCACTATCGAATTTCCCTCTGGATGATATGGAGAAGAATAATGCACAGCTACACCCAGGGTTCCCATGGTGTCCCTGTATGCTTTGGAGGCAAAGGCAGGGCCCTGGTCCAAGTGGAATGTAGATGCTGCATATGTCCTGATGACAACATGCAAATCTTTAATAACGGTGCGAGCGTCAGCCGATCGCTGTAGCCACACCCAAAGAAATATGGAGCAAGAATCTACAGCAAGTACGATATACTTGAAAGCACCATCCAAATTCAAAGGCCTGCCATGGTCTAGGTATACACACTGAAGTGGCTTGTCGAAAACTAGGAGGGGTGTCTACGGTGGGCGCTTGATGGTGGAACCTTTAATTTGTTGCCAAATGTCACAACTAAGAATATATTGCTTGGTCTGTTTCTACAGACCATGCCGCCAATAGCGTTTTGTAGTAAAGAAGCTGTAGCCACCACACCAGCATGTGCTGCCTTCATTAATTCTAGTCTGCAGTCTTGATTGGGGATTACCCAATCACTCACCCCTGGGATGGCTACATAATGAACGTTTGGGCACTTAAGTGGTAGGAATAATTTGCTGGATATGCTTCTAGTAAAGGGTTGCCATTAGCCAGTTTAACCAAAGCCTTCACAGCAGTGAGTTTTTCTTCATCCACCTTCATATGGAAGTACAAGTTACTTACCTTCGGTAACAAAATATCTGGTAGAGACATATTCTAGTTGCAGATTCCTTACCTTAGAATTTTCCCCCAGGCGTCAGACTGGATCAGGAGATCTTTCTTCAAGCAATACCCTTGCGCGTTGCTAGGTGGAGTCTGTTGACTCCGCAGGCGTCGTGGTCGCCGTGATGACGTCCGGAGTAGTACATAGATGCTGCCCTTGCACAGTCATGTCAGTTTCTTTTAACGACTTTCCACGCCAGAGCACAGAGCTGCTAAGAACACTGAGATTGGTGCGCCAGAGCTAAGGACCGGAAAGGGGGAATCCCTGTCCCTAGAAATAAGTTCGCAAGCGGGGAGGATGGGTGGGCGGTAAGGAATCTGCAACTAGAAGAACGAGTTACTTACCTTCGGTAACGACTTTTCTGGTGGATACATTAACTACCTGTGGATTCCTCACCTAATGAATACTCCCATGGCGCCAGCATTCGACGGAAATCTTCTTCCTAGTCTCTGCACGTCGACGAGGACGTCACTCTAGCCCACGCGACGCCGTCTGACGTCATACAGGCAATAAGAGGTCCTCGCCGACGTGCCGACGTCAGTACCAACATTTTTTACGTGCATGAGAACAACAACCCAATGCAATGAAAGAGCAAGGCAACATCCCATAACCTTGTAAAATACACAATATTGCAATGAATAGCTGTAAATTTAATATAACGAACAAATATATGAAAATCATGTATGTACACAAAGATATATACATATATATATATATATACAGATAAATATATACAAGTATCCATATATACAACATCTATTGCAACCTTGAAGACCAAGAGGAGCGCACTCAAGGATTACTTGGTAAGACCAGAAAGGCAACGGGGAGGCGGGTGGGACTGTGAGGAATCCACAGGTAGCTAATGTATCCACCAGAAAAGTCGTTACCGAAGGTAAGTAACTCGTTCTTCTGATGGATACAACTACCTGTGGATTCCTCACCTAATGAATAGAATCCCAAAGCAGTACCACGCCCGGTGGCGGGTGCCTAAATGGTCAAACCAAGAAATCCTGCAGCACTGACTGTGCAAAATGGCCGTCCCTTCTGACCTCAGAGTCCAAACAGTAATGTTTCGTAAAAGTGTGAAGGGACGACCAAGTTGCAGCCTTGCAGATGTCAACCACAGGAACACCTCTGGCCAAGGCCGAAGTGGCCGACTTAGCTCTGGTGGAATGAGCTCTAATGCCCTCAGGAGGGTCCTTCTTTGCCAAAGAGTAACAGATTTTAATGCAAAGAACCACCCACCTGGAGAGTGTTCTCTTGTGGACTGCCTTTACTCTCCTCTTGCCCACGTACCCGATGAACAGCTGATCCTCCAGCCTGAAATCCTTTGTTCTATCAATAAAGAAGCTCAACGCCCTCTTTGGGTCCAGACGGTGCAGTCTTTCTTCCTCTTTAGAAGGATGAGGCGGAGGATAGAACGTGGACAAAGTAATTGTCTGAGCCAAATGGAAGGGTGAAACAACCTTCGGGAGGAAAGCAGCCTTGGTCCTCAACACCACCTTATCCCCATAAAAAGTTGTATAAGGGGGCTTTACCGATAAGGCCTGCAACTCACTCACTCTCCTTGCAGATGTTATAGCTACCAGAAAAACTGTTTTTATAACCAAATACCTTAAGGGGCAAGAATGCATAGGCTCGAAAGGGGACCCCATAAGGAAAGTCAGAACCAAGGACAAATCCCATTGCGGCATAACAAATGGTTTTGGAGGATATTTATTTAGAAGACCTTTCAAGAATCTGATAACAATAGGGGATTTAAATAACGATGGTTGGTCTGGAAGACAAATGAAGGCTGACAAGGCCGACAAATAACCCTTAATGGTAGCCACTGCACAACCTTTCTGCGCTAGAGACAGAGCAAAAGACAAAACTTCCGATAGATGAGCATGTAAGGGATCAATCTGCCTCTCTCCACACCACGCAACAAATTTAGACCACCTATTAGCGTAGATAGATTTAGTGGAGTGTCGCCTGGCCGCTAATATAACATCCACTAACTACATCAGGCGGGAGAGAGAAGGAACTCAGGTTGCCCCGTTCAATCTCCAGGCATGTAGGTGCAGACTCTGGAGGTTCGGGGTGTAAAACCTGCCCCTGCGACTGCGAGAGGAGGTCTGCCCTGAAAAGGAGACGGAGCGGAGGGCACATTGAGAGTTGGAGAAGGTCGGAATACCACACCCTCCTTGGCCAATCCGGAGCTATTAAGATGACTAGCGCCCGGTCTTGCGAATCTTCCTCAATACTCGAGGAATCAAGGGTATGGGAGGAAACGCGTAAAGCAACTGGCCGCACCAGGTTATTTGAAACGCGTCCCCCAACGCTCCCTGCATCGGATACTGGAGGCTGCAGAATAACGGACAATGCGCGTTCTCCAGAGTGGCAAACAGATCTACCCGAGGAAACCCCCACCTTTGGAAGATCAAACGGGCTTGATCTGGATGGAGAAGCCACTCGTGGTCTGCCGAGAATTGGCGACTGAGACCGTCCGCACGTACATTCAAGACCCCGGCCAAATGATTTGCTACCAAGCAAATCTGATGGTCCTTTGCCCAGGACCATAGTCGAAGAGCTTCTCTGCAGAGAAGGTACAACCCTACTCCTCCCTGTTTGTTTATGTACCACATCGTGGTAGTATTGTCCGTCAGGACCTGTACCGACTGACCACGAAGGGAAGGGAGGAAGGCCTTGAGAGCCAGACGTACAGCCCGTAACTCCAACAGATTGATATGAAACATCTGCTCCTCTGGAGACCAAAGGCCTTTGATCTCCAGATCCCCCAGATGAGCTCCCCACCCTAGAGTGGAAGCATCCGTTATGACCGTGGCCACTGGTGGCGACTGCGCGAACGGCTTTCCTTGTGAAAGATTGTTGCTCGCAATCCACCACTTCAAGTCCACAGCAGCATCTCTGGAGATCTTGACAGCACCTTCTAGATCTCCTTTGTGTTGAGACCACTGCCTTCGGAGGCACCACTGAAGAGCCCTCATGTGCCAGCGAGCATGCGTGACCAACAGAATGCAGGAGGCAAACAGACCAAGCAGACGAAGGACCTTGAGGACTGGAACTACCACTCCATTTCGAAACATTGGAACCAATTCCTGAATATCTTGAATCGGCTGAGGCGGAGGAAAGGCTCGCCTCAATGTTGTATCCAGTACTGCCCCTATGAACAGGAGGCGCTGAGAGGGCTACAGGTGAGATTTGGGCTCGTTCACCGAAAAACCCAGGTCGAACAACAACTGAGTCGTTGACTGCAGATGATGCGACACAAGCTCCGGCGACTTGGCTTTGATCAACCAGTCGTCCAAGTAAGGGAATACTGCTATCCCCTTCCTTCTGAGCTCTGCCGCAACCACCGACATCACCTTTGTGAAGACTCGAGGTGCTAAAGTAAGACCAAACGGAAGGACCGCAAACTGATAGTGCTGCGATCCCACCATAAACCGGAGATACTTCCTGTGTGACTTGAGTATCGGGATATGAAAGTAAGCATCCTGCAAGTCGACAGACACCATCCAATCTTCCTTGTTCAATGCCAAAAGCACCTGAGCTAGGGTCAGCATCTTGAACTTTTCCTGTTTGAGGAACCAATTCAAGATCCTCAGGTCCAGGATTGGTCTCAACCGACCATCCTTCTTGGGATCAGGAAATACCTTGAGTAACAACCTCGACCCCTTTCCTGCTCCGGGACCAACTCTACCGCGGCCTTTGAAAGGAGGACTTGTACCTCCTGTTCTAGCAACAGGAGGTGTTCTTCTGAACAATAAGATGGGTGGGGCGGGATGAGGGGCGGGAACTCCCGAAAGGGAAGGGTGTAGCCTTTTCCCACAATACTGAGAACCCAAGTGTCCGTTGTAATAGTCTTCCACTTGCGGAGAAAATGCTGTAATCTTCCCCCTACAGGAGAGGAGTGAGTGGGAAATGGTGGAAGCCTAAGGCTGCTTTCCCTGCTGCACCCCTCCAGAGGACGAGGAAGAGGCAGAGTGCTGCTGAGAGGCTCCTCTGGTGCGGGCCCTCCCTCTCCCTCTAAAAGATCTATAGGGATGGGAAGAGGCAGGTTGCTGGAATCTCCCCCGAAAGGAAGAGGAGGAAGAGCCACGCCCAAATCCCCGAAACCTCCTGAAAATCCTGGAAGAGGCAGAGGAAGAAGGAGCTTGGAGTCCTAACGATTTGGCTGTGGCCCTGCTCTCCTTAAAACGTTCCAAGGCAGAATCTGCCTTGGCGCCAAACAGCTTGTCCCCATCAAAAGGGAGATCCAATAGGGTTGACTGCACATCCGCAGAAAACCCCGAATTACGGAGCCAGGCCTGTCTCCTTGCCACCACAGTCGTGCCCATTGCTCTGGCCACCGAGTCGGTGGTGTCCAGCCCAGACTGAATAATCTGGGTCGCGGCAGCCTGGGCATCTGAAACAACATCCAAAAGACCCTGGGGAAGCTCCGTAAATGATGAGGAAATGTCATCCATAAGAGCATGAATATATCTCCCCAGGATACAAGTTGCGTTGGTGGCCTTCAACGCCAGACTGCAGGACGAAAAGATTTTCTTGGACTGCGCATCCAGTTTCTTCGAGTCCCTGTCCCCAGGCACCGTCGGGAAAGAACCAGGCGCTGATTTGGATGAACAGGAGGCCTGCACCACCAAGCTCTCCGGTGTAGGATGTCTAGAAAGAAAGCCAGGGTCAGTTGGTGCAGCTCGATACCTCCTGGCTACGGCTCTATGAACCGCTGGGGAAGATACTGGTCTCTTCCACACCTCTAGCACCGGATCCAGCAAAGCGTCATTAAAGGGCAATAGAGGCTCTGCCGCAGCTGAGGCCGGATGAAGCACCTCTGTCAGAAGGTTCTGTTTTGTCTCTGCCACCGGCAAAGGCAGGTCCAGAAAACTAGCTGCCTTCCGTACCACTGCGTGAAAGGAAGCAGCATCCTCCGTGTATTCCCCTGGAGACGAAAGATCCCACTCAGGGGAAGTGTCCAGCCCACTGGCTGTATCTAGACCATGCAGTCCATCACCCGAGTCCTCTAGTTCTCCTTCTTCCAGGACTCGTTGGTACTCCTGCTCCTCTAATAAACGGAGAGCACGTCTCCTCGAATGAAGCCTCTGCTCGATACGCGGAGTCGACAATGCCTCCGCGTATCGAGCAGAGGCCGAAGCCGAAGATCGGCGCCGATCTTCAGAAGCCACCGACGCCGCCTCCGGTGCCACAGGTAACTTCGGCGCCGATGAAAGAGCACTCGGAGCGGATGGACCCACCGGAGTCACAAGACGAAATCCCGATGTCGACGGGATGGAAATCTCCGGGGACAATCCCTCCGAAGCCACCGGAGCGGCCACCGGCGCGGCCACCGGCGCCGAGCCCACATTCCCAAAAGGGAGAAAGGGCATAAAGGGTGCCGGCCGTAGAGGCGCAGGATCACCCAATGAAAAGGCCAAAGGGCCAGCCGGAGCACCCCCTGGAGCCATCTGTTGGAAGATGGTATACATCGCATTTAGGAATGCGGTACTATCGGCTCCAGGGGTGGGAAAAGCCGGATACTGGGGTGCCTGTATCGAAGGTGACCCCGACGCCGGCCTCGACGTCTGCGATGCCGGGGACAACACCAGAGGCTGCATCACTTCAATCACCGACGCCTGTCCAGGTGAAGTCGGTGACGCCGGAGAGGGCAACGGCATCGATGGATGCGGCGTGACCGTGGGACTGACCTCCCAAGTCCTCCGGCGCCGATCCGAAGACCTGGAACGAGTCTCCTTGCTTGAATGGCGCCGTGATTCTCTACGGCGCCGGGAGTCTCGATGACACCGATGCCTTGGCGAAGAAGACTTCTTATGATGTTTTTCTTTCTTCGACTTCGCCATAAACAACTTCGCCTCACGTTCCTTGAGGGCCTTTGGATTCATGTGCTGGCATGAATCGCAAGTCGAGACGTCGTGGTCGGAGCTTAAACACCAAAGGCAGTCGGAGTGAGGATCCGTTACTGACATCTTGCCCCCACACTCACGACAAGGCTTAAAACCCGACTTTCTCTGCGACATTATTACTGCAGCAAAGGACTACGCAGCAAAAAATACACTGTAACCACGAAAGTAACAGTTGCTCCCTCGAAGATAACCGTTTCGAATGCACGGAAAAAAGGGAACTGACGTCGGCACGTCGGCGAGGACCTCTTATTGCCTGTATGACGTCAGACGGCGTCGCGTGGGCTAGAGTGACGTCCTCGTCGACGTGCAGAGACTAGGAAGAAGATTTCCGTTGAATGCTGGCGCCATGGGAGTATTCATTAGGTGAGGAATCCACAGGTAGTTGTATCCATCAGAATATGTCTCTACCAGATATTTCATTACCGAAGGTAAGTAACTTGTACATTTGATAGAGACTTCTAGTTGCAGATTCCTTACCTTAGAATAGATACTCAGCCAATGCCATCCTCAGTGGTGGGCTGGGAACCAATATCATACTAGAAAGTCCTGCAGGACCGGACTATCCCGGCAGTAATGCTCGGCAAACGTAGGCAGGGATGCCCACGTAGCTGCCTGACAGTTATCCAGGACAGGAACTCCGCATGCTAACGCAGTGGAAGCAGCAGTTGCTCTGGTGGAATGAGCACGCAAGCCTTCAGGAGGTTGCTTCTTAGCCAAAGCGTAGCACATTTTTATGCAAAGAAGCACCCATTGAGAGATGGTATGCTTTTACACGCCTTCCCTTTTTTCGCACCCACATAGCCAAAGAAGAGTTGATCGTTCACCCAGAAATCTTTGGTACGATTGAGGTAGAACGCCAACGCTCTGTTTGGGTCCAGACGGTGGAGTCTCTCCTCCTCATGGGAAGGATTTGGTGGTGCATAGAAGATAGGCAAAGTGATTGGACTGGCCTACATGAAATGGTGTAACCACCTTAGGAAGGAAGGAAGCTCTAGTGCGTAACACTACTTTGTCAGGGTGTACAGACAAGTATGGAGGTTTTGAAGAAAGGGCCTGAAGCTCACTCACCCTGCGAGCAGGGGTGATAGCGACCAGAAAGACAGTTTTTAAGGGTTAGGAGCTGCAAGGGACAATTATGCATTGGCTCAAAGGGGGTACACATCAAATAAGTAAGTACAAGATTAAGATCTCACTGAGGCATGATAAATGGAGTGGGAGGAAATAAGTGGGTGAGCCCTTTTAGGAACCTACTCACAATAGGAGATTTAAATAGTGAGGGCTGATCAGGTAGCCTAAGAAAGGCCGAAATGGCAAATAAATACCATTTAAGGGTGCCCAAAGCAGAGCCCTGCTGGGCTAAAGAAAGAATGAACAGAAGAACCTCTGACAGAGGGGCAGAAAGGGGATCAACAGATTTGTTGGTACACAATGCCACAAATGTATTCCAAAGACAGGCGTATACAGTTTTAGTTCATGGACGCCTGGCTGCCAAGATAACATTGAAGACTTAGGATGGAAGGGCAAAAGCTATCAACTGTTGCCGCTCAGTCTCCACGCATGAAGGCAGAGGTTGGACAGGTTCGGATGCAGAACCGTTCCCCGTTGCTGCGACAGAAGATCCACCCGTAGAGGCAGTCTGAGTGGAGGATCGATGGACATGCTCAATAGCTCTGGATACCACACTCTTCGAGCCCAGTCCGGAACCACGAAGATGACTTGGGCCCGGTCATTCCTGATTTTCTTGAGAACTCTGGGCAGAAGAGGGATAGGTGGGAAAGTGTAAAGGAGGCTGGAGCTCCACTCGAGACGCAAAGCGTCTACGAGTGAGTGCCGCCTTGGAAACTCCAACGTGCAAAACAGCTGACATTGCGCGTTCTCTGTGGAGGCGAACAGATCTAACCAAGGCTCTCCCCACTTGTGAAAGAGACTTTGCACCACCTCCGGATGGAGATGCCATTCATGATCAACTGTGCGTCGTCTGCTCTGGCGTTGAGGGAGCCCGCCAGATGTTGAATCATCATGGTGATGCCCTGATGTTCCAGCCATGTCCAGAGGTGAAGTGCCTCCTGGCCAAGGGTCCAGGACCCTACCCCACCCTGTTTGTTGGAGTACCACATGGTGGTAATATTGTCCATCAACAACTGCATCACTTTCCCTTTGAGAGAGGGAAGGAATGCCTTCAAAGCAAGCCTGATCACCCGGAGCTCCAGCAGATTTATATGGAGTCCCGACTCAGCCGGAGACCAGAGGCCTCTGATCTCTGCCTCTCCCATGTGGCCGCCCAAACCCAGAAGTGACGCATCTGTCACTATAGAGAGATCTGGTTGGAGAAGGGAGAGGGATCTGCCGTTGAACCAATTTGGATTTAAAAGCCACCACTGCAGGTCTTTCACAGTACCCTCCGAGATCTGGACCATGTTGGAGAGATTCCCCTGATGCTGCGCCCACTGGAACTTCAGGTCCCACTGCAGAGCCAGCATATGCCATCTGGCATGTGTTACTAGCAGCCCAGCAGCCTCAGAGTTAGTCTCACCGAAACCCATGACCGAGGCTGAAAGATCGGAATCATAGCCTGAATGTCTTGGACTCGCTTGTCGGGATGATAAGCCTGAAATTGCACTGTGTCCAGAACAGCTCCAATGAAAGGGAGTGTCTGAGAGGGAGTCAGGTGTGACTTTGGCACGTTTATATTGAAGCCCAGCATGTGCAGGATGTTCGCTGTAGTCTGAAGGTGGGAGACGACTGTCTGGGGCGAATGCGCCTTCAACAGCCAGTCGTCGAGGTAGGGGAAGACCGAGACCCCTAACCTGCACAGATGAGCTGCAACCACCGCCATCCCTTTCGTGAACACCTGAGGGGCGCTGGTAAGGCTGAAGGGGAGCACGGTAAACTGAAAGTGCTCATGAGGGTTTGGAGGCTGCAGCGCAGACAGAGGTGGACTGGACAGACCTCTGGTTCCCTGTCCCATGGCCACGTGGGATTCCGCATCCTCGGCCACACATAGGCTGGCCAGCATGCGTGGGTTTGGTGGCTGGTTAGAGGATGCGACAGGGTGCCCCTTCAGTGTCCATGAAAGGGATGAAAAGCAGACTGTGGTGGGCGAGTGGCGGAGGAAAGACGAGGGACCGAGCCGTAGCACGGGAATCCTTGAATCTCTCCAAGGCCGAGTCCGCTTTGTCTCCGAAGAGACGGGTGCCATCAAAGGACATGTCCATGAGTGGCTGTTGGACATCCCAGAGAAACCAGAAGTGCGTAACCTGGCGTGGCGCCGTAAGGCCACTGTTGTTGCAACCGATCTGCCCAGAGAGTCGGTCGTATCCAGCCCACAAAGGATTGTGAACTTTGCTGCATCTCTCCCATCGTTCACTGCTTGGGAAACTATAGCCTCTTCCGGTATCTGCGGCAGGACTTGCGCAACTGTATCCCACAGGGAGTGGGTATAACGGCCCAAGAGGCAAGCGGTGTTCACAGACCGCAGCGCTAGACTGGAGGAAGAAAACAACTTCTTGCCAAACTGTTCCAGGCTTTCAGGTTCAGGGTGCGGAAGGGAACGCGCCTGAAGAAGATGAAGCCTGGATAACAAGACTCTCAGGCGTGGGGTGTTGGGACAGGAATTTTGGGTCGTTCGGTGCGGCGAGCAATAGTCCTGTTCACAGAGGCCCCTGTGTTGGGTTTGGACCATGTACCCAAAAGGACATGGGTGAGGGCCTCATTGTATGGTAAAAGGGGTTCTGAAGTAGAAGCCCCAGGCTGAAGCACCTCCGTCAGGAGATTAGACCTGACTTCTACAGTCAGAAGCTCAAGGCCGAGGACCTCAGCTGCCCTACTGACCACCATACCTTAAGTTGCTCCCTCAGTCGTAGCCAAGGTAGGAGGAGACAGCATGTCAGCGTCAGGAGAAGTATCCAGACCACTGGCTTCACCCAAATCCTGTGCCCAGTCTATAGCAGGTTAATCCTGGTATTCATAAGGGTCCAGGGACCTCTCCAATTCCTCCCCAAATTCGTACCCATAGGAAAAGGGGTCTGAATCTGACCTGGGGCGAATAGGCCCAACCGAAGCTGAAGGAGTCGTCAGGGATAAGAATTGGGTCGACGTCGATAGTGGGCACTACCGATGTCAGGAGAGTCGATAATCGACCTGGCGCCGGGTAAGGATTCGAAGGTGCAACCCGTGCCGGTGAGGATCCGCGCATGGATCCGGAGGTGACCTCGGTGGCCGTTGCCGAAGCCGCCTGTACGGAACCCGAAGGCCCCTAAGCCAAACCCCTTGGGCCCAAGGTGCCGTATCGGGGTCGGCCCACCAAAAGATGAGGCGCATGGCCTCGTAAAACTCTTTCATTTTGGTGGGGGTCGCTCTGGCTCCAGAAAGCGCGGAGTCGACCCAGACGCAGGCTCCGAGGACAGAGGCCTAGTGCGTGTCACGGGGCGAAGTCGGAGAGCGATGGGACTTCTTCAACTTCTTCTCCTAACCTTGACCCCAGAATTCCAAAGAAGACGAGTGGTGATGACTCCGCGACCGATCTTCCTCTCGAGCGTGACCGGGGTCTACACGAGTCGGGTGCCGGGCCGCCATTAGCTTTAGGGACCGCTCCCTCAAAGCCTTCAGGTGCATGGCCCGACACTCAGAGCATGACTTCAGGTTGTGGTCGTACTCGAGGCACCACAGACAAACGCAATGACGATCTGTCACCGACATCGTCCGATGGCAGGCCTTACAAGGCTTGAACCCGGTCTTCGGGGACATCTTGATGCACCAAAGTCGTGCACAAAAAACTTCGCAAAAACGGTCGAATTCAGCCAAAAAATAGCCAGGGTAACTCTTCACCGTATCAGCGAATGGCTAGAAAAGAAAAGAACCGACGTCACTGCATGAGGGCAGCGTCTAAGTACTACTCCTGACATCATCACGGCAACTACGACGCCTACAATGCCTGTGGAGCAACGAGCAAGGGTATTGCTAGAAGAAAAATTTCCGGATCCAGTCTGACGCCTGGGTGAAAATTCTAAGGTAAGGAATCTGCAACTAGAAGTCTCTATCAGATATGAGTAATCACAGCTACAGTTGAAGTAATGACCACAGCCAATGAACTCCCTACAAGGTGTACTCCAACATGTTGTTGACTCATGTGTGTATTACATGAGCCCCTGGCTGCATGTATGGGTTTTGCCACCTTTCCCCAAAGCATTTTATGCTTGATAGTATTGCCCTTAGAGTCTCTGAATAATCCATTTAGGTGCCACTAGTGAAAGTTTTCATTAAAAGACTGGAAACTGTAATAGGAATCGCACACTATATCAGGGGGAATTCAGGATCTGTATGTTCCAGTGCCAAATCAAGGCTTTTAATTCAGCTAGCTGTGCACCCCCAAAGTACTGTGTGAAATATTGTTGAGGGTGGAATTCTCAATCCTTTATTACTCTATAAGTAGCTGGAAAAGCCGTGGAGTATTTATGTTTAGTACCAACAGCTGGTTGAGCTGAGGCAGCACTGTAAATAATATATTTATACTGATCAAGAGGTAAAATGTTAGTGGGCATGGGGTATTCCAGTTCGTACTGGAGAAATTATTGAGTTTGCAATTTAGGACCAAACACATAATTTACATCAGGGACAGTCAAGGAAGTGGTCCATTGTATCCATCTAGGATTTAAGTCTTTTGCATTTGGAACGCTTGCCTTTGTGACAGCCTCTAAGGCTCGGACTGGGGTGATGACAATAACGTGATTTCCCTGAGCCAGATGTCTTCACTTATCAACCGCCATTTGAACTGCAGTCAGTATTTTTTCAGTGGACGCATAAAGCATTTCACCAGTGGAATATAAATGCAATTTATATGCAATCTGCCCAGTCACCTTCATTGAATGTGGCATAAGTAAAGTCAATAGCACCTGGAATTAACCGGATGGCCAAATTTGTTTTGTTAGTGTGTGTATGGAGGTGTTTTGCTCCAAGCAAGTCAGTCTGTAATGATCTGAGTATTTGTGTGAGTTCTTGTGTCCAATGTTTGCTGGAAGAATCTGGGCAAATTAAGTCATACAGTGGTTTTATGTGCTGCACATAATCTGGTATGTAAATTCTGCAAAAATTGGAAACTCCTACAAGGACTGTAATTTGTTTTTAAATAGTTTTTGAGGTTGCAATTGTTCACACTTCTCAAGGACGTGTGTTGCCAGGCTCTTCCCTTCAATTGATAGCTCGTATCCTAGGAACAGGACACTGAGAAAGGCATTTTTTTTTCTTAAAATAGAATCTGTACCCATGTTCAGCAAATCACAAAACAATGCAATCTACTCTGGCTGAGTGTTCAAGACATCATCCGTCAAGTATTTGTTATTGACACAGGACAATGCTTCTGGATCACTATCATGTAATATTTGTAGGAAGCTGGCTCTGTCTATACTATATCAAAATGAGATATAGTGCGCACAGAGCCCAGGGGTTCCCTAGACGTTTAACAGAGGCTAAAGTAAATAATTCTAATGCTCTCTTTTGTGGTAGTGTGGTTGAGAGGTTAGGCCTATCAGGGGGTAGTGCAAAGCATTTGTTGTACACACACAGGCAATAAATGAAGCACACACTCAATGACTAACTCCAGGTGAATTGTTTTATATAGCAAAAATATATTTTGTAACTTTATTTCTAGAACCACAAGATTCAGTTTGCAGGTAAGTACATTTGTAATTAAGTATCAAACATATGTATCAACACCACTTTGTTTCAATTTGGCAATTTAAATGGTTTATAAGAAAATAGCGAACAAGTTGACATAGTGCAATTTTCAGAAAGGAAAACTAGTACAGTTTTGAGGTAAGTACAATACTTACAGTTCCAGTCTCCTGGGGTTAGGATATCCGCCAGCTGGGGATTCAAGTGAACCCAAAACATCCAGCACCAGCAACAATGGGGGCAGGGGGGTTTCAGGTCAGCACCAAACACACACACCCTCAGGGGCTGCCGGGTGCAGGATGCAAACTCAGCATCAGGCTCCCAATGCTTTTGAACAGGAGGACCCTGGGGGTCACAAGTAGGCTGCAGGTTTGGTCCAGGGCGTCGGTTCAGAAAAAACACAGGCTGGACAAGGAGAAAGGCCACCTGCTGCAAGTTGCTGAACCCAATTTTGGGTTCCCCAGGGCCAGGGGCCTACGGGTGCAAGGTACTTTTTGGCGTTGTGTATCTTTAGCCTGATCCTTCACAGGCAGGGGTGGGTCCTCTGGACTTAGTCTGCAGGCGTTGTTGCGTTAGACAGGAGGGGTCAACCAAGGGTAGACACTATGTCAGGATCGCAAGGGGACCAGCTCTAGTTTGTTGGGTACGGGCTGTGGGCGTCGGGTGCAGAATGGGCAGGACTCGTGTATCCGGGGCAGTTCTCGAGTCCTTTGCTGGAGTTTCTGTCTGGACAGGGCGGCTGTCCACAGGAGATCTTGGTCCTCTAAGGTTCAGGCAGTCCTCTTGAGGCTTCTAAGAGGTCGTTGGTCCTGCAGGATGCTTTGCCTTTTTGTAGCAGAGCTTCAGAAGCTGGAGACAGGCCGGTAGGGTCAAATCAGTTGGTGTCTTCAGTCTTCTCTGCTGGAGGTCAGTTTAGCAGTCCTTCTTCTTTCTTCTTGTCATCTTCTTGAGGCTGCAAGGAATCTGACAAACTAGGTTCAGGGGAGCCCTTAAATCCTGAATTTAAGTGTGTTACAGGGGTCACAGGGAAGTAGCCAATAGCAACTGTCCCTGAGGGTTACTACATCCTTCCGGTGTCCACTCCCCTTGGGGAGGGGGACATAGACCTAACCCTATTGGTCCCTGCCCTCCAAACCAAGATGGAGGATTTTGCAGGGAGGGAGTCACTTAAACTCTGGACACCTTAGGGGTGGTCCTAGCTGAAGTGGTCACCCCTCCTTGTTTTTCCTAATTTTCCTACTGTGCTTGCTGTCAAAAGTGGGACTTTGTCTGGGGTGCGGGCATCTCCGTGTGGTCAGAAATTTGTCTGGAAGTGGCCGGCTGTCACAGACCGGTCAGTCCTGCACTAGATATTTGGCTACAATACAGGTGCATTTTTCAATAAATTCAACACTGGCATCAGTGTGGGTATATTGTGCTGAGAAGTTTGATAACAAACTTCCCAGACTTTAGTGGAGCCATCATGGAGCTGTGGAGTTCGTAATGACAAACTCCCAGCCCATCTACTTTATGAGGCCACACTGCACTTACAATGTCTAAGAATGGACTTAGACACTGTAGGGGCATATTGCTCATGCAACTATGTCCTTATCTGTGGTATGGTGCATGCTGCCTTAGGGCTGTAAGGGCTGCTAGAGGGGTGACTTACTTATGCAACAGGCAGTGGTTTGTGGGCATGGCTCCCTGAGAGGAGTGCCATGTCAACTTTGTCTTCTTCTTTCCACCAACACACACAAGCTGCAAAGGCAGTGTGCATGTGCTTGGTGAGAGGCCCCCAGGGTGGCATAATACACGCTGCAGCCCTTGGGGACTTTCCCTGGCCACTGGGGCCTTGGTACCATTGGTACTTTTTACAAGGGACCCAACTGTGAGCCAGATGTGTGCCAATTGTGGGAGCAATGGTACTGTTTGTGGGACAGAACACTGGTGCTGGGGTCTCATTAGCAAGATCCCAGCACACTCTCAGCAAAGTTATCATCAATATCAGGCAAAACGTGGGGGGTAACCATGCCAAAAGGGGCACTTTCCTACAATATTGATGTTACTTGTGCAGAGAACAGCCCTGGACTGTTCTTATAACCTTGGGGGAGCCATCAAAAATGGTGCTGAAAGTAGAAAAAGCGGCTAGATTCCTGATTTCAGGTGCCATGTTTTGGAAGAAAAACCCACTGGAAATATACGGGGTGGTTTTGTATTTTTTTTTTTTTTTTTTACAGACAATGCTGTTTATTACTGCTGTACTGTGCGAGTTTTGTAGTGCAAATGTGCGTGCATGACTATTTAAATGTCTGTAATTTAAGTCTATTCTGTAGGACTGATCAGGCTTCGCTTTATGGGATACTGTGGTTGCACTTGCAGGCTGGACCTTATGGGTATCACATGATAAGAAGATCCCAGACCACATGGTTGAGGTATAACGCTGGGGCTTGTGGCAATCTGCCAATACTGCTGCTTCCCCTTTTATGCTTCCTAAAATTACTGAGGATACTGTGGCAAAATTGCCAATTAACTTCAACCCAAATCCAGCGCTGGGGCAGCCCTGTGTTCATTTTGTATGAGTTCTAACACATCTGGTAACACAGCAAGATACATTGTACCATATGTTATAGTATGCATTGCAGCAAAAACTGTGCCCCATGAAGCACAGTCATCAATAGAGGGTACCATCCCAAGTGGCAAGCACATTGTGAGAATTTTGTCTTGGGGTCTCATATGGGGAAACATTTCTTAAAGTAGTTTTTTTTGCTATCCAGAACAGAATATCCTCGCATCTGGTGGGTACCTTACCCATAATAGCATTAATAATTACTGCGTTAAGGGCAGATGTAGCCAACTGAGGCTGAATAGCTTGAGCAGCCCTCACTGGGGCAGTATTCAATGACTGCATAACAAATTGTGTTATACATTTAGATAATCTAACTAAAGTATTATATAATGGGCGCAGATCAGCTGCTGCTAAAATATATATGTTTGGATATGGTGTGCAGGCAGCTAAAACTGGCCATGTGGCCCCCTCATTGCTGAGAGGACCTAATCTTATTTGCTCAACAATGTGTGGGAGGGTGTCTTGGAATCAATTTTGATGTTCCTGAAATGTTGACGGTATTTCTAAATAATTGTATGCTTGATAATGTTGTGGCACGTTTGTTACTGTGTATGTATGACGTGTATTTGTACTGGCATTGACTGCAGGAAAATCGACCCATGAGTAAAATGTTTCCATTCTGTACGCCTTGTGTGCCTCTACCACGAACGTAAAATCTCCAACCCCATTAGGTAGCCCATTTTGAAGTAAATGTTGTGTGACAGCATGTCTACATTTTACAGACATAACTGCTGAATTCGACAATTTAAAAAATGTAATTCAGAGAAGGAAATACTAAGTGGAGTATCCTTTTAAATGTTAAAGCTTGAACAACCTACAGACAAATATAGTTGCTCCCTATACTGCTGAGGAGGATATTTACCCAACACCACAGAAGTCTCTGTATTATGGTGAATATTGCACCTTGTGCACAAAAGGACGACTCAGGAAAGATCTGTCAAATGAGTACCTGACCTTAGCGCCACGTTATATGGTTCTTACTATGATAATAGGACTTCGAATTAGGACAAGAGAACTTAAGAATGTGGGAGACTAAGCCCGTCCACACCTTGAAAAATTGTTGGCCCAAATTCTGGCTAGCTCACACTGCCTCACCTGAACCCCCAACCCAACTAGGGTGGAAGGTGATAATGCCAACTGAAACTTGACACTCTGACTCCCAAGAGAAGTCGTGGAATCAAATCTTATCCTTTCGTATTACTCATGCATGCCAAGGCGAGACAAAGGGTTTCGGGATATGTTTTCAATACATTTATTGAAATAATCGCATTCTGGCATCAAGCGAATGAGCTGCAATAATTAGGCAGATGAAACAAAGCAAAGAAATCAGCATTATAAACATGGTAAAGAAGATAAACAGCCAAACCATGGTGAATGGGATTCCAGATGTTCTAGACATTCTAGAAGTGCCTACCTTACCATAAGTCTATACTCAAGCTCATAGCAAGTGTACCCTTCTGTCTGGCCTGATCTAAGGGATTACCCCCAGCCCCATACCTGAAGACAGTGTCAGGAGTCATCCTGCTGTGCAGATGGCAATCCTCTCGGGAGGATTAACACCAGCAGGACAGCATGTCAAACTGCATTCATTCCAGGATGGTCCTGGCTGGAATGCCCTCTTCCCCTTCTGGGCCAGTTCATCGCTTATTGAATAAACCATACTGTGTAGGAAATAATGTCCTGATGCAATACTGTGTCTAGATGTTAGAAGCGGCCTCCTGAAGGAGCAACACAAACTAGAATATTGAATATAGTGTTAGCCTAGGACAGAAAGTACTGATTACATGTAGGGTAAAGGCTAACTAAACAAGCAGTTCGTTCTTTACATTCTTAGACTAAATGCAAGTTGATATAAAGGCACTGCTAAAAGCAGCTTTACTAAATCAAAATATGAAATATAAAGTGATGCTAAAGAGATCTAAATACAGGGGGAACCAACACGGGTTCAAGAAGTCCTCATGAGAAAATGAATATACACTACACATAATGTATTACATCTTCCTGGTGCACCATTCATTCCACACATTTCATTATATTCTATTAAACAAGGATGTTTCTTTCTTCTGGGTTGGAAGCCCTGACACCGTCAAATTAATAACAAGCATTGCAAAGCCAATAGACAAATCTTGCCTTTCAACAGCTTTATCTATTCTTTTTGTTTCTCAATGGGAAAAAGAAAAAAAATCTTATGTTGCCAATGTAGAACAGCATTAGCAAAAAGAAGTTTAATGAAGAAGGGTTGTATATGCGTCACCATGCATGTGCCAGCAAACCTCATGACAAGGCAGACCATTTTTTTAGCTTATTGTTCCAAGATGGTGAATGGGGTGGGGTTGCATAAGAGGAATGGTGGGTTGAGCAGTGAGTAAAGAAAACGTCAACAAATCTCTAGTGCAATGGGGTAGAGAAATGCAAGTCTTGGATATAGGGTGACTATATAGAAAAAACATAAGAAAAATAGTTGAGAGGGTGGTGAAAGCAATGGGTAACCTCCGGGGGAGCATTACAGTGAGTGCAGGGACAGGGATGTGAAGTGAGGAGGAAGTAGTACACCAGGGCAGAGCAACAGAATGCATGCACTCTCACGGAGTCCAGGAAGTAAAAGAAAAAAGTGGTTTGCTAATGTGGAGCTATGCTCCAGGGTAGGTATAAATAAATGAAGGAGGAAAGCCAATAAATAAGATGCAAGCAAATGCGACTGAAAACTAAGGCAACCACATCTCACTATAAGGACTGGTACTGTCCACAAAAGGCAGTAAATGCTGTCTGTAGGTGAAACCAATAAAGCATGTTTGGAACCAGGGCATTTCTGGTCCACACAGCACAACTGTGGAATGTGCATCCCTTCACATGAATTAAAATGTCACCATCTGACTTACAGACCTACCTCTAACACCTAACTCTGTCAATCACTTGCCTAGGCTGTGATATGTTTGTTTCCCCTACGGGACACTTCAGTGGCAAACGCTGCAATCTATGAATCACCATAATGTCATATAAAACAGACTCCATGACTTTATTTATATTATCATTATTTACATGAAATAGAGGTTTTCAGTGATTAAACTGACCCATGTGTGGTTTTCCTAATGAACGTCTTGCCTTTGCAGAAGACATTTTCCTTATCCAATGTATATAGTGATTTAGTCTACCATTAAACTACATCAATGTTAATGAAAATTACTAATTATCTGAGTCCGCTGTAAAAGACCTAAGATTTTAGACGTTTCAAACAACTGGGTTACATTTTATGCGGATAATGTCCCAATATGCTCTCTTAAACGAGGTGCAGATGTGTGTACAAGTATATAAAAATCGCTTCATCCGCAGGCTGTATGGAAACCCTATATGTCCGCTCTCCATCATACATTCCGCAAAGGAGATTAAAGGCAAACTGCAGTCTTTAACTGAGAAACCGTAATCACTGACATTAATAAATATCTGGTTGCTAAGACTTACGTCTGACAGTTAAAGCTGATCTCATTTTCCTTAATTTTTTAAACATTGTTTGCGGTAACGTTGAGATAGACACCCTGCAGTGCCTTCAGAACCAATCCTAACACACCCTTTAAAAATCTTTTGATAAAAGTTGGAAAAGAACTCAGTGTCGTAAAAGTTAACATTTTCCTTGCAGGACTTATCTATTGTGCACATATTGGGAAAATTGTCATAATGCCATGCTGGAACCAGAACACTAACTACAAAGCTGAAACATCTGTAAACCAGCTGACGACTTGAATTGCTTATTTTTATTCTCTAGAAAATCAAAGTCCATTGTGTTTTGGCGTTGCTCAGTTAGTTGTCCTCATTCAGAAGATAAACAAGCTCACAAGCCTTGGACTAAGCCGCAGAAATGCTTTAACGCAATGTTGAAATAATCATGTGTCTAGGACATGTTATCTGTATAAATGAAGGCTACGGGTAGTAGAGACAACAGATCTGTTTGATGCTCTGCGTTCAAAGGCGAATGCAGGGTGTCGTTGTTCTTAATCTTTATGCCACACATCAAACAAGCAGCACCGGTGCTTTATAGGGGTGTACAGTTGTGTTTTTCCTTCTGCAGCTAATACCTGCATGTAGTAAAAGTACCAGATGCAGATTTACACCTTGTACAGAATGTATGGCAACCAACATAAAGCTTGGACATGGTTGTAATTAGTGATTTTTAGGTCTCGCTTACTAGGAAGCACATGCGCTGCCTGCTGTGAGACCGCTTACAGTGGGTTTTGAAGCAGCCAATTGCTTACCATTGGTTGGCTTCATTTTCACTCTCATTGGTTTTCTTTATATATTTTAATTTGCATACATGCCAACATTTCAGAAGGGGAAAGTGGGAGAATAAAAAAAAAATAATAATAGAGGGAATGTATCTCCGGCACTGACTTCTATTGAACGAGAGACAATTTCAGGGAGGAGACAGTCAAAATAAAGCCATTTTGGCTTTTAAAAATGGGGAATCTCCCGTCTGAACCGGGTCTACTGGCACGTACGAGTTTGTGTGGGATTGCCTTCCTCTTCTTGTGTTTGTCCTTCCTCTTTAGCATTGACACATTACTCGTGTACTTAGTTGCCTTATTTTCCAGGGCGTTTTTTTTTCTTTTTGATTAAGCTGGCCACAAGAGAGCATGTGTTTTACTGCTGCCTTTCTAGTGTACTTCTTTACACAAACCAAAGCTCCCTGTTGAGTTCTCTCTGTTGCCTGCGTGCTTCTCTCCCCCATACCTGTAGCACTTTTTTCACATCTATTTTTCCTCCCCGCTCCTAGTAGCTCTCTCTCTATATTAGTTTGCTTCCCTACCCTGAGACCTCCGTTCTGCTGCCCCCATCTATGACCCCCTGAATTGCTTCAGCCCGACCCTCTGTGTTTCTTCCCAGACCCTTTTGTTACTTCCCCTCAGCCCTGTCCTCTGTGATTCTGATCTGATTTGCTTCTGCGGTCGCCAATCTCCGCGCACTCCATAGTGTTGCCTTTTGCCCATGTTTCTCCCTTTGCTTAATTCCCAGAGACTGAGGATATTTTTATCAGCTTCAGAAGGAAGCAAAAGGCCTGAAATTTTGGATCAACTTCAATGGTGAACGAATACTGCAGCTCTTCTTCTAAAAGGGTGCAGTGACACCAAAAGCCCCTAGATCTACAATCACAGTCTGAGATGCGTCAGTTATAGTATGTTAAAAGTTTATAAATGGGGGGTATTGTGGCCTGGCAAGATGGCCACAATACCGCTTCGAAGCCCCAAAACTAAATCCTGCTTCATCCTGCCCGTATGAGCCCCCGAGAGCATAGACTCTGAGGCATGCAATGCGGCCGGCACAAACACTGCCTATGGTGCTTGGGTGAATGCAGTGATTACTGCGCTGACAGACTTGCAGCGGAGCGGCACCCTGTGGCCTCGAACTGAATGCAGCCGAACAGGGCTGAGGCCAGAACCCAGCGGTGAGGCAAGGTGACACTACGAGACACCACAAAGGTGCCCACCCCGTACTCTGAGGCTCTGCGGGGAATAAGTGCTGTCGCCGGGACCAGCCAGGTGGGCATTGAGGTTGACTGGGCCAGCGAGCCTACAACAGAAGGGATGAGGTAGCCGCGGAGGCTTCCTCATTTTGCCTCTGTGTTGCCGGGCCCTCTGACCCTAAGTGAATCATGACGGTGGGGGGAGAGGCAAGGGCCTACAGAATACCCCTGACCAATGCCTGTAGGCTAAAAAGGACGTCTTAAAAAAGGAGTGTGCTGCCGAGGCATCACAATTCATTCTCACTCCCCCTGGGCCTGTGATCCTACTCTGTGACCCTCACATCAGGGGTGAGGGTGAACGGCAGCACTGCTATGGCAGAAACTGCGTGGAGACGGCCCCCTGTGTGAGTGACATTTTGCTCCCCTGGAGGGCTGTAGCGCCCTGTGGGGCCATATTATACTGAGTCTTAACTTGCCATTTCATGTGCACTATCACGCTGCTGAGAAGTGTGTGCAGAGTAAGGTGACTGGCCAAACACGACATGGCGGACAACGGATTGAAGCCTCTAGCCCCCCTCGCTTCTACTTGGTGCCCCTGGTGCGAGCAACACCATCACTCAGAACATAACCTCATACGGCCCACCATTTTGAAGCACACAGCCCATGTGGCCCCCCACAGGTGGATAAGGAAGGGGAGCCATCAAAGGGTGGCCATCCTGGAGGCTATACATGGCTCCCACACTGTGCTGGAGGGAAAGATCGATGCAGGGTGGTTGGGCCCCTACGCAGAAAACTCCGTAAAGTCACTGACAGGGTAACCACCGCCAAGCATTGTCTTACTGACTTGGGCAAGGAGGTGGTGAAACTCAAGAAGTAGTGATCCCACCACATAGCAACTACCAAAACCCTGGAAAACAGAGCCGAAGATGCAGAGGGCCGGTCTCTCTGGAATACCCTGCATTTCGTGGGCTTTCCTGAGCGGGCAGAGGGCACATCAGCCGAGTACTTCCTGGAAGATGGATCACACGCAACTTGCAGCCAAAGGGACTGTCCCACATGTTCACAGTGGAAAGAGCACACCAAGGCCTCACAACGAGGCCGCCACTGGAGGACCTCCCAAGAGTACTGATCACTAGGATATTTAAGTGCAGAGATAGGGACGGTATCCTTTGGGCTGCCTGTGAAGCAGGGGAACTACAATATGAGAACCACACCACTGCCATTTTATAGGTCTACACACGCAAAGTCCAAACTCAGAGGAAATCATTCCTGGATGTCAAACAAAAACACAGGGCCATGAACCTGCCCTACATGTTGATGTGTCCTGCACAGCGGTGTTGTGGTCAAGGGTAAGGTGAACGTCTTTGAGAGACCTGAGAATGTATGGGCATGGCTGGAACTCTGGGAGCAGGTTCCTCGACACGACAGGGGGGATAACAAGACCTAACCGAGTGAGGAGACATACATGAATCTGGAATGCCAGTGGCGGCTTGTCTCACGATTTCTCAGATTCTGGGAACTTGCTCATGCCAAGAGTTGTCATACAAGATGATGGCCCACTGACGGACAAACTGATGAAGCATGTTGAAACAGCCTGGTCTGTGGAGGAGGAGGTTGGGCCAGATCATCCCCCCACGCTCGGTGACTCTGGGCCACACTCCAAATGACCCATGCTTGTTGGTGCTACTGGGCGATAGAGCATGGATGGCAACTCAGTATGTAATTCATGATGGGTAGGTTCCATGGTTCATGGGGGCAATGGAAAAGTATGTGGTGTTCAGGTTAATGCTGCTCAATGTCTTCAAAGCATGCTCTGAACCGTAATCTTTTTTTGGGCCTCAACGGGCAAGCAATGCAGGGCTTCTAAGGGCAGCTAAAGGGAGACCTGGCGTGGTACTCCACCTCAGTGGGGCTGGAGGCTACGTGGGGTTCCTCGCTCCTGTGTGATGTCAGGATTCATTTAGTGTTCTGAGTATTTTATTGGGCTCCCCCATAAGGGGTATCATACTCACTGTTGTGGGAGTAGGGAGGAGTGGGGCGTTGGATCGAATGCCTAGTAATGAGCCCGTAGGGACATCCTCCGGGGGGCATGGGTGTGGGTAAAGAAGAGGGTGTATGTTTACACACTGCATACATGCAGACCTATAAAGTGATTATGTGGAATGTCAGGGGCCTGGGTGGATATGTGAAGAGGGAGAGGGTGATGTACTTTTTACGACATTAGGGGGTTAGTATTGCCTGCTTGCAGGAAACACACATGGTAGATGAGGAAACACATACATTGTGGAAGTAAAGGAGAGAGAAGTTATTCTCTTCTACATACTCCTCCTATACAGGGGGCATGGCGATTTGGGTGGCACGAGGAGTGCCTTTTAGGCTAGTCTACGCTGAGGCTGGCCCCAGTTGGATGTATGTCCTGGTGCAAGAAGTGCTAGACGGCATAGGTCTGAATCCTAAATGTGTACGCCTGGAACATGGATGACAGGGACTTTTATGTGCACACACAAACTATTCTGATTGACTACAAGGCGGCACACGTGCTGCGGGTAGGAGACTTCTGATGTGTTTTAGATGAAGACATGGATAGGCTGCCCCCCAGAACCTCCACCAAACTCGGTGTGATGAACATGCTACGTACAGCAGTGAACAACCTGTGTTGTAAGGACATTTGGAGGGAGATGTGCCTGGACAAACAGGAATACCCTTGTCATTCGTAAAGCATGGAACATACAGTAGATTAGATCAAGCACTGGGGGGTGGAAGATCTCTGGGCCAATGTACAATCAGCTACGTGCATGGCGTGCTACTTGTCAGACCACTCACACTTACTATTAGACCTCTGCAGCACCGGCACACATGGGGGACCCTACTGCTGGAAGCTACCAGCGGATGCCCTTCTGGGCGTTGCATGCCAGACAATGCTGGGTGAGGCACTGACGGAGTACCTGGCGGGTAACTGGGGTTCCACAAACATTAGGGCCTTGGAATGGGAGGTGATGAAAGCAATCATGCGGGGGAACTGCATGAGCAAGGTGTATGGCATTCCGAAATAACTGCAGGCCGAGCTGAGAGATCTTGAGGGTAAACTTGCAGACAGGAGACTGATACACAGGAAGCAAGGAGGGCCCTAGTGGACATTAGGCTACGCCTAGGAGACACATAGGACCGAATAGGCAGCTTTACCTGACAGGAATAAAGACAACTGTTACACCAAGAGGGGGATAAGCCTGGGAACATCTTGCCTGGCTGCTTAAACGTGAGACGGATAGGACCCCTATTATGGCACTGAGGCACCCTGACTGGACTGTCTCAACATCACAAATGTCTATTAATTCTACCCTCAGGGACCACTTGAGGGAACTGTATGGCAGGGGCACTCAGGCAGAGCCCGAAGCCATAGAACTATACCTGGATTGGGTAGATATCCCTGTGTTATCTCTGCCGCTCAGGAAGTAGATGGAGGCGGACTTTACACTTGATGAAATGAAGGCTGCACTAGGTAAGATGTACCAAAGGTAAGTCTTCTTGAAATACTACCAAGCTTTCGTGGCACAGCTGGCGGAGCCACTCCTGGAAGTGTTTAGAGAAGCACAGGATAGGGGGACTTTGTCACCTACCTATAGGGAAGGAGTAATCTGCATGGTGCCCAAACCCAGAGGTGATGGGATGAATCCCTCTTCATACAGACCCCTCATCATCCTCAGTGTGGATGCAAAGATACTATGTAAACTCTTGGCGGAGCGCCTCCAGGGGTGGTGGGATCCATCATACACGAGGACCAGTGTGGCTTTCTGCCATGCCGTAGCGCGGCCCTGAACTTGAGAGGGCTGGCACATGTTTTGCATTCGGTGGAGCAGTGGCCTGAGGAACTGGTGGTGGCCTCGGTAGACATTAAAAAAGCATTTGCGAAGATTGACTGGTCTTACCTGACACAGGTATTGCACTGGATGGGGTTTGGACTTAACTTCTGTAGCTGGGTGAGGTTACTCTATATTACCCCTAGAGCTAGGGTGCAGAATGGTGGGGTGGTCTCTGAGAAATGGGAAGTGAAACAATACACAGCAGAGTTGCCTGCTATACCCGCTGCTGTTCGTCCTTGCGCTCGAATCCTTGGCTGTGATGCTTCATCAGGACATAAATGCCTTTGGTATTAAGGCTGGGAACTCAGAAAACCACAACATCTGCATATAGAGATACTAGGTGCACTATCTAAAACAGCCTAGGGAAGCGGTGCTGCTATTGCTGTCCCAGATTGAGGATATTGGGGCAGTGGCTAGGCTTTGAATCAAAAGACGTAAGTCGCTCCTGTACCCAATGGGAAAGCTCAGGGATACACAGGGACGTATCTATCCAAGCTAGGGCTCTGATGGCAAATGGAATCCTTTCGATATTTCGGCATCCTGATTACGCACTCCTTGAAAGGGCAGCGGCGTTATAATACTGAGCCTCTGATGAGTGGGTTGCTCGGTCAACATAGTTCTGGAGCACCCTGCCACTCTCGGTGTTGCGTGGATTGCTGTGGCAAACACTGTGTTTCTGCCCAGATGCCTGTACATAATTCAGAAATCGCTATTCACGTTGTCACGCAATATCTCTAAGGCGCTGGGCAGCCTCCTGATCTCATTGGTGCGGGCGGGAAAAAAAGGAGTAGGGTCGCACTCCCAACACTTAAACTGGATTTGGAGGAAAGCAGCATGGTCTTGCCTGACCTTGAGCTCTATTATAATGCCACAAAGCTCAAGCATGAAGCACACTAAGCGGTGTAAGATGACAATTGGGAGAAAAGTTTGCTGAGAGGTACCCTTGGACCACTACTACGGATGGAACTGATCATGACAGGGTCCAGAGTGGCCGGACACCTCCATAAATGGTTCAGCAGACAGTCGGGATCTGTGAGAAGGTGATCAGTAGAGCATTTAAGAAGCCCCCCTTTGCCCAGCTAGGATTATGGACATTATTGCCATTCATTCGTATCAGTACAGCTATGCTGATTGCACAGTTGAGGGATGAGGTCTGCAAAACTTTAGGGGACATAGGGCCAGATGTAGCAAGCCGTTTGCATGGCGCAATCTGCGAAAAACGCAGTTTGCGCCATGCAAACGGCCTCACGCAATGCTCATTCCCAAATTGCGAGTCGGTACCAACTCGCAATTTGGGAATGCGACTCGCAAATAGGAAGGGGTGTTCCCTTCCTATTTGCGACTCGCATCGCAATTCAGAGTTCATTTGTGACCGCGAATGCGGTCGCAAAGCAACTCTCAGTTACCACCAGAGTCACACTGGTGGTAACTCATTCGCAAAAGTGAAGGGGTTCCCATGGGTCCCCTTTCCCCTTTGTGAATGTCGAAAAAAATATTTTTTCCAGAGCAGGTCCTATGGACCACTGCCTGCTCTGAAAAAATACGAAACCAAATGGTTTCGGTATTTTTTTCATTTTGCAACTCATTTTCCTTTGAGGAAAACGGGTTGCAAAATGAAAAAAAAAAACTGCTTTATTTAAAAAGCAGTCACAGACATGGAGGTCTGCTGACTTCAGCAGGCCACCATACCTGTGAGTGCAGGGACTCGCTATGGGGTCGCAAAATGCGACCCACCTCATGAATATTGATGAGGTGGGTCTTTGCGATCCCATAGCGAGTCGCAGAAGGTGTCTGAGACACCATTCTGCATCCAATTTTGCGACTTGCAAATTGCGAGTCGCTCAGACTCGCAATTTGCAAGTCGCAAAATCGGATTTTGCTACATCTGGCCCTTATATCCTGGGGAGCAGTTCCTTATATTAGTGGAAGCTCACAAGGCCTTTTCTTTGGGGGTGGACAGTTCTTACAATATGCTAAAATAGCAAATGCGACACAAGAAATTAGGACAACCTTCATGGAGGCACCCCAGCAGACGGACATGTTGCAGTTGATTTTGACAGCTTGTACAGCACACTATCTGGTGTCTTTGTTCTACAGGGCTCTTAAAGGTGACAGAGAAAGGTCTGGCCCCAAGGCCTGTAAAGCATGGGGGGAGGGGCTTGAGGTTCCCTTTAAGGACGGTAAATGGTAGACGACCTGCATGCTGATAAAAAAGATTTAATGAAATGCCCGGTTCAAACTGACACACTTTAACTACGTCCACCGAATGTACTTCACCCCTATCAGGCTTAGAAGGATATACAGGGACAGAACGGCTGACTGGCTGAGGTGTGGAGTGGAAGGCGCCACCTTCTTACACCTGGCATGAATATGCCTTGCAGTGTGTGGTTTTTAGGGAGTGGTGGTCCTCTGATTGGGAGTGGCAGCAGGCATCGCCCTAAATGAGGACCTGAAGCAATGCACTTTGTGGATCGTAAAGCAACCTAAAGGAGAAAAATGCAGCAGAAATTTTTGCAGTTGGCATTGGCCCTGGCTGAAAGATGCAGTGCAATAGGGTGGCTGGGCGTCAGGGCCTTTACACTTAAGTTGTGGTTGGGGGATGTGACAGAATGGGCACATCCAGAGGAGGTATACATTAAGACCAGCTGGCGAGACGGTAACCTGCAGGAAGATCTTGAAACATGAGCATCACTGCTGACAGCGCTCCAGCGTATGGGAGGGTGGTAAGTGTGGAGGATGGGGGGGGCTCTCAGAGTACGCAATAACGCACAACTGATTCCCTCGACAATAGACCTAGGTCACAACTTGAGGAGGGGATAGATAGGGAGTGAGGGGACTGGTGGACCTGGAACGAGAAGTAGTGGTCAGTGGGGTGACTTGCAGGAATGAATGATCGAAACTGGGGTCCCTGGTAAATTGACAAGAGCTTGAAAGCTCTTGACAGCTGTGCACCCATCGGGGGAAGGAGTGGGGAGTCTGACTCGGCACTGATTATTGTTGTAGCAAATAAATTAACACTGATCTGCTGTGGACGTTAATGTTATAATGCTGCTTACTGGCATATGCACATACGAAAAAAACTAAATAAAAATATAATAAAAAAAATAATAATTATAAGACACATATACGGAAAAGCTCCCGGTGCCAAGAGAGAAATCACCTACGACATCAACCTAAACCTTCAAAAGCACAAACTAAAACAACAAAAAAGCATAAATCAGCTTAATCCTAAAATTTCCATCTGAATGAAGGATAATAAACCATACCACCAAGTTTTTAAACCTTTCTAAAAATGCAAATGAATACTGGTTTTCCACAGGGTGATGGGCAGAGTGATCCATAACCTCACCACCACCATCGAAAAAGCCCCAACTCATAAACGAGCATGCACAAATTTGAGGCCTGTGACGAGAAAGGGGTCCATAGAACAAACAGACTAATTTGGAGTGTAAATCTGAAACCTTTTCCTCAAGTAAACAGAACCAGAGTTATGAATGGTGCAGTGTACTATACAAAGAGATTTTAAAACAATCCTTTTAGCCACTGGAAGCCAGTATAACGTACGCAGTACAGAAGAATATGAGCAATGACAGGGCAGGCCCAGAGCTAATTTGGTCGCTTTATTTTGCATACACTGTACATCATTCAGCACAACAGATGGAGCTCCAGAGAAAAGGGAATTACAATAATCAAGGCGCTTTAGAATAGCAACTTGACCCACTAATCATCGAGCCGCTGACTGCAGCAGTGGCACAATTTTCATGAGAACCCTAAAGAAGAGCAGGGAGAGGTCAAATGATTAGCCTGCATCATCAGCTTAACCTTCTCTTTCAAGCAGAAATCAGATTTTTCACATACTGACCTGGGAAGAGGATAAGATCCAGTAGGAGGTCAGAATGTAGAATGAAGAGGTCTAGTCAACCTACATGGGACCACCCATAAAACCTCAGTTTTGTCAGTATAAAATCAGTATTAAACTTCAGATCATTGGAATGGAGCCAGCATGATACTGCAGACATACAATGATGGAATGCTTCTAACAGATAAATAGTGTGGGGCTGAGGGGAGAACCCTGAGGGACCCCTTGGCCCAAAGCTCTAAAAGATGACAAGAAGGGAGAAAGATAGTTTGCTATCTATCTTCTAGATAAGATCTAATCTATTGGAGGATTGTTCAACCAATACCAATTTCCCCAAGAATGGTGAGGAGAATGGAGTAGGAAAACTGTGTCAAATGTGGTGGATATATCCAAAAGAACTAGAGGTACCAGGTCTGCCCTATCAGCTGACAGGCTCAAAACTTCCAAAACTGCTACCAAGGCAGATTCTGTGCTGTGGGCAGGACGGAAGCCAGATTATACCTGTTTAAGGATATGGTGTTCTTCTGAAAAATCTGAAAGCTGTGAATTGACATATTTCTTCAAGATCTGACCCCAAAGTGGAGAAGTGAGATAGGATGGCAATTGGCAAGAACAGATTAATTGCATTTGGCTTTTTCAAAAGGCAGACAGTTAATACCTGTTTCCACTCTGTTGATATCTAGGCATTGCTTAGAGAATTGTTGCACACTTTCAACAAAGGCTGTGCAAAGGCTGATATCTCCTTCTTCATAGCTGTAATAGAGATGAATTGTTCCAGGGACAGTATTTCAAAATGATCCAGCCGAGAAATCCCAATGGTCTCCTCCGTTTCAGCATAGTTACCTGGAGTCCCCAACAGACAACTTGAGGCAGCAGCAGGGACCACTTCCAAGTTAAATATAGAAACCTTTTCAGAGGAGCCAGGCACGGTACAGACGGGCCTCATTTTGGACACAAAATATAAAGAGAGCTGATCTGCAGTCTCCTGTGAATGATGAACTGAAGAAGACACACAACTAGGTGAAGTGACCTCACTAGTTAAACAATTTCCTCAGAGGAATGTTTAGCTGCAAGAATGCGTTTCACATAGAATTCTGCTTTAGCTGAGGCAACCAAATTTATATAGGTAGACATCACTTGCTTTAATTCCAAATTAGGCTTTATAGAGTAATCTATACGCTAGATTCTCCCAAGTCTCTTGGGCCCTTTTTTCACCTCAGATATGGCAATAATGTGCCATGGGGCAGGAGGTCTAATGACTTCTGATTAACTTTTTTTACACGACTTTCCACGACAGAAGTACAGAGCCACGAAGAACACTGACTACTGGTAGGTTAAAGCCAAGGCCCTTAACCCCATGGGTGCCCAGGACGAGCTGGTCTCGCCCTCGGCAATGGTGGCCCGGTGCCCAGGACGAGACCAGCTCGTCCTGCTATGGGGCCCTGATGGCCAAGCACCCCTCCCCTGGGTAGGGATGGAAGGGGAATCGCTACCCCTTCCCCCCCCACCCCCCTGTGGCGTCTGATGACATCAGCACGCGATCGCACGCTGACCTCATTAGAGGCCTACCCCTCTGCACTGTAGATCGGGGGAGAAATGCAAAAGCATTTCTCCACCGATCACGTGGAGGGGGTGAGAGAGGCATAAAAGGAGGGGAAAGGACTTGATCATCCATCCGGAACTCTTTTGTACGATCAAGGTAGAACGCCAACCCTATTTTTGGGTCCAGGCAGTGGAGTCTCTACTCTTCCTTAGAGGGATTGGGGGGGGGGGTAAAATGTAGAGAAGGTGATGGATTGACCTACATGAAGGGGCATAAACACTTTTGGTAGAAAAGAAGCCTGAGGGCAAAGCACCACTTTGTCAGGATAGATGGAAAGGTATGGCAGCTTAGATGACAATGCCTGCAGTTCACTCACCATGTGGGCAGATGTAATGGCCACAAGAAAGGCTGTTTTTAAAGTGAGAAGCCCGAGAGGAAAATTGTGGAGAGGCTTGAAAGGAACACATCAAAAATGTCAAAACCAAATTCAAATCCCATTGGGGCATAATGAATGAGGATGGAGGAAACATACGTGTAAGACCTTTAAGGAACCTATGTACAATAGGAGACTTGAACAAAGAAGGTTGATCAGGCAACCTCAAAAAGGAAGAAATAGCAGACAAATAAACTTTGACAGTGCCCACAGCAGAGCCCTGCTGGGTCAGAGATAGGATAAATAGCAGGACGTCAGAGAGAGGGGAAAAAAGGTGGTCAACAGACTTGCCTGTGCACCATGCCACTAATTTCTTCCAACAACAGTTGTATACCGTTTTGCTGCAGGGACGCCTGGCTGGCAAGATTACGTTACAGACTTTGGGCGGAAGGTCAAAAGCTGTCAACTGTCACCGCTCAATCTCCACGCAAGAAGGTGGAGAGTGGGTAGGTTTGGGTGCAGAACCCTCCCATGCTGCTGCAACAGAAGATCCTCCCGAAGGGGTAGTATGATCAAAGGATCGATGGACATGCTCAACAGCTCAGAAAGCCAGACTCTCCGTGCCCAGTCCGGAGCCTCAAGGATTTCTTGGGCCCAGTCATTTCTGATGTTCTTGAGAACTCTGGGCAGAAGTGGTATGGGCGGAAATGGGTACAGGAGGCCTGAGTTCTACTTGAGGTGAAATAAGTTGCAGAGCGATTGCTGCCTTGGAAACTCCAACATGCAAAACTGCTGACATTCTGCATTTTCTGTGAAGGCAAACAGATCTGACCAAGGCTCTTCCCACTGCTCAAAGAGAACTTGCGCCACCTCCAGATGGAGATGCCATTCGTTATCCGGTAGACATTTTTTCAACTGAGTTTGCGTGCTCTGGCGTTCAGAGAGCCCGCCAGATGTTTAACTACCAGGAATATGCACTGCTGTTTCCAGCCACCTCCAAAGGCGCAGAGCCTCTTGACAAAGGATCCACAATCCCACCCCTCCCTGCTTGTTGCAGTGCCACGTGGTGGTGTTGTCCGTGAACACCTGCACCATCTTCCCCTTGAAAGAGGTAAGAAATGCTTTCAATGCTAGCCAGATCGCACAAAGCTTCAACAGGTTCAAGGAGCCCGGACTCCACCAGAGACCAGATGCCGCCGATAACCACCACTGGCCTCCCCATCCCATGTGGGACTCATCTGTCACTACTCTCAGATCTGGTTAGGGAAGGGAGAAAGATCTGCCTCTAGCCCAAACGTGGTTCGTTAACCACCACTGCAGTGATCTGTTCAGACCTGCTGAATAGTTTCTATCCCTTGCACCAACTGAGTCAGACCAAAGTCAGCAATAGTTTTGTGAAGGAGGAACAGCTTAATCCATGTATTAAAACCCCACCATCACTCATAAGTTACAGTGGGAGCAAGACAAAGTCACAATGAAATCAAGAAAAGAAGAAAAGAAGAAACAATGGTTCAGTTGGCCCTGATGGACGATAACAGACTAGCCCATTGAACAACATGGTAGAGCAGGAGAAGCCGGAAATTCCTAACAACGCTGGTAAAGGAAAATCACTGAGAGAGAGTAAATCAGAGCTAACGATTACAGCTACACCCTCACCTCGTTGAGAAGAATAGGCATGATGGAGCAACTGAATATCTGTTGGGCAGAGGGCCGCTAAACAGAGGCAAATGAGTCAAAGAACCACATCTCTGTCAAAATAGCACATCAAACTCCTCAGAATATAATAGTTCAATGACATGCTTAACTGCTGAGTGGGAGTTAATCAAGGCACACCTCATTTTTTTTACAACCTTTCTTGCAGACACTACATGGGAGGCGCTGTTAACCTGATGCGCTGTACCCTCATGTGCTGCGTCCACCTTACAAAACAGATGGTAATGGGGTAGCGTTATCATCATGGTGCCCTCCTTTAAAAACTTAACAACTCCTCCATCCTACCCACATTATGAGGGGGGGGGGAGAACAAAGTTTGAAAATTCCTACCCAAGTAATTTTCCAAACTGCCTCTTCCCAATAGTCAGCAACGGCCAACTGGAATAACTAACTGTATCTTGAGCAGTTATTTCGGGAATCAAATGGACACCATGGCTGGCACTGAGTGCTGACGGGCTTAGATGTACTTGCCTTTGGCATGTCTGCTGCGCGACCACGCATCAGGTTTGCCTATATAGCGCCCGATCTGTCTGCACATTACAGCAGCACAGCAGACAAATAACAGCAGAGCAGACAATAAGAGCATGTCAAGATGGCATCCAAAAGTGTCCACTAGAAGTAAAAATAGCAGCTGGAAAAACTCGGCACAATCTGCTAGAGTGAGCCTGAAAAAATATTCAAAGCGATTGATTTACCTCTCCTCTCCTACTGCAAAAAGCATTAACGTGCAAGTTACTTACCTTCGGTAACAACATATCTGGTAGAGACATATTCTAGTTGCAGATTCCTTACCATAGAATTTCATCCAGGCATCAGACTGGATCCGGATATTTTTCTTCGAGCAATACCCTTGCATGCCGGTGGGTGGCGTCGGTCGACTCCGTGAGCGTCGTTGGCGTCGTAGTTGCCGTGATGACGTTGGGAGTAGTACAAAGACGTTGGGAGTAGTACAAAGACGCCGCCCTCGCGCAGTGACATCAGTTTCTTTTAACGACTTTCCACGCCAAAGCACAGAGCCGCTAGGAACACTGAGATTGGTGCGCTAGAGCTAAGGACCTGAAAGGGGAAATCCCTGTCCCTAGAAATTAGTTTGCAATAGAGGAGGATGGGTGGACGGTAAGGAATCTGCAACTAGAATATGTCTCTACTAGATATATCGTTACCGAAGGTAAGTAACTTGCCATCCTCAGTGGTGGGCTGCGAACCAAGATCATATTAGGAAGTCCTGCAGGACCGAACAACCAAAGTTGCCGTCCCGACGGACCTGATTGCCCAGACAGTAGTGCTTAGCAAACGTGTGCAGGGACGTCCACGTAGCTGCCTGGCAGATATCCAGGACAGGAATTCCGCGTGCTAACGCAGTGCAAGCAGCAGTTGCTCTGGTGGAATGAGCATGCAAGCCCTCAGGAGGTTGCTTCTTGGCCAGAGCGTAGCACATTTTAATGCAAAGAAGCACCCATCGAGAGATGGTACGCTTTTGCACTGCCTTCCCTTTTTTCGCACCCACATACCCAAACTAAGAGTTGCTCGTCCACTCGGAAATCTTTAGTACAACTGAGGTAGAACGTCAATGCTCTTTTTGGGTCCAGACGGTGGAGTATCTCCTCCTCATGGGAAGGATGTGTGGGTGCGTAGAAAGTAGGCAGAGTGATGGACTAGCCTACATGACAGGGTGTAACCACCTTAGGAAGGAAAGAAGCCTTACTGCACAACACTACTTTGTCAGGGTGCACAGACAAGTAGGGAGGTTTTGAAGAAAGGGCCTGAAGCTCACTCACCCTGCGAGCAGAGGTGACTACAACAAGAAAGACAGTTTTGAAGGTGAGGAGCCGCTAGGGCCAATTATGCATTGGCTCAAAGGGGGTACACATCAAATAAGTAAGTATAAGATTGAGGTCCCACTGAAGCATGATAAATGGAGTGGGAGGAAATAAATGGGTGAGTCCCTTTAGGAATCTACTCACAATAGGAGATTTAAAGAGTGAGGGCTGATCAGGTAGCCTAAGAAAGGCCAAAATGGCAGATAAATACCCATTAAGGGTGCCCAAGGCAGAGCCCTGCTGGGCCAAAGAAAGAATGAATAGAAGAACCTCAGACAGAGGGGCAGAAAGGGGATCAACAGATTTGTTGATACACCATGCCACAAATGTATTCCAATGACAGGCATATACAGTTTTGGTTGATGGACGCCTGGTTGCCAAGTTAACATCGCAGACTTCGGGTGGAAGGGCAAAAGACGTCAACTGTCGCCGCTCAATCTCCACGCATGAAGGTGGAGGTTGGACAGGTTCGGGTGAAGAACTGTCCCCTGTTGATGCGACAGAAAATACGCTGAAGAGGCAGTCTGACAGGAGGATCGATGGACATGCTCAATAGCTCTGGATACCATACCATCCGTGCCCAGTCCGGAGCCACCAATATGACTTGTCCCCGGTCGTTCCTGATTCTCTTGAGAACTCTGGGCAGAAGAGGTATAGGCGGAAAGGAGGCCAGAGTTCCACTCGAGACGAAAAGCGTCTCCGGGCGAGTGCTGCCTTGGAAACTCCAACGTGCAAAACAGCTGACATTGGCGTTCTCTGCGGAGGCGAACAGATCTAACCAAGGCTTTCACCACTGCTGAAAGAGACCTTACGCCACCTCTGGATGGAGACACCATTCGTGATCGGCTGTGCATTGACGGCTGAGTTCGTCCGCTCTGGCGTTGAGGGAGCCCGCCGGATGTTGAACCATTCGGGTAATGCCCTGATGTTCCAGCCATGTCCAGAGGCGTAGTGCGTCCTGACAAAGGGTCCAGGACCCTACTCCGCCCTGTTTGTTGCAGTACCACATGGCGGTAGTATTGTCCTGCACCACTTTCCCTTTGAGAGAGGGAAGGAATGCTTTCAACGCAAGCCTGATCGCCCAGAGCTCCATAAGAATGATATGGAACCCAGACTCTGCCGGAAACCAGAGTCCTCTGATCTCCGTCTCCCCCATGTGGCCACCCAACCCAGAAGTGACACATCTGTCACTATAGAGAGATCTGGTTGGGGAAGGGAGAGGGATCTGCTGTGGACCAAATGCGGATTCCAAAGCCACCAATGCAGGTCTTTTGCAGTCCCCTCCGAGATCTGGACCATGTCGGAGAGACTGCCCTGATGCTGCGCCCACTGGAAGTTCAGGTCCCACTGCAGAGCCCGCATATGCCATCTGGCATGTGTTACTAGCAGGATGCAGGAGGCCATGAGGCCCAGCAGCCTCAGAGTTAGTCTCACCGAAAACCAACACTGAGGCTGAAAGATCAGAATCATAGCCTGAATGTCTTGGACTCACTCTTCGGGAGGATAAGCCTGAAACTGCACTGTGTCCAGAGCGGCTCCGATGAAAGGGAGCATCCGAGAGGGAGTCAGATGTGACTTCGGCACGTTTATAGTGAACCCCAGCATGTGTAGAAGGTTCGCCGTAGTCTGAAGGTGGGAGACGACTTTCTGGGGCGTGTCTGCCTTCAACAGCTAGTTGTTGCGGTAGGGGAAGACTGAGACCCCTAACCTGTGCAGATGAGCCGCAACCACTGCCATCAATTTCGTGAACACCTGAGGAGCGCTGGTAAGGCCTAAGGGGAGCACGGTAAACTGAAAGCGCTTGTGACCTACCAAGAATCGTAGGTAACATCTGTGGGCAGGCAGGATAGGGATGTGGAAATAAGCGTCCTGCAAGTCCAACGCTACCATCCAGTCTCCTGGGTCCAAGGCAGATAGAACCTAAGCGAGGGTGAACATTTTTAATTTCTCCTTCTTGAGGAAGTAGTTTAGGTCTCGAAGGTCTAGGATAGGACGTAAGCCCTTTTCCTTTTTTGGTATCAGAAAGTAGCGGGAATAACAACCACAACCTACTTCTGGCACAGGGACGGACTAGGAGGGTTTGGAGGCTGCAGCAGTGTAGAGGTGTACTGGGCAGACCTCTGGTTTCCTGTCCAACGGCCACATGGGATTCCATGTCCCCGGCCACGCAGAGGCTGAACAGCATGGGTGGCATGGTGGCTGTGTGGAGGACGCGACACGAAGCCCCTTCAGTGGCCACGAAAGGGGTGAAAAGTGGACTGTGGGGGGTGAGGGGCAGAGGAAAGACAGAGGGACCGAGCCGTAGCCCAGGAATCCTTGGATCTCTCCAAGGCCGAGTCCGCTTTGTCTCCGAAGAGACGTGAGCCATCAAAGGGCATGTCCATGAGTGACTGTTGGACATACCCAGAATAACCAGAAGTTTGCAACCAGGCATGGCGTGATAAGGCCACCGTCGTAGCAACCGATCTGCCCAGAGAGTCGATAATGTCCGGCCCACAACAGATTGTGAACTTTGCCTAACCTCTCCCATCATTCACAGCCTGGGAGACGATAGCACGGACCTCCTCCGGTATCTGCGGCACGACCTGCGCAACTGTATCCCTCAAAGAGTGGGTATAGCGGCCTAAAAGGCATGCGGTGTTCACAGACCGCAGTGCAAGACTGGAGGAAGAAACAACTTCTTGTCAAACTGTTTCAGCCTTTTGGATTCCCTATCTGGGTGTGCGGAAGGGAATGCGCCTGAAGAAGAGGAAGCCTGGATAACAAGACTTTGAGGCGTGGGGTGTTGGGGCAGGAATTTAGGGTCGTTCGGAGCAGGCCGATGGCCACGTGCGATAGTCCTATTCACAGGAGCCCGTGTTGGGTTTGGACCAGGAACCCAAAAGGACATATGTGAGGGCTTCATTAAACGGCAAAAGGGGTTCTGAAGTAGAAGCCCCAGGCTGAAGCACCTCCATCAGGAGATTAGACCTGATCTCAACAGTGGGAAGCTCGAGACCAAGGACCTCAGCTGTCCTACTGGCCACAATACCATAAGTTGCTCCCGCCGCTGTAGCCACGGTAGGAGGAGACAGCATGCCAGCGTCAGGAGAAGTATCCAGACCTCTGGCTTCGCCCAATTCCTGAGCCCGGTCCATAGAAGGGTCATCCTGGTATTTATTAGGTTCCAGGGACCCCTCCAATCCCTCCACATATTGGTACCCATAAGAAAAAGGGTCCGAATCCAACCTGGGGCGAATAGGCCCCATCGAAGTCAGCCGACGCCACTCCGACTCCGAGTCGTCTGGGATGAGAATTGGGTCAACATCGATAGTGGGCACTACCGACGTCGGGAGCGTTGACAAAAGACCCGGTGCCGGGTAAGGTCTCAAGGGTGTGACCCGCTCCAGTGCGGATCCGGAGGTGACCTCGGTGGTCGGAGCTGAAGCCGCCAGCGCGGAACCCGAAGGGCTCTCAGCCGAACCCATTGGGCCCGAAGGCGCAGTATCGGGGTCGGACGCCCAAAGATGAGGCGCATGGCCTCATAAAACTCTTTAAGCTGGGCGGGGGTCACTCCGGGAAGTGGCCCGGCACTCGGGGCACGACTTCAGGTCGTGGTCGCACTTGAGACACCACAGAGAAACACGATGAGGATCAGTCACTGACATCGTAAGATGACAGTCCTCGCATGGCTTGAAACCGGCCTTCGGGGACATCCTCGACGCACCATATTTTCACAGAAAAACACGACAAAACGGTCGAATTCAGCCAAAAAATAGCCAGGGTAGCTCTTCTCCGGATCAGCGCGTGGTGCAGAAAGAAAAGAACTGACGTCACTACGCGAGGACAGCGTCTATGTACTACTCCCGACATCATCACGGCGACTAAGACGTGAGCGGAGTCGACCAATGCCACCTACTGACGCGCAAGGGTATTGCTCGAAGAAAAATCTCTGGATCCAGTCTGACGCCTGGGGGAAATTCTAAGGTAAGGAATCTGCAACTAGAAGACTCTATCAGATAAACAGATGTCCAACAGAGTGCCTTAACACAGAACATATACCATCACTTTCAAATCAACATATAACTGTTAATCTACATAAACATCCCATAAAAATACACAGTTGTCCCCAACATAAAAACAGTTATCAAAATCACGTCTCAAACTCAACAGAGAACATCAAATCTAAAGTAGATGAGCACAGTCTCTCCACAGTGAAGGAGGTTAGGCCCTCTGCTTTCTTTCACTGAAGTGCACCACGTGTCCCTCTGACACCTAACACCAGGTATGCTCCTGCAATCTCAGAGATACTGCGGTGCTGCAGAGCAGCAAAGCATTTGCTCCATGTTTCTGCTCGGTAACGTTCAGATTTGACTCAAATGATTCAACAGTTATTTACATCACCATTTTTACTTCTCCCCTGCAGGGCAGCATTTAGCGATATAGAAGCAAAAGCCTAATGTGGACCATAGTGCTTTAAGCAGGATGATAAAGATGAGGGGTACCTCTAAAAGTAGCATGGTTCAAGTAATTAAGGGTGGGGTTTGAAACATTTGAACTACAATCCTGTACATTACACAGAATGCTGCCTGGTATTGCATCCAAAAATAACACACAAAAAACAAACAAATGCCTAAAACAAGCCAGACCTATTGGCTTTGTGAGTGATTGTTAGTAGCTTGCTGTAAATAACACCAATGTGTTTGTTGTGAACAATTAGAATTGGTAATTACAAATGGTACACATATGGCCACTACTATGTGCGCACTGGCGAGAGGTGAAGTATTGGGTTAGCATATAATTTGAATACTGTTTTGGCCACTGTCTAACACAGCCTTCAGCCTTCACTCCAGAGATCTCAATGGTGCCCCTTTATGAACACCCTTCCAGAACCATAAGTCATCCATAAAACTAAGTGTGACTCTACTCACAACTGCATTATATACGTTGGAAAACTTGATAGCTCAGCCTTTTAAAGACAAGTCTTTTTGGGTTTGTCAATAGTCAGTGAATTCAGTTCAAATCACAATACTAAATTACACTAAAGCAAACAGAGTTTACAAATGTTAACAGTTTCAAATGTACTTAAGTAAAATAAGCAAGGTGTATACAGTTACATATTGCTAAAACTATTGGAAAGCCAATAGGTCCCAAAGGCTAGACCTACAGACTTTGCCAATGCTTGATCTTACTACAGGCTCCTTATATATTTTGTAACATAAATGTGGTTAACGGGGTAACCAAGAACTAACTACCATGAGAAGAATCTATTATGAGTATGTCATGTATCACTAACCTGTAGTATATATTATGCAGTGGTGACAGTCACTGGGTTGGTTTGGTTAGCATTTCCTTACTCAGGAGTTTTTTATTTTTTTTTAAATCAAACCCATTTGCATCTGGTATGTGAGTCTTCTAGTGCAATCCCATTTACTTGCTGCATCATCATCACTGCCATTTGTTAGCTTCTTACTCTATGGTTACCTTGTCCATCTTCTGTTTGTCCCTCTTCAGGAGCATAGCCTATTTCCTTTTGTCCTTCCACTGTCCACTTCAAAGGAACTACTTTTTGCTTCAGTACTCTACAATACTGCATACATTTTTCAGCTGCTAACCTCGTGCTTTTCTCCTCCCTCTGCTCTGTGTTGCTTTCTCATTCATCTGCTTACCCTCTGAACAGTTCTCTTATTTCTTTTTGCCTAGGCGCTCCACGATTGCATATGTTTTCCAGCTATCTTCCTTGTGTGCTTCTCTCCCTTTACCATACACTCTGTGTTGTTCTCTCACCTCTGTTCTTCTATGGTGTTCTCTATACCTTGTACATCATGTGTGTGCTGTTTTTCCTTTCTTCGCTTACTGCACTAAAACACGTGCTGTGTTTTTGTTTTACCATCATCAAATGTGCCAAGATCAAGTTCCCACGTCTTTCTCAGGTTTAGATAGGGGTCAGTGGAACTGATCGGTAAGGACTTCTAGAGCTGCGAGATTTCTTACCCCTCAAAGCCTCTATAGTTACTTTTGCCTTGAGAGGACTGAATTCTGGAAGCGAGACCAGTGTACTGCTGCAAACCTTGATGGCATGGCGCAGATTGGAGGCATAAAAAAACTGGGTTTTATGCATAAAAACTTTATAGTCAGGTTTAGGAGGGGCCTGATACTATCAGTTTGCCACACAACATCCAGCAGAGAAATAGCAATTATGTCCCATTGACAAAAGCCAACCAGTCCAGCCAACTAAAAGAGACAAGTACCTTACCAGAGCTGAGTTATTGCAGTGGGTTTAGCATACCATTTGATGTGTTTCAAGGCTCCTTGCCAGCACAGGGGCAGGAATTTAGTGACCACTGTTAGGAATTCTAGGTTTTGCCTTGCCATACACTTAATTGAATAAAGAAAAATTGCCAAGGGGTCAAATTCTACTTTATTTGGGGTATTAACTCTATCACCAAATAGCCGATCATTAATGGGGATAAGTTGCAAAGCCCAATAATAGAGCCTCATGTCCGCCACCTCCTACCCACCATCTTAAGGGTCCTGTCTACACTGATCAAAGGAGAGTCGCAGGATTGCCCCACCCCACAGGAAGCCACTAATCAGATATTGTAATTCCGTAGAAAAGGTTGGTGGAAGCTGCAATGAGGAATTTTGTAGAGTATAGAAAAAGAGTGGCAGGGATATCTTTTTGAACAGTGTGAGTGGGACATAGGGCCAAGAATGAACCTTTCTCTTCAGTCTGTTAAGAAGTGGAACAATTAATTTGAGAGGATCAGAGGTCAAAGAATGAACCTTTCTCTTCAATTTTTTTAGAAGAAGAACTAGTTCAGTTCCCAACATCCACACTGACACGTTGTGATTTCCATGCCAGAGATCTCCATTCAGAGCGACGGAGGCAAGCAAGGGGTAGAGACCCTCACCAACATTGGCATACAGAGACATTTGGAGTAGAATATGGAAGAATCCATTGCTCCTCTGGAATTTGGAGACAGGTTCTAGAACCCCCCTCTTTTTTTTTTGCATGAAAGGATTTCGAAATGCACAAAATGACGACGTTGATGCTTTTTTGTTTTCTTTTTTGGTCGATCCTTCGATGACCTCTGGATAAATTCCAACTTGTGGCCAAAAGGGATAGCATCCATTAACCATGTGTGTGATGTTATGAAATCTCAATAAGGGGAACAGTGTGAAAACATTCCTCCAAGACAGCCCTGCAGGGATGAACTGTGATCGGTGGCAATCAGTTCTGGCTTGATATCAACTGTGCACATGTCTTGCTGTTTGTACTGCAAATTTCCCCTTTTTTGCTTGCTGTCTGTTCTCAGAGAACCCTGAGGTGGTTCTTGCTGGAGAAAAATATTGGGGTTTGTTGAAGTATGATTGCTTTTGCTATTGCTGTGCTGATTTTGCTTAGATATGCAACCCACTCCAAAGGATGAAAGACCCCCGCCTGTGGATACTCAAACGGTCAGTGCATTGTAAAATGTCCAAAGATCTTTGTGCCTCCAGGACTGTACAGTCTTGCCTCCAGCATCCAAATAGGACTTTCTCAACAAACTATATATCTAAACTTCAGGCCAAAAGGAAGTGCACATTATCCAGCCTTGCTATTTGCCGAAATCCTGTCATTGCTACATCTACCATGACATCAATAATTGCTACAGATGCTCTCTTCCCCTTTTAGGATAGGTTTTGTCTCTCCTTTCTCATCGCCTGGAATCAACTCTGTAGAAGAACTAATATCAGACCACATTTGTCTACCGTAATGGCTGAGGATGACCAGTGTGTTTGCTGCCTTAACAAAGGTTGCAGCCTATGTGGAACCCACTTGCCAAAACCATCCATTTTTCTACCCATACAATCAGGAGGAGTGGTATAGCATGATGTAGGACTGTAGGAACTCTTCTGTGCAGCCTCCATCACTATGGAGTCAGCTTTAGGATGTCTTATAAAGGCAAATCCAAGCGTTCTCAGGAGCATGGTATGTTTTGTCAAAACTTGGCACCATTGCAGGAACCTATCGAGCTTGCATGATTTTAAGTCCTTCCTGCGAAATGTAGTCAATAATTGGAACAGAACTGACTCTGTCTTGCAGGTTCTTTGAAGTCCAATAGAAAGCAGTCAGTTTCAGTGACTGTTGAAGGGAACTTAAAATATTTGGAAGCTCTTTTCACTAAAGAGTCAAATTCAGCGATATCATCTAGTGGTAAATCCTAATGAGGCAGATGCCCTATAACAGGGACAAGATAGAATCCATTCATAATGAACTACAGGACAGTAGTCTATAATATCTCCTTCCTCTTATCCTTCAGAAGCATCCTGATCAACAAACCTATAGGATCCTATGGAATTATGGTACCTGTGTTGGAGGTGGATGAGGTCCTTAAGGTGTTTGAATCTGTTGTGGTGTGGGAGGATGTTGTGCAGGTTGCTTTGGTTGCTTTCGTGGAAATCTGGTTTAATAATCTTTCATCATGCAATGAAGTTCTGTCATGTGGTCCACTAGTACTTTTAACATTAGAGTAGTATTCCTCATAACAAAGCCACCTCCAAAGACAACCTTCTTGACCATTTAAGGTTTTTGCAGAGTATTTTCTGCAACTTTTTGCAGTCTTTGTGATGATATTAATTATTAAAGAAATAAGTGCTTTCCTTGTATGGATCTTCAACATACCGCCTCTTCTTTACACAGAAGAATGCTTTCTTATTAGACTGGGGTGTGAATCAAGTATGTGAATCTATGATCAGATGCAGGAGAAACACATTTCTGGTAAATCTACAGAAATCTGTGCAGTCGAGGAGTTGAGCAGAGAGAGATGGAAAGGCGTGACAGCGAGAGTGTGTGCCTGTGTGTGTGTCTAGGTGCATGTGGAACCTCAGATGGTGAGTTGCCAGTTCAAACAGTTGCGGGTCCTTCTGGTAGCTGTCCCATTTTGCCTCTCTCTACCTGGTCCCTGATGCACTCATCTGTCCAGTGCTCTTTGCACACGTCAGTGTAGCACCATGTAACTGGCATCTCTGCTGGATCAACAAACACCATGACAAAGCTGAGAGAAGAGGTGCTCACTCTACGAGGTTGAACAAGGTCCATCTTGTCAGTCTACGACCTGCAACATGTGACACCTATACAATAAGAGGCCAAAGTCACAGCCACATGATCTTATTTGAGCCAATATGCAATGTTCAGTGCCCATCTGCATACATGTATTCAAGTCACAAAGATGTGCTGGACACCCAGATTGTGACCTGTGATTATTATGATGTCTTCCAAAAGGTAGCTTTCAGAGACTACTAGCAATGTCTTTCTTCTAGTAGACTTCATTATGCAACAAGACAGATGCACATTAATTTGATTGGCTCCCTCCAAGATGTCAAATGAAGCCCAAGATTTGAGTAGCAGGTTGGTATAATACCAGTCCCCACTTTGCAGAGAAGAAGGAAGACTGACACAAGGGATAGAACTGATTTAAACTCAGAGAACTGCACAGGTCAGTGGAGTGCAATTACTGTGAGGACCACTGTCCTTTGAGTAGGGTTATGCCAAAACCAGTGTGCCACTGCATAACATGACTCCATTGAGAACTGTCCCCACACCATCACTCCACACCCCTCTGGGAAAGAACCTGCATGAGAAATACTGCTGTTTGAGTTTGTCATCTAAGGTGCTGTCTTGTCTACCCTCAGCTTTGTTCACCATGACGTCAGGCACTTTTTTCTCTGAAGGAACATCCAATGAGTTGGGATTCTTACTAACAGGCAATGGACCTAACAAGGACATGACTACACATTTCAGTCAAACTGGTGTTAGGCTTCATGCTCACAGGTATCTTCCAAAGAGACCAACAGTGTTAAACCTGGCATCCGTGGCATGGGTCCCCCCTAACATTTTGCCTTCAGACCTCCTGTTTTTGCTGACTCTGTTTTTTCAGGTCTTAAGACTCTGGGCACTTTACCACTGCTAACCAGTGCTAACATACTTGTGCTCTCTTAAAACATGTTAGATTGGCTTAGAGCCAATTGTTTGGAGCCAACTGGCATATTTAATTTACTTGTAAGCCCCTAGTAAAGTTGCACTACAAGTGGACGGGGCCTGTAAATTAAATGCTGCTAATGCCCTGCAGCACTGATTGAACCACCAACTTAAGTAGCACTTTAAACATTTCTCAGGCCTGTCATTGCAGCCTTGGGTGTGCAGTATTAAACTGCCATTTCAACCCTGCAAAGTAAAACTAGCCCAAACCTGCCTTTTTAATACATATGTCACCCATGTGGTAAGGCCTGGACAACCCAGACTGCAGGGTGCAATGTACTTAAAAAGTAGAAAATGTACTTTTAAGTTTTACAATCCTAGTAGTGAAAAACGTGTAAATTCATTATTGAAAGACCCACCTCTCCCATAGGATAACACTGGAGTTTATTGTATTACATTTTAGAAGTGTAATTTCCAAATGGGAACAGGTCAACAGTTCATAATTGGTGTCTCTAGAATGGTAATGAAAAATACTAAGTTATGGTGAAGTCAGATTTTAAATTACAATTTTGAAAGTGCCACTTTTAGTAAGTTGCCATTTTCTTGCCTTAGCCATTTGGTGCCTGCAGCCTGTCTCTGGGTCAGATGACTGGGTGCAGTTGGCAATTGGGCTTTGTGTATTCCTCTTAGACAGCCACACACAATGGGGAGCTTGGGTGTGATTGGATGGGCCATCACTGGCAGGATGGGGGGCAGGAGCTGGGCCCAGTCCCATTTACACGTGAATAGGCTGTGTCCTACCTCCATACAAAGGGCTGCATACCCCTGTAGTTAGTTTGGAACCAGGGCCACGTCGGCAGGGCACCTGTTCACTTCCAAGGCATACCTCTAGAAGCTTCTCCAACCTACAAAGGCACAACTGGGTATAAAGATTGCACCTCAGACACCAACTATTCAATACACTTCACCTGTGGATACTCTGCCAGGGAGAAGAACTGCTGTGGTGCAGAAAGGACTGCCACTCTGCTGGACTGCTGCTCTAATGGACAGCTGCGTTGACTGCGTTGACCTGCCTTCTTCCCAGGGAGAGAAGGACTGGACCTGCATCCCTTGAACCCAGAACCCAGAGTGACTCCAAGGGCTAGCTGACTGGCCTCCTGATCTGAAGCCTCAGAGATACAACAGGGTTTCTTCAACCTTGCACTTGCCCTGAACTCTGCCCTCTGTGAGTCTACCCTGCCAAGTAATGCCACCCTAGTCCTGGACCCTTCAAAGTTGGCTAACGGTGCTCTGCTAGTCTCAGTGGATCCAGCGGAACCGAAGAATCGCCTCTGCTGCGCCGTGCAAACCTGAGCAGAACTGACACCGCCAATGCTGCATGGATTGAATCTGATGTAAAGACTCACACTGCCTTCGCAGCCCCATCGGAACCGCCGGTGCGTGTCCATCCTCGGTGCAGGATTCCGCATCCCTCGTTGACAGCAGCCCTGATGTCAGGCTCCGCATCGTAGCCTTGCAGCTCCTCTGGATGGACGCATCGCCCAAATGAGCGCTGTATCCTCAACATTGGACTTTGCAATGCAAGCTCTGTCAATGAGATCTTTGACGACGACGCAGGCACTCGCATTGCAGCCTTGCTGCATCTTGGACCCAATGCTTTGGCTGCACAATGCATCTTTGACACGGATCCTCGCAACGCTTCGCAAACCAGGATTTTAGGTACTCTGTTCAGCGGGCCTAACTGGGTCCCTGTAGCTGACCAACGCTCCATCTCAGTCAGCCTGAACTTAGGAATTTGTCCTGGTCCGGTGCAATCAGATATCCACAGTGGGCGCTTTGAGCTTTACAGTGCTATTTTCACTGAAATCTTTAAAACTGCATATCTCCGTTTCTACTGATTGGCTTTTTGTGGCTTTGGTCTTGTTTCATTTATTAAAGAAAGTTCTAATTTTCTAACTTGGTGTGGGATGGTGTTTGTGTGGTGTTTTCACTTTCTTACTGTTTGAACTGCTGCACAAATACTCTACACATTGCCTCTATGTTAAGCCTGACTTCTCTGTGCCAAGCTACCAGAGGATTGAGCACAGGTTAATTTACGGTTGGATTGGGTCTCACCCTGACAGGGTTTGTGGTTGCTGCGTTACCAGGGATCACGCCCCAGAAAACCAACAATCCAATTTTTTATAAACAGTATTCAGCACAGAATATTGGGGGTCATTTTGACCTCGGCGGTCTTTACCACCGAGGGACCGCCGTGCGGAAGACCGCCAGTTCAGGCGGTTTGCCGCTCGGCCTGTTATGACCGTTGGCAGCTCTCCGTCCCTTTACGGACAGAGAGCCGCCAACATCCATACTGGCGGGCGGCGGGGAAGGGGAAGTTGCTCCACCGACCCGCCAACAGAACACCGTCCAGCGAATCACGTCCTGTGATTCGCTGTGGCGGTGTTCTGCTGGCGGTGTGGTGTCGGCGGAGCTGCCCCCATGGCTCCCGTCCCCTCCCGGAGGATCGTCGGACCAGGTAAGTCGATCGTCCGTGAGGGGAGGGGAGTGGGGGGGCGTTGGGTGTTGTGTGGGTGCATGGGGGTGTGCGTGTGTGTATGTGAAGGGGGGGTGTGAGTGCGTGTATGCTTGCGGGGGTGTGGTGTGTATGGGAATGAGTGCATGTATGTCTGTGGGTATGTCTGTATGGATGTGTGCGTGAATGTGGGTGTTCGTGTCTGACTGAGTGTGTGGATGTTGGCATGTATGTCGGTGTGTGTGCGTGTAAGTATGTAGGTGGTGCCTGCGTGCGTGTCATGTGAGTATGGGTGAAGTGATGTTGGGGGTCGGGTGGGGAGGGGGGCCCTGCCACCTTTGGGGGGTGGCAGGCGTGGTCGGGGGGTAGGGGAGGGAGTCGGGGTGGGGAAGACCCCTATCAGTGCCAGGGAAGGGATTCCCTGGCACTGATAGTGCTTACCGCCATGGATTTCATGGCGGTTCAAACCGCTGGGAATCCACGGCCGTAAGCCAGGTCCAAATACCGCCAGCAGTATAGTGACGGCCGCCGGGCTGGAGACCCAGGTCTCCAGCCCGGCGGGCGGAACGCAGAACCGGCGGATGACCATGGTGGTAACCGCTATGGTCATAATTCCATGAAGGGAGACCGCCAGCCTGTTGGCGGTCTTATCGCCGCTTCTCCGCCTTCCGCCAGGGTCATAATGACCCCCATAGTCTGGAGTTCAAGCAAGCCCAACCTGTTTACTAAAAAATATTTCTGTGCTGCAAAGTTTCCAAAGTTATAAAAGATACATTATCATAGACAATTTACTCCATTCATCCATACATCGCTCAATCCATTTTCCTTCCTGAATCATCTCAGATTACAGTCTTATAAACATCATAAATTATAAACATCAATTTAAATACTTACCATAACAGAACTGCCCAGTAGCAACCACCCCTGCTCAAGCTGCTAAAGTGGGAGTTTCATGATGCCCCTGGTGTTAACTGTTTTGTATCACAGCTCTGTCTCTTGCAATCCTTGGCATGGAGGTTGTAGGGGGACACTTTCATTTCTTATGTATAAGTACACTGATGTGCCTACAGAGGCAGGGACAGAGAGAAGACACTAGTTTGTCTTTCATAACCCCTGCTGCCTTGGCTGTTGAAATGATTGATGCTTTTGTACAGTTGTTAAAGTCAAGCATGATTTCTCCCACGAATGTCAAACATTAACATCAGAGAGAGATCAGAATGAGTAGCACAGTTAGTGAATAATAGATTGTAAGGAAGCTTGCTTAATGGATGATGAATTTATCAAACTCAGCACAGACTGCCCATCATCTATCTTTATAAGAGAGTACTGCACCAGTGCAGGGTATCAGCTCTGAAGCAAATCTTTCTCATTCATATAGACGGTACGTATGAGTTGGGCACATAAGAAAGTGCACATATGTTGGTGGGATGAATGGTTGCTACTCCAGCTGGAATCATATATTAAGGCAAGTAGGAGACAGTAGAGCTCAGTACTCAAAAAGGCAGTGATAAACTACAAGATGGCAGCTCATTGTGGATGCTGGCACTTCTAGCTTGCAAGAGGGCTTAGTGAGTTGACACTCACAGCTGACATGAAGAAAGTTACTTACCTGCAACTGAAGTTCTCTAGTATTGCCACCTTTCATAGCTATAGGTGACTCTATGAAAGATCCAGTATGCAGAACTGAGGAAATCTATACCTCCCATCAATATTGACTTCCATCCCATCCAGTGAATACCACTTATTTGGCCATAACACCCGTTGTTTATATTGTTTAGAAACGGCAGACGTGAGGTATGAAATACAGTAAAACAAGTTATTACTGCTAATAACATCCCCACAGAATGGAATAAAAAGATTTTTAAAAGTCACTTCCCTTGGTCTTAACATTTATTCTCAGGTTAGTCTGACATGTCAAGAGATGGAGCTACATTCATTCACAAGGGTCTCGGAAGACACCGCTGTGTGAATGCAACCATATATGAACATACTCCGAGTACTGGTTCTCACCCCCCTTAATTGTCCCTGGGGGCAAGTACCAAGACTAATAGCTGCAAAGGATGCCCGACAAACTGCATTAGTGAATTTTTGCATATTGTACGGGGGTGCATATAAAAGTGGATCTGTACAAGCAAATGTAGCTCACACAGACTTTAAAATTATGTAAAGAAAACATTTCTCGCCTTGTTATTGTTTTGATTGGTGTTTAATATCACACCGAACTGATGGATTTTCACTCAGTCTCTAAGCCAAATCAACAACAAGGCGGAATGCTAATTAGAACCTGGGACCTGCATAAGGAATACTCGTGCAATCTGATTCATGTTTTTTTCAACTATACCTCTGACCTGCAGCCTGCTGCTCTCGGACCTGAAGCAAGGAGTCTTCATATTCTTTTTCCATCTTCTGCATTTGATTTCGCTGTATTTCTGCTGCCCGTTTCAGCTCCTCTATGTGTGCCTTGAGTGTCTCAATGACATTCTCTCTGTAAACCAATCAAAGAAACGGTTTAACAAAATAACCTCCAACAGGCAGTAGTATGTCTAGTGGTTAGTCCAGTTGTTACCACAAAGTTAAGTACAGTTGCATGTCAAAAATTATATTTCTCAAAGAAGAACGTTATCACATTTGTACCAACAACCTTATAAAAGCCAACTCTTTAAAACACTATAAAACAATAACTAGAAAACTAGATCAATGTAACGAATGAGATTCAAATCGCCTGACTTCTAGAACATAGTGGTAGATGCTTGATCAGAGAAGGATCCTTCCCAGCTCTTATTCAATCTTTAACTGGAACCGACAAAGCCAAACAGTCTGTCTTTTAACAGTGACAAGTTTCAGTGTGTGGTTGTGATGTATCATTTAGCCATTTTTTGTTGTGAAGATGTAGAGACCCTTGCCGGTAGCCTCATCAGAATGGAGAGGGGTTGATTTGTAGGAAAACTAACCATAACCCTCCTAAACCGGTATAACCTGCACTTATGGGAAGTGTAAAAAGCAACCAAGACTTCTGAACAGGGATGCTAAAGCACTATTCACCGTGGTTGTTATACTTTAAAGGGATGACAGCAACACTACTCGCTAGGCTTTCTATACTTTTAAAGGAAAGAACTAGGAATTTTTGGCAGGGCTGCTGTACCCTCAGTGGGAAGCGACAAGCAGTTTTAGGGATGATATACTTTTAATAGCACAGAAGTGCAATTTGTTCAAACTCAAAGTCCAAGGTTGTAAAGAACAATGAGACCGAACTGACCTTTGGCACATCTGAGAAGGTGCAATTCACCTTTATGTGGTATACGTGTCACACACTTCAATATCTTTTCCATACCTAAGAATTGAGGGTTGCAGTATACTTCAAACCAATCTGTCAGAATATTTTGTATGGCGGGGGGATGTGACTCAGTGGCCCGCCCAGTAGCTTGGTACGACTCACTCTGTTATTTAGCCCCAAAAACATTGCATTATAGTAATCATCCATGACAATGTATTCAGAGCCAGCCAGAAACATATCAGTGTGTAGGGTCAGGTACCTTTAAGTAGACTGGGCAAAAGATACAAAGGATAAAGTAGCGCATTTCATACTTTGTTAGGATAGTGCAAGTACCAAGAAGATCTGTAACCAAACAGAAGTTTGAGGCTGAAGGCCGAATTCTTTTATGAGCTCAGAGAACAACGAGGTGCCTTGCAATATCCATTTTATACATTGCGGCATTTTATCCTTAATAATAAATTGTGACCCCTTATTCAACGCCCATTAAATCCCTGGTTTCTTTGTTTTTCTAGTCAAGGACATCTTTCGGTTGCAGATTATGAATATTTTTAGAATATACTCTATTGAAGTAAACATATCTGTTAGTAGCTTGTAAAATATTGCAAACATATACCCTTAAACAGTTTAAAGTAAACGAATATCAAAGTTACTTTGATAAGCATGTGTGTACATGCACAAAGAATCTTGCTCTCTTGTGCTGAATTTTATAAGTTAGAATAAACATTTTACCATAAACTGCGATGGAACATGGAGTCTCAGTACAGAAAATTCAGATGAAAGTGGTCTGAAAAGCTAGTCCTTATAATTGTGTAAGTGGCAGTTGAGTTATTTTGCCTTTCACATTGTTTTCCGATTCTGACTGCCGAACAGTGTTGTAAGAACTCAGCTATAGTAATAGATAACTTCCTCATGACCTATGGGTGACATGACACCACAGTTCCATGGTGGCTGCCCAGCCCTCACAGCACTCTTGACATCAGCAGCCCATTTTGGGATACAGGGTTGCCACAACACTATCAACCAAGGTGCAGTCCTCACCGCACAGCAGTACATACCACAGTGCCCCCTCCTGGCATACAGGGTCGCTGCGAAGGCTCCGCACATGCTTCAGCCCTCGTTATTGTGCAGTATCCTCCAAGGCGGCCCTTACTGGCATATGGGATCACTGCAATGGTTCGCAGAGGCTTTACTGTCTCCACATAGTACTCTGCTCAAGGCTATCTTAACAGTGACCCTCTTCTGACATGCAGGTGTCGGCGACTTGAATCTGCCTATGGGCAACAACAAGATTGGTGCAGCAGACGCCTCCCCACATCTCGCACCTCAAGTCCACTCAACAGGGCTCCCCAATGGACTTCACTCCCTCCAGTAGTCTCCTCTTCCACACAGGTCACACTGGTTTTGGCAAGCAGCAGGCACTGGTGTTCCAGGCTCTAGGGGTTGCAGCCGCCGGGGTAGGTCTCGTGCGGGGACTTCACCTAGCAACTGGCCACGGCAGTCCTTCGGTTCATACATTTTCCCAAGGGGCCATTCCCTAATATATAGGAGGGTCCAAATCTATTTAGGTTTTTTCTGAGAAGCAATTAATGCCCTTTCACATACCTCACACCTTTAAGTCCTTTAGTGAAGCTTAGGAGTTTTCTGTTAATCAGTCCAGAAGAAACGCCAACTAATCCGATGTGGACAATTTACAGGCGTGAAACATGTCAACCTTTTTCTAGGGTTGAAGGGTTAATTTTCCTTCTTCCTGATCTCTTTTATGGTAGAGTGCAGGAACACTATTACCTTTTTCACTCCCTTTGTTTTTAATCTTGACCTAGACCCCTCGTATAAAATAAACATACAGTTGGTAGGATCTAGAGCCAATTTTAATCCACCCCTTCCAGCTATTTTTTCCTCGTAGGTCTGAATCTACCCCTACATTCCACCTTGGCACACATTGAAAAAGATCTCTGGCAAAGAGCCCTCTTGAGCAGCCCAGACATTGCAGCGCCAGCCCGACGAGGAGCAGGCCCTATGATGAAGCAAGACGCCCGCTGGGTGTGTGAGGGCCCTGTCTTCTACTTTTGTTGACATGTGGCTCTTCCCTGTGGAACAGTGCACCTTATTTCACTGTTGACTTAATTCTGGGAGGATGTGCACTGGATCATTTTGAAGTCTCCCTATCCCTCTAATATTTCGCTCCAGGCTCAAGAGCAGGTAGTCTTGGTTTCCCTGAGTGATTTCCCTTCACCCAAAAGAAAGACTAGCAAGTCTTAGCCACCAGTCCTGGTTAGAGGCAGAAGTCTTGCAGAGCTTCCCCTCCTCACACAGCCTATCTGGCTACTTGGCAGACGACAATACAAATACATTTCACAAATGCACAGAGGCCAACATACCAGGCCAATACAGACCATATCACAATATAGAAATACCATTAAAATTTCAGGAACATCAAAATTGGTTCCAAGGCACCCTACCACACATTTTAGAAAATGCCAGATTGGGTCCCCTCAGTAACGATGGGGGCACATGGCCAGTTCTCGCAGGCTACACACTGTATCCTAAAATACATAATTTACCTGTGGGCAATCTGGGCACTTTAAATAATGATTTAGTTAGACCAGTGATACTCAAAGTACGGCCTGGGGGCCGCATGCAGCCCTCCTGACCTTTACATGCGGCCCTCTGCTTAACATCAGGACTGGGCTGCTGTTTACTCAACTCTGCACAATGATTAAAAATATGTTAAATTAAAGGAAACCCCTTATTTAAATGTTAATTGGAGGCAAAAAAAAGGAAGTAACTAGGTTGCCCTGCACCTTTAGGAAAGCTTTCATTTTTAAACACCTACTGCAGCAAAATTGCATAAATATAATAAGGTCTCTTCAAAAATCAAAACTGTATTTCATTAACATACAGAGTCGTTTCAACTTAGTACATCAGATTATATCAGTGCATTGAGAAGAATTTGCTTTATAAGTGATGGTTTTCAAACATAAATCCGGAAACCTTCAACCCCCTACCCTGAAAACTATGCCAATAGTGAACTAATAGGCACGTCGGTTGTTATGGGCACTCTTTGGGTGGCCTGGGTTCTTATTACACATGAACAGTATAGTTTATTACATTAAACACATGAGAAGGTTTTGCACAGGGCACATCCTAAAGTCAAGTATTTTGAGGTTCTCTTATATGCACTAATGAAGAAAAAGGGCAGAAGTGAAATAAAAGAATTGTCTAGGATCACACATTTTGCTAAAGTGGGGAAGCCAGGATTCATACCAGGTTTTCTGGTTTCACATTATGCAGTTCACCCACCATACTGCACTGTCCACCTTCCGCCTACCATCAATGCGGCCCCCGGTCACATCACAAACCAAACTTTGTGGCCCCTGGGAAAATGTTTGTGAGTACCCATGAGTTAGACTATACAGATGTTTAACACAGTTTGTTATGCATACACAAACAGTTGCCAGTGAGGGCTGTTCAAACTCTCAAACCACAAATGGCTACACCTGGCATTAACAGAGTGACCATTAATGCAATCATTGGTAAAGTACCCACCATACGTGAGGAAATTCCATTCTGGATTGCCTAAAAAAACAAAGCAGCTTGAAGCAGTGTTTGCCTATACAGGACCCCAAGATAAACATAGAATTCTCACAATGTGCTTACCATGCAGGATTGGTTCGGTCACTAGACGACTGTGCCACATGGGGTACATTTTTTGCTGCACTATAAACTCTAACTCATGGTACACCATCTCCTGCTGTTTCACCAGATGTATTTCAAAACAAAGTCAGGGCGACCCTGGCCCAAGATTTGGAGATGGAATAGGTAACTTTGCCACAGTATCCTCAATTGTTTTAGGAAATATTAAAGGGGAAGCAGCAGCACTGGCAGTTCAGCAATACCTCATCCAAGTTCCATTAATAGACTAGAAGCACAAGTTACCAAAAATTACTGCTGAAACCTATAGCTCTATAAGTTGAGATAATTTGGGGACTAGACCACCTAAATCACAGCTTAGAGGTAGTTCTGACAAAGACAATACAAGGTAAGCACCAGAGTCTTCCAAGAAACAATGTGATAAACAAAGAAATAATAAAGGAAAAAAAAAACAGAAAGCTCTGAAAATCATTATAATTTAATACAACATCATGACACTTTAATACAACCTGACAGGTATCCGTATACTGATACACACCACTCTCATTCCGTCAAGCCTCATCTGACAAATGGTGTCAGAGAGGGGGTGGTAAGAACACAGACAAGACAACTATGTGAAACCGAAAAACGACTCATAACGCTTGCCTGACATCTTTATAAAAAAGGAAGAAAAACTCCACACAAAAAAAAAAAACAATTCAAAAAGAAGAAGTTTGCAGCAATATAGGTTTCACATACTGAGAACATTACTTCAGAACACAACATAAGCAGTGACTCCACTAAAGAGCGCAACAGAGGTCATGATAGTTAGCCAGAATCTTCAAGAGTTTCTGGCTGTGAAAGCAACTAACGACTACACAGAAGTCGAAATCCCAGATCAGAGGGTTCCCCCCCTCCTGACAGACTGAACAAATTAAATACACAGATTGAGGGTGACATAATGCACAAAATTAAAGACGTTTTCTGGCAAATTTTAACACTTAGATATGATATTCTCTTGGCTTGATACTTGTTCCTGAAGAAGTAAAGCAAGCCTACTCTGCAGAATGGGCCCCTGCACAAGCTCCTGAACTATATCACAACCCTGTGGGCTGGGATAAGGACTCGCCTTATCATGTAATACCCATAAGGTCCAGCCCGCAAGTGCAGCCACAATACCCAATTAAACATGAAGCAAAAGCTCCAGTGAGAGAAATTCTCATACAACTCGAGTACCAGGAAGTAACTAAACCCTGTGTATCTCCCATTGAATAACCCTTTGCTTCCAGTAGCTAAGCCGGATTGCTGCTACAGAATAGCCTTAGATTATAGACATTTAAACAGCCACAGATGCACATTTGCAATACAAAATCACAAAGTAGGGCTTTAATGAATAATAGTGTCTGTAAAAAATACAAGACAATCCTGGATATTTCCAACAGGTTTTTCTGCCAAAATATAGAGATCATTGCAGACTGACATGGTTGCAGCACAACACCTACACACATGTGAAAATAAAACAAACTTGGTTATCCGGCTAATACCGAGTACCATTTGTAGGAGGCTGGCCCTCTATGTAGTGTGCAAAACTAAGCAGACTGTGCAGGGGGTCCAGGCAACCACACGTTGGTTTCCAGAGGTAAAAATTAGACCACCTAATGCTCCAATTTTTAAGGTATCTGGTCAAGCAGTTAGGCTAATCCAGGAAATGTGCTAACCATTTGTTGTACTCACAAAGTCAGTCATGCACCACACACACTCAATGAATAACTTGACAGTAGAATTTGCAAATACTTCCAACCTTTTTATCATTTTTAAGACCAAAATGGTTAAGATACGTTAAGTACTTTTTGAGTTATGATTCTTCAAAGTTTTAATAAAGTTAGTCCTTCTGTGCATAATTACGCACCATAAGAATCAATGGAAGGTCACTGTAAGGAAATGACTTCCTTGGCATGGTTACCCCTGCCTTTTGTTGATGTCAGTTATGATTGAACGTTTGCTGGGGCCCTGCTAACCAGGCCCCAGCACCAGTGTTCTTTCCCTAAACTGTACCTTTGTTCCCACAATGGGCACAGCCCTGGCCCACAGATAAGTCCCTTGTAAATGGTACCCCTGGTACCAAGGGCCTTGATGCCAGGGAAGGTCTCTAAGGGCTGCAGCATGTGTTATGCAACCCTTGAGACCCCTCACTCAGCACATGCACAATGCCTCACAGCTTGTGAGTGCTGGTGGGGAGAAAATGACTAAGTCGACATGGCACTCCCCTCAGAGTGTCATGCTCACCTCACACTGCCTATGGCATAGGTAAAGTCACCCCTCAAGCAGGCCTTACAGCCCTAAGGCAGGGTGCAATATACCACAGGTGAGGGCATATGTGCATGAGCACTATGACCCTACAGTGTCTAAGCAAAACCTTAGACACTGTAAGTTCAGGGTAGCCATAAAGAGTATATGATCTGGGAGTTTGTCAAACACAAGCTCCACAGTTCCATATTGGTTCCACTGAAATCTGGGAAGTTTGATATCAAACTTCTCAGCACAATACATGCACACTGATGCCAGTGTGGGATTTATTGTGAAATGCACCCAGAGGGCATCTTAGAGATGCCCCCTAAATACCAGTCTGGCTCCTAGTGCTAGGCTGAACAGTTTCTGCCAGCCTGCCACAACCAGTCGAGTTTCTGGCCACATGGGGAGAGTGCCTTTGTCACTCTGTGGCCAGGAACAAAGCCTGTATTGGGTGGAGGTGCTTCTCACCTCCCCCTGCAGGAATTGTAACACCTGGCGGTGAGCCTCAAAGGCTCATGCCTTTTGTTACAGCACCCCAGGGCATCCCATCTAGTGGAGATGCCCGCCCCTCCAGCCACTGCCCCCACTTTTGGCGGCAAGGCAGGAGAGGATAATGAGAAAATAAGGAGGAGCCACCCACCAGTCAGGACAGCCCCTAAGGTGTCCTGAGCTGAGGTGACCCCTGCCTTTAGAAATCCTCCATCTTGAGATTGGAGGATTCCCCCAATAGGATTAGGGATGTGCCCCCCTCCCCTCAGGGAGGAGGCACAAAGTGGGTGTAGCCACCCTCCAGGACAGTAGCCATTGGCTACTGCCCTCCTGACCTAAACACACCCCTAAATTTAGTATTTAGGGGTGACACAGAACCCAGGAAATCAGATTACTGCAACCTACAACAAGAAGAAGGGCTGCTGACCTAAAAGCCCTGCAGAGACAACGGAGACGACAACTGACTTGGCCCCAGTCATACCGGCCTGCCTCCAGACTCAAAGAACCTGCACAGCGACACATCTGACAGGGACCTGCGACCTCTGAGGACTCAGAGGACTGCCCTGAACCCGAAGGACCAAGAAACTCCAGAGAACAGCGGCACTGTTCACCCACAACAACATCTTTGCATAAAGAAGCAACTTTTAAAGAACTTACTCTTCCGCGCTGGAAGCGTGAGACTTCACACTCTGCACCCGACGCCCCCGGCTCGAGCTCCAGAGAACCACCACTGCAGAGAGGCCTCCCAGGTGACTGAGACTACGTGAGTAACCTGAGACGACCCCCCTGAACCCCCACAGCGACGCCTGCAGAGAGGATCCAGAGGCTCCCCCTGACCGCGACTGCCTGGTAACAAGGAACCCGACGCATGGACCAAGCACTGCACCCGCAGCCCCCAGGACCGAGAGGAACCAACCTCCAGTGCAGGAGTGACTAGCAGGCGGCCCTCTTCCTAGCCCAGTCGGAGGCTGGCCTGAGAAGCCCCCCCCCCCTGTGCTCTGCCTGTTTCACCTAAGTGACCCCGGGTCTCGCCATTGCTTCCTATAGCAAACCCGAAGCCAACTTTGCACACTGCACCTGGCCACCCCTGTGCCGCTGAGTCTGTGTTTTGTGTGCCCGTTTGTGTCCCCCCCCAAGTGCTCTACAAAACCTCCCTGGTCTGCTCCCCGAGGACGCGGGTACTTACCTGCCGGCAGACCGGAACCAGAGAACCCCTGTTCTCCATAGGCGCCTATGTGTTTTGGGCCCTCCTTTGACCTCTGCACCTGACCGGCCCTGTGTTGCTGGTGCGGTGACTTTGGGGTTGCCTTGAACACCCAACGGTGGGCTGCCTATGCCTAGGAGACTGAACTTGTAAGTGCTTTACTTACCTCAGAAACTTAACCATACTTACCTCGCCCAGGAACTGTTGATATTTGCACTGTGTCCACTTTTAAAATAGCTTATTGCCATTTTAACCTATACTGTGTGTACTACTGCTTTAATTCAAAGTTCCTTACTTACCTGTGTGGAGTACCTTGCATTTTATGTATTTACTTTAAATCTTGAATCTTGTGGTTCTAAAATAAATTAAGAAAATATATTTTTCTATATAAAAACTATTGGCCTGGAGTTAACTCTTTGAGTGTGTGTTCCTCATTTATTGCCTGTGTGTGTACAACAAATGCTTAACACTACCCTCTGATAAGCCTACTTCTTGACCACACTACCACAAAATAGAGCATTAGTATTATCTAATTTTGTCACTATCAACCTCTAAGGGGAACCCTTGGACTCTGTGCACACTATCTCTCACTTTGAGATAGTACATACAGAGCCAACTTCCTACAATCACCTAAAAAAATACATATAAAATCACACAGGTTAATTATCAGTCTCTTCTTTTGCAAGATGGTCGATAAGGTTGGTGGGCATACCGTGCCAAATGGTGAGACTCGGGTGGTTCCCGGTGCCTGTGGGAGCAGTGCTGGAAAGTCTCTTCGTGCAGGCACAGGGCCACTTGGAGGGGCCACTTGGAAAAGAAGCTGGTTTGCAGGTTTAACGGCGGTGCCTTTGGGTCCCCTTGGGCTGTTGAGGTCTCAAGGGGCTGGGGACCCATGGAGTAGGTTGCGCGATGAGGGCTCAGGGCGGATGGAAGTAGAGCGAGTTGGAGGTCTTGGATGCTGCACGCAATGGAACCCTTTGGAGCCGGAGGTAAGTCTTCTTCTGGCGGCCTTGCAGGACGACAAGGGCACTCTGGTGGGAGGCCTGGGGTGTTCCTGAAGTCCCTCGACTGGGGCTTCCTCTTGGTCCAGTTGCAGCTCTGGATGAGCTGTTTTTGTTGTTGTCCGATGTTCCCTGACCAGTACCTGGGGTATTTGGCACAACTCGTTCACGGGAGGGAGCAGTGCCACCAAAATTTGCACACTTGTAGGTCTCGTCCAGGCTGTTGTTGGTGTGTCATCGGGCCCGGCTGCGACATCTGGTTGCGGAGATATCGTCCGGTCGGTGAAGTGACCCTCATTGGTTTGCTGATTCTTTGCAGGTCTCTGTAATTTCTTGAGTTGTGCCTCGACTCAGGAAGGAGATCTCTGGCTATTTGCGAAGCCGGGAGGTCCTCTGGGCCTTCTGAGGTCAGTCCATGGGCAGCTCCTCCGCAGTGGCGATTGTCGGGGCTCTGGTGCAGCAAGCAGGGGTCTTGGAGCCTCTTTAGGTGCAGCAGGTCCTCTGTTCTCGTTCTGACGGGTTCTTTGGTGCTGTCTTTTCTTCCTGATGAATCTGATTTCTTGGTCTAGAGGAGCCAACAAAATTCTGAATTTAGTGGGCATTTTAGGGGGAACCTGGTAGTGTCCAATGGGACACTTACCCTTGGGTGGCTGCACCCACTACAGTGACCACTTCCTGTGGGAAGGATCACTACCATAAACCTCATTGGCTATTTTCCTGCCATCCAACATGGAGAAAAATTAAATGGAGGGTCCACTTCGCCTGCAAGCCCCTAGGGGTGGTGCATGCTCAGTGAGAACTCTCCTCCTACCCTTTTTGTGTGGTTTCCTGCCTTTGCTCCCACCAAAAGTGGGGGTTGACAAAGGGGGAAGTCATCTGCTGCTAGCAGGCCTGGGGATCGAGTTTCAAGGGCAGTAGCCCTTTGAAGCTCACCACCAGGAGTGCGCACATTCCTGAAGGAGGGGTGTTAGCTCCTCCACCCAGGAAGGGCATTGTTTTACAAACCGGAGAGCCAGGGCTCTCCCTCAAGGTTTGTATATTGGCCATCTGGAGGTGGCATGCTGGATGCAACTAGTCAGCAACCATGCCAGTTAGGTTAGATTTTTACAGGGGGCACCTCTAAGGTACCCCTGGGTATATTTAGGGATAAATCCAATACTGGTACCAGTTTGGATTTATCTTCCTGAGCTGTCTGATACCAAACAATCCAGGGTGCAAAGTGGCCATCATGTAGCTGGGGAACTCGTGTTTGACCAGTGTTCAGTACATGTACTTTAAATGGCTGCTCTGTTTACGCACTATGTCCCAGATTTGGAAAGGACACAGCGGGGACATATTGGTCATGCAACTATACCCTCACATATTGTATGGTGCACCCCACCTTACGGCTGGAAGGCCTGCTAGAGGGGTGACTTACCCATAACATATGCAGTGTAGGGTGGACAGGGCATACAGGGAGTGTGCCATGTCGAATTTGTCTTTTTAGGTTTGCCCCAGAACATTGAGCCTGCAAAGGCAGTGCTGGGTGCGTCTGTGTGTGGTGCCCTGGAGTGTGGCACAATCAGTGATGCTGCCCTTAGGGACCTACCCCTAATATCCCAAGCCCTGGGTACTGCTGTACTCATTTACTAGGGACTTACAATGATATTTAAGAGTGCATCCAATTGTGTGTGCTAAGCATCACAGCAGATTTAGGGGAATGAGCTCTGGCCCAGGGAACCCGGTTAGCAGGAGCCCTGGGCACTAACATTTCTAGGACATATCAACATCAGGCAAAAAGTGGGGGGCTTACCATACAAAAAGAGGCCTCTTCTCGCACCATTGGCTACACCCATGTAACATTTAATGAAGGTGCCACAGTGCCAATTGCTTTTATATTCTAATGTAGAAATGCACTTTGCATCCACTTGAAAAAATTCTGACTGCAGTTCAGATGGCTGTCATAAAGGAAAGACCACTGGCTTGAGGAAAATATATATCTGTCATTACTCCCTTTCCAGCCTTAGAGGCTCTTACAAACGACAGCTTCCAGAATACGAATGCCTTACATCCTAGATGGACAGAATGAGCCACTTCCCTGATGGCCACTGATGTAGAGTATGTCTTTGACCCTACACTACAAATTCATTTCTCCAGTATGAACAAGACTATCCCATGGCCACTAACACATTGCCTCTTGAACAGTATAAATATGTTATACGTATTTATGGTTCAGCTCCGCCGGCTGTAGGCACCAAGCAGCAATACTCTACAGCTTTGCACAGCTGTATAAGGTGTAATGAAGGATGCAGAGTTTTACTCTCAACAAACCTTTATGCTACCCCTACGGGATTGCACTGCACAACTGCTGAACTCAAAGCTTTAATTCTGGCACTGGAACATACAAATGTTGAATTCTCACCGCTTATAGTGTGTGATTCATATTACTGTGTCCAGTCTTTCAATTAAAATTTGCATTATTAGCTCTTAAATGGATTCAGAGACTCAAAAAGGAAAACTATAAACAATAAAGTGCGTTGGGGAAAGGTGGCAGAACTCAAAGACAGCCTGCCACAGGTTCATGTAATTCATACACTGAGTCATCAATGTGTTGGAATACATGTTATAGGGAACTCCCTGACTGATGAAGCAGCTAAATCTGCAGTTAAGACTGACAGTAGCTGTGATTACTTATTCTCAAGGGTAGATGAAGAAATTATGGCTGCTGTTAATGCTTTCACTGACAGCATTACTTTACCAAAAGCAAATCCAGCAAAATATTCCTACCACCTAAGTGCCCAAAACATACCATTCTGGGGGTGGGTTGTAGGAAGTTCGCTCTGTATGTACTATTTCAAAGTAAGAAATAGCATGCACAGAGTCTAAGGGTTCCCCTTAGAGGTAAGATAGTAGCAAAAAGAGATAATTCTAATGCTCTAATTTGTGGTAGTGTGGTCGAGCAGTAGGCTTATCAGAGGGTAGTGTTAAGCATTTGTTGTACACACACAGGCAATAAATGAGGAACACACACTCAGAGACAATTCCAGGCCAATAGGTTTTTATATAGAAAAATATTTTCTTAGTTTATTTTAAGAACCACAGGTTCAAGACTTACAAACAATACTTTAAATGAAAGGTATTTCACTCCGGTATCTTAGGAACTTTGAATCAACACAATAGCATGTACAGTTTTGGCAAAAATGGCAATAATCTATTTTAAAATTGGACACTGCAAAATTCGACAGTTCCTGGGGGGAGTTGAGTATTTGTTAGTTTTTCAGGTAAGTAATACACTTACAAGGTTCAAAGTTAGGTCCAAGGTAGCCCACCGTTGGGGGTTCAGGGCAACCCCAAAGTTACCACACCAGCAGCTCAGGGCCGGTCAGGTGCAAAGGTCAAAGTGGTGCCCAAAACGCATAAGCTTCAATGGAGAAGGGGGTGCCCCGGTTCCAGTCTGCCAGCAGGTAGGTACCCGCGACTTCGGAGGGCAGACCAGGAGGGTTTTGTAGGGCACCGGGGGGACACAAGTCAGCACAAATAGTACACCCTCAGCGGCACAGGGGCAGCCAGGTGCAGAGTGCAAACAGGCGTCGGGTTTGCAATTGGTTTCAATGGGAGACCCAGGGGTCTCTTCAGCGAAGAAGGCAGGCAAGGGGGGGTCTCCTCTGGTTAGCCACCACCTGGGCAAGGGAGAGGGCCACCTGGGGGTCACTCCTGCACTGGAGGTCGGATCCTTCAGGTCCTGGGGGCTGCGGGTGCAATGGGTTTCCCAGGCATCGGGTTCTTTGAAGCAGGCAGTCGTGGTCAGGGGGAGCCTCTGGATTCCCTCTGCAGGCGTCGCTGTGGGGATCAGGGGGGTCAACTCTGGCTACTCACGGGCTCGCAGTCACCGGGGAGTCCTCCCTGTAGTGTTGTTTCTCCGCAGGTCGAGCCGGGGGCGTTGGCTGCAGAGTGGAAAGTCTCACGCTTCCGGCGGGAAACGTGTAGTCCTTTAAAAGTTGTTTCTTTGTTGCAAGTTTCAGTCTTTGTGGAACAGGGCCGCTGTCCTCGGGAGTTCTTGGTCCTTTTAGATGCAGGGTAGTCCTCTGAGGCTTCAGAGGTCACTGGATCCTGGGGGACGCGTCGCTGTTGCAGTTCTTCTTGAAGTGGGGAGACAGGCCGGTAGGGCTGGGGCCAAAGCAGTTGGTGTCTCCGTCTTCTCAGCAGGGCTTCAGGTCAGCAGTCCTTCTTCGTCTTCAGGTTGCAGGAATCTGTCTTCCTAGGTTCTGGGGGCCCCTAAATGCTCAATTTAGGGGGGTGTTTAGGTCTGGGAGGTTAGTAGCCAATGACTATTAGCCCTGAGGGTGGCTACACCCTCTTTGTGCCTTCTCCCTGAGGAGAGGGGGGCACATCCCTAATCCTATTGGGGGAATCCTCCATCTGCAAGATGGAGGATTTCTAAAAGTCAGAGTCACCTCAGCTCAGGACACCTTAGGGTTGTCCTGACTGGCCAGTGACTCCTCCTTGTTTTTCTCATTATCTCCTCCGGCCTTGCCGCCAAAAGTGGGGCCGTGGTTGGAGGGGGCGGGCATCTCCAGTAGCTGGGATGCCCTGTGGTGCTGTAACAAAGGGGGTGAGCCTTTGAGGCTCACCGCCAGGTGTTACAGTTCCTGCAGGGGGAGGTGAGAAGCACCTCCACCCAGTACAGGCTTTCTTCCTGGCCACAGAGTGACAAAGGCACTCTCCCCATGTGGCCAGCAACATGTCTGGTGTGTGGCAGGCTGGCAAAAACTAGTCAGCCCACACTGGAAGTCGGGTATGTTTTCAGGGGGCATCTCTAAGATGCCCTCTGGGTGCATTTCACAAAAAAATGTACACTGGCATCGGTGTGCATTTATTGTGCTGAGAAGTTTGATACCAAACTTCCCAGTTTTCAGAGTAGCCATTATGGTGCTGTGGAGTTCGTGTATGACAGACTCCCAGACCATATACTCTCATGGCTACCCTGCGCTTACAATGTCTAAGGTTTTGCTTAGACACTGTAGGGGCATAGTACTCATGCACTTATGCCCTCACCTGTGGTATAGTGCACCCTGCCTTAGGGCTGTAAGGCCTGCTAGAGGGATGACTTATCTATGCCAGAGACAGTGTGAGGTTGGCATGGCACCCTGAGGGGAGTGCCATGTCGACTTAGTCATTTACTCCCCACCAACACACACAAGCTGGCAAGCAGTGTGTATGTGCTGAGTGAGGGGTCACCAGGGTGGCATAAGACATACTGCAGCCCTTAGAGACCTTCCCTGGTATCAGGGCCCTTGGTACCAAGGGTACCAGTTACAAGGGACTTACCTGGATGCCAGGGTGTGCCAATTGTGGAGACAAAAGTACAGGTTAGGGAATGAACACTGGTGCTGGGGGCTGGTTAGCAGGCCTCAGCACACTTTCAAATCATAACTTGGCATCAGCAAAGGCCTGAGGGGAGGGGGGCACATCCCTAATCCTATTGGGGGAATCCTCCATCTGCAAGATGGAGGATTTCTAAAAGTTAGAGTCACCTCAGCTCAGGACACCTTAGGGTTTGTCCTGACTGGCCAGTGACTCCTCCTTGTTTTTCTCATTATCTCCTCCAGCCTTGCCGCCAAATGTGGGGTCGTGGCCGGAGGGGGCGGGCATCTCCACTAGCTGGGATGCCCTGTGGCGCTGTAACAAAGGGGGTGAGCCTTTGAGGCTCACCGCCAGGTGTTACAGTTCCTGCAGGGGGAGGTGAGAAGCACCTCCACCCAGTACAGGCTTTCTTCCTGGCCACAGAGTGACAAAGGCACTCTCCCGATGTGGCCAGCAACATGTCTGGTAGGCTGGCAAAAACTAGTCAGCCCACACTGGAAGTTGGGTATGTTTTCAGGGGGCATCTCTAAGATGCCCTCTGGGTGTATTTCACAATAAAATGTACACTGGCATCAGTGTGCATTTATTGTGCTAAGAAGTTTGATACCAAACTTCCCAGTTTTCAGTGTAGCCATTATGGTGCTGTGGAGTTCGTGTATGACAGACTCCCAGACCATATACTCATATGGCTACCCTGCACTTACAATGTCTAAGGTTTTGCTTAGACACTGTAGGGGCATAGTGCTCATGCACTTATGCCCTCACCTGTGGTATAGTGCACCCTGCCTTAGGGCTGTAAGGCCTGCTAGAGGGGTGACTTACCTATGCCAGAGGCAGTGTGAGGTTGGCATGGCACCCTGAGGGGAGTGCCATGTCGACTTAGTCATTTTCTCCCCACCAGCACACACAAGCTGGCAAGCAGTGTGTATGTGCTGAGTGAGGGGTCCCCGGGGTGGCATAAGACATGCTGCAGCCCTTAGAGACCTTCCCTGGCATCAGGGCCCTTGGTACCAGGGGTACCAGTTACAAGGGACTTACCTGGATGCCAGGGTGTGCCAATTGTGGAGACAAAGGTACAGGTTAGGGAAAGAACACTGGTGCTGGGGCCTGGTTAGCAGGCCTCATCACACTTTCAAATCATAACTTGGCATCAGCAAAGGCAAAAAGTCAGGGGGTAACCATGCCAAGGAGGCATTTCCTTACATGGGTGACTAAGTGATACCCAACCAACACCACAGGCTAGAATAATTAAAGAAGCACATGAGGGTGTAGCATCTGCCCATGCTGGTGTGGTAGCCACAGACTCTGTTACAGAATCACTATTGGTGGCACGATCTGTACAAACAGACAAAGCAGTATGTCCCTAGTTGTGATATTTGCCAGCAAATTAAAAGCTCCACCATCAAAAACCCACCAAAAACACCCCCTTTAGTTTCCAACAAAACACTAAAATGGGAACCCTGGGTATCGCTGTGCTTTATTCCTCCTCATATCATCCTGAGGGAAATTTGATTATGGAGAGGAAAAAACTGAGCTTTAAAGCAGTGTATTAGGTTCAGGTCGAAGTAGGATCTATCACCCGTATGGAGTCCCGAGGCCTTTAAATAATCTGCCTAGATGATCTTTGGGTGCAGACCCCATATGAAGTCCTTTTCTGCATCTAGATGTATGTCCCAGATCTTGATGGTCCCAGCGCTGTGCAAGCAGACAAACTTTTTGACATAAAAGAATATTTGCTATCTTACAGTAACTCCAAGACTTCCGGGATGAGGTTTAAAACACACATGCTGCCACTGAAGGAGTGAAGGAGCAACCAGCACCTTCCAGGCGGATTCCAAAGTTTGGGGATCTGGTTAAAAAAAAATTGTGGTGAAGACAAAATTTAGTCTATCATACATGCACCAGTGCCAGTCCTAGGAATTCAAGGTACAAGAACTGTGATTTTGCCACCACTTGCTGGTTGTAAAGACTAACACTTTGCCTCCATTGATCAAGCAGAATTGCATCATGTGGCCGACCCCGTCTCACTAGCCTACAGGAAATACATCTTCATGCATTAAACATTACCAACTTTTTTTCTGGTTACTTTGTCGACATTGATGACATCTCTTCTGATTCTTCTCACAATTCACTTTATTGTGTATGTGATTTCCTTCACTAGTTGAAATGCACTTCTCTGATCACTGTGTGGTCCTATTTGTGGATTACACTTGCATTCTTTTCTCTAGTCTTGTGGATTAGATTTGTGACTGTTTTCTTCTTGCTTATAAATGCCCATTATCTTCCAGAACACCCAGCTGTGGCACTGGTATCCGGGATGTTGAAGCCTCATTCTTCTTCTCACAAAGTGCGAAGAGACCTGTCCCTTGTGAACATTTCTGCTGGTTCAGTTCCTGGTGGAATTGATTGGGATGAGGTTCAGTATGATATTTTTGGTCCTACAGAGACTATACAAATTCCTTATGTTTTCAAAGTGGCTATGGATGATGTGATAACCCCAGGTATCATGTCTGATGAAGAGGAAGTTAGAACAGTGTCTTCAATGCTCTCGGAGCTGGACTGTTATACTGTATTTAAAAGTGAGGCTATGTGTATGTGCCAATTAAAGTGAATTTTTTGTTTTCATTATTATGCACACCATAAAGAGCTAATACTCCACAGACAGATTATTAATTGTACACAATGGGAATATTGCCCGACTCCATCAGTGGAAAGTTTCAAAACATATTTAGACAAATTTACTATGTTTCTGGGCATGATGCTTTGGATTCTGTGTCATATTATTTTAAATTAGCACCTTCAAAAGCAAAGAAAATGTTTATATCCCACACAAAACTAATGTATTCAAATCTGTTTGTTTCCCAATTAGAAATTAAATGCTGTGAATATTGGAAATATATAATTGATTTAAAATCAGATTGGGGATCAAGAAGGTGGCAAGTGCAAGGTATGAATGCCTTACTTAAAGCGTATTTAATTCCTCTAAAGATGATTTTTCTGAATGAGACAGTGCAGCAGACCACTTGCCTAGGTCTTGCAATAATTAAAGAAATTAATATAACCAATATAATTGCACGTTTTGAAAATTAGCAGCATTTAGTAAATTGCACTGAAGAACAACTCAATAGTATTGTACAGAATGGCAAATTTAACGCTACACTTTCAGGTCACAACAGATGGTTATTGTGCCCAGTGGACACAAATGATTGTCATGCAAATTTTTTAAACTCCTCGTAGGGTTTTAAAGCAAGCAACTGTATCATTGTTATATTCAATCACAGCATTCAGGGGTGGTCACTAATTATAGCGTGGGAAAGCTTTGTCAGCAATGGTTGCAATATTCCTATATCACCTATAAAAGTGCACCTCTTTCTGTCTTCTGCCCGATGACATGAATTTGCTGGATTTCTTGTTAGGTACTAGGTGACCACCCTCCAAAAGATTAATTTATGCCATTTATAATGACATTCGGAAGCTTTCTCAAATGGAAGATGCTACTTAGTTAACTTAGTTCTATTGTGCTGCTGAGAAAGACCTTACAGATTCTTAAATCAAACCATGGTCCCTGGAAGCAAGTAAACGCAGCCGAATTGCTCTTGCCTTTTAATTTGACATGTAAACAATAAATAATGGCAAAGAAAGATGCTACATATACTATGCTTTACAGAGAGAAATTAGATAAGCTGCCTTTCGCAGCAGCTGAAACACCATTAGCAGTATGGCTAACACATGGAGTTATCTCTCTGATAATTTCAACGTTTCAGTTTACATCATGCTTGCACCATGACTTTGGCAAACATTAACTTACGATCACTGAGAAGCACATGCACTTTAGCACTGGATGGCAGCGGTAAAGTGCTCAGAGTCCTAAAGCCAACAAAAAGAATCACCAAAAATATGAAGCAAGCAGGCAAAAAGTTTTAGAAAAAAACACCCTAAGGCGGACAGGTCTAACATGTCACAGTGGGGAGAGCTACCCAACCTCTACGGAGTTCTCATCACTAAGGCGGAAAAAAGGTGGAGAGACCATCACCATTGGTGTGGTCTACTCCTGGTCTCGGTTCAACCATAAAGTGTATATCCTGCAGGGAAAAGAACCACCACAACAATTTTGGATTCTCACACCTCATTTGCATTAGCCACCTGAAGGGCCTGTGGTTAGTCTAAATCAGGAAAAGAGCCCCAAACAGGTACAGTCTTAACGTCTTCAGCACCCAGACCACAGCAAAGGCTTCCCTTTCAATACCTCTCTACCTTTGTTCCCTAGGGAGTAACTTCCTGGAGATGAAGGTTACAGGTTTGTCTAGGCCCTATTCATGAAGTTGTGAAAGTACTGCCTCTATGCCATGCTCTGAGGCATCTGTATGTACAATAAATTCCTTGGAAAAGTCAGGGGCCTTCAGCACAGGGGCATCCGGCCAGCTTTAGGGAGTCAAATGATTTTTGGCATGCCTCTGTCCAAATCGTATTCCTGGGCTGCTTCTTCAAAGTCAGCTTGGTCAATGGGAAAACAATGGTGTCAAATCCCTTGACAAATCTCCTATAGTACCCTGTGAGGCCCAAGAAGGCTCTGACCTCAGTCTGGGTTTTGGGGGGCTCTCAGGCCATGGCAGTTTCTATCTTGGCCTGGAGGGGTTGCACCCTACCCCTGCCCACCAAGTGTACTAAGTACACCACAGATCACTGTCCTATCTAGCACTTACTGGCCTTGATAGTCAGCCTGCCTGTTGCAAAGCCTTTAGCACTTCTTGGAGGTGAAAAAGGTGGCTGTACCAGTTGCTACAGAACAATGCAATGTCATCCAAGTAGGCAGCACTCAGCACGGAAGGCCTTCATTCCAGCAAGAAACTGGTTCACCTACCTCTGGAAGGTGGCAGGGGCATTCTTGAGTGCAAAGGGCATCATTCTAAACTGGTAGTGGCCCTCTGGAGTGGAGAAGGCTGAGCTCTCCTTTGCTCCCTCAGTTATGGCAATCTGCCAGTATGCTAATGGAAGATTGAAGGTACTTAAGTACTGGGCAGCCCTTAATCTGTCTATCAGCTCAGCAGCCTGGGGGATGGAATAAGCATCAGTCTTGGTGACTGAGTTGAGCCCCCTATAATCCACACAGAACCTGAGTTCAGGTGTGGTACCTGGTGAGACAGCTTTTGGTACCAGTACCATAGAACTGGACCAGGGGCTACTGGAGGGTTCAATCGTCCCCAATTCCAGCATTTCAGAAACCTCATCTTTAATGTTGGCCCTCACCTTATCAGACAGCCTTTAAGATTCATCCTGGACAGGGGGGCTGTCACTTGTGTCCACATCATGAGTACAGAGGTGGGTGGTCCTAGGGATGAGGGAGAACAGCCCCAGCACCTGATGGCAGTCCCTCTGCTTTTCAGGAGTCAGACTTGGGAAAAGGTTTATACCTTCCACTGATCCATCTTTCTTCTCGGAGGCTAGGAGGTCAGGGAGAGGTTCACACTCCTCTTCCTCCCCTCCATCTGTCACCAACAGCATGGTGAGCTCAGATCTCTCAAAGTGTGGTTTCAGATTGTTGATATGGAGAATTCTGGGGGGGTGCATAGTGATCTTGAGCTCCACCAGGTAGGTGACCTCACCCTTCCTCACAACAATCTCATAGGGCTCAGTCCAATGGTCTTGGAGGGCCCTAGGCTCCATGGGTTCCATCACCCACACTTTCTGCCCAGGTTGCAATTCCACAGGGGTAGAATGTTGGTCATACCTCCGAGTCATCACTTCCTGACTCGTTTCTAAGTTGTAAGAAGCTTACTTCCATAACTTAGCTATTTGTTTTCTGGAGGCCAGTATGTAGCTCACCACATCCGGGGGAATCTTCCTGGGAGCTTGCTCCTACCCTTATTTCACCACACTCAGAGGTCCATCTACAGGGTATCTATACAGAAGCTCAACTCCCTTCTGTGGAACCTGCCTGTAAGCAAAGAGAAGGCATGGCAACTTACATCTAAATGCCTCAGGCAGGCTTTGATCATGCCGTTTAGGATCTTGTTGAACCTTTCAGCAAGCCCATTGGTTTGTGGATGGTAAGGGGTGGACAACTTGTAAGTCACTCCACACTCTTTCCACACTGACTGCATGTAAGCAGACATGAAGTTAGTACCCCTGTCAGATACCACTTCCTTGGGGAATCCCACACGTATAAAAAAATCCCCATTAGGGCCTTAGCCACTACAGGCGCAGTTGCATTTCTTAGAGGTATGGCCTCTGGGTACCTTGCAGCATGATCCACCAGAAACAGGATAAACCAGCAGCCTGAGGCTGTCTAGGGATCAATAGACCCAATAATGTTGATGCCCACCCTCTCAAAAGGGGATGCAAACAACAGATACGGGATTCAGCAGAGCCTTCAGTTTCTACACTGTCTTCTCACTGGCCGTGGAGGCCAATCGGGCCCTACAGAAGACATCTAAGGAAACCTTCATCCAGGGCCAGTAAAAGTGGGGGGCAAGCCTGGCAAATGTCTTGTCCTAGCCCAGATATACTTCCAGGGGTGTGTCATGAGAAACTCACTGGGGGACCACCAAGGCCTTTGTTGCCCCATGCACAAAAACCACAGGCTCAAGGTAGAGGAGGTTGTCCTCCCAGTAAATGGGTTGGACTTCAGCCTGTTGCCTTATGCCCTCCAGGGTTGGACACTCTCTCTCTGCCCTACAGAAATTCTCCTTGGTGGGTCGGCCTTCCACTTGCCATTCAGCAAGCTCTGGCAGGTCATCAAGGGGAGCAATGCCCTCCACAATGGGATCCGGGGAGGCCACAAGAAGTGCCCCATGCACCTTAACTGGGAGATATTCAGGGGCTGGTTTCTAATGCCCTCTGTCCTTCCTTTTCTTAGCAGCTGGTTGGGCCATTCTTCCAGGCGCTATCTCATCTTGACTCCCATCCTGGGCAACCATAGACCTGGTGGTAGCACATATCCACTTCAGGCAACCCTAACACTTCAATATGTGCCTTAAGCACCACTTCCGTCTAGGTGCTCAAGGTCATAATCTAACAAATAGTTCACAGGCATTATAGGGCTCGCTGCAACTTTCAGAAGACCTGAAAGGAGGGAGAGAGGTGGTGTTCAATTTGAGTACATGGAATCCCCCTTGTAGTGTAAAACTCAAAACATTCATAGCATTTGGAAGTTTTGTCTTCCTCTTGTTGATCAATCAATCAATCAATCAATCAGTATTTGTAAAGCGCGGCTACTAACCCGTGAGGGTCTCAAGGCGCTGGAAGCTCTTTTTTCTGGTGGCCAAATTGGGACTGGGACCCTTTCCCTGTGAACTATTTTGGGGGGCCTTGGGGGAACTCTTTCCTTATATCTCCCCCTCTTTCTTCTGGTGGGAACCCTGAAAACCCTTTTGAGAGGACCCCCACCCAGATACATTCCTGGATACTCTAGTGCTGACCCAGATGTCCACCTCCTCAGCAAGCTTCCTGGGGTCAGTCAGCTTGCTATTAACCAGGTATTGGCGCAACTCTGGAAAACAAGTATCAAGCATGTGCTCCTTTAAAATTAAGTTGCTGGCCCAGATGCCCGCCTCCTCAGCAAGCTTCCTGCAGTCGGTCAGCTTGCTATTAAACAGGTGTTGGCGCAGCTCTTAAAAACAAGTATTTAGCATGTGCTCTTTTAAAATTAAGTTGTACAGTCCAGTATAATCATCAGCCTTGCTGCCCCCCAGCCCTTCAGTGCCTTGCTAGCATAATCCAGGAAGTCTACACATGTCTGCGAGGAGATCTTATGGCTGCCCCTGAACATCTGTCTTTACTTTTCAAGGGTCAGCCCAAACTTGTGGACTAAAATGGCCTTCATGGGGGTGTGCTGTGTCTGATCTTCTACCTCGAGTGTCAGGAGAGTATCCTTCCCCACTGTGGGCATATACCTCCACAGAATATCCCCCAGGACTCCTCAGGAACCTTGTGCACTCTTAGACTCACTTCATAGGTGGAAAACCATTTGTCCATGTCATCCCCCACAACAAAACTAGGTATGAAATCCTTTGGGATGCGGACCTTCCCTTATCCAGCAGATGCTGCAGGTACGCTGCCACCACTGCTGCTGGACTTCCCTTGTAGGGCCTTAATGTCCAGCTGCCTGAGGCTCATCTCATGGTCTATCTGCCTTTGCTCTGTTTCCATGACCAGCCTCTTCACCTCCATGGCTTTTTCCCTCTCACATTTTGCCAGCTCTTACTTGAGCTTTCTCTCCTCCCTCCTGTCCTCCAGCTCTTCTGAGGATATGCCCTTGGATGATATACTGCTCTCTGACCTTAGGGAAACCACTGCTCATGGAACAATACTGCCCCTGCCCCACAGGCAGTCCCAGATTGTCCAGTGAATCTTGGGCCAGCTCCTTATCATCCAGTGTCTCCTCCTCCTCCTCTGGGGTCACAGGTACTGAAGCTCGAGCTTCTATCCAGGCCCTCAGCGCCTTCTGCAAATCCAGCTTCCTGATGAAGTCTTTGGTAAAAAGCCCAAACCCCTTGTCGAAACCCTTAAGCTAGGCCACAGTGTAGCTCGCCTGTTTGGCCAGCTCAAAATCCATTTTTGCTGGTGCAGTTATAGACATGATTTTAAGAGAAAGCAAAAATGCCAACCAGGGAGAATAAAAATTAAAATGCCAATTAGAAAAGGCAGGGAAAAGAATTGCCAGTCAAGAGGAATTGATTCAAATTGGTCTTGGGTATGTATTGATAGTGTACACCAAATTAAAGTAAAGCATTGCACAAACAAGTCCTATCCTTATGGCGCATCACCAATGTTAGAAATTGGGTTTCTAGTTGGCAGAGGCATGCACTTTGTCCAAGCCGGAATCACAATCCTATTCATGGTAACGCAGATACACACCATAAATTAACCTGTGCTTACCCTCTAATAGCTTGGTGCAGAGAAGGCAGGCTTAACTTAAGGGGCAATGTATAAAGTATTGTGCAAAACTTAGAACAGTAAAACAGTGAAAACACCACACAAAAAGATACAGTTAGAACAATAGATTATAATTTTATAAAGAAAACAAGACCAAAACGACAAAAATCCAATAAGTAGAAGTCGAGATATGTCTTTTTTTAAAGAATAAATAAAACTGCAGTGATTAGAAACATAGAGTACCAACCGGGGCTATCTGGTCACGCTAGATAGGGTCAAATCTGAAAAGTCAATCCTGACCGAGTTAGAGCGCAGGTCCAATACAGCCATCAACCTTGGCCTGCTGAAATCAGTACCTTGGGTTCAGGGTTACGTCGACGGGAAGGGAGGATGCGAGAAGCGATGTTAGGGGCGAGGTTTAGCCAATGAGTTGTCGTCGATCCTGGCAGTGTAAGCAATGCGCCTGTTCCGAACCGTTCAATCAGGGATGTGTTGCTGTTGAACCCTTTGTGATGAAGGTGATGCAGCATTGTCAAGCCGCGCAGCTGGCGATGCGTAGTCCTCAAGCAGTGATGCGCTGGCATCTAAGAAGATGTGTTGGTTCAGCGCAACGGCAGCAATGCGTGGAATATGGCAGGTGCAGCACTTTATAACCACCTGCAGGGGCCCAGGACTAAATTGGCACCACTTGGCAAAGCAAAGTCCAAGTGTTGTTTCCGGCTGTTTTGGAAACAACTTACTTACACTGTAGTTTTCCAGGATAGATATCTTTCATAGATTCACATACTTGAATCTTCCCCGTCCTCATGGTCGGAGTCCATTATTGTTCAAAAGAAGCAGTCCAATGAAAATACACTAACAGCATAGGAAAGCAATTGATATTGCTAACCAATCCACATTGTTATAATAGATCCAAACTCTAGCAAATCAGAGGCTAGACCCTGGACCACTCCTTCCCTGCAGAGCCACCCCATACATCAAATTTCAAGCACGAGTGTGACAGAAATATATAAATAAGGGCCAAGAAAAAGGGGAGGTCCTAAAACATGTTTTCCCCATTCATTTTTCATTGGGTCTTTAGACACGTCAACAGCCCAAACCGCTGAATGGAATTACACGAAATTTGGCAGGAAGCTAAATCCTGCTCGACAGATTACACTTGTTGTGGTTTAGTGTAAATCTTGTCAGTTGTTTTGGAAATATTAAAGGTTGAAAAATATAGATATTCAGGGACGCGGATCCAACTGTCCCTGTGCTGATATCTGAATGGCTGCCAACAATTGAACAAGAAACTGTTGGCAGCCATCTTGGGATCCCAGAAAAAAACATGAAAAAGTAAGAAAAAGGGCCAAGGGAGAGTCACCCTGACCACTTAGTTTTGGTGCTGGGGTCCCTGAGGGACCAGGACTAAAAAGCATAAAAAAAATAAAAAATAAAAAAAATCTGTGTATCTGAGGATTTTCCCGAGTTATTATTATTATTTTTTTTAAAGGGCGGTCTCCCGCCCTTTTCTTTTTATTATCCCCCAGGTGGGTCAGGTCCTGCGGGCATTTGGGACTTTTATAAGGAGGGGGGCACACAGGTCTCCCCATCTAGGGCTTCCATTAGCCCCTGGGGCTGCCACCTCCCAGGGGCAATGAGTAATTAGAATGCAGGGATGGCCACTCGGCCTCCCCGTGGACCGCCACCTCCCTGGAGCCAATTCTCCCCGGGGACCAATAGCTCCCCAGGGGAATTAGTAAAATATGTGTGGGGGTGGGCTGTGCTGCACCCCCACGCACCAAGGACCACCACCTAACATGGGGCAAATATCATTGTTTGTGTGAGGGAGGCCCAATGATCTCCCCCCACATCCCTGGGAACTACCACCTCACTGGGGCAATTAGCAAATTATGTGCGGTGGGATGCGCTGCCCCCCACCCCCTCAGGACCACCTCCCAGGGGCAAATTCCATTGTTTGTGTGGGTTAGGCCAGACAGCCTCCCCCACAGCCCCATGACCCACCACCTCCCGGGGGCACTTCTTGCCATGAATGCGGGGGGTGCTGGTGTGGCCCCTCTGCATCCCTGAGGAGCACCACCTCCCAGGACACTTTTGCAAGTAGAATGCGGGGGTGCCGCGTGCTCCCCTCTCTCCCCACAGTCCCGGGGACCATCACCTCCCCAGAGCAACTACCTTTCCAGAGCTTTTTTCGTGGGGGGCGGGTGGGCACTGATGGCCCTGGGAACTGCACCTCCAGGCCCAGCACCTGCTATGTCCTAGGGTGCCCACGCCTGGGACATAGCTGTTTGCTGTGGCTTGGCTGCAGGTTTGACAGCTGCCACCAAGTTACAGCAAACACACTGTTTGCAATGAGGGATAGCTGACAAACAGCTCTCCCTCGCTTCAAGCAGAGGTTTCTTCTGTCTCCCTGCCCACAGAGATGCAGGCAGGGATACAGATGAAACAATTGCTCTCTTTGACAGAAATGCTGGCTCCTACAAGAGGCAGGACCACGGGAGCCTTCAGATTCCCTCTTAGGTCCCAACATTGTGACTGGCCCCCCTGGGGGCACCCAGGTCACATGGCTTGACCCGAGGGATGGAGGCCCCACGGCTGAGATCAGCCATGGGGAGGGGGCTACGTGACCCCCACTCCCCAAAAATAAATAATTAGGCAGGGCCCGGGGGGATGGGGTCCACAGGCCAGGCTCTGTGGCCAATCGCTGCTGTGGTTGGATTAACGTGTAGTAATGAAAATTACTTTACGTTAAAAATAAAAAACATAGAAATTCCCTGAAAAAATCAAAGGTTACAGGGACGTTATAGTTATGAAATAGAATTTAAAAACAAAACATAGAAATTCAGTGTTTACAGGGATGTTATAGTTAGGTTCACATTTTAAAACGTACAAAACCAAAGAAATCCACCTGTTATAGTTAGAGTTATCTAAAAAGAGATTTTATTTTAGGATGCAAAACCTGGCCGTTGCTCATTTTCAGCAGGTTCTCGATTGGTGGAAATTGAAGGTGCGGACACACTAATAGCAGTATGAGCTCCGTGAACCAATACTGTCTTGGCCATACCGGGGCTATTAGAATTGGGTATTACCCTGGGAACAAGAGGAAAAGTTGGAAATACATAAGCAAACATCCCCATCCATTGGATCTGAAGAGCATTCCCCCAAGAGTACCTCTGAGGGATTCTGCTTGGAAACTTTCTGCATTTTTTGTTTAGCAAAGTTGCAAAGAGATCCAGATTTGGGGTACCCCACTTTTGGAAGATCCGAGACAACTGCTCCTGATTTAGTTCCCATTCTTGGCATTGACTGGATGTCCAGCTGAGAGAGTCTGCCCAGACGTTGTTAACGCCTAGGACATGTTCCACTTGGAGGGATATGCCATTTTTTAGCAACCACTTACATATAAGGTGGGCTTGTGAGGAAAGGCTTTTCAAACATGTTCCCCCGTGTTTGGCTAGGTAGATCATTGTGGTAGTATTGTCTGTTCTGATGAGGACTGAGGAATTGCCAATACTGGGCAGGAATGTTTGTAATCCCCGAAAAACTGCCCTAAATTCCAGGCGATTGATAGGAATCTGAGATTCATGAAGACAGCATACCCAACATTGACCTGAACAGTCTTACTGGCCACAAGGAAAGCGGACATCTCTACAATCTTTTGAACTCATTCAGGTACGCTTTGGTGCTCGTGGTGTCTAGTATGGCCCCCCCAGAAAGACTAGGGTCTGAACAGGACAAGTGATCTCTGGAAGTTACCCGGTAGAAAGAGGGACTAGACAAGGATACCCATTGTCGCCTTGCTGTTAGCCTCGGCAATGGAAACAATGGCCAGCATTGCGAGGGAAGGGTGCAGTTACAACGGACTCCAGCTGGGTCCCCATCACTATCATATAGACTGCCTGCCCCTGGAGTGATTTTGGGGCAACAGTGATGGTAGAGGTGATTAATAAGGAAGCCCAAAACTCAATGGCACACTATATACTAGGAAGATTCCCTCATACATCTAAAACAAAAGTGACTAGCTGATTCCAGGACTTAGCATTGGTCCTAGCTAAAAGGGAAATAACTCGTAATTGGAAAGCACCGGGGGACCCCAAGCCACAGTGCGGAGCTGAGAACTTGAGAGATGAGCAACCTATGAAGATGAAGTACAACAAAGTACTCCTAAGGGATGCTAGGAGGGGTGTACGCCAGATAGAGATTGCCCGAATGTGGGAGGGACTGGTGGATACTCTAAATGAACCAAAAGAACAATCAGTGGGTTCCTCACCAGTGAGATCCAGAGCACACTCGCCTGATATTCCACCTACCAACACTGTTGAAAAAGTCCAAGGGTTCAATTGAACACTATGGGCGATGTCTGGTTTGATCCTATTGAGAGCCTGTTGGACTAATCCCCTCTTTTCTCCATTTCATAGACCATTGACATTCCATGATGTCAGTAGTATGGAGGTTGTATGTGTCATAGTAGGTAATTACAATCTTCAGTCCGTGATGGTGGGCCCACCTGCCTGAGCACCACCTGTGTGCTGATATATGTTGTGTGAAGTGTAGTGTCGTAACAACACCCCCCCCACCCCCCACAACCCCATCCCACCTGGCCAACCCGTGCGGTCATCTTTGAATTAACCACCTCCCCAATTCATGACATGTATACATCCCACTACAACGTTAACAGTTAACTCAGTACAGCACTCGTTGATGGGGGGACCCGTTAGCCACACTCGTCAAGCAATCTGCTTTAGCCCTGCACCCCCTCTTGTATCTCTACCTTTTGAAGAGGGCAATAATATTCTTCCCCCTTGCTTGTCCCTCGGAACCTACTGTATCTGCCCTGATCCTGCTATATGACAGGGGAGCTTCACCCCAGTTGATCCACCGTCATGGGTGTTACCACTGGTCTGTCCTCCTCCAGGTCAGTCTCCGTGTGCTCTGGGTCACTGTTCCGATCCACCTTTTCCAGGATTCTCCATTTGTTGGTGCTGAGGGCGTTGATGTGTTGATGCAGCTATTGAACCGCCTGCAGCTGCGCTGCTTTCATCTGTGCCTTGGTGGGGGAGGATATTGTGTTTTTCCCCCGTCGTTTCTGCCCCCGTCTCTTTTGTGGCACTATTCTCCAGTCCTTTTCGTCTCCCTCTATAGCCTGCACATCGCTTCCCAGCCCCTGGTTGTCTAGCCATTTCCAGGCACCTTGTGTGTCTGTAAAGAAGTGGGTTTTCCCCTCATGTTCCACTCTCAATTTAGCTGGGAATAGTAGGGAGTTCATACAGTCCGGATATATGTGCACATTTCGACCCCCAATGGGCCAGGGGCTATGTTTCCTGGCTGCTTGTAGGATTTCATCTCTGTCCCAAAAGTTCATAAGCCTGACTATGATTGGGCGAGGGGGGGGTCCTACCAGTTTCAGGGGTTACGTTGGGATCCTGTGTGCACATTCCACCGAGAAAAAGCGGGAGGGTTTACCCTATAAAACCGTTTGTTCCAACTATTCCTCCACGAACAGCTTGATACTTGGTCCCTCGGCCTTCTCCAGCACTCCGACCAACCTCACGTTGTGGCACGAAGACCTGCCTTGCCCGCTAGTCATTGCAGTTCTTTATTCATAGCTTTACATTTCTTGGTGAGGTCGGCCACTTGTGGCATGACAGTTCTAAGTTGGTCTTCCGATTCTTTGACTCTGTCTGTTAATTTCCACTGATAATCTCTGAGGAGACCAACTTCGCTCACTACTGCTGCTATTTGGTTTCTCAGAGATAATCTGGTGTCCTTGCTTGCCTGTATAATGGTGAATGTGTGCACCTCCAGTTGTGTGCTGTCCTCTACGCCACTCAGTTCATTCTGGCCTGGGCCCGTCACTCCAGTCGGGACTCTCTGTTGCCCCGGTTTCGCACCATTGTCTGATTCTCTCATGCCAGTGTACATACACCTCCTGTTCCAGGCAGCCCACTTGTCGCAGCGCTCAGCGTGGGGTTTCTGAGAGTCTCTAATGGGCTTCTTTGGTCCGGTCGCCTCCCCCTGGCCGCACAAGGGCAGGCAGGGCGTCACCCGACGCACCCCGATATGTATGGATTTAATCTGCGCGACCTCCATGAAGTGATATCAAATTAGGAGCAGTCGCCTCTCAGTTATTAAAGATCAGGGGGAGGGGGGAGGGGGGAAGTGGCCCTCCCAGTGCCACACCGCATGTCCCAGGCGCGCTTTGCTCAGGCACCATCCAGGGATCAGGAAGGGCAGCTCTCCGTATCTGCAAGCACGGCCTCCGACATTCCCAAAGGAAGTGGGCAAGGGACCCCCAGCCGCCGTTCCCCAGCAGGGCAGTCCAGAATGTCTCACCTCTCCTCCTACGCCACGATCCACCTGTCTCCTCAGCCTTCTTTCACTGCGGCGCATCCCGCAGGCGCCATCTTAGAATCAGGCATTTCGCCTCTGTTGCCGCTTTTGCATGGCGACCGCAGCATCCAGCCTCTTCGGCCGCGACCTACGAGGCACCCAATGTTCCACCTGTTGGCGATGTGGGTTTGGCAGGGTCCGCGGCTGTATTCAGTCAGGATTTTGGGGTCCCCAGGGCCACGGACCCGGGAGCTCGAACAGACTACGCCTTATTGCATGGGCGTTCAAGCCACGCCCTGAATCATGAACATTATTGATTAAACTGGGCCATCCGCACCTACACAATTTAATGCACAGAGCCTACATGGTGAATACTTAACCCCCCTTGCGGAGCCACACCCCCAACTACAACTTAGAAAGGTTTACCGAAGATGGTTTGGGCATTCCGCCTGTTGTGGAGAGGTCCCCCAGTTGTTTCTTACTCACTCCCCCCGCCACCCCTAGTATGAAGCCCACTGGGTATGCACTTTCCACGCATGACCATGGTGGTGCCACTGGCGAGATAGGGGACACCCCACACCTCCATTCTCCCTCACAACAATATACACCTCCCTGCCACCAGTTTACCTATGATGACCTCCACGGAAGTTTGATTCCTGACGCTCGATGCTCGGGAAATGCACAGTGCGAGGAAACGTTACACTGTATACTCTTAAGTAAGACGCCAAAAGGCGAACATCGTGTGCCTTAAAAATACACATACCACACTCGGGGAAATGAATCGATTACTTCAACAATGGTGGGGTACACTACACGCTATGACATTCTCAGCATATGCTAGTAGAGCCCTAGTCTGGGTGAGACTTGGCCTCCCATTTCAAGAGACAGAGGTCACAGTGGAAAAGGAGGATCGTTATGTCCTGCTAGAGGGCCTATTAGATGGTAGGCCTGTACTGTTAGGGAGCATTTATACCCCAAACATAGATCAGAGCCACTTCTGGGGGAAACTCTAGGTCTATTTAGCACACAAAACGCACCTGCCCTGACTGTTAGAGAACATCTACAACAGCATTTTAAACACAGTCCTGGATAGATCATAACCCTCTGCTCTCCACCAGTCGGATGGCGGCCGAGCTCCAAGCATGGCTTGATCGTTGGTCCCTTCTGGATGCCTGGCGCTCAGTGCACCTTACTGCTAGGCTCTAATCCTTTTCCACCTTGCACCAACTTTCTGTCCTCTTGGATTGTTTTCTCTGCTCAGAATCCCTACTCCCGTGCATGAAGTGTTCCGAGTATCTTGGGAGAGTGGTTGCAGACCACACAGCCTATACTGTGGGCCTCGCCTGGCTTCCCCCCCTAACCTCCGATTCCACTCTGGCGCCTCCAATAAGACACACCGGAGGACCAAGCATTCCGAAACACATTGGCAACAAACATCCAACACTACTATACTGACATCCACAACACAGCCACCTCCCGCACCACTGAATGGGACGCTTTTAAAACAGTGACCAGCGGTATCTCTATTAAGAAGTTAGAAGGTGTGGGCTGGAACTTGGAGCGCAAATCGATGAGGCAGAGACCCGGGTTGCCGCCTTAGACAACTCGAGCACCACAGACCTTGCAACTCCTCCTCAACGTATTGTGGCAAGGGAAGGTTACCATCCCTACTGGAACGCCTTAAGCACAAAGCCGACAAAGATGGGCAGTTGACAGCCTGGCTGGCCCGGCAATCCGAAACTAGCCCCTCTATCACAGAGATTCAGTCATCCTCAGTGGATGTGCTCCGCATACTGAAAGCGTCACTTCATGAATTAACCACATACTATACAGCAGTATACAAGGCCCCAGAGGCAGCCCCCCAAACGACCATACATGGTTTCCTATCCAACTTGCAACTTCCACGTGTCCCACTGACCACCAGAGACACACTGTATGTTGCTATCATGGTACATGAGATCCAGCAAGCCATCAAACACTTAGTCCACCACAAAACTCCTGAGAATGACAGACTTGCTTTTGAATACTACTCTGTATTTGCAGCCAAATTGCCCCACACCTGCCGGATGTATACAAGGAAGCCCTGCAATTAGGCATCCTCGCGCTCTCCCTCCGCAAATCTCTGCTAGTCTCCATTCTGAAACACAACTGAGACCCAACCCAACTGGGATCATATAGGTCCATATCCATACTGGGTGCCAGCTACAAATCCCTCAGTAAAATCCTTGTGAACCGCTGCTCCCGGATTATCCCATTACTAGTCCACAAACATCAGAATGGCTTTGTTCCAGGACGCAGCACCTTACAAAATATCCGCAGCCTGCTTCAAATGCAGGACCAGGTTCAAGATGTCTTTCCTCATGGGGCCTGCCTTGTTTTGGACATGGAGAAGGCATTCAATACTCTCTCTTGGGACTATCTGTTCCAGGTGCTGGCATGCATGGGAGTTGGAAGCACTTGCATGCCTCTTCTCGGTTACTGAATACAGCTCTGTCTTTGAGGGTGCGACTGGGCCCACTGGTGTCAGTCTCCTTTCCAGAGCAGAGGGGCACCAGACAGGGTGGTGCGCTCACCCCTCAGTTGTTCGCCCTTGCAATGGAACCAGTGGCGACCCACCTCAGGGCAAAGGGACCGTTGTGGGGCGTACCCCTGACAGACTGTGTCCACGAGGTTCCGCTATACGCAGATGACTTGCTCATTTACATCCAAGACGTGTCAGCCCCTAGACCTGCTGTGTGCACTCCTTGTGTCTTTCGTGGAGACCTCCAGTCTGAGAGTGAATGCAACTATGTTAGTGGCCTATTCCCTACACCCAGGATGTCTGCAGAGCGCCATAACCTTAGGGGGGTACCCTTTTGTTGGTCTATCTAGGGGTTCGCCTATATCACACACAGCCCCATCTCTATGATGGCAACCTCTGCAGAGCCCTTGCTGGGATTCGCAAACAGATAACATTCTGGCAGTCCCTCTTCCTTGTCTACATTGGCAATATAGCCCTCATAAAAATTATCATCCTACCTAGATTACTAAATTACTTTATGAACCTTCCGCTTATCCCCGCCCCCTACTATTTATTCAAAGAACTAAATGCATTGCAGAGCTCCTTAGTCTGGGGCACACGTTGCCACCATGTGGCCCTCAGAACCTTGCACCTCCCAGCTGTTTGAGGTGGATTCAGTGACACCTCTTTTGAGGCTTACTTCCTGGCTGTTCAGTTACAGTGGTTATCTTGCTGGACAGCTGGGCGATACATGGGAGACGCGAGCTACTATTGTGGCACTCACACCGGTTCTATTGCAGACTTTGCTCCTTACCAAGGTGCTACCTGCTTCTCCCTGGCCATTTCAGGTGGCGATAGCATGGACCTGCATGCTCCGCATACAGAGGCTGTCAGTAGGGAGACCATGTTACGCTCCCAACATTCCCTTGGTAGGCCTCCATAATTTTCCTGGCCTGTACACAGCACGGCAGCTGAGAAGGTGGACGCCGACTTCCATCAACACTGCGGGCACCTATATACTGAGGCCCACCTCCTTCCCTTTACACACCTGACCACGGTTCTCTCCCTGCCTGCGTGGCAATTCCTTATTTACCAACAACTCCGCAATATGGCTCAGACACTATGGGGGCTGCAGACCCGAACCACCTGCACACCCAGTTATACGTATGAGAGTGATGATGGGCACAACCTGGCTCTATAGGGCAATCCGCAAACTCCTGAATACCCCATTGGAAACCCTTCGGCACAGTGGGAGACAGATATAAGAAGGCTGCTCCAGGACAAGAAAAGGGATATCTGCTGAATAGTGAGTATCTTACACCAGCATGCTTGAACCATTACAATTCCTTAGCACAGATCACCTGCCTGCACTGCTTTTCACTAGGTGCGGATTTTTGCCATATGCCATGGTCCTGCCCCGCCCTACATCATTATTAGTCCTCCATCCCCGGCACACTCAATGAGGGGACGGCCCTACAAGACCTGCAAACCTGGGAGGCCAGCGCACTTGGTATATTTAAACAGGAAAAGAGTCATAAGGTTTGCTTGCACCTCTACTGGCCATGCGCGCACATACACTGCACTAGCGCCCGGCGCCCCCCACCTGTAGACGCTTGGAGGAGGGCCGTATGTAAGTGGAAAGTGGCAGAAGAAGAGGCTCTTCGCAGGGACGAACTACACGGTCTCCGAAGACAGCCAATTTTACACCATTGGGCCACAATACTTGCAAATTTCCAACAGCCTCCGCATGATGACAGAAGGCCATCTTAGATGACTGAAGGACTAATGACGTCCACTCTGTTCGCTGTATCCCCAGTGGCCTTGCCAGCATCTTGACTGACCGCTGACCCCTTCCTATGAAGCTGGCCTCCCACTTGATCCCAAGACCCACTCAGTGGCACCACTAGGGCTAGCTCCTTGCCCGAACACATACCATACCCACCCCCAGATGAGGACACCGCCTGAAGATATCCACTGACTAAACTTCATGCTGAAATGCGTACACTATCACCCTGATTCTGCTGTCTCAAATAATCCTGCACAGAATCAGACACTCCGCACTCCTACCTAGGCCCTAATTCTTTTCCCTTCTCTGTTCGTAATTCACACAGTTAATCACACATACCTACCACTGCGCCAGTCACTCAACTCTAAATTAAAAAAACCTGTGTTGAACACCTGCTCCGTTGCGAGTGTTTACGGCCTATACAGTTAGCACCTAGCTATAACAATGTACCATAAGATACTAGCTGACCTGTATGCAAACAAGAAAAAATATCAAAAAATGTACTATTATGCTGATTGTGACGTAACTCCTTTTGCATGTTCTCAATAACAAAATGCATTTTAAAAAAAATCAGCAGGTAGCATTCAATCCCTTTATCAGAGTTTTCACTGTTTAGTAGTACCCTTGCCACATTCTCCTAAATCAGCTTGTTTTCACACCCCAACAGCCCTCCCTATTTACTTTACTTCTGCTCTTCCTCAAGTATCCTGTTTCTGGTAAAATCACCATGGCTCACTGTCCACTGTGCCATTGCATCAATATTGCTATTTTGGACCTTGTGCTCAAACACATTGCCTTGTGCTTCGAAGTTAACACTGTCTCCAATCCACCCAACTCATGGGCATGCCACTGAGCTACAAAGTTTTAGGGGTTAAGCACACCAACAATTTTGAAATACCTAATATAAATTATGAAACAAAACCGTCCTCATCATCATAGTTATAGTTAGCTGAAGATGTAGGAAAGACTTGCCAACTGGAGTGAAAATAAGTGTGTTTGACCACTGACTGTGTTTCATCACTGTGCATATTATTTGTTCAATGTTCACCAGTTGCAGATTACATTTTGCTTTCAGTTTTGCTGCCTATTGGCTTTATCGTGGCGTTAGACATTACATTTTGTATTCAGTTTAGCTGCCTATTTGCTTTACCGTGGCGTTAGACATTACCTTTTGTATTCAGCTTAGCTTTGCCTCCACGTTAAAGTATTTTTCTGTGCAAACATGTTATGCAATGTGTTTTTTCTACTTCTACGTGTTTTTCTTCTCACCAAAGAGCCAGGGCTGGTACACAACATGTAAAAGGTGAGAAGCTAGTGTTTATCATAGGCAAGAGAACAGTCTGACCTTGAAAGCCGTGTCTCAGAACGATGGCCAGCTTTCAACATTCCTGTCAAGGTTTACCTAAACAAGCCAGCATTTTTGAATAATTCCCATCTGAGAGGGAAGGGCCTTTCAGAAGGCATTTTTCCATGATTATTCAAGATATAAAAGGTGTCCCTGGGCAACAGCAAGGGGAATTTTCCAAGACTTCAGACAGGATTGGACGTCAAATGCCAGACACAGACACTTGTCCCCTGAGGGTGGAAAACTCTTTCTCGCAGTTGAACAGGGGTCATCAACTTGCTGGCATGAGAAAGATGAGGAGCATTGGCAGGCCCTACATTGATGAATTTTGACTTTATTCTTTGCTTTGCAATTATGCTATAATATAATCACATATATTTGCTGTGTACATTGCAGTTGAGAATCACTTTGATATATTTTCCTTTCATTGCTGTGACTATTTTTAAACGTATGCCTCCGACCTACTAATCTCCTTTCTCAGGAACCTCGTGGTGAAGTAATAATAAATGTCTTCTTTAAACTAAGAAGTGCATTCCAGAGATTTTTGTCAGCTCGGTCATTATTGAAAACAAAACACCAACTTCACTAAACATCTCAGTATGAGGAGGGGGTGGGGCTCTGGAGGGAACACGACCTTGTGCCAAGAAGCACCTAAGAGGCACTTTTACCCCCACCCCAGCCCCAAAACCCCTCCTCACAAACAAAAAGCTTGCTGAGGCTGCTGTTGATGTCCTGGTGTGTATTCACACCTGTTAAGGGAGATGGGTAGTTAAAAAGCTCCAAAAACAAGTTTTCACCTCGTTTTCCCTGTCACCGTGTGATAATGGCTCCTCACTGGGAGACCGTGTGGGGGAAGTCAATACTGTGTGTCACACTGAGGAACCATGTGAGCTGGCAGGTCTGCATTTGTTTTGTGAGCAAATGAGAATTAGTTTTCACACCACTGGAAACTGAATTGTGTAAACAGTAGAGTCCACCCACAAGGGAATGTGTAGTAGCCTTTGCGTAGCTTTAAAAAACACAAGACAAAAACCTAAACATATTTTACACTAAAGGAAACCAGAAAAGTATGAGATAGGACAACACTTATTTCACAAACTTGGCTACTATTACTGGTAGTATCCTCTATATCCTTACAGCTGTAATTCAGATTTCAAGTATATACTTGCAAAAAAGTTTAACATGCTTAAAAATGTAACAAAAAAATCTACGAAAAGGAGAATATGAAATAGGACATACTTGTCTTTAATCTCTGCCCTTGCGTCTTCAAGTAAACTGTGTCCATATCGCGGAAGCACTGTCTGAGAAGATTTATTGATGGTATCTGGATCTTGCACTCTCATTCCTAAAATAAATTGAACAAAAAGAATAGTCATAAGAGGAGAGTCTTAATTGAAGAATACAAAAGAATAAATGTAATTGCTTCAATCGTCCTTGCAAAACAAATTATATAAAGCATTCAAGGTTGGCCTTGCTTACTTTAGAATGAGAGTTTACCCAACGACCATAGCTAACCATCTTATGAGAACGTTTATGCTATGAAAAAAATAAGTTCACTCTCAGTTAACTACCATTCACAGATTTGTTGATGTTATTTCCCAGTCTAATTTTGGACCTGTCAGATTTGGAATGGGGTCCAAATTGGGACCAGTCTCACTTGAAATCTAGTCCGAAGTTGGAGCATTCTGTATAGGATGGCTTCATATAAGCGACTTATATGCAAACTGAAGGATAATTTAGACATAATCCACAGTATTTGGTCACGTTTACTGATCCACACCCAGACACTAAGTAACACAGATAGCCACTGCATACTCCCAGGACAAGATAATTATTTACTCTGAAAATTGTTAAAGCAGACAATTGTAGAACCTAACTAGGAACATGATTACATCTGCAAAACAGAGCTCTGACTCCACAACTGATGTTGCTACAACTCAACCCATACTACCCTCAGTTGGGATAGGCCTCCATACATATTAATGAGACATACCTCTTAACCATCCCTTAGCTCAATTTGGAGAGCCGCCCAACCTTCTCCCACTTAGGTATTCCTATTTTTAGTGCTCCCTCACAAAGACCATTGCAACACACTATATCACGTGCATCTAGCAACTCTTTTTTGCCTGTTGCAATTGGGGTAATATGTAGGGATTATCTACCTGCCCGTATCAGTAAATTATCCTACAGATACTTGGGGTACGCCATTTGGGATATTTTTCTAAGATTCTCTTGTTCAAGCCTGTGCAGGATAGGCAGATTTGATATATATTATTGATACTACACTGGACACCTCAACAGTTGATCAGGTTTGTTTATGTCAAATGAGCTATATCACAACACTCCTTCAAGCCTTCAGCAACAAGATACGGTGTGAAGGACTTGTGATTTAAGTGAAAATAAGCAAGCTAGGAAAATGCTTGAGAAAATGTTTGGAGCGAAATAATATACATTTTAAATATATATATATATACTTTAAAGACAAAGGTTGAATGGACGTTATAGTTAGGTGAAAAAGTCAGTTAGAAAAACTGTTTTCAACAAACAAAACCATTAAAATTTACCAGTTTTAGTTATCTCAACCCTAAAGTAACTATAACTCGTGCCCATGCCATGGAAAGTGTTGTCATGAATGATGTCATTTCAGATATTGCAGCGATGTTATCAAAGATGTCATAGAAAATGCCAGGAGAAATGTAATATGTGAGGTAAGTAGCAAAGTAATTAAAGTAGCTATAACTTGGCAAGGGTGCAAGTTATAGCTACTTTAGAGCACTCCCGGGTGGCCCACCTTCCCAACATTACAACAAAATATTTGGTGGTACTCCTGCCCCTTCTGGAAACCACCAGAAGAAAAGAAAATAAACAATGCCCTATGGCATTATAGGGTGCTCCTTGCCGGAGCAGTGATTAATAAATGAGTACCTTCTGCTGCTCCTTTATTATTTAGTTATGAACAAATTTGGTGTCCCAGTGCCCACCGGGACACCTGCATCTTTAATTTTCATTGGGGGCTGTGAGTGGAGCCCCATGGCCCTCGCATTCCCTGCCGGGTACCCTGGTGGGAGCCAGCCACTTTCGAAATTTTAGGAGGGTGCCCCAGTGCCTACCTGGGACCCAGAAGCCACATTGTGTTAGGGGCCAGAGGGGAAGCCCCGGGGCACACTTGGGACACCCTCATGCCAACTTTCATTGGTGGCCGAGGGGGCCATTTTGGAGGCTGGCAGGAGCCAGCTCACTAAATTTACTCCTGCCCGGTCGGTAACAAAGTTTTGTTTCCTGCCCAGGAGAGTGCAGGTGGAATATGCCCATACTCTACCGGGCAGAAAAAAGCAGTGTCCTTGAGGATGAGGTCTCCTGGGACATTGCTTAGATCGGGCCCCAGGGTGGCTCAAGTGGACCCACAATGTCCACACCAATCCTCTCCAAGGGTAGCCCCACCACTGGAAGTGGAGTGAGGGGGGCCTTCGGAAAGCCATCTGTCTTGCCACTGGCTTGACAGGTGACACAGGAGCTGCAAAACTCCCTTACTTTCTGGGACATATTGGGTCAATAAAAGTGCTTCACAAGTCTGCTCTATGTTTTGTTCTCACCCAAATGCCCAGCTAGGGGGATGTCATGGGCCAAGGTGAGGATAAACTATCTAAACTCCTGAGGCACTACCACACTCCTAGTGGTACCAGGTTTGGGGTCTCTGGCCTTAGTGTAAAGGAGTCCATCCTCCCAATAGACCCTGTAGGAGCCACTGATATCTCCCTTTTTCTGTGCAGCAGCTTGCTGCCTCTGGCCTTAAAGAGTGGGACAAGTCTTTTGTCCCTGGCACAGCTGTTCCCTTGTGGGTCCCCCTGGGCCCAAGAGCTGTACCTGATAAGGTTCCAGCTCCATGGAATCAGTTCCCTCAGGGGATAAGACATCTTCCTGGGAAGGGAGGTCTTGTTTCTTTTGCTCTTCCGATGTTGGTCCTCAAGTCCTCTTACCTTTTCTCTTGGAAGGTTTGGCACTTATTCCAGGCTCCAACACTTCTTTTTCACCCTGTGCTCTGCTCAGTGCCCTCTTTTTCACACACACAAGTTCAGGGCTTCCCAGCATGGCTGCATGGGTTTTGAGCTCTACCTCAGCCCATGCTGAGGACTCCAGATCATTCCCTAGCAAACATTCCCCTGGGATTGCAGAAAAGACCACTATCTGTTGCAGGCCAGTAACCTCTACCCATTCTAAAGTCACCATAGCCATGGGATGGACTTAAGTCACATTGTCAGCATTGCTAACTGGATATGTCTGTCCAGCCAAATACTGTCCTGGGGAAACCAGTTTCTCTTTCACCATGGTGACATTGACACCTGTATCCCTCAGGGCTTCTACCTTTGTCCCACTGAATATGAGCTGCTGCCTGTATTTTTGCATGTTAGGCAGCCAAGCAGCTAGTGTGGCTATGTCCACCCCACCCTCAGAGACTAGTGTAGCTTCAGTGTGAACCCTGATTTGCTCTGGGCACAATGTTGATCCCACCTGGAGACTGGCTATTCCAGTACTAACTGGAGTAGTGCTAGTGGGATTTTTCTTGGGACAGGCCATGTCTTCAGTTTGGTGTCCATGCTGCTTACAGTTGTGACACCAGGCCTTCTTGGGATCAAAGTTTTTATCCTAGTACCCATTTGAGGACTGTGAAGAGGCTCAGGGTCCACCCTCCTGAGCAGGTTTTTGGGGCCCTTGAGAAGACTCTTTGTTTTTGTCCATAGGTGTCTCACCACCCTTCCCCTGGGGAGGCTTTGTGACCCCTTTTTTTTGTAACCCCCTGTGGAAGTCTTGGTCACCCTAGTCTTGGCCCAATGGTCTGCCTTCTTTCCCAATTCCTGGGGTGAAATTGGACCTAGGTCTTCCAGATGTTGATGCAACTTGTCATTGAAGCAGTTATTTAACAGGTGTTCCCTCATAAACAAATTATAAAGCCCATCATAGACATGCACTCCACTGCCAGTTATCCAACCATCTAGTGTTTTCACTGAGCAGTCAACAAAATCAACCCAGGACTGGCTCGAGGTTTTATGAATCCCCATGAACCTAATTCAATACTCCTCAGTGGAAAATCCAAAGACCTCAGTCAGGGTTCATGTGGTCATATGATTCTGCATTTTTACCACAGAGTGTGAGGAGCCTTTCCCTACACTTACCAGTGAACAGTTCCCAAAGGAGAGCTCCCCAGTGAGCTTTGTTTAACTTCCTGTTTGCACAAGCCCTCTCAAAATCTGTGAACCACTTGGTGATATCATCACCCTCTTCATATTTTGAGAATATCCCTTTGGGGATTTTAAGGATATCAGTATTCTCTCTGACCCTATTTATATTGCTGCCACCATTAATGGGTGCTCAGCCCGTTTCTGCTCTCTCCCTTTCTATAGCCACGAGTTGCTGATCCAAAGCTAATGTTTTGTCCATCCTTGCTAAAAGGATGTCCTCTTCATTGGGACTGTCCCCAATGTTCCCAGAGGAGCTGGACTCCCCTGTGGAACATCCAGATCCAGTGTGTTCTATCCTTGGAGACAGGGGCTGGGGATCCTAGTCTCCCTAATTAGGTGAGGCGGGGGGGTCATCCTCCTCATCTCTAATATCTTCCCTGTCTGAGTGGAGTCTTCCTCCTCAGTAGGGTGGTCCCTGGTGTACTCTGCCGAGAGCTTGACCTTGGTAGGGTTAGAACCCGGTCTAATCTTTTTCAACTTACATAGGGAACTTAACTTTGCCATCTCTTGATGCCTAGACCTCCCTAGATCACTACACATCCCTAGACCACTATTTCCTCTGAGCTGCTCATTATGTTACTACAGGTTGGGATTACTTTTTAGAAACTAAAAACTACTTCTACTAACTAAATCATAACTTTACAATAACCTTTAAACTTAAAAAGAGATGCTTAGGGGACTTAACCAAGACCCTAGCAGGACTTTTAAAAATCAGTTCTCTAAAAGCAATTTTGGAATTTAGTCCTGTGATCAGGTATTGGCCGAGAATTCCAGCAAATGCAAAGTCGTAGATCCCACCGCTGACCCACCAATGTAGGAAGCTAGCTCTGTATATACTATATCAAAGTGAAATATAGTGTGCAAAGAGTCCAGGGGTTCCCCAGAGGCTTAACAGAGGCTAAAGTAGATAATACTAATTCTCTCTTTTGTGGTAGTGTGGTCAAGCAGTTAAGCTTATCAGGGGGTAGTGCAAAACATTTGTTGTACACACACAGACAATAGAAGAAACACACTCAATGACTTAACTGCAGACCAATGTTTTTTATGTAGCAAAAAAAAAAAAAAAAAAAAATATATATATATATATATATATTTTTTTTTTTTTAAGAACCACAAGATTCAAGTTGCAGGTAAGTACTTCAATAGATTTTTATTTCACATATGTATCAACAAGTATTTTGTTTGAATTCGATAAGGTATATAGTTTTTGAATTATTGGCAATTATCTGTTTTAAAAGTGGACACAGTGCAATTTTCAGAAACAGTTCCTGGGGGGGGAAGAAATGTTAGATCGTTTTACAGGTAAGTACAACACTTACAGTTTCAGTCTCCAGGTTTTAGGAAGTCCACCGGTTGGGGTTCAAGTTAACCCCAAACACCCAGCAACATGGGGAGGCCGGGTCCAGAGGTCAAAGATGAGCAAATTTAATGTGGGCTTCTATGGAGACGGGGATACTCGGAATCAGGCCTGCCTGCAAGTAAGTACCCGCGACTCGGAGGGCAGACCAAGGGGGTTTGGAGGAGCACTGGAGGGGCCACAAGTTGGCACCAAACCCACACCCTCAGCAGCACAGAGGCAGCCGGGTGCAAACAGGACTTCGTGTTTCCAATGCTGGTCTATGAGGTGACCCCCAGGGTCACTCAGAGGCTGCAGGGAGGAGGGCCACCTGCTGAACGTACCTGCACCAGGTGCCGGTTTCTCCAAGGTCTGGGGGCTGCGGGTGCAGTGCGTCTTTAGGTGTCGGATATGTACATCCGGAGCTTCGCGGTCAGGGAGGTCCTCGTGATTACCTCTGCAGGCGTCGTCGTGGAGGGGTGGAAAGGTCAACCCAGGGCGGGCACTTTCTCACAATCGCCTGGGGACCCTCTCTTGATGGGTGGACCACATGGACACGGGCCGTGGAGGTCGGGTGCACAGGGGTCAGGACTCACGCATCCAGAGTGAGGTGGGAGGCCTTGGTGTAGGTTTTCTTAGACAGAGCCGCTGTCCTCTGGAGTTCTTGGTCCTTTTGGGTGCAGGGCAGTCCTCTGGAGTTGGGCAGAGGTCGCTGGTGCCACTGGATGCATTGCTGGTCTTTTGCAGGTTCTTTGAAGCCGGAGACAGGCCGGCAGGCCTGGGGCCAAAGCGGTTGTCATCTTCCTTCTTCTCTGCTGGAGGTTTCAGCTAAGCAGTCCTTCTTCTTCTTGTAGGTCACCAGGAATCTGGTGAGCTGGGTTCAGGGAGACCCTTAAATCCTAGATTTAGGAGCATTTCAGGGTTCAGAGGGCAGTAGCCAATAGCTACTATCACTGAGTGTGGATACACCCTTCTTGTGTCCACTACCTTTGGGGAGGGGGGTGCATTCTTATCCCTATTGGTCCTTGTCCTCCAAACCAAGATGACGGAATCTGCAGGGAGGGGTTCACCTCAGCTCTGGACACCTTAGGGGTGGTCCTGGCTGGGGTGGTCACTCCTACCTGTTGTCCCTAATTTTCCCACCGGACTTGCCTCCAACAGTGGGGCTGTGTCCAGGGACAAGCATCTCCACTAGGTGGAGTGCCCTGGGCACTGTAATCCGAGGCTTGAGCCTTTGAGGCTCACCGCCAGGTGTTACAGTTCCTGTAGGGGAGGGGGGAAAGTGTGAAGCACCTCCACCCAGGACAGGCTTTGTTTCTGACCAAGGAGTGCACAATGGCACTCACCCCATGTGGTCAGAAACTTCTCTGAAAGTGGCAGGCTGGCACAGACCGATCAGTCCTACAATAGCAGTTTGGCTAACAATCAGGGAGCATCTCTAAAATGCCCTCTGTGTGCATTTTTCAATATGTGCTGAGACGTTTGATACCAAACTTCCCAGTATTCAGTGAGCCATCATGGAGCTGTGGAGTTCGTAATGACAAACTCCCAGACCATATACTCAATATGGCTACACTGCACTTACAATGCCTAAGATTGGACTTAGGGGCATATTGCTTATGCAGCTATGCCCTCACATGTGGTATAGTGCACCCTTTCTTAGGGCTGTAAGGTCTGCTAGAGGGGTGACTTACCTATGTCACAGGCAGTGATTTGTAGGCATGGCACCCTGAGAGGCGTGCCATGTCAACTTTGTCTTTTTCTCCTCACCAGCACACACAAGCTGCATGGCAGTGTGTATGTTCTTGGTGGGGAGTCCCCTAGGGCGGCATATACATGCTACAGCACTTACAGACCTTCCCTGGCCACAAGGCCCTTCGTACAATGGGTACCTTTTACAAGGGACTTAACTGTGTGCCAGGATTTTGCCAATTGTGGAAAAAAAGGTACAGAGTTAGGGAAAGAACACTGGCCTGGGGCCTGGTTAGCAGGGTCCCAGCCCACTTTTAATCAAAGTTGGCATCAACACTAAGCAAAACGCAGGGGTAACCATGCCAACAGTGGCACTTTCCTACAGTTCCCAAGTCCTAAAATGGCTGCTGGCATATCTATGTTGATGCGGTGGCAGACAATCTGATCTTATTCCAAGATCTGTTGGCTTTGTGGATTCTCGATGGCATGAAATATCTCTTTTTACACCAAATCACAAAAGGCAATATTTCTGGACCAATTTTGTGAGCATTTGTGAAACAGTGCTTAAGTTATAAACAAACCAAAAACATGCTTTTCCTAGAAACTAGGTCCTTGCTGTAATGTGGTAATATGTGTGTCTGTGTGTTTGTGTGTGTTCTATTGATGTAACATGATTTTGGCAAATTCAATGATGCAATGAAGACTTTAAAATTAAAAAGAAAAGTGGGACCAGTCTGATTGGATATTGTGATCCCATTCCAGATGAGAGGATAGCAATATGACAAATGGTCAATTTAGATCATGGAAAGGACACCACCTACAAGGTCTAATCCTCATCACTGCTACACTGGCTGGTGGCTGGAAAATGGCCTTTAATTAGAGGGGCTCTCTGGTAGGAAAGTAGCAGGGCTGTAATAGTCTTCCGCATTGAGATCCCTGTTTCACATGACATTAGGACATAGATGGGTGGGGTACATCCCATACGTGGTATTCACACTGCAATCCTGTGGAATCAAGAAAATCACTGCAACCTTGTGGAATCAAGAGAATCAGGTGGTACTGGCGAGTGAGGCTGGGGGTAACCTAATGTTAATCTTACTTGCATACGAAAGAATGTGAGTCCTAGTTGGAGGATGATGGGAGCAACATCCCCATCCCTAAAATTCTCTAAGTACCAGGCATATGGATAGAGAGGCTCGGACAGCTCAGAACAGAAAAGAGCGTTTGTGAGCCACTCAGGCCTTTTTAAAACTGAGTGATGGGACAGCCACGCAATTTTAGCACAGTAGGTGTTTGGCAAACTACTTGTAATGGTCAAGATGAGGATCCCACAGTCTGTCTATATAATTGTTCCACCCCTGCCTTGTAGTTGACAGCTGAGAGGCTCCCTACACAAAGGGTTAATTGGGTCTTGAAAACTATTACTAAAGGAAGTACTCTGTAAACATTGCAATCCACATAGTAGTTTCCCGGTGGAAAGATAAAGTAGACTAAAGGAATGAAAGCTGGGGGGAGTAGAAACGGTGGATCCAGTCATAAAAATATTGCACAGACTAAAAAGCTTACCTGAAATGCACAAGGCAGCAGACCTTGATGATATCTACGGATGCGGGTAAATGTTGGTGTGTTTGGATTTTTCCTAACACTAGAGGTTTCTGGAAATTATGGGCCTGGTTATGACCTTAGCAGAGGAGGTTACTCCGTCACAAACATGATGGCTATCCCGTCCGCCTATTACAAGTTCCATAGGATATAACAGAACTTGTAATACAGCCGGCGGGATATCTGTCATGTTTGTGACAGAGAAATCCCCTCCACCAAGATCGTGATCACGCCCTATACTTCTTTGCATTCCACACTACGTCACTTTTAAACATTAAAAGAAAAATAAACCTGACTTTTTGTACGCCGGATACCATACGGAAATACTCATAGCTGCTGTTTGGTCATGACAGAGGGATACCTTGAGTACCTGAGTGATGATTTGTGTTGTTCAGCATATTTCACAGAACCATATGCAGTGGGGTTGGAATACTATTGCGAATGAACTTCTCACTAATTAAGGTGACTTTTGTATGATAGAAAATATGGCTGTAGCCCAGGTGGATGGGCAGAGAGATGTCTGGTGACTGTCTGGCACCTATACTCTATGGCAGAGAGTGGGCATCAAAATGAGGTAGTCAAGTTAAGGACTACACCAAAGGTAGGTAGCTAATTGGACTGCACACTTGTGCTCCTCTAAGGTAGTATGCCAGGATTATGCTGAATATAATACAACAAAAGTGAGTGTCATCCTTCTAAAGATGCCCACGTTCTTGTAATACCAGGTAGTTTGCAAAAGCACACGGTTTTACACGCCTGGCACAATTGCATTTGTTCTGAGGAAAATAATTGTATATGGCACAATGCTGATGCATGCAGATGGCATGCTGTATTTGGCTCAAATGGTAATGCCTCTGCCCTCCATCCTGGGAATAATTATGATTATCCCGGCTTACAGTAAGAAAATTACTTACCTGTAACTGTAGTTCTCCAGTATTGGAATCTTTAATAGATTCACATGCTTTAATCATTCCCCGTCGTCGAGATGGGCGTCCCAGTACATTATAATAGCAATTTAGTAGTAACTATAGTGGAAAAAGGCCTAATGGCCTCTCACCTTACTAGCCTATCCTTGTCTATTTAAGAAATAAGAACAAACCTAGGTTTCAGCCAATCTGGCTTTCCTTCCCTCTAGAACCATTCTGTGAGAAGCTCCAGTCCATCAGATTTTCCAAAGCACGAGTGCCAAAGTATCTGAAGGAGAGAACATAAAACGGTGAGCTTCCCAGGGGAGGAGAGAGGGTCGCATGTGAATCTATGAAAGATTCCAATACTAGAGGACTACAGAGACGGGTAAGTAACTAATTTTCTTACTCCAGTATTGGAACTTTCATAGATTCACATGCTTGTATCAGAATATCAAGCAGCAGTGAAGCACAATGTGTGATAAGTATTACCACAATCACTGAAATAAGCAATATCATGAATAAGAGAAAACATTAAATAGTCAACTATTATGTGAAGAAAAGATCACTGTACCATGATAAATGATAAATAGTGCATTGCCAGGGGAAGAATACCATCTTATACAATGTGCGCACAATATAGAATGGGTTGGCAGGAAAAAAAAAATGAAGAAAAATACAACAGCCCCCCGTTACTGCAACAAGTGCTGCAGTGCCGCTTGTACTACCGTTACAGCACCCTGAGGTGTTTCTTCCAAACAATAATGCCTTGAAAATATATGCGTGGATTTCCAGGTGGCCGCCCTGCAAATGTCTTGGATGGGCACGCCTGCAAAGAGCGCCGTGGATGCAGCAACCGCCCTCATTGAATGTGCATGAGTTGGTCTGTGCAGAGTTTTATGACAATAATCGATAGCAGAGGATATCCATTTTGCAAATCCCTTGCTTGGATAGCGACTGGCATTTTCTAGGAGCACTGAATGCCACAAGAAGTTGATTTGATTTTCTAAAGTGTCTAGTTCTGTCAAGATAAAATTTGAGACACCGTTTAATGTCCAAGGAATGAAGAGCCTTTTCCGACGTTGTTCAAGGATATGGGAAGTACAATTTTAGTACAACCGGTTGATTAATGTGGAAATCCGAAGGAACTTTGGGTATAAACTTTAGATTTGTTCGTAAGACTACCCTGTTTCCCTTGAACTGTAAGAAAGGGTCTTGGATAGTGAATGCTTGAATCTCGCTTACTCTTCTGGCTGAGGTAAGGACGAGAAGGAGAGCGACTTTCCAAGATAGGAATTTTAAGTCTGCTTTGTGAATAGGTTCGAATGGATTGAATGCATTAATTGGGACAGAACCAGGTTAAGCTGCCATGATGGTGGTGGTGGTCTGACTGGTGGGAAAGATTGAAAAAGTCCTTTAAGAAATAGTTTATGACCCTTGCGGACCACAGATGTGGTGCGTTGTCCTTCCGCTTATACCGCGAAATTGCTGGTAAGTGGACTCTAATCGAAGTGTTCACCAAACCTGATCTGGCTAGATGGAGAATATAAAGTAGTATCTGCTCCGGCAATGAAGAGAAAGGACGTACCTTAGCCTGTTTCACCATTTGCAAAACCATCTCCATTTCAGGTGATAATATTTGTTTGTACTGTCAGCTGCAGCTCTAGCGAGGATGACTCTACAGCCTGAAGGAATATGTAGGTGTGCAAATTCATGGTGTTCAGAATCCAGGCTGTCAAGTGAAGTGAAGCTGGATCCGGGTGGAGAATTTGACCCTCACTCATTGTTAGGAGGGACTGTGTCACTGGTAGAGGGATGCTGTGGCTCTCTGAGAGGAGAAGCAGCTCTGTAGACCAATGCTGCTGAGGCCATGCAAGGCGATCAGGAGAAGTCTGCAGCTTCCGTTCTTGATCTTTGTCAGTACTCTCGGTATGAGGGGAATGGGAGTAAAAGCGTAAGCATAAATTCCTGACCATGCCATCGAAAACGCATTCCCCCAAGAGCCCGATGGGGATCCCGACTTGCAAAGAATTGGCATTTTGCATTCTGCGGGGTGGCAAAAAGATCCAGGTTTGGTTTTCCCCATAGGGAGAAAAGTCGATTTAACACCCCCTGATCCGGTTGCCATTTGTGGTTGGATGACGTCGACCTGCTTAGAGAGTCTGCTATGGCGTTCTGAGCGCCCGGAACGTGTTCGGCTCAAAGAATCACTCTGTGAATGATGGACCAGTTCCAAATGCGCTGAGATTCTCGTAATAAGAGGAGAGATCTTTTCCTCCCTGCTTCTTGATATAATGCATAGTTGTAGTGTTATCTGTACAAATGAGCACTGATGAGTCCCTTATCTGTGGAAGTAAAGCGCAAAGCACTAGGCGGACTGCCTTCAATACGAGATCATTGACATGAAGAGACCTCTGATGCAGCTTCCAGCTGCCCCTGACTTGAAAGTTCTGAAGGAAGGCTCCCCAACCTTCGAGAGATGCGTTGGTAGTGATTACCCATGGAGCTGGTTAGAAGAGAAAAGATAGTCCCACCAACAAGTGAGATTCTTGAATCCACCAAGACAGAGATGTAATCATGGGTTTCGTTATTCTGATTATATTGTCGAAAGACCCCTTGGACTGTGTCTACTGAAGGTCCAGCTGTTCTTGGAGGGGTTGCATTCTGAGACGACAGAATGGCACCAGTGGAATGCAGGAGGACATCATTCCCAACAGGGACTAGAAGAGGCGAACTGAAACAGACCTTCTTTTTTGCACTAGCCCGGCCAGGGATATGAGCCTTTTCAGCCTGTCTCCAGTATGAGTTGCCTTGTTGCTGGTTGTGTCCAAAACCGCCCCCAGAAACGTTCTTCTTTTTAAGGGTTGGAAAGCTGATTTGTTGCGGTTGACAGTTAGGCCCAGATCTGCGAATAGCTCCACGCAGGCGCATGTCGACCTCTATGCCTGAGAGCTAGACTTGGCCTTGATCAGCCAGTAGTCTAAATACGGAAAGACCTGATGCTTGTGTCTTTTGAGGAAGGCTGCGACTGGAGCTAGGCATTTGGTAAAAATTCTTGGGGCCGATTTCAGAACGAAAGGAAGTACTTTGAATTGGAAATGCTCTCTGGCAACCATGAATCTGAGATAGTTCCTGTGGGTTGGGTGTATAGGGATATGGAAGTATGCATTCTGTAGATCGAGGGTGGACATATAATCTCCTGAATTGAGAAGGGAAAGAATATTGCTTAAGGTAATCATACGGAATGACTGATTCTTGAGGTAAGTATTGAGATCCCTGTGATCTAGGATTGGATGCCAATCTTTTAACTTCTTTTGAACTAGGAAGAACCGAGAATAAAACCCCTTCTTTTTGTCCTGATCTGGAACTCTCTTTACAGCTCCCTTGCGGAGCATTGACTCGACTTCCTGTTTGAGTAGATTCAGGTGTTTCAACATATGCGGAAGGCGGGGTCTTACAGGTGGGAACCTGAGGAATTTCAAAGTATGGCCAAACTGGGCCAGGATTAAGACCCATTGGTCTGCTGTATTTTTTTTGCCAATTCTGAAAATGTTGGGAAATCCTTCCTCCTATTTTTGTATCCGAGGAACTGTACGTAGACGGAGTCATTAGGAAGTCATTGCCTGTGTCCTGTTTCCTTTGCTTGCCTTCCTGCTCTTCCCCTTTGCGCTTTTCTCGTATATGCCACTTGCGGAGGCTGCCTCTGTTGGTATTGAGGACGAAAGGACTGAGAAGCAGAGGAGAAAGAAGGATATTTATATTGCTGGAATCCTCCCCTGTAGGATGGATACCCCGACCTCTAGCACCCCAAAAGGGCTGCTTTCTAAATTGTAGGGTGCCAAGGGACATGACTGTGTCCGTATCGGTCTTTATGGTCTATAGGGCGTCATCAACATGCTTTCCGAAGAGGGCTTCTATGTCAAAAGGCAAGTCTAGGATCTTGTTTTGTATTTCCAGACTAAAAGAAGTTGCACAGAGCCAGCCTTGCCTCCTTAAAACAGCCACACCTGACAGCTGCCGAAACGCCGTGGTAGTGATATCCATTGCACAGTCTATAACTTTTCTCCTTCTTGCAAGATTTTACTTGCTTCTTTCTTTGATTCCTCTGGGAGTTGATCTAAGTAGGGAGCAATGTCTGCCCATAACTGCCTGTCATATCTGCCTATTATAGCCAAAGAGTTAGAGGCCCTTATCATAAGAGAAGACCATCAAGGAAAAGCGTTTCCCCTATGTTATCCAGTCTTCTCCCTTCCTTGTCTGGCGGAGCCAATATTGGTGCCGAAGGGTGTCTAGACCTGCGTTGCGCTGATTGGGTAATGACTGAGTCTGGTTTGGGGTGTCCCGCGAGGCAGGCTGGGGAATCGTCGGGTGCCTTATATTTCTTATATAGGCGAGGCAGGATAGGAGTGACTGTAGCCGGATTTTTCATTACCTTGATGCCTTCATCCCATATGCAGTCTACAAAGGGCTTTGACTTTACGCTTTTTTTTAAAAAGGGTTCCTTAAAATCATAAAGGAAACAAACCATTTGTTTTGTTGTCTTGGGTAGTGCAAACCTCTTTGCAGCTCTTTCTAGTAAACTGTGAAATCCCCTGATGCCACCTGGAGGGGAATCTATCGGGAGAGGGGAGGGCAAAGATGGAGTAGGAATTTGGTAATCATCCCACTGTGTTATTGCATGCAGCAACTCTCCCTTTTCTCTGTCATCCTCAGATGCGGGTTAACAGGTGTGGAAGAAAGTTGTAAAGAAGGAGGCAGAGATGGCTGCTGTACTTCACAGCTGGCTGGTGGAAATCGCCTTCTGTAGTTGTCTATCATCAATTGCAAGTCTGCTATAAGGGACCCGGGTAAATGGAACATTTGTTCCTGGTAAGGATATTGCTGTGCAGGTGAATAAAAGGATTGAGGATCATGCTGATTATCCTTATCCAAGTCCTGGCATTTCACATGCAACTCTGAAGGGCTATGTGCAATCCCAAACGGGCCCTCATTTTGCAAGTCCTCCTCTTCTAAGAGGTGTGTAGGTACTAGAGATGATACCTTACTTGGTGATGTGAGCGATGGAGACAGCAATTTAGATTGTCATAATTTTTGACCGTCGTCTGCAGGATCGTCGACAATGTCGTCGTCGGTGGAGTCAGCTGCGATGACAGTGAAACTCTTGTCGACGAGGCGGTCTATGACCGTAACTGTGCCGCTGTCAACGACTGTTTCATTGACGGAGGTGAGGTGATGGCTACCTTAATCATCGACGACATGACGGAAAATGCCATCGACAAGGGGATTATCGTGGTAAGCACAGTTGAAGCACTGCATGCTGTAGACATAGTTGTCGTCGTAGCGGACATCGATGAGGCCATACACACCCTTTTTGACACTGCCATCGACGGTGTCCTCGTCGTATTTTTCCTAGATGGCTTTTTAAAAGTGTGGCGAACCACAGTAAGTGGTGTGGGGGGGCTCAGAAGAGGCTTTCTTTCAACATTCTGAGGAAGCAGAACGTTCTTTAGTGTCTCTATTGGAAAATACAAACCTCCTGTGAGGAGAACTGGAACGGCTGTAAGCTTTTCAAGACGCTTGTTTTGTCTTTTTTAAAGCTTTTTTGGGCAGATCCTCAGAATGATGAGCTTGAGGTGATCTGTTCATTTTGTTGAGCTTTCTTGATGATGAAGACGACTCCTCACTATCGGAACCAGAAACAGGGTTTGATCTGGATTTTAACTTTTGTAGCCAAATAAATAGCCTGCTCTCCCTGTCCTTGAGGGTTTTGTTAGTAAATGTTCTGCATACCTTACAGTCCTTGGCCACATGATCAGGATAAAGGCAATAAATGCAGTCCTTGTGTGGATCTTCAAAATGAAGCCTCTTCTTACCACTGGTTTGCAGGCCCTAAAGAGGCTTTTATTTTCCTTGTCTGGCATGGTTATAATTTGAGAAAATAGATTTTCTCTAGACCAGGGAAGAGGCCTGAAGCTTTGTATGTCGAAGAAATCTTCCTTTCTATGGTAGACAAACACTAGAAAAAGTTCCTTAAAGGTTTAACTGAGTAGAGCTCAGTGGAAACTCCCTAGCACAACGTGCAGTAGAAAATCTGAAGGACTGGAGCTTCTCGCAGGAGGGTTCTCGAGGGAAGGGAAGCCTGATTGGCTGAAACCTAGGTTTGGTCTTTTTTCTCAAATAGACAAGGATATGCTACTAAGGTGGGAGGCCATTTGGCCTTTTTCCACTATAGTTACTACTACGTTGCTAATAATAATGCTGCGGGGACTCCCATCTCGCCAACAGGGAATGATTCAAGCATGTGAATATATAAACATTCTAATACTGGAGTAAATAATAAACTGGGGCATGTCAATGGCGTTCAAGGTTAGGTAGGAGGATGCAAGTAAAAAAAAAAAATGTTCCCTTGCTGAAGGTAGAGTGAAAACACATTCAACTGCTGGGCAGTACACAGCAGTTAACAGTACAAGCAATGGCATGGAGACCAGACTTTGTTAACTTAAATTTGAAGATGGTGAGGTATCTTGTGGATCCTTCAAGATTACTCATTAGCATGAGTCAATTGCTTTAGTAGTATTTTCCTTTTCCAGTTTCCATACATTGTTGGGAACTGGCTGACTCCCACTCCAGAAGTACAGTCGTTAAACCGCATGATCTAGTAGCGTATAAAAAAATTGAGGAAATGCAAAGATTAAAGCTAGAGGCTTTGGTACTTAAGTAAGAGAAGAAGGATGGTCCCAATACATTTACTTTTTAACTACTCCAAGAACTTCCATCAGGGTCCTGAGAGTTAGGTTGACACAAACGTTTTTTTTGTGGTTTAAAGTGGAGAAACTGTCAGAAAGGTAAAGTACAGTTAAAAGGATTTGAAATGTGTGTCCATTGCTAACAGCAACAAATCTGTGTCTTGTGCAAACTGTACTTTTCATTAGGTAATTCCCGGGAGTCCTATAAAAATGTAAAAACACTTAATAAATTCAGGGGCCAATTTAGACTTTGGTCCATCCATCAGATTGGTGGCGAACATTATGTCTGCCACCCTTATGGCCAAAGGCCTGTCATAATTAGGGCTCAGTGCTGGGCCCAGTGGTGACCTCTATGGCCTCAGATAAACTAAGGTTATGCTAGCTCCTCTAAAGGCACTAGCTGCCTGTTAGGCGGCCTTTCACAGAACCTCTTTTGCTTTTCAGAAACAAACTTCTAAAGTAGAGGTTTGTTTATGAAAAACACAAAAAAAAAAAAATCCCATATCCTGACAGTATGTATCCAGGGTGTGGTGTTCATAATTTTTTCTGTACATGACCACGATGTTTTTCCCGACAGTGACAGACAGAAAAAAAGACAACAGACTGTCCACTGTTAATAGGGTGTGTGGAGTGATGTCCTTACTTTGATGGCCTCTACTCCATCGGTCCTTCAGAATACGTTTTCAGATGGCGGAGTCGCCGTTGTTATCGATGTCAGAAATTAGATATGTTCTGACCTACTCAGAAAAGTGCTGGTGGACTGATGATTGGGTGGACAGGGAACTCCATCATGTTTGTGATGGAGTGCACTGACCTTCAAATTCTATATCAGGCCCTAAGCCATGTTTTATTTTCAAAACGAAATTCCCATTGATGTCCTCTAAGATCAACTTTCCATCAAAGTAATTGGGTTCTTTGTCAAACCTGTCAGTTCACCTTCATTGCACAAAAACAACCAACAGTTTTTTCCAAACAGCTTAACCCACCTATTGCATTCATGAGTTCTTGCTTAGTACTTTCCATGTCTGAACTTTTAAGCAACAGTACAGTGATTAGGAGAAGTGACGTTTCTGGCAAAATTATCTTAAGCTCAACTGACACTTGGAACTGGAAGTGAATTTGAAAGTAGTAAGTCCTTAGAAAGCACCAGAAGAAATAGTTATTTATGTGTAGTCCGAGTTCTGCATTGTTGTAATATTCAATGAATTCATACATGCTATAATAATTCCCTGCTGAGTTCATGGTCCGCAGAGCACCTTTCATTGATGTATTGTCCATTAACATGTTACACAAGGTGTCAGTGTTCACCTGTCCTTATGAGGAGCAACACCATGTAATAGCCTATCTGTCCTTATGTTGAGCAACACCTTATATTAGCCTATCAAGGCCTATGTTTTTTCCTTGAAATTAACAGATGAACCTCCTTGAGTAGTTCCAAGCCTGCAGTTCAGCAGCTGATGTGAAAGAAAGATGCGAAAGTGTATGAAAGGAAAAGAAAAAATGCAGCTTGATATTTTTTCATTGAAAGGTGAGAACAATCATTCTGTTTCTTTAAGAGTCCATGAGCTTCCTCTACCCATAATGCACTCTATTGGCAGTTGTGCCTCACAGAACCAGTTCGGTTTTTACTGGCTCAACCATACCAGAATGGAGAGGCGGCTGGGTTGTTTATGAATTTGATGTGCATTACAGAATCTTCATTGATAGTCATAAACACTAAAATAGAGTAACAAGCTCAATTTCTTAATCAATCAGAAGGCACTCGTTGGGTAGCAGGAAGTAAATAGAAAAAACTGTTTTAAATGTACAGAGAGTAGTTTGACAGAAAGAGATTCTCCATTTAAAAAGATTTGTCACGGTTAACTAGTCCATCCTAGCATTCGCTAGAGTATCTGAGTCTATGTAATAAAGCCTCATGAAAGTGTGGACCAATTTACATGTTTCTCCCATACATTAGTTAGCAATTGGTATAGACCTGATCCAACCTAACAAGGCAGCTTTTCTTGTGGTACAGTGAGCCTAGGCTTCCCCGGCAGACATTTGTTTGCTAGTTGGTAGCATAACGTGATATAGGATACTATTCATCTACCAACAGATTGCTTGGATGTGGCTAAACCCTGTCTGATTTGGACATAGTTATGAAAATGTTGCTGAGGTTTTTCTCAGGTCCTTTGTTTTACCTAGATTAAAGCGAAGACCTCTTATGACATATAGTGACTGGAGGGTACAGGTGCAGCTAAGAAAGGATTAGGAAAGAAAGTAAGCAGAGTAATACTTTGGTTAATATGAAAGTCATAAACAACTTCAGGGAGGCATGGTGGATGTGTTTCCTCACTACCTTTTTAGTGTGGAAAATAGTATAGGGCTCTACAGTGATAAAGCTTGCACCTCACTCAGTCTCTGAGCAGAGGTCATGGCAACTAGAAAAGCTGTCTTCGGGAGAAGTGCTGCAATGTAGCCTTCTGTGTTGGCTCAAAAAGGGAGCCCACTAACTCTAAAAGAATATTATTAAACTCCCATGGTGGGGAAAGGTGTCTAATCGGACGCAACAATTTCTTAGGTTCTTCCAGAAAGTCTTCGATGACGGTCATTTAAAAAAAAAAAGATAGCCGATTTGGAGATTTTCTGATGTAATGGTCGCTATATTAACTTTTTTTGATGCAAATGAAGTTTGGCTTGGGCTAAATGAAGTAAATAAGACAAAATGACATCCTCCTGATAGGTGATTGGATTGTGCCCATTTTCATCACACCAAAACACCATCTTCTCTCAGAGAGAAGACTGTCATTGTTAACTGAGGAGTTGGCGGTTGAAATAATCTGCAGTGATTGGTTGCTGAGCACACCATAGGAGTGACCCCTGAACCTTTTTTGACATAAACAACCTCTTTGACTGCAGTTCGTCTAGATGGGTCCAATAAATAAACAGATGGTACTGCAAGAGTCTTGTTTTCAAATTATAATCATAACCACAGAGATCAAAGAAGCCATGAGACATAAAAGGCCTTTAAACAAGACATCAAGGTTTGAGGTCACAATTTCTTTATGCAGTAAGAGTAATGTTTTACTACTAGATATGATATACACACAATGCTTAAATTGAGCCGGTGGCAACCACTGGTACTCTTTTTTCCTCATCAGATATTAACTGTGAACAAGAGAATTAAAACCAGACAAATGGGAAAACAAGAGAAAAAAGAAAGAAGGAAAAACTGTAACACCGGGAGAAGGCATAGGCCAGCAATAGTGAGATAAAGGGGCAACAGTGTCTGGCAGTGAATTAAAGACACTGAGGTGAATTTATGAGTTTGCAGCCTTAGTATTCAGTGCTTCGATTTTTAATAGCACACCCAAACCAGAGCTCTGGGCATCGGCACTCATTCTTTTACAAATGAAGCACTGTGTACATAGTTACACAGAAAACTAGACACAGAAGTGAGAGAGTTTTGTGAGTTCAAGAAGGAGAAGGCGACACAATAACACAATTGAGAAATAAACAATTAAACAACATTGCCCAATCACACTTCTACTCAGATATTTTGAAATAGTTGGGCAGATTGGAAAAGACAAAAGAGAGGTGACTGATTCGAATGTAGAAAGAATACAGTATCAATGTAGGATGGTCAGGAGACTAACGAATTAGAAAGTACGTTATGCAAGGCTGCTTTGGTCCAGTATTGTATCCAGAATGCAATTTACATGTATCGTAGGAGCGCTGCGGGTGAAGTATGCTGCAATATTTACATACAAGGTCTTGAAGACTAGTGTTAGTAATTCATGTAGTGCCCTGTTTTTGTGTGAAGACATATTCTGGTGTCAGAAACAGGAGGAGGGTGTTTGTTTATTGAGGTTAAAGAAGTTCACTTAGCATATTTAGCAGCTTAGGGGGGGTAGGCCAACCTAATGACTAGCACAATCATTAATTTTGTTCATTACTATTGACCAGGACCTGAGGCTTTTGGAAGATACTGTGGTGGATATGTGAACATTCCACACCTGGTAACGCGATGTGTAGCAGTAATAGCCATCAATGTTGAATAGTACACTGATGTTTCTGGTAGGGGGCAAGGAGCATAAATATCAGGTAAGGACAAGACAGGGTCTGGTAGAGAATATAGGGGTTCATTATGACCCCGGCATTCGGAGATAATGTGGCGGTAGCACCGCCAACAGGGTGCCAGTACTTACCGCCACATTATGACATTGGCGGGTTGGCTAAAGCCAACCCACCAATGTACCACTCCGAGATAAGAATCTCCAGTACGGCGGCCGCTATTGTACTGCCGGCGGTATCATGACCCTGCCTACCGCCATGGTTTTCGGGGTGTTTGGAACGCCACGAAAACCATGGCGATAGGCCCTATCAGTGACAAGGAATTCCTTCCCTGTCACTGATAGGAGGCTCCCTCCCCCCCAACACTCCCCAGACGCCCTCGACCCCCCCTTCATCCACACTCCCCCTCCCTTCCATCCTACCCCCCAGACACACTCATTCACACAGACATACACGCATGCATCCACCCATTCACGCACACATCCGTACACACTCACTCACACTGGCACACAGACACGCATTCACATTTCCATGCATACACGCACTCACACACATGCATACACACATGCAAACAACACTACACATACATTTGCATTCATGCACACACTCACACACAACACCCCCCCCCTCCTGTCGGAAACCCGAATTACCTGAATCCAGGGGGTCTTCCGGCAGGGAACAGGGGGTGCTGCTACCGCTAGCAGCACCCGCCAGCAGAACACCGCCAGGCCGTATTATTTTTCATAATAAGGCTGGTGGCGGTCTACTGGCATGGCGCCACCTTATCGCCGTCCGCCAGTATGTCCACAGCGGGATTTCCGCCCTTCTTATGGTGGAATTTCGGCTGTGGTCATAATTTGGCGAACGGATAGTAGCTGTGGCGACGGTCTTTTAGTGGCCGTCGCCGCAGCGGTAGGCAGTTTTTATCGCCAAAGACATAATGAGGGCCATAGTGTTTTAGAGGTGAAGTACAATATTTTGATTTTAGAATATTTCAGTATCAGTAAATGGAGAGCCATCAATGGCTAGACTGATTTAGGGAAATCAAAGGTACGGGGACTATATTAAATGGAAAACGAAACATGCCTTGAGTGACCTTGGTGTAGAGGTGATAGACGAAGACGACTGAAGGGATTATATCCACTAGGGCACTACAACAGAGTAAGAAGGGGGCCTTGATGGAGTCTTGAGAGGCAACAACAGTAGAGGTTTACTGAAGAGGCTCACCGGCTGGTAGAAAAGGAGCAGTCATCACTGAAGCAGTAGGGGAATCTGTTCAGTGTTGCCTGTAATGTTCACTGAGGTAAGGGCTATGTGTAGCGGTGGGTGGACAATGGTGTTGAACGCCAAGGACAGATGGAGCAGAATATGTACAGGCCGTTATGATGTACACAGGCAATAAAGACAGGCATGTAAGGAGTAGTTTCTGTACAATCAAGGCTTGAAAGCCAGATTGTGGCGGGACTGAGTAGGTTACACCACAAGGTGCAACAAAGAAGATGGCTCAATACAGGTTGTTCAAACAATTTCGGAAAAATAAATGCTATATTAGCAATACGTCTTTTTTTAGCAGAGGCAGAACACAAGCAGTTTTGAATCTGGAAGTAAAGAATAAGGTGAGAAGGAAGTGACTGAATAGGGAGGTCTCATATGACAGAACCAAGGTAGTGAGAGAAAGATCCCTCTTGAAATGCTGCAAGAAAGTAATTCAGGGGCTGAAGGAATATGAAGGAGCCTAAAATGGATTTGTGGATGCCGATATGGGGATTAGAAGGACAGGAGTAGTAGGTGAAAATAATAGGAGCTGGGGGAAGAGAGAGAATGTAATTCAAGGTGTTTTGAAGAGGGATCAAGGTTCACTGAACATCACTTCATTGGCAATTATTTTGGAGTAAAAGAATGTAAATTCAGAGTCCGAAAGAGATAACTGAGTAATGATCAAGCAGAAGAAGAGCTGAGAATATATGATGCAGGCAGGGTATTGGGATTAGATGAGAGAAGTGTATTTTGTAGGGCCAAGAGCCAATGAGAAACCAGAATGTCCAAATCATGGCCTACAAGGTGCTCAGAGGTATGGGTTTTCTCCCACTTGCCGGATGTATTTATGTCTAAAGTGCCGAAGTGGATGGAATGATCCAGGGTTCAGGGCAGAGAGAGCTCGAGGAAATGAGAGTGGCCAATGAGAACTGAACGCTTGCAGAAGAGTTGTTAAAAAGGTACATAAAGCAGTCTTTATTAGATCAGGTTACTATTGATCTAGTAACGGAAATGGATTTATACTTTCTTAAAAAGAAGGGTTATAGTAATTGGTTTAAATAAAGGTTGGCAATATGCAATCATGTGCATTAGGTCTGAGGGTGAAGCATTTATGGGCCAGCAATGACATAACTATCAAAGAACAAATTAAAGTTGAAGGGATTTGCTAGTGCATGGGACAGCAAAGAGTGGTCAGACAAAATCTGCAAAGTGCAGCTCTTGATCATTTTTAGGTTGAGCGCTCTGACGTGTTGTAATCTATCGGTGGGCTTTTAACCACGCCCACCGCACACCCATGACTATCACTAGTTCATGGGCTTACCTTTCAAAAATCCTTTATTGTCATTGGTAAATGCTTTACATTTGTCCCTCCTTGGGGCAGTTTTGTTACAACCTTGGTCATCGACCCTGTTACATGGATAACTGTACGTTTGCCGATATGTTTGACTGCGAGCAAACTTATTTTTCCTTTTGTGTCTCTCCTTTGGGCTCATGGCGCCATGGTGCTTTGAACTAACTTGCTTATGTCAACTGGTTTACATTACATTTTCAATTTATGTGGCAAGAAAAGTCCAGTTAGGAATTTACAACGCTAATAGCTCTAACTCGAGCAAACGCGAGACCCATTGCATTGCAAATGCTTGTTTCGCACAGAAGTGTAGCCTCTAACTGTTGGAAAGGGCGGAGAGCGCAGAGTCGTGAAGGACACTGAGCTTGTCAAAAATTGAGCCTTTGTAATGGTCAGAAAGTGTGCGGTAGCGGTCAGGGAGATAAATAAAGGACGGGGTTTGGTCTACAGTGGAGTAATGGTTGTGAGCGATTCACCGAGGAGTCCTATTCCTCTTCCACAGAAGGATGCGCATGGTGTGTGGATAACCGTGGCCTAGTGCACGACAAGGGCAACTGGTGTCACAGTGTGGTCAGGGATTAACCAACTGCTTGTGATCTCTGAAGAGCAGGGACAGGATGCTATAGACAAAATGTCTCTTGCTATGTCCCTTGATAGTTCTGGTGTGATTTTATATTGATTAGACATTCCCTGTAAGGAACAAGGTAGGGGTAGAGCTACCTAGCAATCTGTGCCAACCAGCCAGCTTTTTTTTGGGATGTGTAATGGGGATCAGAATAAAAAGAGGGGGCTAGTAGTAGGCGGGAAATAATGGATGTAAGCTCTTTCGAGGGAGGCATTTGCTTTAGCACCTCCATTGTCTCAGGTGGAGGTAAGAAATTTCCAGAGAGGTTTCCAGCACAGCGCCTTTAAAGTGAAGTCGTTAGCATGAGATCGCTCGGACCTCCTTATGTTTGTTGATACATTACGTTTCTCAAGAGTTCAGCACATTCACTGTAGATTTTAGGATGTTTCTCTGGACGAGGACTATGAGAGGTGACCGGTCTTCTTCCTTTCGTACCAAGGAAGGCACAGCAGTGTGCGGGGAAAAGCGCTGACATTTCCAGAGCTGAGCCTGGGGCACATATGTGTGTCTTTCATGTGATGGGAAGAATGTATGGCTAATATCTCAAATTCAAAATCTAAATATGCACCTCCACAACAAACCCCCAAAAAATAAAGAATAAAAGTCACTGCCTCATAAAGTTAATTACAAAACATCTACCAACACTGAAGTGTTATGTATACCTTTGCGCATGCTCTCCTGAAGCACAACATTCTCGGTAAGTTTCCGGACACCTGAGTTTATCCGGGACTGCACATGATCGTACGGCGTGTGTCTGCTGCCCTGGACCTGGAGCTGCTGTTTGGTAGAAATTAATCGGTTTTGGAGGGCTTCGTTTTGCTTCTCAAGTTCACGGATTTTCTCTTGCTGCTGCTCAATCATTTCTTCCAGCTCTACGTTCCGTCCTGGCCGCTTGGGGTCGCTGCCGGCCTGCTCGCTCTTCTTGTCTTTAACAAGCCGTATTAACTTGGTGGCCATTCTAGGGGAACATAATAAAAAAAAAAGATGAAAAGGAATGTGAAAAGTCAGCATTAAAAAGCCTTCTGTTGAAAGGGACATAATCACTGCGAAGACTCCAGTGCAGAACCTGAATAATAAATTTTAGGTTTTTATATAACTATTACTGCCTGTGAAAAACCCTTTGAAGATAATTGAAACCACTGGGCAGCAATCTGGTTTATAACACTGACAAATAACAGTTTCCTAAGGCTTATCATTTAGGGTTAGTAAAGAGAGGGCACATATTTACTCCATATGCTCCAGCAACATCATTTTAGCACGAGTCTGTATAAAACACGTCGAGCTGTCAAGCACAGTTCCAGAAGCAAAAATATGGGCAGTTAAGAATAGAGCTTGGTATGACCCATTAATAAATCCAACCTACTGCAACAGAGAATACATGGACGTCTGAACATTTTCGCACAGAATAAAGTATCCAGTTAAATGTTTACTCCAGTAAAAGCGTATTTTTTTCTAGAATTAATTATATCGAATTCTAACGTTAAAACTAATGATGGGCACATGTTTTTCTTGTAGGGTTAAAATAATTAATTTACTGCTAAAATCAATGCAGGAATGTATTTCGTCTACAAGAATCGATTAATGGTAGCACGTGCTGTTTATAAATCATTTACTTTTGTAGATGCTTGTTTGGGTGTATCAATTGCAACCTTTTAAATTGCAACCTTTGTTCTAATTTTTTTTTTTACTTCTGTCCTTAACAACAACCGGCAATAGAAAAATACGGATGCCGTTTGTGCGATTGTGATGTAATGTGCAAGAAATGCCTACGAGTAAATGGAAAAAACTTGGCAGTGCGAAGATAAAAAGGTGGCTTTGAAGAGCAAGACAAGTTCAAGACCTTACAAAATTAGTCGCACATCTTCAAAAGCTGTATCTGGTTTACACCGAATCTATTTGTGCAGCAGCCCTGTCAGCAGAAGGACAATAAAGACACACTTCATTTATTTCAAGAGGCTTGCTTGATTTTTAGCGTGATAGCTGTCAAAAGCTGAAGGAAAAGGAGAAAAGTCCAACCACAAAAAAACTTAAAAGCTTTGTAATGTCACGGAATAATACGTGTGACGTATCTTCAAAGAGCACGAATTACAGTCAATGTTTGGTATACTGAGATTACAGTGTATCTGATGATTGAAAAGAGATGTGCGCCGTCATGGTTAAGAAGAAAATAGACTGAAAAAAATATATCTCGCTTATTGGTTGAACAGATCAATACACGTTAAGTAAAAACGCCATCTCCAGGAAATTCCTGTTTTTCAAGTTGTCTATAGCAGACGTCAGATTGGGATGTGAACAATCTCTTTTACAAAATGATATGCATTATTGACACCCGATCGCCACACCCTGCACATCCAGGAAGTCTCAGGCCACAAGGTGAACAGAACAGTCAAAGATTGAAGGCGCCACAGAATTCTGCTGAGATGTGGCATCCTATACAAGGCTGCAGTCAGAAACAGCATTAAAATGAAATAGAGGCAAATGGTACTGAAGAAAATGAGTGCAGCCATAACATCAAAAGCTAAACTGGTTTATAAAGACGTATGTGTACATACAGGGTCAATGTCTGTTGCTTCGGTTTTGTATGACGCTATCCTCCAGTATAAGTAAGCAACCATTTATCTCTTCAAATGGATTTCTTTGCATCCCCAGTCTGTGAACTCCTGAGTAACGGCGTTCCCTGGGTGACTTCAACCTTCCAGACAACACAAGCTCAAAACAAGCATTTGCAATGCAAAGGGTCTCGCGTTTGCTCACGTTAGAGCTGATCGCGTTGTAAACTCCTAACCCGACTTTTCATCTATCGAAAAAAAGTGCTTTTATGTACGTAACCCAAAAAAGAGAAATTAACTGTGTAAAGCGCTCGACTTCTGCCAAGCGAAATCGCGCTAGGAAAATAGAGGAAAAAGTAGTCCACGATCCGACAGAAAACAGCGAGCCTCGCATGTTTTCTGTACTATGTCGCTGCGCTCGAGGAGGGCTAACCATCGGAAAAGGCATGACGTGTGCATGCCTTCCACTAATGAAAGCAAGCAGATTTTACTAGGCAAGCACACGAACCAACCAAACACACTGACGTGACGTCGACAGGGCTCTGAGCCCTTTTCTAATAACTAAAGCCTCTCGCTGTGATATGCATGCGCGAGCGCATGCAATGCAGGCTCGACCCTAAAAAGAAAGACACCTTCCTCAGCCTCCTCGATACAGCAAGTCACCCAACAGACTTCGAAGGCCACATCTTCAACCTCGCCTTTTCAACATCACCAGCAATCCAATGCAAACCATCCATTACGCCGGGACCGGACCGGCCACCTCGTGTAAGGACACTCCGGAGCCTTGGAGATGCTTTGAATAGGTCTATTGACGATCCTGGCACAAAGCGATCCTGGCACGTCTTATCTGCTACGTCTCCTCTGTCTCTCCCGTACTCACCGCGGCAACTCATTACATCACTAACATTCTACATTCTCATTCTGCTACGCATACCTATTCCAAACACTACACATCCCACCCTTTTTTTAACAAAAAGATAACATTTAGTGATAACGCGATACATTACATTATATTCTTATTCCACACTAAACTTTTCTTATCATTTATTATATTTATACAGTTTTTAATTCACAAATATAATCATTTAATTTATTTGTTTTCTTCAACAGTCTACCAGTCTTCTAATGTTTCCTTCCTTACTATTCTCTTTTTATATTGCCGCATTACTTCCTTTCTCTGCAACGCTTCCATTCTCCACCAACTCTGCCTTGATTCCTCTTTAATTTTGTCATTCTGAAACTCTTCCACAATCATGTTGCAACCCTGTTGTTTTGGAAATCATTTCTTCTTCTATCAACCAATCAAATGTTTTTCTTTTCCTCTCGTTGTTCTGATAAAGGATAAAGAACTTAAGTGTCTAACTTTCCCATCATTCAATAATGCTGCCACTCTTAACGTTCTTTTCACTCTAACCACATCCCCTGCACGCAATTTTACTGTTTTACAACCATACTTTGTATCATAGCACTGTTTGTATACAGACTTTGCCTTTTTAATCTTACTCCTTACTATGGGTCTCATTCTACTCTTTTAGTTTTTGGTAGCCAACTAATATTGCCTTTTCAGAACACTGACCCACCTCTCAGCAACGTGGAGACACATGGTGCAATTCTCAATGCCCAAACAGTCTGGTACAATTCAACTTCCCACTCTTTATTCTTCTTCTTAGCTAACTGAATAGCTCCCTTGATTACGCTATTAAATCTCTCCACTGCACCACGCTGGATGATAGATTGAGATTGTCACATGCTTAATTCCATTCCTTTTAATGAATGTTTCAAATGTCCCAGAGGAGAATTGCACACCATTGTCAGTTATAATAACTTTGGGTAACCCTTCTCGCAAAAAAGGTTTGTCAAGAAATCTAACAACTGTTTTAGAATCTATGGTTTCTACAACTTCCACCTCCAGCCATTTCGATAAATGATCAACGGCTACCAACAAATATTTCTGTCCTTTGTCTGAGATAGGACCAGGTATGTCTACACTTATCTTTTCCCATGACATATCTGGTATGCTGACAGGACATAATGGTCGCCTGAGGGTGACCTTCGTTTTGTCTGAATTTTCACATGACATGCAATTCCTGATTTCCCTTTTTATAGCTAACCCCATGCCTGACCACCAATACAATTTTTTCATACGATCTTTAGTTTTAGCTGTACCTAGGTGTCCCTCATGACATATGACAAGCAACTCTGATCTCAGTCCTTCTGATGGGTTGATCCTACCATTCCTTAAAATCTTAATATCCTCCACTGACCATTCATGCTTCAATTCCCCAAAAATTCTTAAGGTGTTAGGTAATTTGTTCTTCTCTGGCCAACCATCTGAAATGTATTCCTTGACCTCAGTAAAAATTAAATTTGCATCCTATGCTCTTGACCATTCCTCTGGTAAAATTATTCTTTTGCCTTCTTCAATATTTGCCACACTAAAATGTTCAATGTCTTTCGCAGAATAATGGGTAATGGCTACTTAAGAAATCAGCTACTTTGTTCCTCACACTTGGCATGTACTGTACTTTGTATTTATAATCTATCAATTTCATAGATAATCTTGCCAAACGTGGAGAAGCATTGTATAATCCCTTTGTGGACAATACTTTGGTGAGGGGTTTGTGATCACTCTTTAGGACTACCTCACTTCCCCTAATGGATGGTCTGTAATGTTCTAAACCCCACATGCATGAGAATGCTTCACGTTCTATTGCCAAGTACTTTTCTTTGGTAAGTGTCGATGAACGTGAACCAAAAGCCACTACACATTTTTTACCCCGGTCATCAATTTGAGTTAATACAGCCCGAATTCCTCTACCACTGGCACCTGTGATGGCAACAGATCATAATTTGGGGTCAAAACCTTGTAGAGGAATAGGTGCACATATCTCTTGTTTTCCTTCCTAAAATTCGTGTTGTCCACACAAATTTATTTTTATTTTTGAGACGTTGTCTAATATGATCTGTTTTACTCGAGACGTTCTCTAAATATTTTGAATAAAATTCTACAAGCCCCAAAAATGCTCTAACTTCATCCTTACTATTCGGTACTGGGGACTTCAACAGTATCCAGTAATTCTTTCTTAGGTCTAATACCACTCACCGACACTCCATGGTCTAAATATGTTAGGCAGTGTTTTGCAAATCTACATTTCTTAAATTCTGCAGTCAACCCTCTACTTTTAAGAATATTCATCACTTCTCTGACAGTTAGTTTTGTTGTGCTTTCCTTTTGTTTTCCCCATAATCAAAATCGTCTTGAAAAAACATTACGTTTTTGAAGTCCTTGAACAACTCAAACATAATGCATGGGAACATAGCGGCTGCAGACGCCAGACCAAATGGAACTCTCACATATCTGAAACATCCAAGTGGTATGACAAATGTAGTGAGGCTCCTACTTTTCTTATGCAAGAGGACCTGGTGGTAGGCTGCAGTAAGGTCAATGGTGGTAAACCACTGGACTCCATTTGTGGTCGATAAGATTTCACATACTTTGGGTAAGGGAAATTGATCTACAATAATAAACGTATTCAGGTCTCTCATATCAACACAATCTAAGTTTCACACTAGCTTTTTCTTGCAATAACTAATGGAAAAATCCATTCAGACACCTCTACTCTTTCAATAACCTTCGCTGCACATCACTTATCTAGTTTATTTTTAACCTCATCCCTCAAGGCCAAAGGTATATGCCAACACACAGCACAATGTCTTGCTTCAGTCTGACCCGGTGTTGAAATCCCTTCAATTCTCCAATATTACCAGAAAAAACTTCAGGGTGTTCATTCAAGATCTCCTTCTCAAACATCATTTCATTTGACTGTACAACTGTAACAGGATCCGAGTTATTGGGATCTAAAACAATTCCCAATTCTTCTTGGTCCCACCAACCTACAACCGACTGTCCTGCCAAGGTGACAAAGTTTACAGCTTACACAAACCATTTTTATATCTTCTCCTGTAAATCTTTTCGGGCACATGTTTGTAAGTTCTAGAGTGCTGCCTAAGCTCGAAACAAGTTGCTCCCTCCATCCCTTTTCATTCACTGTAGTATACGGTGAACCACAATCTGCTTTAACTGTTATTACTACATGACCTATAGAAATATCACACTTTTGTTTTTTTCTTTAGTTTTCCTCAGACATTCAATATATCATCATTTATACATAACACATACATGTTCAGATCATCCTCTTCTGAATCTGTTGAAGACTCTTGTTTAAGAAGGTTTACGTTTCTGGCTCTTTTCTTCCTACATACTTAAAAAAAAATCCACAGCCAAAGAAGCAGTGATTCTTCCTCGGACATTTTTTTTATCATTCGCCATGTGCCCTTTGTTACCACACCTGAAGCAAATTCCCTTCAATGTTATCTGTACTTTAATGTCTTTTCCTTTACGATGTTTCTTTGGTTCTGATGAGTATTATTCACTTTTTTTGTACTTATGTTTGCCACCACGCTTCTATCATGTTCCTCTGTGTTTAATTCCTTCCTTTCAGGAATAACTGCTTTTGCACATCTGCTTGTTGATTTGGATTTCTTTACAACTTCAATTACTTCTTGAAGTGTTGCTTCCCCCATAGGCCATAATTTATCCTGAATATTAGAATTTGAAGCATGCATGATAATGTGGTCACAAATTCATTCATCGTGAAGGTATGAAAATTGGAATGTTAGAGCTAAATTCTTTAGTGCCGCCACATAGTGTTCCACGGAATCATCCTTTCCTTGTTTTCTTTGAAATAACTTAAGACGATCAACAGATATACAGACTGGGTGATCGAAATACAAATCTAAATCCTATAAAGCATCCTTATACACATCAGTTTGGCCTTGTTTTTTTCTGAATGCAGTTCTAAATTTTCAATCCTCTCGGTCCTAAACTATGTAATAAAATTTTCTTTATGTTATCTGGAGTAAGTTCCTCTTCATCTTCAAATGTGGAAATGTAATTTTCGAAATATTCCTTCCACTCATTCCATTTAAGTACAAGTTCTCCAGTTGCTGGCAGAAATGGTTGCAGATGTGCTCAGTTCCAAATATTAGTAGTAGCCATTTATAGCTACAAATTAATTGGTAATTTATTTATCCCTATTGAGTGTACAGTTTATTGTGCACTCACTTCTGTTTTATATTGAAACATTTATGAATTTCACCACATTAAAAACTTCAAATAGGTGGGCCTTTCACAGAACTCAGGCATCAAATTCAAACAAACAAACAAACAAACAAACAAAATGAGGTTGATTTGCACAGATTCGCGGTACAAATGCTAAGGCATGCCGATTGGCAGTAGATTCCTTAACTCCAAATATGGCAGCGGCGCATTAACTAGGGCGTGACGATTACTGGTAAAGTCTCAAATCCCGAAATATGGCTGTCATGCGTGCTCACGCTTTTATTTTCACAGGAATAGGTCTTGTTGAAAGAGAGGACCTAATCCGTCACATGCTACTAAATGCTGAAAGCTGTAAACTACTCGATCTGGGCTATGCTGCATACGTGCTCGGGAGCATGAGGCTAGATCGAGGCAACGTATTAACAACTGTCACAACAACGGTCAGTGACTTGCCACAAGGATAAATTGTTCTCCCCGTAAGCATTACAGTACCTTAAACTTTTTACTGATGGTGTATACGCTTTAATGTCGCGTAAAGTTCATTGAATGTAAAGTGGTACAGCCTGTAAACTGTGAAACCCGACACTTGCCAAAGCCCCACTCTTGTGGGTTCCTAGTGCCAGCATCAAACCTCTAGTTGCCAAATCTGCAAGGAAACTCCAGAGCCTCGAAGACGCTTTTAATATATTTATTGACGAAGAGCCACACCTGCCATCAAGATCAGTTCGTTTCAATCTACTGTTAGAGATAATAGTTTGAATGAGTAGTCAAGCATTTGGGACAATATATATGCATGAATCTGTGAAGGAGATCACTGATCACTGATGATCAGGCAAGCAGTTAACTCCAGACAATGACACTTATATTGAACAGATGTATTCTTGTGACCCTTGGGTGTGAGACTGCTCTTAGATAACAAGTGAACTAATTTAGCCACAAGGCCGTCTTTACTCCATTGTAAGCACTACAATTTTCATTTTGAGAGTGTGTCATTCTGCCAATCATTCTGGTAGGACAAGCCCTTTTATGCCACAGAAAAGTTTCTTCTCTTTGGGGCTGGTGCATAAATGAACATCTAAGATTGCCTGTTATGGTGGAATCAGAAATGCCATAATGACCCACACACAGATGGTCAATGAAAGTAGCCCTGTATCAAAAAGTCCTGCTGTGTCTTTTTTAGTACTATTGGTCTGATCTGATTTGGTCACCCCTACAAAATCGCTTGGTAATATTATTTTTTCTACAGGTAGAAGGCCAAGAGCAGCAATGACTCCTACCAGGCACAACAATAAAGAAGCTTAAGGTCTGAGGTGATAGCCGCCCGAGAAGTCTTAAATGGTGCTGTGGAAGAAGAGTCTAAAGCATTGTATCATTATTTTACTGCCAAATCAGCTGCAGATTCCAGAAGAGATGCGTCATGAAATAAGAGCATTTCACTCAGAGTTCTCAACATGTACTACTGAAAACTGAGTTGAGAATGTACACATGTTAGGTTTCAAACCACCTGCCTCTAACATGGTACTAATCAGCTAGTCTTGCTAGTAGTTTGGAAACACTATCTCATATATTACAGAAGGTTCATATGATGAAGTAATAGCATTGCTGCTAAGCTTTTAATCAGCTCTACTGCTAACCTGAAAAAGGCATGTATATCATCAAGGAAGCATATTGGGTGGTTGAGAAAAAGAACTTCCTAGTCTGATGGCGTGTCATTGTATGGTGTGCAACACAGTAGCCTAGTCTACCTTTGTGACCATCAATCTTCCTTTCTATGATGACTGTATCTGAGCTGAAAATCTAGAGATCAGTCTTCTTACAGAAGGTCTGGACTGGGAGGCATGTTTCTGGATCACAAGAGGGATCAATGGAGACTCTAAGGTTGGCCTGAAGCTCCAAGGGGAATGGTCAGATCTGGTCACACTGAAGGTAGAAAAGGAGTGATCATGATTGTTGACCATACTGGAAAAGGTAGCCTAAGTAGGTGTGTTGACATTCCCCCCAGCTAAGCCATGAGATCGCAGTCTCTGCCACTTAGACTCCAGAATCACACAAATCCTTCCAAGAATATGTCCCACCCACAAGAAGGGCACCTGTCAGAAAGAGCAGGCATGGAGAGTGTGAGAGAAGAAAGGGGTGGAATACTTCAACTAAAAGGAGAGATATAAGTATCATGGCTTCACACTGAAGAATAAAAACCAAGATAACAGCTTAGAATAACGACAAAATGTGAAACCCCTCAGACAGTAGTCTTTGGTGCTGACTGCGATACTCAAGGGGTCATTGCTTAGTGAGCCGAAAAACTGGACAGGCCATGATGAGGACGAGCTGCCCTGGAATTCTGACTCAGCAGGGCCACTTTTCACTCTTATTGTAGAGACAGCATTGGAACACCATATTCCCTCTTTGTTTCTTTCAGTTTAAACCTTATGTTAGGTGTGTTCAGTCAAATGTAGAGCACTATGTCTGGTTCATTCTAAATTGGATGCATTTAAAAAAAATGAAAAAATAACACAGGTAAACACGTTATCATTGTTCAAATGATTTTCAAATTTGTAATTACATACTGTTGGGGTTTAATATGTTCACGGAGCCCGAGGGAATTAAGATCCCCTCGGGCTCCGTGAGGCTTTATTCACAGCTGTTGCTGTGAACAAAGCGAACATTGGAATGTTGGCGCTGCGGGCTTTTACCGGCCAGTAAAAGCCTGCAGCACTCCATTGTTTTCAATGGAGCCCCCAGCATTCCAATGTTCTAATATAGCCTTAGAACCCGCCGTAGCGGGCTCTACCGGCTATTAAAGGCCCGCTCCCCGCGTTAAATGCCCGAGCCGAAGGATTCATCTCAGCACTGCTTCTAGTCTTCTATCTTCCGTCAAATAGATTCCTTTCAGCTGAAGTAAACTGATGTCTGCTGATAAACTGGAGGAGACTGGGTCCATTGGCCTCTCCTGTAGGATAGTTCTCCCAGACATTCAGGGCCTCTGACTGCGTCTTTGAAGCCAAAATCACACCCCTTACCTCCCCAACATTCACTCCACACCAGTCACTTCAGCCAGTAGAACACTGTCCCAAGAAAAACAAAGAAGTGTGGTTTATTAAATTGAAGGACCCTTGATATGGAGGGGAAGAAAAGAAAGTATCTCATGTCTCAATCTCCGAGCTTTCATTTTAAAGATTTAAGGGATTCCTCTGTTTCTGAACCTGTTGCATATACTTGTAGAACATCATTATCTTCATGCCCTGATAATGTGCTGAGGTATTGCATCTCACTTGCTGAAGGGTACCATCTCAACCCCAAAAAGTCAAGATCCTGGCAAGAATCACCAGGGAAGGACCTGTCAACATGGAGGATGGACAAAGTGACAAGTGTGTCCTCTCAACTAAGAACAACTTGGACAGGTTTGCTATTTGCAATGTTTCAAGGATGCATTTTTTCAAAAACAGCTCACCCGATGGGGGCCCAGCAAGATTAGGTAAGCCCAAACATCCATTATTATTTTTGCAGGCTCTATCTTTCACATCTTTACGCACGTGTTGTCTTGTGGCGGATAACTAGAGAGGTTCACATTTTGGTTACGTTGACCATTATCCTTAAGGTTTTGACTGATTCTTCAGTGGCCCTAGTGAAGGCCACAGCTTTGTGGGGGTCATCTCTGAGGAGTTTCATTTTGATAGACACTGAGTCCATGTTTATTTCTATGGTTGCACACCATTTATTATGGCTCCCATCAAGACCAAGGCTGTTGGTCAGTCCTACTACAATATTCCTCAATCTGAGTCCCCCTGACTTTCTCACATTCCTATAGCCTGATGGCCAGGACATATTGTTTGAGGTCAAGGATAACACGTTTTCATATTTATTTTTCCACCAGGACAAGTAGGTCACACCCTCACAAACCCTTTGGCTGCCAGTTTACAGTGTCACATTATGGATCAGGGAAGGGCATTTTTAGGCAGTTAAGGTAATATTTGTATCCACTTGTTAACGCTGTTCGAACTTGTATTTATGGTTCATTAATGAAAAGCCTTTATTATTAGAGTGAGCATTCTAAGGAAATGTTATAAGCTCGGACTTCACTACTGACAGTGGCTCCAGTATAAAAAAAGCGTATGCTCGTTTGCAAAGTTTACTAATGTGAGCCTACATTTAACGCTCCCAGAATGCTCTCTGTTTAGATGCAAATATTTGCAGAACCTTGAAAGCAAAATTGATGATTCTTTGCTTTCAAAATGAATAAATAAAATGTTCACAAAAACAATGTTTTCCTAAACAAACGCCTGTGAAACTTTAGATACCATTTCTAGTAAAATGTGTTGCTGCATGCTAGTATTTCCAAAAAATATTAATAAAGTAAAATCATTGTAACCAGTTTCAATAAGGATTATGAAAAACAGGATAATAAATAAGCATTGGCAAAGCCAATAGGCCCGACACTGAAGGTAAGCCTTTTGGTTTTGTTAAGGCGTGTCTTGTTTTGACATGGCTTTTGTAAAACGTTATCAATGTGGGAGCTGTGGAGCCCTCACCATGATAACAAACACTGGCAAAAAGAAACAAAAAATGCCGGTCTCCAGAAACACATTGCCAAGGTAGTCCCTGGCATTGAACAAAACGACTTTGTGTTCTGATATGCTTCTTGTGAAAGAGCAGAATGCTCTCACTCACAGTGAAGCCAGCTGACAGAAAGATAGATACAGAATTTAATAAAAACAAAAGGTCTTGGTTAACACCAGACCTAATCAGGGACCCAATTCTTAAAGAAAGTCACAAAAGTGCTTCTATCGTAAATGCCCTTGTATAGAGCAGATAATTGTCAGGATTTCCAACCTTCCTCTATATGGGAAAAGATTAGAGAAGAGTTGGTGAAAACCCCTAAAATCATGCAAGTTAGAAGGTTTGCAGAGACTCAGAAGGGCATTCCAAACCTGGAAATATTGTTCACCGCTACTTCCAGCCCCAGTATGTAGATCTGCAGAAAGGTGGCAAAATAAGGAATTTACTAGTATTCAAACACTACTATATTATGAGTCCTGGCATAATCAGAGAGGCTATTATTAGAGTTTGTATATAATGAGATTGCTGCCATAATTTGTCACTGCCCAACGTGGCACCAAAGGGACGAGTGGCTTTTATTTTTTCCAGGGCAAGCAGATTTATAAGGCAACCTGTCCCACAGGCAAGTAGATATTTTATTAAATTCCATACCCATGTTTCCATGCCCACATTCACAGTCAATTGTGCCTTTTTATTATGTTGCCTAGCTCTGCCTGGCTTTTCTTTGACAATGATCCATTTCAATTAGGGATCATAGAAGCTCCCCAGAAGGTTGCAAATAAGTGAACCACAAAGAGAGGGTAGTAGGCTGAACTGCAGCTATTTGAGTCTCAAACCCAAAGCCATAGAAGCAGAGGTGGAGTCTAGCCAGCCCCCACCTCAATATGGAAGTGCCATACAGCTCAATTATAGTTAATCATAAGGCATCAAGCAGCCAGTCCCCATCTCTGGTGCAACTCTGGATTACCTTCATGCCCCATTCTAGGCAGGAAAAGAAAAGCCAAGCAAAGGCAATCCCCAAGCCTCATCAGGCCCTCCATCTGGTTGCCCCCTCTCCCAGTTACCCCACCTGGACACAATGTAGATTCACTCCTACCTGACAAGTTCACTATACTAACCGTGCCCCCTAAGCCCAGGGTGCTTAGTTTGCAACAGTATCAGGGCAGAGCTTCAGTCTACAACACCAATACCTTCTTTGCCAGCCCTGCCTGCAGTCTATGTTCTTGTGGCGCAAAACAACAGAAAGACTCAGTGTCTCAACCCAAATCTCAGATAGCTTGCCATGTTGAAAACACTATGCCAGTTCCCCATGAGAGAAATGGTTCCACTGTCATCTGTCAACACAGGAAGTCTGCTTTTTTTTTTAGAAACAGGTCTTGTTAAACACAGGATCGCTTTCCCTTTTCTGTCATACTAATTCCAGTACCTGATTATGGCTAGGTGTGCAGGATTATTGAAGGATATTTGATGAGGATTCTGAGCTGGACAGATCTATGTGTGCTTGGCCCTCCTGGAAGCCACACTCCCATTTGGAAAGTAGCAAGGTTTGAAAAAGCTGATTCCAAGTCTTATATGGTAGAGGTCTGTATATGTTTTGATCAATGATTGACCATGAATAAGAGGGTTTGGTGTAATTGATTGAGGATTACATTTTATTCTGACATGAGCAGGAGGGGACCATTCGTAGCCTAATTAAGTTAAGCCAGGCTTAAAATGAGCAGTCCAGACTACCTTAATCAGCCATGTAATCTCTTGACAGAAAGCAACCCAACTTAATAGACTTCATATGTAAGGTGCAATTTAAGTCCTTACACACTGCGAACCCTGGACCACATCTGTACATCCACCTTCTACTTAGGGAGAAACCATATTCAAAACAAAAAAAACTTTACAGACAGAGGCACTCTGCCTAAGATACGCAAACCAAATCTTAGCTTTGTAGCTCCCAAATAAGAAACAAACCAGAAAAATAAATATTGTTGCTAAATCATAGCATTTCCAGAGAAATAGTTATTTAGATCCCACCTCAATTTTATTATTCAGCAGACAATAAAAAGAAATATCTGTGCCCAGTGTAATTGAGGCTATTTACAGAAATTCAGAGAGCTGTCAAGCTAAAAGTTGGTCCCTCAGAAAAGAGTATAGCAAGTTATTGCTCAGAAACTGCTCTGTGAAGCTGGGCAAGAATTCGTCTCAGTATATTCAAGGGGTTCCTGAAGCTGTGATGTCATCTCCAGCACAGGTTGTGATATCAATAAATGATCCTGCATAATGATGAAGCTGGCACTTTGCAGAACATCAGGGAGGATACAGGTAGAATGAGTTTGAAATGTTAAAGCCAGAGGATTTATGTACATATATCTGAAGGACACTTTCCATGCCAATAAAGGACAGTCATATGCAGTTGAAAGAATGTTTTAGAATCCTATTGAAGAAAATAATACTTTTCAAAATAGTTAATACAAAGGCAATTTTCAGAATTACAGAAACTGATTCAGTGCTTTACGACACTCAGTTGCATTATCTTTTTACTTTGAAATAATGAGGGAATTGTGTACGGTTTTGCTGTGTCTGAGGATGTTAATGAAGTTGCGGAACCATACAATGTGAGGCACACCAAGGCCTAGTACTGCTCTGGGGCCAAGGTGGAAGCAACAAGATGGTTAGGGGCTCAAAGGGATTGGACAGGCTGAGTGAGGAATAGGAGGACTATGTCGGATTGCAGGTGGCTGTGAACAGTGGTAGATCTTGAGAGCCAGCTGAGGGTGTGTTTCAAAGTAGGTCACCAGAAGGAACAAGCCCATAGACTGTCTTCTCAGGACTGGTAGACATCCCTTTGATGGCAAAGACAGGCAGTGGATATTACCTGGAACCTCAGCACATAGGGCAGTTGAGGCCTACTGGTGGCTACAATAAGTTCCCTTGTAGTATCTCGCCCCCCTGGAAACAGAGTGCCAGATGTAGCGGCAGATCACCTGTATGGGGCACAGGGAACTTAATGGGGCTTCATAGAGGAAACGTCTGATGACAGAGCACAAGAGTATTGGGCAGCACCATTATTTTTAAAAGGTGAAAGGTTTGTGTGCTTTGGATGCCTCAGAAAATGATGTTGGAGTCTGCATGGAGAGCTTAACGGTGTACATGAGGGACAGGGATTAAGAGGTATTGTGTTTCTGGGACAAGGGAGGCATAGGGCAGAAGCACTGGGCAACTGGAGCAGTGTTCCTCTTAAGCACTATGGATTGAAGTTAGGGGGTTAGCTGAGGAGGGGAAGCTGACATTGGAAGAAAGAGGAAATGGACCATGCAGTGGAGATGCCAGCGATGGAGGTAGCAATCAAGAGCAATTGTAGGAGGAAACAGAGTAATTCAGGATTAGGGCAGTGAGTGGAAGGAATGGGAAGAAAACTGGACAAGTAGGGTTTAGGTGCCCAGTCTCTTTAACATTTGCTTAACTCTGCCTCCTACCTCTTTATAGTCTTTGCATATACACATCCCTGTCTGTCTCCAGTTTCCCTTCTTTGTCTTTCTTGTCAGTCTAATATCTGTTGCTTTCTTCTCCTTTTGTCCACCCTTTGTCTCCACATGCTCCCCTCATCTACCTGCTCCTACCACTTCCCCTCAAATTAATTTCTGATTTCCCCATTGCTCTCTCTTGAACTGTTTCACTCCTCTACTCCCTTTCTCTTCCTCTCATCTTTTTATCTTATCAGTCACTGTCTCCATTTTTCCTTTGCCTATTTCCTCCATTGTCTCGGTCTGCCTTGTCCAGTCCATCTCTCCTCCTGGTCTCTCATGTATACCCTTTCCTATTCCTATTTTTCACCTTTTGCTCTGTCTCTCTGTCTTCTCTTCCCTTTTCACCACAGACAGTGATCAATGGTTGGAGACAACTAAAACAGACGGGGAACATAGCAGAGAAATTACAAGAAATTCTTTAAAAGATCTCGAAGCATGTAAAATGTGACTATTCTTAAGATCAGTTTTCTTCTCAATTCTTTGTTAAAGGAGAGTGTAATTCTTAAGTCTGTATAAGGAACCATGTTCTACTATAGTTTAATTCTCACACTGATCAATTCCAAGACACACCTTTGTTTTTGCTTATAAGGTCCCCCTCAAGAAACAACCTTTCCTTTCATTCACCTTGCCCATCACAGAGAGTAAAAATCATATCTTATAGGAGTGTCTAGACTTTAAGGAATCGGTTTTCTTTTCTGATTTGATGTAAGGATCTAAACCCAGGTTCTCCTCGCTCTACTCAAGCTAATAAATTAAGTTAAACTAAGGCTTCTTCATTGTTGAGAAGAAACTTTCCATAAATGTTTTAAAAGATTAATCAGAGAAAATAAAAATGTAAAGAGCTTCTCCAAAGCTGACAAAACAGTTCAGCGAGTTAAGCATTCTCGTTGACTTCTGGTTTGGTGTTTAGTGTGCTCTGCAAAACAAGATGTCAAGTTCCTGAAAGACAAATTCAGACTTTCTTCCTTCTGAGGTTGTTAATTTGAGTGTCATTGTGTAACAGTGGCACCTGCTACTTAGAGTGCCTAGAGAAAGTCTAAACTTCTGTATATAAAAACAAGTTATTACTATTATTATTTTTATTATTATCTGGAGATTTCATATCAACACATAGTAACAATGTGACATAAAGTAACAATATGGCCCCTACAGGATAACTGAACTAGTTGTGGGCAATGCCAGAAGAAAACTGAATCCAGGATAAACAGAGATGTCCAGATAACAAAAAGAAAACCTATTCTACTTAAAACTTTAAACACATTTTCACACCAGATGTTGGCTCTTTAAAATGCAGAAAACTGTCAAAGAAACATCTAAACCTTCAAACTCCTGCGTTTCATAAAACCAGACCACACACTGAAAGATAGCATCTGCTTTATTTAAGTCCATACATTGAAACAAGCAATCCTGAGACAAAGAGTTTGAATGTGGGTGCCAAAAGCATGTTAGAAATCTCTAGAGCACAACCAGCATGCAGCGGAGACACCAAGTCTCAAGATGGAGACGTATTAATAATGCTTCCATGATTCTGGGCTGAATGACACACCTTTTCATGATACGACTCCGAAATTGGTTTACCAAATCTCACCAAGATACTTAGAAATTACTGGCTCATAGCACTAAAAGTAAAAATGTCCTCACTAATAACATTTGCCTTTCGGCTAGGTAAAAACAGTGCCAGCACTATAAATGATCAAGTTTTTTGCTGTAGTGTATTCACTACAAACTCTCTTGTGGATACCATGATAGTAATCAGAGAACAAAATCTACAGTCACAAGAGCTGCTACTGGGCAGCTTAATGTTAAAACGGAGCATAGTTATGCTACCTGCAGTTCAGCATTTTATTCAAACAAGCCCAGATTTGACGTGGTAATGAGGTCCATCCCTATTTTCAGATTTATGCACAAAATATACCGGACTTTGAAAGGACCAATTTTGTGTGATTAAAGTCACGGAGGTTCTGCAATCTCATTTCTTTCTGACACTGGAGGAAATATAATCATAGACCTTAGTTCTCTGTCAAACTATTGCAAAGATTCAAGAATTGGTCAAATTCATAGCCAACGGAATATACTTGGTGTTCTCCCTGGTTGCAAACAGATCCATACCTGGGTAAACTTACATATTTAAAATATTATGAAGTATACAATTAAGCAGCACCCTCTTGCTAGAGAAACTCTTCATCTTGCTCAGGAAGTCTATGGACTTGGTGACTTTTTTATCTCAGAATTCAAAAACAGGATATCATGCTGGATTGAAGGGATCTAGCTCCATGTTTTTTCCTTGCAAAAAGCCCATAATTTCACAACTAACTCCACAAGGCTTTCTAGAGAGGAACAAAAAGGTTTTGTGGGCTTGCCTCTTTGCTGGGAATACATCGTATTATGCATGTTCTCAATCAGCCGGTCCTGGATTCAGCCATTAAGTGTGATAATGAAAGGTGGTTGTTAAGTACACATTCAAGATGAGGACACTTTTAAATGAGCCTCAAAACTACAACAGTGCTTAAATAAAAGAACAATTCTTTACTGGTCCTAAGTGCAGGAAGTTTCAATACTTGCCGATAGTGTTTCAATGTAATAAAATTATCTCAACAAAAGTAAACAAGCACTGGCAAAGCCCATGGGTCTCACTAGCAAAACCTATTGGTAAATCCACTGTTTCCCTTATAGATAGAATGTGCAAACATCCGAAGCAGCCATCTCAATGGATTTTCTTAATCCTTAAAAATAAATGTGTTAACAACTGTCCACCACAGATGTGCGTGAATCCGTGTTGGCCATCTTTGAATAACGTTTCTTATAGTATTGAGAAAACCACTCTAAGATAGCCACCGTAGATGATCACATTAATTTGTGGCTGCTGTGTATGCGCATGCGCATCCACAATAACCATCTTTGATTCTATTTTGCTAAACTTAAGGAAACCCCAATCTAATGTGGCAGCAGCATAAGTACATGTATTAACAGCGGTGATCCATGAATGACTATTCTTAAAGTTTTAGAAAAGGCATTCAAAAATGGCTGCTGTGGATGCATGTTCATCCGTGGTGGGCATATTTTTATTGGTTTTCCTTAAATACATTAAACAAGATTGCACGTAACTACTGAATGTGCCCGTGGGGACATCTTAGAAAAGTTAAAAATCCATTCAGAGCTGATGACGTTGAAAGAGCAAGGAGGCAGTGGGAGAAAGCGTCTGCACGAAGGTGGTTTTAATAAAGATAGCTAGGTGAGAGCAGGGGGAGCAGAGATGGAGAGAAAATGGCCCATCCATGCAATGGACTTAAGGCGTTACATCAGCAGTGGAAGGATACATGCCAATCAATCAAAATACACTGAGCCAGAACTGCTCTTTGGGGGGTCAAACACAAGAATAGGTGGGACAGCCATCAAATTATGATCGGGGAAGTAGGACAGATAGGCAAATCACCCAATCATGAATAAGGGGCTGCTCCTTGGCCGCTTTATTGTGTCATTCATAACAAGTCTTCGCTACAGACAGCTTAATCTGTCTGTGAGAATGAAAAATATGTACTAAGAAGTCACTGATGACAACAAATATATAAAGGTATTATCAGGTCCTGGTTATGGTTTGGTTACTTTTTATTTGGCACAGATAGGGTCACTGTTTTTCAACAACTATCCACAAGAGTGTGGTAAAAACAAAAGTTCAAATTGACTGCAAATGCAGAGATGGTCTAAGAGTATATAATTCAGCAACTAGATATCACACCTGCCTCTGACGTTGTGGAGACCTGAAGTGTTGATAAGGATCTACATAGCATCATGCCTCATATTATTCAAATACCACACAACCTATGCAGTGGGCTCTACTATGGCTTCACTATCAAGGTATCAGTCAGACAAGCTACCAAAATGTACACAATTGTGCATTTTGCCTTATTTTGGAAATGTAACAGACCTAACATATCACCCCACACTGCCATTGCTCCAGTGGCTGGTTCCCAAATATAAACCTAGTTCTTTGCCATTTACAAACAAATCTGTACAGCCTCAAACTGGAAAGCCACAGATAAAGCTGCCATTCAGAAAATGGGTGCCCAGAACAAATGATCGCTTCACATTGCCTAGTATAAACATTTTTGGGGAATACTATCCTTTCTAAGGGCTCAACCCTTGGAATGCTCATCACTAAAATATCCACCAAAAAGTTATGGTCAAAGTATTAGTTCTATATAATCACTAAAGGTGTGGGGTAGTAGGGAACCGAAAGTAAGACTGGGTCAGTCTTAAATCGGTGTTGGTTAGGTGGCTTTTGATCCTAACGCGGGGGAATCATTGTTGGAGAATATCCAGACAGGGGGGGTGCTGTGTAGTCCCACAGGGGAAGGGGGAGTCTCCCTTACGGACTAGGTGGTCTCACACACATAATAGTGTCATGCTTCATCATATGACCACCTAGCCCCACCCAAGCAAGATGATACTGCTTGGGCGGACTCAACCTCTTGGTTAAAAGAACCGGAGGGAGTACTGAAATTAAACTTACTGGATAGTTACTTAGATCCAGCTGAGGTGAGTAATAAAATTACCAAGCATGTCACTGATAGTTGCTGCTAGTTTTAATATAGGTGCATGCTGGTAAGACTAAAAGCAAGGGGAAAAGGCTCGTTGGAGAGTAATGTCTCCTGGAGTCTAAAATAAAAAATGGATGACCAACATGTTTCTGCCCTCACTAGGTGCTGGTAGGTCAGGGGCATTCGTCAGGGTCGGAGCACACGCAATAAGTGGGGTGCTCAAAGTGGATAATGAATGGCCTACCTGAACGGGTAGTTCACGGTGGGGTAGGTCAAGGGGTAGGGGGCGATTTGCCTCTGGTCTGGCTAATGCCGGGGAGGGGTTTTCCCTTTTAGTCACACTCACTCCAAAGGGAATACCATGGGGGGTACCTACATGCTGGAGCCAGGCCGTGAACTACCCGTTTGAGCACCCCACTTATAGCGTGTGCTCCGACCCTGACGAAGGCCCCTGACCTACCAGCACCTAGTGAGGGCAGAAACATGTTGGTCATCCATTTTTTATTTTAGACTCCAGGAGACATTACTCTCCAACGAGCCTTTTCCCCTTGCTTTTAGTCTTACCAGCATGCACCTATATTAAAACTAGCAGCAACTATCAGTGACATGCTTGGTAATTTTATTACTCACCTCAGCTGGATCTAAGTAACTATCCAGTAAGTTTATTTTCAGTACTCCCTCCGGTTCTTTTAACCAAGAGGTTGAGTCCGCCCAAGCAGTATCATCTTGCTTGGGTGGGGCTAGGTGGTCATATGATGAAGCATGACACTATTATGTGTGTGAGACCACCTAGTCCGTAAGGGAGACTCCCCCTTCCCCTGTGGGACTACACAGCACCCCCCCTGTCTGGATATTCTCCAACAATGATTCCCCCGCGTTAGGATCAAAAGCCACCTAACCAACACCGATTTAAGACTGACCCAGTCTTACTTTCGGTTCCCTACTACCCAACACCTTTAGTGATTATATAGATTTCTTTAGGGAGGCGGTGTGGGCTAGCAACACTCCCAGTGCTCTCCTTTTGTGTATTTGTTTCAAAGTATTAGTTCACTTAGAATGCAAAGGCTCCATCAGCGGAACTAGTCCTCATTTCATTGCCTCCATCATCCTTCTGCCCGTGCCTCCTCACAACACTGTAAACCAAGGTCAAATAAGCTACATGCAAACACAAAATTAAATATATTGTATTACTAGGATTAGCTTGACTTCTTTTTTATTCACTAACAATTGACAGAATGAGGACCAATCAAAGTATATACAATTAAGGCACCATTAAACATTGACAACAAATCTGATTAATGCATGAGAGCAGGACCTATGGATACCTTTACCAACATGTAAGAGGGAAATGTTATGCAACTGGGACCTTAGAGAGCAATTCACCAGATAGCAGAATAAACTGCACAAAAACTGGTAAAACAAGTCAACATTTGAACAAGCAAAACATAGTTTGAAGCCATATCATTATGGAGACAGACTAGTGAAATTCTGAATGTTGACCCTTCAATACATTCCAGGTGAGCCTGTACAATGACAAGATGTATGCATCACATACCTACCTTTTGATTTTATCCTCTTGATTACGTGCATGCTGTTTGAGCAACATGTTTTCATCGTGCATTCGTAGGAATCGATCTTCCAGGTCCTCTCGCGATACTTTTGAAACTGTTTGCCGAGCTCTCACATGTTGTGCACTTGATGATTCTGTAATCAATATAGCAAAGAGGTATATTCTTATTATTTTCTTTTTACTAAAAGAAGGTGGTTCCTAAGACGTCAATTCATTATGTTGTACTTGTGATATTCCTTTAAGTAGGAGTGCCTACTGATAGAAATAAAGGGTATGCTTCGAGGACAGGTAAGCCCATTTACACTTCAGTCGCTACAGAGTGCATCAATCTAAGCTGCACTGCAATCATATTTCTTCTTGAAGATTAGTAGTTACAGAAGGGTTATGCTCTCAAAACCAAGTACACTGTCTATTAAAGGACCAGTTAAAGCAAAACTGATTCTTTTACATAACTGACATCCTACGTAGGTTCAGGATGGGGGTATCCAGACTTGATTTTCAGGATATCCAGATAAAATAAATGCACATGCATTTTCATAGATCTCTTTTACAAAGTCAGTGGCTAGCCTGACGTTTTAGCAGGGATCAGGCCTCTCCCGACCTATGATACAGTTTTAGGTAAAATACCTTCTAAATACACACCTACGGTCTTCTACTTCAGAAATTCATGGTACAACTCTAAATGAAAGAGTGACCATCACAAAACCGAAAGAAAAATACTTTGAACTTGATGCAACAAGATGTTCTAAGAACTCAGCAGTTAAACATACATGATCTAACTCTGCCTTATCAATAAGTTGAGGAAACCGAATCAAATGTTACCAATAACATGAATGTTGCTAAGGTCACCATAGTCAACCCTAACATTATTCATTGCATTATTTGGGACTCCCCCTTCATAGTTGAGACTCCCAAAATATAAATTCCATACAAACTCAAAAGGAAAATATTTTTTAAACTGTATTAAAGTAGCATGTTGCAAATATGATTAATATAATACAAATACATGAACCCTTACATGAACAACATCCAGGCAACTGGTTAAGGCACTATCTAGCAGAATAAACAACATGACCAATATGTGCATTTCTGCAGTGTCTCTACCGAATACACAATCCACTACGTGGATTCTTAGGTCACTGCATAAGTAGGATCCAGAGGGTCTATTCAGGATATATAGGGATCCTAAATACAGACATTCCTCATCGAAAGGATAAGCTAGGAACCTACTTTGCTGACCTAGCACAGAAAGGCTGCATTACTTTGAAAATTGGAGGTGAAGTGAAAAGAGCTCAGTGCAGAGCACAGACTAGGATCTGCAGACCAGAAACCATTCCAGTAACTCGAAAACGAAATCCAGCATATTTTCCACCTTTGATGTGTTGCCTGATCCTTACTGATGGTGGGCTGTCCTCCAAATCACCACCCCACCATGCCCACACGGCATTGCAAAAAAAAAAAACATTATCCAAATTCAATCTCTGATTGCTTTGCGGACTTCTAAAATTATGCTGGCACAAATAAAAATCAACTCCTGGGTGGCAATAAGCTACCCCATTTAAATTCCAATGTTATTCTGGGAATGAACTCTCAAATCCATTCACCACATAGCAAAACATTTTGCTCAACATGTTTACTTTTCTGAAGCATTTCCTTTAAACTAAAAGGGAACCGCTAGCCCCAGAGCCCTGTTATCTTTCAGTGTTTAAACCCACTGATAACACACAGAACATTTAGATTTATGTGAATTCAGACAGGATGCTCCAACAAACGAAATGGGAGACAGCTGTTGTGAGATGAATAAAAAATTCAAACAGAGACATTCAGGAAGGACGACTGAGACATGACACCACGTGTGGAAAAAATTAGTCTTAAGACAGAGATGTGCAGGATTTAGACAGCTCCAATCTAAATTCCTATTTGGGTGATGTGTAAAGCGAGTTGTTTAATCCATTTATGTTTTTGAGCCATTATGTGCCTTCTTGGTATAAGCGATAAAGAATGAAACATTTTTATCAGAGTCAATTATTGACTGGACTGAACTGAAACTAAAACAAGACATCAATAAGACCAAAGTTCCTGAATCAAAAATACAAAGGCAAAATCTAGCTTCAGAATTTGCCAGTCATAAAAAGAAGTTTAGGATTTCGTCCTCAATATGTTTTACTTTTTTAATACTTGTGAACACAAGGGGAAAACTCAGGGGGCAGTTGTGGTGTTGATTTTGCAGAAATGCCTTCTGAAGTCCATGTGTCACCTGTGGCAAAGACATTCTTCAAAACAATAGTCTCAGCTTGGGTAATAAATAAAAGGTGTGCAAAGTATAAGTATATTAGTTTTAAAGTTACGGGTTTACAAGCATAAAGAAACTGCAAATTCTCATACCTTGCAATCCTCCAATCCCAGCAAGATACAGACCCACATCTCTGACAGGCACGTCTCCTGATGTTTCATCAGATGGGGAAGACATGGTGGATCTGAGGACAATAAAACTCAAGTAAATTCCATGTAAGATACTTTCTATTTGGAACTCTAAGCACTAACAATTTACATTTTTTTACAAGTCACCACAGTTTGAGTAAATGATTCAAAACTGCCATCTGCTGAGGGAGTGTTTAACGTGCTATACTAATTCATGGTATTGTGACTGATAACTTAGAAACTGTCAGCCAAGTACCCCTTCTAACAAAGCATATTATATTTTTGTCACTTCTTTGTTTTGTATTTAAAGCAGAAGTACCAACCTTATGACTGTATTATTTCACTTTTGCAAGCAACCAGTTATGTGAATGTCTGGGGATATCTAATAATCTTTCATGTGCAAGTGTATCCTTTTGATTGAAAACTGCTTGAAAGTCTTTGGTGCTGTATCACTTTCTGAGACCAAGACTTCCTGGATGGAAGAGGTACATGCTTGAAAGGAGTACTTACTTTGTGCCAGTGATTGCAGGTGGTGGGCACTAGCATTTATTTTTAGGGACGCAAACTTAAGGAGTTATGAAAATGAAGCAGCAAGAGTGAGACAATGAAACAGGAAGTGCAGGATGATAGAAGAAAGAGGCAAAGGTTTTCGAAAACCTTGGCATTCAGCAGTGCTACTGGCAGGCTTCTTAGGAAAACTGTCGGCCAATGCACTTTTCTTTAACAAATTAAGTACTGCGTACAATACTGATGAGCGTAACTGTTCACAACCAATTAAAGAAGGCAAATGAATTGTGGGCTTGCAAACCAATGTCACCTTATAGCATTACCTCAACCCATTCCATTAGGCTGGACATAAGGTTGAGGGGTCTGTTTCAAGGATTAAGCAGAAATCCAGCTACACAGTCAGGAGGCCACAATCATTAACAAGCATTTGCAATGCGTAAAGACAAAGCAAAAAAGGTGGAGAATGCCAGAGGTGCTCGCACATCAAAGTAGGTTTACCTACTGTCCATCTGTAAGAGTCTTTTTATGAATAGCAAGTAGTCGTGGGTGCCAGGCTAGCCATACACCCGCCACCACGGGTGTCAGAGAACCAGACACTTCTGGAAAAGTGAGTGGTTGCCTTTACAATGAAAACACAAAGGCCAGGGCACACCCAAGGTAAAAACTCCATGTAGTTGGTCCAAGTGGTATTTCAGGAATTGAGTCGAAGTCCGGCAAACAGGTGATACTGGATATTTATTGCAGATGAGAAACAGTGGTCAGAGTTCCAATCGAAATTGACCATGCAACAACACAAGTTCATACAGCAAAACAAGCCGACACGTATTTCGTCTTCTAGAATTTGTCAAGGCTTAGGATTTGCAGACACATGTAGGTATGGAGAAATGAACTGGAGTTCCAGAAAATTGGTAGGTGTAGAACTTGCAGTAGATCAATCATGAGAAAAGTAACAAGTAACAAAGATGACCATGATAAGCCTCGTAGCGTGTGGTAGAGTGACGCGTCTGTATCAAAATAAATATACTTATTTTATTGTTACTTGTTACTTTTCTCATGATTGATCTTCTGCAAGTTCTACACCTCCCAATTTTCTGGAACTCCAGTTCATTTCTCCATACCTACATGTGTCTGCAAATCCTAAGCCTTGACAAAGTCTAGAAGACGAAACACGTGTTGGCTTGTTTTGCTGTATGAACTTGTGTTGTTGCATGGTCAATTTCAATTGGAACTCTGACCACTGTTTCTCATCTGCAATAAATATCCAGTATCACCTGTTTGCCGGACTTCAACTCAATTCCTGAAATACCACTTGGACCAACTACATGGAGTTTTTACCTTGGGTGTGCCCTGGCCTTTGTGTTTTCAAAGCATTTGCAATGCAACGGGTCTCGCGTTTGCTCATGTTAGAGCTGATAGTGTTGTAAACTCCTAACCGGACTTTTCACCTATTGGCAAAACTGCATTTATGTACGTAGCCTGAAAAAGTGCAATTAACTGTGTAAAGCGCTTGACTTCTGCCAAGCGAAATCGTGCTAGGAAAATAGAGAAAAAGTAGTCCACGAGCCAGACAGATAACAGCGAGCCTCGCATGTTTTCTGTACTTGGTCAATGCGCTCGAGGAGGGCTAGCTGCTGGAAAAGGCATGACGTATGCATGCCTTCGACTAATGAAGACAAGCAGATTTTAATAGGCACGCCCACGAACCAATAAAAGACACTGACGTGACGTCGACAGGGCTCCGAGCCCTTTTATAATACCTAAAGCGTCTTGCTGCGATACTCATGCGTGAGCACATGTGACGCAGGCTCGACCCTAAAAATGGTGTTCTCAAGTAAATCTACCACTTATTCATGAGATATATTTTAAAAAATCTGTTGTTTAAGTGTCCTTGTTAAGGAGCAAATAGGCCCAGGACTGACAATTTGTTTAAGAAAACGGCATGGAGTGCTCATGCACATGCATTTTCATTTAGAGTTAAAAAGTGAGACAACTATCTTGTCAGACAATAAGTAACAAGCAATGGTGTTGCTAGCATGCCTGGCTTTAAAGGAACATTGTATGGGAATGTGAAACATTATCCGTAAATAGCACAGGAATGGATATGTATTTGTGTGGAAGCAAATAACTGTAGAGTAATACTGGTGTAGGTTTAAAGGCCAGGTGACAGCTGCACTGTCAAAACAGACCAAAACATCCATGTAGGTTAATGAATGTCCTCCTTCAATCTGTGCTGCTGCCAAAGAAAAACACCACAAATTATCTAGTTATCTAAGAAACTTTAATTCAATTACAATGTCACATCTGTGTCCTTAAAGGTCCAATCTCAGGCAGCTGGATAAACAAAATGATCACAGCTGTGTGGAAGGCAGGTGATTTTTTTACGGAAGTACACAATTTCTGCCCAATCAAAACATGCACTCCTGACTCCCAGCAAGTGGGCCGAGCTAAAACCTCTCACATAATTGTCTGCTGACAGCTGCACTGTCAGGCCAGACCATAAAAAGAAACAGCTGTAGTGCACCATGCAAGACAATTAACGTTTTAACTTTTTTTCAGAAAAAGGGGTTAAAGAGAGGGGTATTTTACGTTTAAAAAGGAAAAAAGTTTTCTGGCCTCTCACATGGACCTAGCTTTAGTATCCATTAAAAACAAGGGCTGTAAACAGAATGTAGTAGAAATACCACAAGAGGAATCACACTAGGAGCATCATTGATAAATTAAAAATCAACACACTCCTTCCCAGAACTGAGACTAGATATGTAATCATTACTGGTTATTGTTTCCTTATATCTTGTTCTTATAATTTTGGCAATGAGTCTAGCCCTGTGCTTAAATCCACGTCAGGAATTGTGTTATTTTGGAGCAAACCACCAAAGGAGAAGGTTTACTGTCAAGCCGTCCAACTGTGTAAACCTGTCTAAGTAAAGCACCTCTCAGTCTTTGTGGATTTCCGTGCAGCTTGCTGGTGCTCTTTGCAGACGCTTTAGTACAATGGCAGGGTCAAGAGATCCATTGACCATCTGTATGTCTCTGGTGCTGCAGTGTATGGTTTCTGATTCAGAGGCTAACTGAATCGAGTATCCCTGACCCTGCATGCCTTAATCTCCAAAAACGTATGTTACAGGCCACGGAAGTATACCATGTCATCACTTAAGGTCACACTATTTGACAGCTATCTTTGGTTCTTAGTCTAAAGGCGGAATTGGATCCATCATCTTTGTTTCTTAGCCTATGACGTGCATTGACAGACTGCACTTGAGCCGCTGCCAATTTCCTTGGGTATGCACAACATTCTTAGAATAACTTTAAAGTGTGGCACACTGGTGAAATAACTTTTTAATTGAAGTCATAATTATTCTGGACTATTTACTACTACTCTCTACCCGCAAACTATGGTGGTATAGTCAAGGAGCCATACTCTTAGGACAACAGCAGCTCCACACCTGTGACAATTTCTGCTCTAGAACCTTTGTACGGTCCACAATCTTCAGACTATTGCACACTTTGTTTCCTAAATGTTACATGCTACTGTTGAATGTTTAGGTGGTCTTACCACATTTTGGGCAATGAACATGTGGGCTACCCAAACCTTCACTCTTACTCCACCACTAGCATTGCTTCCTGCACCAGGAGTCACTGTAATGAAATTGCAAGAATGGAAGGACTACCTTTTGAATTATATATCCACCAATGTAGAGGAGAACTTTTCCCCAGGAAAATAAGAACAGATAACGTTGCATTGCCCAGGTCCTGAAGGCTTAAGACGATATGGTCAGATTGTGAAAATGTTAGGCGGACAGGTGAATGGGATACGTTAAAAAATGCCTTAGATAACTTAGATTAGTATTACTGGGATACAGTCTGCATTTTCATTGAGATAAGCACTTTTCTACAGGAAACAGGTCACTAAAGAACCCAATGAAGATTATGTTACAGTTGTCAAGAAACGTGCCCTTTTCTGTTGATTTGGAAGTGGACATGAGTAAGTCATTAGAGATCAGGCAGCCCTGTAAACAGCCCATCTAACAGTAATGACTCCACTGGCAAATGGTTTTAAGTGTCCTGGGTCTGAGCAAGAGTTCCAGCAATAAACCTGATTTTTAGATGACGCTGGATGCATATCGTCCCAGATTCTGGGTGACCTCACACAATATTTGACAAGAATGCATAAAGGGAGAAATTTGAAGATACTATTTGAAAAACATTAAAACCTCCAGACACCAATTCAAGTAGCTTCATTGGGGAAACCAATACCCATGTTGGTATACATAACAGTTAGAATTCAAAGGTAGGAAGGCCTTGGGAAAATAGTTTGTAGCAGAGAGAGGTCCTTTAGTGTTAGGTGGATAGACCAACCTTCCTTAGATATAATTTTAGATCTGAAAGCTCTTGTCAGGTTTTATTTAGCTGAAGGAGAAAGTGACACTGAGTGCCATATACTAGAGGGATTTTCTAAGGTGTTTTCAGGAAAAGTGGATGCAGGAGATCATTTAGACAGCAGAATTGTCAGAAATGGACTGCTTCACTGGTGGTGCCCATACAGCCAAGTGGAAGATTATACTGTGCATATATGAAAGAGACTTTAATAATAACATACTTTGTGGATAGGTTTTCTCTTCCCTGAATCAATGAATTGTTAACCAAGGCTAAGTGCTACAGTTGGCTTTTCAATGAGCAACTTATCTTTAGGCTATCATCAGTTGCCCCTATAACACTAAGGCAAGTGTTTAACAGTGTGTATAACCTCACTTTGGTGCTTTCAGAGTTTGTACTGGCTTTGGTATGATCATAGTCTTAGCAATTACATTTTCACAGGTATTAAGGAGTTTGTTTTTATTCCAAGACAGCATTCTCATTATGAGATAAGAACAAAAAGAGCATGATAAAGACCAAAGGACGAATCAGGGTATTCTAGGAAAAATATGCTGACTGCAGAGTACAGAAAATGTTTGTTTTGTTGTATCACATTAATGTATCTTGGTCCATAAGATAAGTCAGGATGGCATTAAACCCAATAACAAACTAACAGAGGCTATTAAGGATGTGCCAGATCAAAGCAACAAGGATGAACTGAAGTCTTAGTGTTGGCTCATTTTTTTTCAACGTTTGTTGGAGGTTTCGTAGAAAAGACCAACGTTTTAAGACACCAGCTGAAGAATAAGAACATATTTGCAAACCCTCTAGAATGCCATGAGGATTTTAAAAAGGCCAAGGAAGACACTTGCAGAGCTAAGTCTAAGCAAGGATTTGAACCTAAGGTAAGGAACATCACTAGCACAGATGGAAGTGGGAAGGGGTTAGGTGCAGTTCTTACCCAAATTAAGAGCAAAAGGGCAAAAAGTAGAGATGGCTTTTGCTTTCCAGTCCCTATCATCTACAGAGGAACACTACTCTTTGACAGAAAGGGAAACATTGGCATGTGTATGGAACTTGGAATACTTCCAGTTGTTTGTGTGGCAAACTGTATTTGAAGTTCGAGCAGACCACAAGCACCTTATCAAGCTATTAACCACTAGTGGTTTATTGAAGGCTTTGTTTTGCAAGGCTATCCATGAGACTGAAGACTTATAATTTCAAGATGTGTTATGTGCTTGAAGCAAATAACAAGGTAGCAAGATTGCTTAAGCTCAATGCTGTTCCCATTGAAAGAAATGTCTTAGTGATGTATGGAAGGATTACCAGGTAGCATGGGAGGACACAAAGAACTTATTGGAAGAGAGGAATAGAAGAAAGCCTATGAAGATGATGCGGTCCTATAACGGGAGAAAGATAGTGTGAGGAAAAGATGCTAACAGAAAAAGAAACTGAATAAGGTTTGATGAAGTTCTGGGAGGTTAGAAATGAAGTGGCAGAGAATTTGGATATTTTCATGAGGAGCAGTAAAGTAGTGCCAACAGCTGATAGAAGATTGAGAGGAAACAGCTTTGTCATTAGGGATATCTGGGTATAGTAAAGAGTTAAAGGATAATGTAGAACTTCTATTGGTGGCTGTGTATAGATTAGTAAATAGTGTGTAGTATGTGGAGTGTGAGATTTAAGAGTGTGTTAAATGTGGAAATTTGGTTAAATCTTTCGTTGATTGTGCCTACCCTTATGCTCAGTCTGTCATCCTAAAATGCAATGCTGTGTGCTGGGAGTGGATATAAATGGACCTATAGAAGATTCCAGAGGAAATTATTAAGAGGGCTGATACTGACAAAAGTAATGTAATCGAAAGTATTAGGAGGACCAATAAGGAGTCATCGAAAATTCAAAGATGTGGCAAATATTACAAAAAAAGTTACAATGTGGCACAGCAAGTCAGAAATGACTGAAGGTTATTATGCATGCAATGGGATTGCACATCACACAACCGATGTGCATCACCCAGCTGAACTTACCAGGTATCTCCCTCTGTAACAGGGCACAGCCCCTTTGTGATCATGAGAGGTAGGGAACAGTTCATCAAATCAAAATGTTTGTGGATGGCAGTGTTAAGGCAATTAGAATGGTCCCCTCATGTAATGACAGAAAACAAAGAAAGCACAAGCTGCGTACCAGGAGTATTACAATGAGAAACATGGTGTAAAGAAGGTGTAGGAAGTTGGCTCTGTATGCACTATTTCAAAGTAAGGAATAGTATGCACAGAGTCCAAGGGTTCCCCTTAGAGGTAAGATAGTGGCAATAAGAGATAATACTAATGCTCTATTTTGTGGTAGTGTGGTCGAGCAGTAGGCTTATCCAAGGAGTAGTGTTAAGCATTTGTTGTATATACACACAGGCAATAAATGAGGAACACTCTCAGAGACAAATCCAGCCAATAGGTTTTGTTATAGAAAAAAATATTTTCTTAGTTTATTTTAAGAACCACAGGTTCAAATTCTACATGTAATATCTCATTTGAAAGGTATTGCAGGTAAGTACTTCAGGAACTTTAAATCATTACACTAGCATGAGTACTTTTTACATAAAACACAATAAGCTGTTTTGAAAGTGGACACAGTGCAATTTTCACAGTTCCTGGGGGAGGTAAGTTTTTGTTAGTTTTCACAGGTAAGTAAGTCACTTACAAGTCTCAGGTTTGGGTCCAAGGTAGCCCACCGTTGGGGGTTCAGAGCAACCCCAAAGTTACCACACCAGCAGCTCAGGGCCGGTCAGGTGCAGAGGTCAAAGAGGTGCCCAAAACGCATAGGCTGCAATGGAGAGAAGGGGGTGCCCCGGTTCCGGTCTGCCAGCAGGTAAGTACCCGCGTCTTCGGAGGGCAGAGCAGGGGGGTTTTGTAGGGCACCGGGGGGGACACAAGTTCACACAAAAAGTACACCCTCAGCAGCATTGGGGCGGCCGGGTGCAGTGTAGAAACAAGCGTCGGGTTTTCAATGTAAATCAATGAGAGATCAAGGGATCTCTTCAGCGTCGCAGGCAGGCAAGGGGGGGGCTCCTCGGGGTAGCCACCACCTGGGCAAGGGAGAGGGCCTCCTGGGGGTCACTCCTGCACAGGAGTTCCGTTCCTTTAGGTGCTGGGGACTGCTGGTGCAGGGTCTTTTCCAGCAGTCGGGAAATGGAGTTCAGGCAGTCGCGGTCAGGGGGAGCCTCGGGATTCCCTCTGCAGGCGTCGCTGTGGGGGCTCAGGGGGACAACTTTGGTTACTCACAGTCTCGGAGTCGCCGGAGGGTCCTCCCTGAGGTGTTGGTTCTCCACCAGTCGAGTCGGGGTTGCCGGGTGCAGTGTTGCAAGTCTCACGCTTCTTGCGGGGAGTTGCAGGGGTCTTTAAAGCTGCTCCTTGAAACAAAGTTGCAGTTCTTTTGGAGCAGTGCCGCTGTCCTCGGGAGTTTCTTGGTCTCTTGAAAGTAGGGCAGTCCTCTGAGGATTCAGAGGTCGCTGGTCCTGGAGAAAGCGTCGCTGGAGCAGGGTTCTTTAGAAGGCAGGAGACAGGCCGGTAGGACTGGGGCCAAAGCAGTTGGTGTCTTCTTTCTTCTTCTGCCGGGGTTTTCAGCTCAGCAGTCTTCTTCTTCGGTAAGTTGCAGGAATCTTAATTCTTAGGTTCAGGGGAGCCCTTAAATACTAAATTTAAGGGCGTGTTTAGGTCTGGGGGGTTAGTAGCCAATGGCTACTAGCCCTGAGGGTGGGTACACCCTCTTTGTGCCTCCTCCCAAGGGGAGGGGGTCACATCCCTAATCCTATTGGGGAATCCTCCATCTGCAAGATGGAGGATTTCTAAAAGTTAGAGTCACTTCAGCTCAGGACACCTTAGGGGCTGTCCTGACTGGCCAGTGACTCCTCCTTGTTTTTCTCATTATTTTCTCCGGCCTTGCCGCCAAAAGTGGGGGCCGTGGCCGGAGGGGGGCGGGCAACTCCACTAGCTGGAGTGTCCTGCGGTGCTGGCACAAAGGGGTGAGCCTTTGAGGCTCACCGCCAGGTGTGACAGCTCCTGCCTGGGGGAGGTGTTAGCATCTCCACCCAGTGCAGGCTTTGTTACTGGCCTCAGAGTGACAAAGGCACTCTCCCCATGGGGCCAGCAACATGTCTCGGTTGTGGCAGGCTGCTGGAACTAGTCAGCCTACACAGATAGTCGGTTAAGGTTTCAGGGGGCACCTCTAAGGTGCCCTCTGGGGTGTATTTTACAATAAAATGTACACTGGCATCAGTGTGCATTTATTGTGCTGAGAAGTTTGATACCAAACTTCCCAGTTTTCAGTGTAGCCATTATGGTGCTGTGGAGTTCGTGTAAAACAGACTCCCAGACCATATACTCTTATGGCTACCCTGCACTTACAATGTCTAAGGTATTGCTTAGACACTGTAGGGGCACAGTGCTCATGCACTGGTGCCCTCACCTATGGTATAGTGCACCCTGCCTTAGGGCTGTAAGGCCTGCTAGAGGGGTGACTTATCTATACCTGCATAGGCAGTGAGAGGCTGGCATGGCACCCTGAGGGGAGTGCCATGTCGACTTACTCGTTTTGTTCTCACCAGCACACACAAGCTGGCAAGCAGGGTGTCTGTGCTGAGTGAGGGGTCTCCAGGGTGGCATAAGATATGCTGCAGCCCTTAGAGACCTTCCTTGGCATCAGGGCCCTTGGTACCAGGGGTACCATTTACAAGGGACTTAACTGGATGCCAGGGTTGTGCCAATTGTGGAAACAACTGTACATTTTAGATGAAAGAACACAGGTGCGAGGGGCCTGGTTAGCAGGGTCCCAGCACACTTCTCAGTCAAGTCAGCATCAGTATCAGGCAAAAAGTGGGGGGTAACTGCAACAGGGAGCCATTTCTTTACAGAAGGCATGTCTGGAAGAGGGGCAGTGGGTGCGAATGAAGAAGGACACTAAAGTTACAAAAGAAGAGAGATCTCACTGTCCCTCTTCCAGACATAGCTCCTTCACACCTTTCTGGCCCTTCCAAAGTTGTCAAGCTAATGACAAGTTCAGCAAAACTATGCAGTGGGAAGGTGTGGCACCTGTGCTGCTTGACCAGGGATAAAGGTGGAAGAGCGGAGTATGATCAAAATGGAAGCGGGGGAAAGAGATGTTTGGACTGGTTTTAAAACAATGTTTTGCTACATCTTCTAGATGCTAACACAGTGAAAGTTCGGATGCAGTGTGGTGCTGGCTGGATTAGAGGGGTATCTGAAGTCGATAGGACTGGAAGTCTTAATTAAGACTTGTAGAGTAAAGTATAGGTGAAAATGGACAAGGAAACTGTCCAGAGGAGAAGTGGGTTGTACTGTAATACTGCCTAGCAAATTCTAGAATTATGTGATAGATCACCTACTCCCTCCTAGATGAATTCATCACCTTCCATTTGTTTTGAAATAGCGTGCTTGCTTGTAAATATGTCAGTAGTTATTTTTGCTCATGGCTACACTTATTCTTGTTTTGGGAATTAAAAATATTTTGTTATTAAGGGCAGAGGGTTGTGTATGGGTGTAGTGTTTGTTAGCATTCTAATCATGGGTCCATGTACACTGTTACCTCATTCAGGGCCCTATTCTCTGATAAAAAATGGTGTATTTGAAAGTTATGGCGTCAACCTAAGCTATTGGCCTCTGATGAGCTGTCTCCCATGGCTGGCAATAAGTGTTTATGAAAATACTAACGGCTAAAGTTTTCTTTAAAATATGTCCTTAAATGTACACTGCTCATTAGAAGCAATCCACAACCATGTAAAGAGCTACTTTTGGTGAGAGTATATTCATTCTTTTAGGCACAAATAGGCAGCAGGACCTAAAGACTCTAAACCTTATCGTAAACAGGAACGGGATATCATCCCAAGACAAACACAGGTCTGTGTATGCCAGCCCACTGACATGCAGTGTCATGGAGAGTTCGATACTTGTTTTCACAAGTTTGTGCACAATGACAGAGCATACCATTGTTTGCAAAAGCTAGGAGCCCAAATCATAACACATCCCACTTTTACACTGGTAAGAAAGAACAGATGAAAACATAAAACACCTACCGAACAATTCAGAGGCTCACAGGGCTTTTAGTATGTTACTTAACTACAACATATTTGGGCTGGGTTGGATATATTAATCCAGTCAAGCCAGTCATACCTATTTTGCCTACTCCAAATCATTGTTCCCTCTCTCCTCCTTCGCATATCATGAAGGGCTCATCCAAAACCTTTCCTACCTTTACCAACCTCCTCTTGTTCCAGTGTGTCCTATCATCCAGTAAAACAGTTCTTTCTCTAGGTTGCAAGAAAACTGTTTCTACAACAACCTATGATTACACACATATGATTTCCTACCTTTACTTAAACAGAACATTTCCTGACCTTACCTATATTCCCTAAACATCTTAAGGCTCGAACTTTTTTTGCCCCGCTAACAGATAGATTGACATGTATGTATACTTCCTGTAGAATACAAACAGACCTAGAGAGCAGTCAAACGCTCCTCACTGGAGTCATCAATCCAACTCTCTTGCTGTTTTTCTTCATTCACACCTAAATACCATCCGCCCTACTGCTCATGGTGGAGAATGGATTGGGCCTGGATGTCTCTTTGTACTATTATTTGTATCCAAAACATGTTTTCTGCAAGCATGCTCCTGGGTAAGCTGGTAGAGTTTACTAGGAATAGCGCTTTTCTTTTCTCACCATAAACTTTCCACAAATCTATCCGTCATCAAAGTATGTCCTGCTGTACATGATGTCAAACCCTGGGATGTTATACAGCAAAGCAGCTATCTCCTTCTCTTTAGGAACCACCAAGTCAAAAACTAGTCTACCTTACAGTTATCCTTCGCAGCAACATGGAACACTAATAATTACAACCCTGATAAAAACACAACCATTTTTCATTCCTTGGTGTATCTAATTGAAATTTATGTGTGGCAAATAAATTTCCCAACATTTAACGATCTATCTTCACAATGTAGGAAAACACTCTGAGATGTCCTGAATTGTAATCTAGCACAATATCCAATCAACATCTCTTGCTCCACCATTAAATATTCACTGCCCATTCCTTTCAATGCCTTTTATGCAAATTATATTATTATATATTTGCTTTGGTGCACCAGACTTAACACAGTGCCAAATACATCTGCACTGGAATAGGTTGTCAACATGGTACCAATCCTAGCCTCAAATGGATACAGGGGGGTGCGTCCTCCACTTAACTCCTGGAATGTTCCAACTCAAACTTGCAAGCCATACACCTTTAAAACTAATCCCCTTCTGAACAACCACTTGATAAAATTCATTATACCTGAAAAATCAGAACGTACATTTTGAGTAGTAGTCAATCAGTCACAAATAGGATGCCATTTGTCCTTTGTCTGATGGCCCCCAAACGTCCATTGTAATTTCTACCAACTTCTCTTTTGGATGTAGTTCCTTATGTTGTAAGCAAGAAACAATTTCTCCTTAGTATGGCAATTTTAGCTTTTAAGTCGGAAGCCACAACTTTGCAGATGTTTCAAAAACATATGTGCCCATGCAATGTGTTCATCTTCAGTGCTCTACATACCAAGATGTCATCTTGGAAACAGCTTACACTCACCATCATAAAATGTTTGCCCAATGCCCACTACAAAAACAGCTGAAGCAGATGCCTTTACAGACAGAATGTGTCCTCAACTACTTACAACGTTTTAACAGGATGACCAGTGCACCTCTATTTGCCAATATACACCAAGCAAACCCAACATGGAAAACCACTTTACCTTTCCCAGCATTAGCAACATCTCATTGATGTTCAGCAATATGTTCTCTTGAGGACACTCGAATACACAAACATGTTGCTGGTGCCATCTGACTTAGGCACCGTTAGGAGAGGGACCAAAAACTATGCAGCTTTCATAGGCTTTACTATGTGCACCACATATATAGTATTATTTCTTCTCTTCAGGATCATTTCTGGCCTTGTGCACCTTAGGCACTGCAGCCTCATTTATATTATCTTTTGGCGGAATCCCATGGGTTTGCCCAGTATGCTACTGAACACTTTTGAGTATAGCCATTTACATTCAACCATTCAACCACCAGGATAATCCGTTTGCGCAAGAATTGCTTTAAATATATTTAAAGTTCTCAACGGAAAATCGATACCACTTTTTGTCACTTACATCATTTGTGTAAATCACCTAGTCTTAATCTGAATCCATGTGGAAAAAGTCAAATGTTTCTGTGGGTTTGCCCTAAAGATCCATCTGGATGGATATCTGGGGGGAGGATATTACACACGTTACCTCCCAGCTCTGGAGGCAATCAGAACTGGGTATGATGGAGTGGTAGGATCCCAATTCAAAAAAAGTCATAGTCGATATATTCCCTATATTCAATTCAATTGAACATCTTCCACAATCAGTTCATCCATAGCATTACTACCAATTTCCCAATTATTCACAATATCTCACTCACCACAATCGCTCCACACAGCTTAAATTGATCCCGTTAATGCCATTAATTACATCCATATGGTAAACTCTTCTTTCATGTGTAAATTCAGAAATTAGTTACCTAATACACACATTTCACTTCTAGGTTCACCACTCTTAAAAATGCCCTAGAATGTAATTGTGTGTGATGGCCTTTCCCGTCCCTAACTCTACGCATTTCTCACAATGTTGTTCCCTCTGTTCCTTCACATTTCACACACCTGTGGCAAACTCCTCCCTCTAACGCAAGAGTTTCGCCAAAGATGAGTCCCCTACTTGCCTCAATTCGGGCTGAATGTTTTCAAAATACACACCCCAAGTTAATCCTTAAGGTGTCTGCCCTGCATTATTGTAACGTTCACAATGCTACTAACTTAATTCACACTCGCCAAGTGATTATTAATCGATTTGGGCGCCCTGTGAGCTTGCAAAAAACAGGCAAATTTCTGAAATTATATTGGCACCGGGAACAAAATATTCGTTTGGATGTTTAGGGCTGGCCTCATATAAACATAAACTGTCACTTCCTTCGGGAGCCGGCAACGTCTTAAAAATCCTTAGTTCCACCTACACAAAACAATGTAATTAAGTTGCCCGTTTCCGCTTATCACGGTGGGACACTCCACTATTGCTAAAAAGAATCCCTTGAATAGATCCGCGTGCCCCATTGTACAGTGAAATCATCTAAAGGAGAAAGAAAACAAGACATACAGTGGTACAATGATACGTCTCAAAAGTCATGCAACATCTGTTTGCTTTAGATAAACCTCATTCTAAAAAACTCCCCTGTGATGTACACATCTGTTCAGACAAACCATCCTGCAATAACTAAAACTGTTGCCACTTCGGTCGCAAGCATTTCACAACAGAATACATTAAAATCATTAATATAGTCGCTAGTTCTTCTGAAACTGGTAGTCTATGGTTTTCAGAATATTTCTCCACAAGTTCTTATTGAGGGAATAACTGCTTTCCTTGGTACTTTCAATGTAAACTTATATCCTGAGCATGTACTACCAGAAATTTCAGTTTTTCAGATCAACCTTAAAAAATACCGACTCCAGGATATTAACTAATATATGCAGTTTAATATAAATGTACTATTCTTGACTGAAACATCTACTGATCTTGACACTATATACACATATCTATGTGCCGCACACACAAACATTTCTCTCTCTCTCGATATATATATATGTGTGTGTGTGTGTGTGTGTGTGTGTGTGTGTGTGTGTGTGTGTACAATGTATATATTGTAAAAGTATGTAGAGGTGGAGCAAAGAACAGTAAATCTCTACCTGAATATATCAATTTACTAGGCAGACACAGTGGTAGTCGTTATTCTAGAGTCAATATTTGTGTTTTTCAATATCCGAGCTCTTGTCAAACAACCATACTCAGCAGCAATGAGGCACACAGTGCAAAGCCAAGCCATTTTCCCGACACCAAACCTCACTTCTTCCTTGGGACTGTCGATGGGGCCTTTACCACTCACTAGTCATACACTCTAAGTAGAAAATCGAAGACAAAATGGACTCTCTGCAAGGGTCTCTATGCAAGCATACATCGCCCACCTTAGTTTTAACGTCCCGCAATTCTCGCCACCTTTTCCTTCATAAATTCGGTGTGCTGCGTGGTGCTAGGACATGCTCCATCTTGCTTGCAAAGGTTACTCTACCGCCACGTCCACAATCATGATCCACAATGCTTTACAAGATCATGCATACAACTCTGCTTCACTGGGCTACAGCCAACAACATGCGGAACAGCTAGACACACTCTCGCACTTATTATTGCCAAGGACGTTGGTGAGTTGCTACTTAACGAGCTTCACAAGGAGACACTGTTAAAGAAGTTTGGGGGTCCGTATCAGGCCGGTTAAAAACTTTCAAATATGGAACCATTACCAAATTAAAGTGAAAATGTCATAATTATTCAACTGTCATCAGGGCAGTGTACCCCACGTGCTATTTACACCTGTGAAAATAAGCTGCTCTGTGAAAAGAATGGAACAGAACTGGTACTTTCATATCACACTGGGTTATAAGTCCCTGGGTGCCAGGAAATGGATAGGGGTCTCTCACCGACCGTTCAGATATTGATAGATGACAGGCCCTCAGCAGGACTACGACATGGCATGGGTTCAAGGTATCTTCCTTCCCTTCGCCATGAGATTGAAGCAAGCGAGCAACAACCCTTGGCAAGCAGGATGCAGGACTAGTGCCTCCCAGGCCACTAGCGCCCCTTCACCTCTGCCTGGCAGAACCTTCCATGAAATCACAATCCACAGATGACATCACAAACCACTACCTTCCAATAGGGAACTCAAGTCCAGAAGGCAGTACTTCAATAGAGCAACTAGCAACTGCAGATGTCCAATTTTTCATTCCACCTGGGCGGTTCCTTCAAGCTGTTTTATTTATGCAGTGAAAGCTTTGTATCAATGTAAGCCATTATGAGGAGGGCATCAATACACTGTACAATTAAAACAGAAGGTACACAATATGGAATAAAATTCAATGACATTTCTGTACCTTGCTTAGACACCGTGGCTTACAACATATGTAGAGATCTTTTCTTTTTTGGTTAAAGTTTTCATTTCTGTGTAGAAAATGTATAATAAACCTTGAGATACAACACAATGTGAAGAAACATTAATTCCTCAAGTTACTGATGTTGGAGTGTAGTTTTTATACTTAAAATTAACATGAAATGTTTACGAATTAATGCACAATAATAATGCAGCATACAAAATGTATTAATGTGCTTTTATTAAACTTGTGTTCGAAATGTGCCCACGGGGAGTGGCCACCAATGTATATGATGATTAATGAAATTGACTAATAATGAAATATTAATGTACGAATGTATGATTTTGTATTAGTATTACGAGTTATATGTTAAGGTTTTGCTAATTAACTCACTAGGCCTTAGTTAGCATGAGTCAGGGCCTAGCTGCCCAGTTTCATATTAAATGCGTTTTTCTAACGTGCAGTGTGCTGACTTACTGAAGGACATGTAGTCGTATTTTTCCAGAAGCTAGAAGATGAGTGTAACTGTAGTAGATCCGTTCTCATGAGACTCGACTTGCTGAAGGAGACATTCTTGCCGAATGCAACAGTGTAAACTCGCAATAGGTACAAGGTCGCCTAAACCGGTATAGACAATGGAACTACTGACTGAGTCTGAGAAAGTGTAAGTTTCTACCTGACATTCTACCCGTTGGAGACGTCAATCACAGGAGCCAATCAACTACATGAGAACTGTTATGGGGTGACAATTTTAATGAGGCGACAAGAAGACAATTGGATGGAGATGATGGTGAGCCAAAACTTGCCCAATTGGAAATTAGGGGACTGTACAACAAGTCAGATATAAAATTCCTGGACACGAGGGAGAAATCAGCCATTGCGAGCCAATCTATGCCGACCTTTTGCCCTGCCTAAAGACTTTGCTGTTTGACTCTTCAAACCATCCTTACTTTGCCTTACCCATTCTATACTTTTACTCCTTATGAGGGAGGTATTCCCTTTTGCCCGGTCTTGCTGAACTTTGCTGTGTTTCCTGGCTGATGGCTAATCAACTGATGTCCTGAGGACGAAGACTAACTCTGTATGCTGACCCATAACGGAGGGTAAGATAATGAAATTGTAATTGTCTGCTTGCCTTTCCTCTCTAGGTACCAACTGCTTCTTTTGATAGAGACCGTAGACAGATGTTTTCTAAATTTGTGTTACCAAATTGTTTTGCATGAAGCCCAACACGCTAATGCTGATTCGAGGTTAGTTAAGGAATTCACCTAATGGATGCAAATAGACAAATGACTGAATCTATGCTCTGTTGAACAACGCGCTAATGATACTCGGCTAAAGTTTAACCCATGTTGACATCGTGCTATGTTCTAATGTTTGTGATCATTGCTTTGATGAAATCTTATTTGAGTTGCCATATTATAACAGTATTGATGTGCTTTATGGTTATGAGACTAATAAACTTGCTAGTAGAGTGTAATCAATAGGGAATAAACATCATAAAATTGACTAAATCTGGTGTGGTTATTCATAACTGAAAGGTCATGGTGGTTTCTGAGTCTTATTAACACTATTGATTAATGTGACTGATTTGCTATTGTGAATATTGTTGAGGTTATTGACTTATTGATTGACATGTTAATTAGATATCTCGCCCTAAGGTGTCTTCAATCAGGGTCAAAAGGTTAATCGGCCTAAAATGAGTCCCAGAGTGAATAAATTATCTAGATTGGGACGCATTAGCAGTTCTGAAAGCAGAGGACGGTTCAGGCTCTTTGGCGCCCTAGGACGAGTGACCATTGTTTTAGAATTGTTTTTGAGATAATGCAAATTGGAGATATGATGTGCCCCTAAGTCCCAAATGACTTTCCCGGAATCTCGGAGCTTGCCTAAGTGAGTTGGGTATGTTCTCGACGTTCTAGTGATAGTATGTGTGAAGTAGAATTTGCGCTTGCTCAGCTTATGCATATCGCAGGTGAATTGTGAGGTTTGTGAGAATTTAGGCCAGGTAATGTTTTAGTAGGAGTGGGCATACTCTGCAGTATTAGAGTAGGGAAGTTGGCGAACTTCATGTGAGTGTGGCACTTTTTGCTCAAAAAACTTGTCCACGTGGTTGTTGGTGATGTATGGACCCATTGTGGTCTAAGACTCCGGAGTATATTGATAAGTGTATGAGACACTTGGTTTATGTTGTAATTTGTGTGGTTTAATAGGTCAATCGGGCGTGGTTGACAAGTCAATTATGAGTCAAAATGTGTGAGCAAAACCTTCGATGGAGATTTGGCAAGCTCTAAAGTACACTAGAATGAACCATTGACAAGTCGAGAGTAGGATTTGCGGGTCGAATTCTGCTTGCCAGTGCGGGATCTGAGAAGGAGAGAGTAGCGGCCGAGGCTTCTAGTGAAATCTCTGTAAAGTTCTGAAGCAATTGTGTTACCCTTCCTGTAGTAAACCGGCAAATTTGAGTTTCTTTTTTTTGTTAAGTGCTCGCAATATAATGCATTAGTTTTGTGTGAGTAGAGGGTGAGGAAGACAAGCCGCAAGACTTTGTCAGCCGCTGTGCGTGTGAGTGTGACGTCATTGGAGCCGCGCTGAGATAGGTCAGTTGCCGAGAGGGGTTGCGCACGGATTGGCAGCCATCCGTGAGAGGCAATTGGTTGAGAAGGTAGACGAAGAGTGTTCTGGGAATGAAAGTTACTTCCTGATTAGATTCTAAACAAAATAAAAGATGCAAAAAGTGAAGTTTTTCAAGGCTTTAAAGAGTGCTTTGAGGGGAGATACATATATAATACTGCGAGTGTGGGGGAGCCTACACCGCCTGAGGATACTCCGGCTTATGCCGTAATGGAGGAGAAGGGAGTTGTGCCATGTCTTTGGCTAAAGCAATGGGGCAAAATGACAGAAAAGGAGGGATGTTTGGCGTTTCCGGAGCACAGAACGTTCAATTTAAGCATTCTGGAAAATTTGTGGAGGGTGTTAAATGAGCAGAAGCCGCCTCCGAGACCAGCTCAGTTTGAGGCGTTAGCAATTTGGGAACTGGCGGTAATTCAGAAACAGCAACAGAAATTTGAGAGCAGAATGAGGAAGGCAGAAAAGACTCTAGCGGAGGCTAGATGGGATAGTGAGACTAGGATGTGGAGAAGGGAAATAATAGACGGAGCTAGGATGTTTCCGGCAATAACTCAAGAAACCGAAACACAGGGGAGAAAGGCAACTTGTAAAACAAACAAGGGGTCTAGTAAGCAGAAGGAGACTCAGAAGTCTTGGGCAGATGCGGATGATTCAGATGATGATGAGTTTCTAAATCAGTTGTTACATGATCGACCACGACCATATGCCATAAACGACAACAGAGTACTAGTGCAGATCCTGTAAATACGACACAAAATCAGGGAACCACAAGCGCAGAACAGGCAAATAATGTAACCACATCAGCTCCGATACAGAATGGTGCTAGTGTATCCACCGTACCAGAGACGCAGATACAGTTGCAGCCACTGCCAATTCAGAGGCTCTACCCTGATGTCCCGGTATTAGAAACGACTACGAGTTTGATGGTGCCGCCTGATCCGGTATATACGAGATCAAAATGAGTGCAGATTGAGCCAACTCCAGCCGCAGCAACAGGTGGTCCCGAATTACTTTGGTCGCAGGACCGCAGTCAGCTACAGCACCTGTAATGAATCAAGTTATGGGAGTTAATGCTCCACCGGGATTGGGAAACGGACAGGCACCAGCTGCTATATAATTGCCAATTACCATTGGTCCACCGGTACCGCTAAATGCACAGGCGAAGCCTAGTGTATGCCATCAGGGAGTAATGACTCAAGATGTGATAAGAGAAGGGTTTACAGGAAATTCCCAAGGGACGACACCGAGAGAACAGACGGTCGAGAGATCTAGGTCCTTGTTGGACTTCAGTCCGATTGGGGTTTCACCAGAAACCATGAGACATGCAGGTTTGGGTATGCTGACTCCACAGGTAGTGAGTGCAAATACGTCACAGACACCAATGATGCAGGCTGGAAATATCTCGTTGCAAGGCTTAACGGCGCAACAGTTGACTGAATGGTTAGACAAGCTTAACACTTCATAGACTACTCCTGTGACAACCGAGCAGTCAGAAAGAGAGGAATGCCTGAATTTAATAAGGTTGGGAGTGGAAGCAGCAGAGCTAGCTGAAGGGACTATGGGAGTAAACAGATTAGAATCATACACTGAAACGGAATTGAGGTTTCTGTGCCCGAAAATAACCAAGGAAGTGAGTAAGGTGCATCAGAGGTTAGCGAATGTGGCAGACAAATACGGTATAGACTTAGACAATACTAAGCATCTGAAGAGGAGTTATAGGTTAGACTTCGAACATAAAGACTTTGATCAAATGAGAACCAGGGGATGAAAGCACACCTTAAAGAGATACTACAGAGTGCACAAATTAGGGGAACATTAGAGAAGTGGGAAGGCAGATGGGCAAAGAAGAGAGATAAAGGGAAAAGTGACTGCCCGGAACCACAGCAGGCGAAAGCTGCACCAGACACGGGAACTATAAAGATGTTACCAATGAGGGAGACAGCTGGAGGAGTTCTAGTCCAGGTAACGTGGTCTAGAGGTGACATTTTGTCATTCACAAATGATTATCCCAGGCTGAGGAGAAGCCAATAGAGTGGTATCAGCAGACGGACAGGTTTGTGAAGCTTGCGAAGTGTCTTTGGAAAGACTTGAATACATTGCTTGAGATTCTAGTTCCAGCTGATTTGTGTCTTGAATGCAAGAGGGGTGTGGATTGGCCGACAGAGGAACCGGCAAGGGATAAGACTACTGGAGCACCGTCTCCTGACTGAGGTATTACCATAAGGTGATTGAGTTTTTAAAACAAAAGGTGTCGCTGAAAGTCACTGATTGGCAGAAAATTGATCGAACGGCACAAGAAGGCAAATAGTCGATACATGCTTACTATGAAAGGTTGTTAAAGGTGTTCAAACACTACAGTGGCACAGAGGTCATAGAGCTGAAAGACATGAATCACCTTGTGTTCAGGTTCGTTGAAGGATTGAGACCAGAGATAAGCTAAACCGATTGATGAGGTGTTGCAGTATGTGAAATACTGTAGCAATGATATTGAATTGAAGCAGAAAAAGTTGAAAGAGAAGGTGATGGTAATGCAAATTAAGACAGTTCAGGCAGGGATGCAGGGAAATGGAGTACAGCAGATGGTACAACAGCAACCCCAAGGAAACTGAATGTTTCAGGTGCAACCAAGAGGCAGAGGTCGGGGGGTTTTGTGAATCGTAGTCCAGATTTGAATACGGTTGTGGTTCAAAATGATGTGCAAGGGATGTAAAAGATGTTACCATGCCGTGCGTGCGGGGGCGTGGGACACTGGAAGCGGGAGTGCCCAATGATAGTGCAGGATGGTGTTGTTCAACAAAGCAATGATGTCGGTACATTTCAAAACGTGAGGGGTCCAAATCCGAACTTCCAGAATAACATGGTTCAGATGCAGGGTCTCCAGCCCATGCAACAGATGCAAATGCCACGTATGCAACCAGCACAGATGCAGCAGGTACAACAGCAAATTCCCATGTTACCTAGACAGCAAATGCAGTTACCTTTAGCTCTGATGGGACAGCAACAGGTGATGCTACCTCAGCAGGTCACAGGCCAAACAATGAGCCAAAATAATATAGTACAACAGTTCCCATTGCGTGGTGAGGATGGAAGAAACGATGAATGGTCGGATGATTGTTCAGATAGTGAGGAGTGCAGGCTTGCAGCGTCCCTAGAAGTAGATCAGAGGGGACCTTATGTGCAAGGGAAGGTGATGGGTCACAAGGTTTCTTTCCTAGTTGACACAGGAGCTACACGCTCTACAGTCAGAAGTGCAGAGGTTCCGAAGTTGCCGCTTTCGGGGCGTACCATAAAGGTGGTAGGAGTAGCAAATCAGCTCTTGACAAATCCAATTACAGATCCGGTCCAAGGTGAGATTGGTACCTTCCAGGGATTACATAGGTATGTAGTCTGTGATTCAAGTCCCGTATCCCTACTGGGAAGAGACTTACTGTGTAAGACGAGGTGTTCGATCAACTGTGCCAATGAAGGGATTGAGGTGCAGACAAACAGTGATGATAAAGGGGACGATGGTCAGATCTCAGAGCCATAGACCACAGATGAGGAATGCCCTTTGATAAGCTTCTTACCAATGTTCACAATGACCGATTTGCCAACCGAGTTTCAGGGAACAGGGACAGAGAAGGTGTGGGATTTGACAGGAAAGGAAGTGGGACTGATAAAAGGAGTAGAACCAGTCAAAGTAGATGTGAAGCCAAATGCTGTGTTTCCCCAGGTACCACAGTACCACATGGCACAAGATGTCCTTATACAGGTGGCGCAGATAATTGCAGACTTTGTGAAGCAAGGGGTTCTAAAAGAAGTGATGAGCAGCCCATGCAATTCGCCAATAATGGGTCTGAGAAAGCCTTGTGGGAAAGTTCGAATTGTCCAAGACTTGAAAAAAATTAACGAGATAGTGATAAAATGTTGCCCCATAGTGCCAAATCCAGCTGTGATTATGTTTCAGGTTCCATGCGATGCAGAGTGGTTCACAGTCGTGGACCTGTCTCAAGCATTCTTTTCGGTGCCTCTTCATGAGGATAGCCAATTTCTATTCAGTTTCGAATTCTTGGACAAGGTTTACAGTTGGTATCGAATTCCTCAAGGGTTTTCAGAATCGCCTTCCATTTTCAATCAGATATTGAAGAAGGACTTGGAATCATTGGAACTGCCTTTTAATTCAACTCTAGTGCAGTACATTGATGATTTGTTGATTGCGTCCAAAACGAAAGATGACTGCAGGTATGATACAATTGCCTTACTGAATCATTTGGGAAAGAACGGACATAAAGGGCCTGATTCTAACTTTGGAGGACGGTGTTAAACCGTCCCAAAAGTGGCGGATATACCACCTACCGTATTACGAGTTCCATAGGATATAATGGACTCGTAATACGGTAGGTGGTATATCCGCCACTTTTGGGACGGTTTAACACCGTCCTCCAAAGTTAGAATCAGGCCCAAAGTGTCCCCAAAGAAGCTACAGTACTGTCAGAAAGAGGTGAAGTATTTAGGTCATCTAATTGGGAAAGGGTCGAGGAAAATATCTAAGGAGAGAGTGACAGCCATATTGCAGATGAATCCCCCCGACATCCAAGAGAGATGTGAGGATATTTTTGGGAATGGTGGGCTACTGTCATCAGTGGATTCCCAACTTCTCGATTATCTCTAAGCCTTTGGTAAGGTTGACTGTCAAGGAAATTATAGATGGCCCGGGTACCCTGACTATGTCCGAGAAAGAAATGAAGGCATTCATTGAACTGAGCGAGAGCATGTGCAGGGCTCCAGCTTTAGGTATGCCTGACTACACAAAGCCTTTTGTACTGTTTTGTCATGAACCTGATGCTTGTTCTTTGTCTGTCTTGACACAGGTCCATGGAGGTGCAAACCGCCCAGTAGTATATTTTTCAGCTACTTTGGACCCAGTCGCAGCAGCCTTACCGGGTTGTCTGCATGCAGTTGCAGCAGTTGGTCAAAGCCTTACTCAATGTGAAGGTATAGTGATGTGACATCCCTTAACAGTAATGGTCCCACACTCAGTCGAGATACTACTGTCCCGAACAAATACCCAGCATATGACAAATGCTCGCCTGACTAAGTATGAGACAATTATATCGGGCTCACCTACTGTGTCTCTGAAAAGATGTACTGTGTTGAACCCGGCAACTTTGCTTCCCAATGAGAATACAGATATTGATGATGCTGAGGAAGTAGAACATGATTGTCTCGAGGTAACCGAACTGTGCGCCAAACCAAGACCTGACATTAAAGACATTCAATTAGAAGAAAATGATTACATTATCTTTGTTGATGGTTCATGCTTGAGAGACTCATTAGGAGTACTGAGAGCTAGATACTCTGTGTGTACAATATCCGGTATCATGGAAGCATCTTGGCTCGAACGAGTGTATTCTGCTCAAGTGGTAGAATTAATTGCTCTTACTAGAGCGTGCCATGCTGCTGAAAATTTAAAAGTGACTATCTATACTGACAGCAGATATGGATTTGGAATTGTTCATGATTTTGGCCAGCTGTGGTCACAGAGGGGTTTCCTGACATCTTCTGGTTCTCCAGTGAAAAATTGAGAAAGAATTAGGAGTTGTTGTACGCGATTCAGTTACCTCTTGAAATTGCCGTGGTGAAATGCAATGCTCATGTTAAGTCGCAAGACTTTGTGTCAATGGGAAACGGATATGCCAATCAAGTCGCAAGGTTTTGGGCATTGAACTGTATATCATTCAAGGATCAGTGGGAATTGTTATTGGAAACTGAAAATGAGACATGCACGGGTTATGCATTGAGGGTGGTTGACACAATGGAGGAGTTAAAATTGTTGCTGGGACGTGCAAGCAAAGAAGAGAAACGTTCCTGGCTCAAATTACAATGTGTACAAAGACCTGATGATTTGTGGGTCTCAGATGAGGGGGAAATGGTTTTGCCAAACAGTCTCTTGTCACAGTTTGCGAGGTTTTACCATGGACAGGCACATATTGGGAGAGATGCCATGATTAGGTTGTTCAAAATCCACTGGTTTAATCCGAAGTTCAGACAAGCAGCAGAAGTAATTTGTCACAGGTGCATCATCTGTCAACAGATGAATGCGGGGAAAGGGACCGTGGTGAATTTGAGCCACATTGGGAGAGCAGGAGGTCTATTTAGCAGGATGCAGATGGATTTTATTGAGATGCCTGTGTGTGGAAGTCTGAGGTACGTGGTGGTGATTGTGTGCATTTTCAGGCATTGGATTGAAGCTTACCCTACACGTAGGAATGACAGTCTCACAGTAGAAAAGTTACTGCTTAGGGAGTTGATACCACATTTCGGATTTCCGATCTCTTTAGAATCAGATAGGGGAAGTCACTTCAACGACGTGGTGGTTAAGCTCTTGTGTGCAGCGCTGAACATTGAACAGGAGTTGCATTGCAGTTACCGCTCTGAAGCATCAGGACTAGTGGAACAGATGAATGTTACCTTGAAGTCGATAATGGCAAAAATGTGCGCAGCTACAAATTTGAAATGGCCAGATGCATTGCCCTTAGTGCTAATGTCAATGAGAAACACACCCAAAAAGAAAACAGGACAGTCTCCTCATGAAATTTTCATGGGCCGAACTATGAGATTGCCCGCAGTGCCTGAAAATGCTCTCGTGAATATCACAGATGATATGGTGTTGGACTACTGCAAGGGTCTGGCTGACGTGGTCCGCTCTTTCTCTCACCAGGTAGAGGCACCCACACTGCCACCGATAAATGATCCAGGTCACACTCTGAAAGCCGGTGACTGGCTTGTTGTCAAGAAACACGTGAGGAAGTCGTGTTTGGAGCCACGTTGGAAGGGCCCGTATCAAGTGATACTGACAACTACTGCTGTGAAATGTGCGGGAGTTCCAAACTGGATACATGCCAGTCACACAAAGAAGGTGATGTGTCCAACTGATGAGGAACTTGAGTCGTCGAGAATAACCGCTACAGAAAAGGAAGTCTCAGGGCCGGAGAGTAATCAAAGGGGAACTGAGACTGAAGGAGAGACCGTTGAGGCGGCCTGGTCACCCAAACTGCAAACCAAATCCAGAGGGGTGACGGTGAGCCTATCTCAACTGAGGCACCAGTGGAACCAACACGAAGAGAGGTTCTCCCAGAAGCAGACGGATACGGGTTTGAAGTTGAACCCCTGACAGACCCGGAAGGCGAAGGAGGCAAAGCTGAGGGAAGTCAAAGTGTCCAGATACCCCCTGAGCCGCTTGCAGTTTCATCAGGAGAAAACACCATAGTACAAGAGGAGGGCACAGAACAGCAACCTGAGAAGACAAACAGCAAAAGGAAGCAACTGAAAGGAGATAAATGGCGAGAGCCACAAGCTGCAAAGGAGAAAGTGGTAATAGACAAAACAATAGAGGAAGAAGTTGATACTACAAGGAAAGAAGAAGATCTCAGTGAGGGAGAGGGGCAGGGTGATCGCAGACTGAAAAGAAAGAGAATTGCAAACAGAAGATACGCAGGTCCTGAATGGGCGTATGCAACATCAGCTGAGTGTCAACAAGAATTCTTGGCATTCTGTTTTGATAGAGAGATTCCAGGTCAATACTACAGCACCTCAAGTTGACCACAGAATAGAGAGAGATTGTGTTAAATTAAAGTAAAGCTGAAAAGCTGAGGGAAAAACAGACTGATAAATTACTGGATGTGACACTGTTAACCGAATTGACTTTTGAAAACAGATTGTGACAAGCTGCTAACCTGATTTGACAAGGATCCTGGGAGTGAGTGAAACACTGTAAATACGTGCTAAAGAAAGACTATACTTGAAAGAAAAAAAAGAAAAAAAAAAAGCTTTAGACCTTCTTCAAGTTGATTGTTTGCCTTATATTGTTCTGCTTTCTGATTCTTTACAGATCATGACTAACACTAGAGATAATGATAATAGGAGTAGGATTCGTAGATGGTTGAGTATTATTGTGTGTGTTGTGTGTGCGCAATGGTAATCATAGCTGTGATTGTGGGAATGCCATTGGTCGATAAGAGTGCGACTAACAATGCTACAGTTACTGAGACTGCTACAATAACACCATGGGAGAGGTTTGGGCAGGATCCAAAATATTTGCATGAGGGAACTAACACAAAAAGGGAACTATCTACTAATGTTTTCTATCGCTTGTTGAATGAGTATGTTGAAACAATGGATGCGAAAAATTGTTGTGTGCACGAAAATTCCTTTGTCTGTACAAGAAGGGGTTACTTATCATAGTTTGCCGTTGACCTACGGTATAAGTTGTAGTTTGCTATTAACAAGATTGTATGATCAAGAATATATTCAGTACTTCTATTCTAATCTAGATGTAGTGTTTTCTTTTGTGCCTATAAATGAATATCTGAGTAAGATAGCAAGGGACCATAGTATAAAAATAGTTAGGGGTTTCTTTGAGCCTACACTGACATTTGGTACAGCTTATGCGCAACGCAATAATCTAACCTGCTTATTAACGCTTGTAGAGAAGAGCTTTTTAGATCACACTGATGATAGAAGAAAAGCGTTAAAAGAAAAGTTAGAAAAGGGATTAGAGAAACTAACATTTGCAAATGATTATGCTTATAGTGCGATAAAGACACAAGGCAAATTAGCTATAGACGCATTACACGTAGGAAAGCTTTGTATGTATAGACCAAAATCCGACCATGACACTTTATTTGTGGGAACGAGTGAGTGCAGACATGTGTTTTAGTTTCAGAGTAAGTGGACGTTCCTGTTAAATGGACAGGATCCAGCGATCCCTGGGATCTATTAAATATGTGGACCTAATGGTTATTACCGTCTTCCAAAGGGATGGTATGGGACATGTTTTTTGGGAATAGTTTTTCCAAAGATCTACCAGTTTGATGACTTAAGAAAGTTTCCTAAATTGTCTGAATTACATCGTACTAGACAGATAAGAGAGACAGCGGCTGCTGTCGTGGGTGATATATTTGGAGCAATAATTCCTTCAGTGGGAGTTATCTTAAACTCCATAAAGATCCGAAAGTTGTCTACTATTGTGGATAACATGCTGACAAACTTCACAGGGGCTATACTCCTGATGGATACTGAACTTACTGCGGAGAGGGCTATGACTCTTCAAAACTGGCTTGCTTTAGACATTCTTTTAGCGAAAAGTGGCGGAGTCTGTAGGATGCTTAATGAGCGCCACTGTTGTGCTTTTATTCCAGACATTAGTAATAAGATTAGACATATGCTTACTAACCTAACAAGAGATAGTACAGAATTGAAAGAGTTAAAAGAACCTGGAGTTTGGGAAAAGGTTGGAAAGGGACTTGCTAAAGTGGGAAGTTGGTTTAGTAATATTTGGCATGGGATATTTGCAAAAATAATACAGGGAATATTGATTGTCTTAGCTTGTTTATTTGGACTATGGTTATTATGTAAAATTAGTAAAAGAATTAGAGAAAAATTGGCAAAACGCAGCATGAGGAGGAAAGAAAAGAAAAGGGAGAAAATATTCAAAGCAAAATATGAAAAGTCAAAAATGGGGGAGGAAATTGAAATGAACGAACTGAGAAAGTGAAATGTTGTGAAGGGAAAGGATTTGTGTGATGACAAGTGTCATCAGTGGACGCCTTGTTGGAGTGTAGTTTTTATAATCAAAATTAACATGACATTTATACGAATTAATGCATAATAATGCCGCATACAAAATGTATTAATGTGCTTTTACTAAACATGTGTTCGAAATGTACCCACGGGGAGTGGCCTTCAATGTATACAATGATTAATGAAACTGACTAATAACGAAATATTAATATACTAATGTATGATTTTGTATTAGTATTAAGAGTTATATGTTAAGATTTTGCTAATTAACTCACTAGGCCTTAGTTAGCATGAGTCGGGGCCTAGCTGCCCGGTTTCATATTAAATGCATTTTTCTAACATGCAGTGTGCTGACTTGCTGAAGGACATGTAGTCGTATTTTTCCAGAAGCTAGAAGATGAGTGTAACTGTAGTAGATCCGTTCTCATGAGACTCGACTTGCTCAAGGAGACATTCTTCCCGAATGCAACAGTGTAAACTTGCAATAGGTACAAGGTCACCTAAACCGGTATAGACAATGGAACTACTGACTGAGTCTGAGAAAGTGTAAGTTTCTACCTGACATTCTACCCATTGGAGACGTCAATCACAGGAGCCAATCAACTACATGAGAACTGTTATGGGGTGACAATTTTAATGAGGCAACAAGAAGACAATTGGATGGAGATGATGGTTCACCAAAACTTGCCCAATTGGAAATTAGGGGACTGTACAACAAGTCTGATATAAAATTCCTGGACACGAGGGAGAAATCAGCCATTTCGAGCCAATCTATGCCGACCTTTTGCCCTGCCTAAAGACTTTGATGTTTGATTCTTCTAACCATCCTTACTTTGCCTTACCCATTCTATACTTTTCCTCCTTATGAGGGAGGTATTCCCTTTTGCCCGGTCTTGCTGAACTTTGCTGTGCTTCCTGGCTGAGGGCGAATCAACTGATGTCCTGAGGACGAAGACTGACTCTGTATGCTGACCCATTACGGAGGGTAACTATATGAGGATGAAATTGTAATTGTCTGTTTGCCTTTCCTTTCTAGGTACCAACTGCTTCTTTTGATAGAGACCGTAGACAGATGGTTTCTAAATTTGTGTTACTAAATTGTTTTGCATGAAGCCCAACATGCTAATGCTGATTCGAGGTTAGTTAAGGAATTCACTAAATGGACGCAAATAGACAAATGACTGAATCTATGCTCTGTTGAACAACGCGCTAATGATACTCTGCTAAAGTTTAACCCATGTTGACATCGTGCTATGTTCTAATGTTTGTAATCACTGCTTTGATGAAATCTTATTCGAGTTGCCATATTATAACAGTATTGATGTGCTTTATGGTTATGAGACTAATAAACTTGCTAGTAGAGTGTAATCAATAGGGAATAAACATCATAAAATGTACTAAATCTGGTGTGGTTATTCATGACTGAAAGGTCATGGTGGTTTCTGAGTCTTATTAACGCTATTGATTAATGTGATTGATTTGCTATTGTGAATATTGTTGAGGTTATTGACATGTTGATTAGTTATCTCACTCTAAGGTGTCTTCAATCAGGGTCATAAGGTTCATCGGCCTAAAACGAGTCCCAGAGTGAATAAATTATCTAGATTGGGATGCGTTAGCACTGATCATAATGAATCTCACATCAATTGAATGATATACCAATTTTCTTTAGTCATTATAAAGTAAGGGCATTTAAGGGTGGCACGCCTTGTTTGCCTAGAAGGTAATTTCCATAGTGCTGGCCAAAGTCTGAAAAGACTCAGTTACACCTTTTGTTTTGTGCTTACCAAGGACATAGAGGACATGCATGTTTGCAGAGCAAGTGACGATTGTGGCGTTGAAAGGTGTGAGCTGTATACCAAGGGATGGTGGCTTCCAAGATGTACCTATTAACAGGATTTTGAATCTGATGAGTTTTCATTTGGGAGCCTGTGAAGATTTTGGATTCCAGACAAGTGGTCGAAATTATTCTGGCTGCATGTTTAGATAGGTGACATTGGAACTTACAGACGTTAGCTGCTGCCTAAAGTGGTTTTGGCTAGGCTAGGTTTTATGGTTTGCTACTTACTCTTTTGTGCCTTTATTATGGGAAAACATGCTGCCACCCAGGTTTTCATAGTCTTAATAAACTCCCCACTATCCCAAATTGTCAACAAAAGAAATTCTCAGATACAACCAAGAGTTATCAGCGTACTGGTGGAAGAAAGCACCATCTAGTGCAACAAAACCTCTCAGAGAATAGACTGAAAAGTATTTGACAAGATAGACCACGAGCATTACATTACATGATTGAGAGATGGTGGGACTCCACTTTACGTTGCTGAAATGTACAAAATATTTAATAGAAGATGCTGTTCATGCCAAAGGCTTGTATTAGGTCCACAAGTCTATCCTGGACCGCCATGTTAAAATCTGGTGCGATCAACTTAAACAAACAGAGCAGCACCAAATATGAGTTCACCAAATTCAGTTCATACAAATAATTGCCAGTGCTTAAGATTCAGTTGTTAACACAAGTCTGAAATCAATCTCAAAAGAGGCCATAAGGAATACTGTGGGAACTGAAAGGCCATACATGCCTCAATATGTTTTTCCAATAAAAGGAAGCTTGCTGGCCCTGAGGTGGCCAGGGTACCTACCAATCTGACTGGTTTAGTGTTATGCATCTTTGTGCTTGGTTGCGGTCCTGGTCAGATTTTCAGGTAGGCTGGAAGTAATCCCTGTTTGAATTGAATGCATTGGCACTGCCAATAGCAGCCATAGCGACAGAATCTGAACTTTGTTATCTCTGCAGGTGCCCACCCTTTTCATTCAGGTGTCCATAAGGATCCCAGTCCCTACCCCGCTCCTCACTTCTCCCCTTCCCTCTCCTCCCAATAACTCTGCTCCTGCTATTGCTTGTACGTGTCACAACAAATGGGAAAGAGATGGTAATTGTGATGATTATGAGACAGTTGGGACAGTGATTATACATTGTTGAAAGACATTATCAAGAAAAATTGTGTACGTATAAATTACTTTTAAAACATTGCAACTGAGCAAATGTTTTCAGGAATGTTAAAGCTTTTTAAGTTTATATTTTTGCGTGATAAATAATATTGAGTATTTATGTTTTTATGTAGGACTCAAGTCGTAAATATTGAAGTAATATGTTTATAGTGAAAACTATTTTAAATAATGCACTGAAATGTGTTTATTAATTGACACATTTGGTTATGCCCTATTTTGATGAAATCTCAAATCAAGGTTAATATGGATAAGGTTTGTAGCTCACTCCTATTTCGAACCCCTCCAAACCTGTTCCCCAATGTATGGTTTTCCTTCCACGCCTCTGCAGAATGAAGCTAAATGATGTCAGTAATTGTTCTAATGTGCATGTATTCTGAATGAACTTTCTAGTATGCCTAAATGTTGCAAGTGCTCAAGGCCTTCCTGCTGTAGTTTTGTTGCCAGGCTTAGCACTCTTTAACTAACATATAGTAATTTATTTAGAAATGTTGCGTCTTAGTTGAACTTCCTATGACAAACATAACACTGAAGATGCTCAAAACTGTCGTAGAAAAAATGACATAGTGATAGCTTCAGTTTCGTTGCCAGGCTTAGTACTCTTTAACTAACATATAGTAATTTAGTTAGAAACGTTGCATATTAGTTGAACTTCCTATGCCAACATGACGCCGAAGATGCTCAAAACTTTCTTAGAAAATGGCATAGTGATAATGTATAAAGTTAATTACGTGGATTTCTTTGATTTGCTAAAGAAAATGATACATGGGATCATAACATGATGAATCTATGGTTTTAATTAATTGTCTATTACACCTCTTGGTTTTGTGGTGAGCCACATATTTTTCTGAACTTCTTACAGCTAGGGATGCGGCCAGATTTCTTATGATTTTGCCGTTTATTTGGGACTTGGAATAATTCTGGTTTCTGATTACGTATTCTGCATTTGAATCTATATGGCATTTTAGCTTTTAATCTTTACTGCTTGATTTTTAGATTTCTGTAATAAAGCCCTTTAACTTTTCCCCTTATTTAGAACTCAGGTACTGAGAGGTCCCACTTATTTAATTATAATACTCTGTTAACTGAATGTTTGTTAAGATGCTCTATTACACAAGCTCAACCCTGTCACAATTTTCTTGATTTGGCTATAGACAGCACCAGCTGTTGTCAAAGAGATTATATTATAGCCTTAGAACCCGCTGTAGCGGGTTCTATCGGCCATTAAGGGCCCGCTCCCTCAGCTCAGGCCTTTAACAAGGGAGAGAGCCTTTAATGGCCGGTAGAGCCTGCTACGGCGGGTTATAAGGCTATTAGAACATTCTGCCACTAGAGGGCAGAATATTCTATTAAATAAACAAATACTACACGAATCCCCTCGGGCTCTGTGAGGCTTTGTTCACAGCTGTTGCTGTGAACAAAGAGAACATTGGAATGTTGGCTTCGAGCTTTTACCAGCCAGTAAAAGCCCAGAGCACTCCATTGTCTGCAATGGAGATGCAAACATTCCAGTGTTCTAATATAGACTTAGGAACCACTGTAGCGGGCTCTACCGAGCCTAACGCCAGGGCCTTTAACAAGGAAGAGGGCTTTTAATGGCCGGTAGAGCCCACTATGGCGGGTTCTAAAGCTATTAGAACATTCTGCCACTCGGGGGCAGAATGTTCTATTAAATAAAACAAATTCCTCTAGAAGCCCGAGGGGATTAAAATCCCCTCAGGCTCCGTGAACCTTGGTTCACAGCTGTTGTTGTGAACAAAGAGAACATTGGAATGTTGACGCACCGGGCTTTTACCAGCCAGTAAAAGCCCAGAGCACTCCATTGTCTGCAATGGAGCCCCCAACATACCAGCGTTCTAATATAGCCTTAGAACCCGCCATTGCGGGCTCTGCCGGCCATTAAAGGCCCGAGCCGAAGGCCAGGGCCTTTAACAAGGAAGAGGGCCTTTAATGGCCGGTAGAGCCCACTATGGCGGGTTCTAAAGCTATTAGAACATTCTGCCACTCGGGGGCAGAATGTTCTATTAAATAAAACAAATTCCTCTAGAAGCCTGAGGGGATTAAAATCCCCTTGGGCTCCATGAGGCTTTGTTCACAGCTGTTGCTGTGAAAAAAGAGAACATTGGAATGTTGGCTCTGGGCTTTTACCGGCTAGTAAAAGCCCGGAACACTCCATTGTCTGCAATGGAGATCCGAACATTCCAATGTTCCAATAATTCTTAAAAATATGCATACAGTATGCTTCAGATAAAGATTACTGTCTCACCACATGGCTGTTTGTGGATTCATCTCTCCTACAAAGTGCTTCCATTACAATGCCCCATTATAAAACTACAATGAATCGCTTCATTTTTTTCCATATTCAGTCTGTGGTATCACCCATGGATGCGCGCTGAGCTAGGGCTGCAGTAAAGGGTTTACCTAAACGTGTTTTACTTTTCCTTTAACTGTCAAGAAGTGTCTTGGTGGTTTTCTGCACAACGTGTTTTAGATACAATCAAAGCCGACCGATCTTGCCATAATGTAGTAAACTCGTGCAAAAAGCATCAGTGGGTGCCTTTCTTTGCATGCATTACTACATAAAAGCAAAAATAATTGCGCTGGTAGAAGAATCAACCAAATGCAGGTCATGCAGGATTACCACCCCTATCAATACTTGTCTTCAGTAAGTGAATGCTTTTCAAACATGCGCACCACGTTTCAAAACATTCAAAAGTTTACTTCCTACAACTATACTAGTGAAGTTAGAAATTCCCTAATTCAAACCTCTCATTCTCCAGCAGAAGGAAGCCCAAAGGAACCGAGGGTGTCTCAGTTACTCCTTTGTAATACATTTTTCGGTCTCTCACTAACATTTTTTTCCTGCAAAAATACTATGAATTGAGAGTTGCTCTTTCAGTTATATGGTCCCAGTACTAGGGCAGCATGTGAGAATAACCACTCTGACCAATTGCACATGAGTTTTACCTACTGTAATAAGAGGACCATGGCAGTGGTAAGTGGCCAATATAATATTGATTGGGTTATACAAATGTTAGTTCTAAGTTATACAAAATAACACCAGACTCTCACAAATGAACAAGGGTCCATAGACAACATAGTAAACAGTTCCAAATCACATATATGAAAGGAGCACTGTGGCAGCAAACAGCAGTCCTGAGCAACAGAGATGGGAAAGCTACCAAAGCAACACCTGAAAGATTCTTGCTCGCCATTCAAGGAGATATATTTAATGAAGAACTACGAGACTCCTTTAGATAAGTCTCAGATTCAGGCAGGTCTCATTAATTAGAACAGTTGCTATATAAGATGATTAAGAACTCATTATATAGGTACTCTGAGCGCCAAGCTTCTGTACAAATGTAGGAAATCAGTAATCAACAACACAATTCGAAATTGAGTACTAATGAAAACCAGATTGGTGTAAATTTAGAAAAGCTTAAATTACATATAATTTGCTGCACTTGTAAAAATTAAAAAGTCCCCGGAACAGGGTATAAAACATGGGTGGATGGCAGAAGTGGTTGTAAGTGACAGGGTACAGGCTTCATTTAGGAAACCATAATAACAGTGCTTAGGCCGATGAAAAGATCTTGCCTTCTCCAGAGGTCAAGCAATGGGCTCCTTTTCTTGTCTACCGAATGGTTGCTCCCATGTGATTCAGGGTGAAAATGACACAGGATGAAAGATTCTCAGTACACCGTCCACCAAAGTTACTCCACAATGATGTTTTTTTTTTTTTTTTTTTAAATCACACAAGCATCCTTTACTGGGTGATGTCAACAGCTTGAGGTAAACGTTTACTCTGGAATATTTGGAGGATTCACACTTTTCACAGGACTTAATTTGAGGCCCAAACTAGATGGAAATATGTCTGGGGTTGCTCCTGTTCCCATTCAAAGGAGACGTGACTGGCAGTTCGGGCCAATTTGCATAAAGATTGGTCCATGTCCGGATCGGCACATGAAGCAAAGAAGCAAAAAATTAAAAAAACATATTTTTTTTAAAAACTAGACTGGAATATGCCACAGTAATTGAGTACTTACAGAAGATTAGGAGAACAAGCCTATGATATCACACATAGGTCAGGGCTGCATCATTCCCCCAAACCTATTTAGTTTATTAGAAATGTCACTTAAGGAAATTTCATTTCTCTCCAGGAACCACAAAGTGCCAGAATAGAATGGAACTCACATTAGTCCCATAGCAGATATGGTTGTACTAATAATGTTTTGCATTAGAGAAGTGATTGTTGGATTTGACCCTTTCTACAGGTCATCCCCAAACCTTCTGCCTTCACCCTCCTCATTTCAGAACTTGTTTTGTTGGCTTTTCGGACTCGGCACACTTTACCACTGCTGACCAGTGCTAAAGTGTTTGTGCTCTCTCCATAAAACATGGTAAGACTGGCTTATACCCAAATTACATATTAAATGTACTTATAAATCTCTAGTAAAGTACCACTATCTGTGCCCAGGGCTTGTATATCAAATGCTACTAGAGGGCCTGCAGCACTGATTAAGCCACCCACTTAAGTAGCACTCCTAACACATCTCAGGCCTGCATTGCAGCCTGTATGTGTGCTGTTGGAAACTGCCATTTCAACTTGGCATAGTAAACCTTCTGCCAGGCCCAAACCTTCGTTTTTAAAACATATACGTCACCCCTAGGCTAGGCTCTGGGCAGCCCAAAGGGCAGGCTCAATTTATGTATAAAGTAGGGCATTTACTTTTTAGTTTTACGTGTCCTAATAGTGCAAAACTAAAATTTGTTTTCCACTTCTGCAAGGCCTTCGTCTCCCATAGGATAAAATTGGAGTCACCTTATTCCCTTTTGGTGGTGTAATTTCGAAATGGGAACAGCTCACCAGTTTATGTTTGTTGTCTTTGGAACTTTAATGAAAAATCCTAATTTATGGTGATATCGGATTTTAAATCACAATTTCGAAAATACCACTTTTAGAAAGTTGGCTTTTTCCAACCTTAGCCATTTGGTGCCTGTAGCCTGTCTCTGGGTCATATGACTGGGTGAGGATGGCAGTTAGGCTTTGTGTATTCTGCTTAAGAAGCCACACACAATGGGGTGCTTAGGGGTGACTGGATGTGTCATCACTGGAAGGACGGGAGGGGGGAGCGGAGCCCAGCCCCACTTACATTTGAATAGGATGTGTCCTGTCTCCACACAAAGGGCTGTATACCCCCTGTAGTTAGGCTGGAGCCAGGGTCAGGGAGGCAGGGCATCTGTGCACTTCAGATGCAGAGCTGAGCATAAATATTAGACCTGAGACACCAACTTTTCAGTACACTTCTGGAACTGTGAATACTCTGTGTTGCTGAAAGGACTGTCACTCTGCTGGACTGGTGCTCTGAAGGATTGCTGCCTTGCAGTGCAGACCTCTCCTCTTGCTTGGGTGAGAAGGACTGGACCTGCATCTCTTGAGCCCAGAATCCAGAGTGACTCCAAGAGCTAGCTGGCAGGCCTCCTGATCTGAAGCCTCAGCGACACACAAGCTTCCATGCACCTGCACCTGGACTCTCCCATCTGGAAGCCTACCCTGCCAAGTGGTGCCACCCCATTTCTGGACCCTTGGCAGTGGGTTTAAGCTGTGCTGCCAGCCTCTGTGGATCCAGTGGAACCAACACTCTACTTTTCTGCGTGGCCCAAACCAGAGCAGAAGGGATACATCGCTGCTGCTGCATGGATTAGACCTGTTGCAACAACCCGCATCGCCTTTGTAGCCCCATCGTAACTGCTGCTGCATGCTGCATCCTCAGTGCAGGCCCTCATATCCGTTGTCAACTGCAGCTTCATCGACGACCCCAGATAATGCATTGCAGCTCCTCAGAACCTATGCATCATAGCTCCTCGGAACCGATGCATCACCACAACTGTGTGCTGCATCCTTGCCATGACTTCGCATTGCAAGCCCTGTCGATGGGATCCTGGACAACAACACAGGTCCTTTCATCACAGCCTTGCTGCATCTCAGAAATAATGCATTGCTTTGGCTGCGCTATGGGTTTTCGACACAGATCCTCGCAATGCTCTGCAAACCAGAATTTAAGGTACATTGTTCAGCTGGCCTAACTGGGTCCCTGTAGCAGACACGAGCTCAATCGCAGTTGGCCTGAACTTGTGACTTTATCTCGGTCTGGCGCAAACAGATATCCACATCTGGTGATTTGTGCCATTTGGTGCTATTTTCACTGAGACCTTTTAAACTGCATATCTTTGGTTTTACTGATTGGATTTGTGTGGTTTTGACCTTGTTCTATTTATTAGAGAATGTTATATTTTCGTAACTTGATGTGGGATCCTTTTTTGTGTGGTGTTTTCACTTTATTACTGCCTCTTTACACATTGCCTCTAGGTTAAGCTTGACTGCTCTGCGCCAAACTACCAAAGGGTTGAGCACAGGTTATTTTAGGGTTCGCCTGTGCTTCACCCTTACAAGGATTGTGGTTGCTGCTTGACCAAGGCTCCAGGAACAAATACTTCAACTGCTGTCACTCAAAGAAACGATTATGCTGATGAATCATGCATTCATCAAGACTTCAATGTGAAAGAAATCCAGCTAGCAAGATGTGGAAACAATTAAGAGTAATGGACTGTAGTCTTCCAGCAAAAATGCTTGAAGTGGAAACTTGTGCCTGGTTATGTTATGTGACTACTAAGTTTATAGTTCACTCTCGCACTCAAAAAGACCTCTTGTGTAATAAATCAATTGACTTTAACAAGAATTCCGCTCATCACTGTTTGTCATTTAAATCTTCTTAAGTGCAAAGAGTATGCCTAGGAGTAGATCCAACTGTGCCAGAAAATCCATTCTGCACTTCCCTCTGGAAGCTCACCAGGGTTGAAAAGGATCTGGAGCTACTCGTGTTTCCATATGGAGGGGACGTTATTTGGCTGTTCAGTTTGGACTTCACTTTTGGAGGAATAAAATGATTGATTTGCATATGGTTTCTCCCTATCTGGTGTGGAGCAATGAGCATAAACAAAACAATAGACTAGAATGAGGCCCTGAGCATTTTCAAGTAGCTGAGACATTTGCTAGCCTTCCACCCATCACCTTTTGGTTATGCTAATCACACTAAATCAGGCAGAGGATATTGTTACCCTGTAATCTCTAAACAGCAAAACTTGTTTTGAAAGTCCAGCTAGTTTACAATCATTTGGAGGGGCAACGTAGTATTGTTCTAGAGCTGGGCAACTGACAGATTTAACTTACAGTTAAGGTCTTTAAAAGCATATTAGTTGAACTAGGGTAGTGGAACTAAAAACACCACTATAGAAAGTACTGATTTTTGTAGATTATAGATCATAAATGTTTTTACTTGTTATACCATGATCTACGTTCTATGAACAGATCTTAAACTGAAATTATCTCTTAGGACACTATCTCTTTCAAATTAATTCTCTACACTGAAGACAGCTCAATATAGAATACTCTATTCGACACAAACTTTGATCTACATATGGACGCTTGTTGGCTGTTATTGGACTCATCATACCATGGGAAAAATAAATCATAACCATGATTATAAGCAGAGACTGGTGTGACAATCAAACCAATATGCATGTCAACCATGGCCTTCCGACACACTATGACAAACTGTATTATCAGGCTAATAAGAGAGTGAAAATATTTTAATAAAACTGGTGGACATTGGAACTCTTGACATCCAATGGAATGCTGATAAAGGAAAGGCATAATTTAACTCAGTGTGATAACCTGTATTCCAGCATCTTTCAAAAGCTGTTTTGGAATACCCTGATGAATAGTGTGTTGAGGAATACTAACGGCCAAAAGGACTATGATCTGACATCGTCTTTTGGCACCAGGCTAGCAGATCATCTAAAGTAGTTTTAACTGACTTTGAGGCCCAACCTGATCTAAACGAAGCTTCCAAAGTGTCCAGCTGTTATCTACTTAAACACACACCTGCAGTTATTGGACTACGACACTTTCCATCAATTTGGCCAAGTAAGGAACATATACAATGAACAGTAATTGTTCAGGTCTTACAGGTCCTCAGAACGTTTTTGAATTAAGGCATTACAAAAGCAATTCCATTTAATAAATAGGTTATTTAGCTTACTGCAAGACAATAAAAATATTATAAAATGTTAATATACAATAAATCAATTTACAAGTAAATTAATCCAATGGATTTTATGTTCTATATTAGTGTTTCATTGACTAAGAGAAATCATCAAAGATGTACAAATGCTAAAATGCACACTTCATATTTTTAATTTGAGGAATGTTTTCACTGTGACATTTATTTTTGGATAGAATTCGCAATATGAACTATAAAATGTATATCATTTGTTAGTAAGCTTAAAACATCAGAATACAATAAGTTTAGTTGACTTCTCCATCATGCCACATAGTCCACATATACATAGTGTTAGACCTGGCATCCTTGGCATGGTCTCCCCTAACTTTTTGCCTCTACTTCCCAGGTTGTTGCTGTGTGCTGGACTCTGTTTTTATGGTTTTTGTTACTCTGGGCACTTTACCACGGCTGACCAGTGTTAAAGTGCAAGTGCTCCCTATGTGAAATTGTAAGTGTAATTGGCTTTTCCATAATTGGCATATTCGATTTACTAGTAAATCCCTAGTAAAGTGCACTAGAGGTGCGTAGGGCTTGTAAATCAAATGCTACTAGTGGGCCTGCAGCACTAATTGTGCCATCGACATAAGCAGCCCTATAAACATGGCTCAGACCTGCTACTGCAGTGTCTGTGTGTGCAGTTTTAAACTGCCAATTCGACTTGGCAAGTGTACCCACTTGCCAAGCCCAAAACTTCCCTATTTATACTTGTAATGCACCCCTAAGGTAGGCCCTAGGTAGCCCCATGGGCAGGGCTCAGTATATGTTAAAGGTGGGACACGTACTGATGTGATTTACATGTTCTAACAGTGAAATACTAACAAATTTGGTTTTCACTGTTGCAAGGCCTACCTGTCTCATAGGTTAACATGGAGGCTGCCTTTAAATATCCTTAAAGTTCAGAATCCTTTTGAGAACAGCTATAAATATGGAGCTTGGGGTCTCTGAACTCACAATTTAAAAATACATCTTTTAGTCAAGTTGGTTTTTAGATTGTTAGTTTGAAAATTGCACTTTTAGAAAGTACGCATTTTCTTGCTTAAACCATTCTGTGCCTCTGCCTGTTTGTCGATTCCCTGTCTGGGCCAGACTGACAGTTGGGCTGTTTGTGAATCACCTCTAGACAGTGACTCAAAGGGAGCTGGGCTGTAGCCTGCATATCCTGATGAGCCATCTGGGCTAGAGTGCAGGGAGGAGTGGTCACTTACACCTGAATGGGCTGTGCCTGCCCTCACACAATGCAGTCTTCAACCCCCTGGTGTGTGTCTGGGGCCTGGCCTGGGCAAGGCAGGATCCGGTATGCAACAGGGACTTCTCTTTGAAGTTGGTCAACTTCAAAGGCAGAAAGGGGTATAAGTATTGGACCCAAAACCCCAGACTTTAGATCACCTCAAGATTACTTCAAGGATTCAAGAGGAACCTCTGCCCTAAGAAGAGCTGAAAAGCTGAGGAGAAGTGATGCCACTGCCTGTGACTGTGCTTTGTTGGGCTATCCTGCAGTTGCTGCTTCTGCCTGTGAAAGGGGACAAAGACTGGACTTTGTTGTGCATTCCTGCTTGAGGGGTATCTCTAAGGGCTTGGACTGAGCTTGCTTCCTGTTTTTGAAGCCTCAGGGACAGCACAAGCTTCACCAACCAGTCTGAGTCTGCGTGCTATGAACTCTAGCTTGTCAGAGGGTGCCATTCCAGTTCCTGGGCCCCTGAGAGTGAATTTCTGGCAAAATCCTGAGAAACGACACCGGATGACTTCGTAAGGACGCTGCTGCACAGAACCTGTGATGGCACCTGTACCTAAAGCTGTGGACCTCGCAGAAGCGCAACAACCCCACTGACATCGCAGGCCCCGCGTCACCGAAACCGCTGACGTCCCACAAACTTGTTATATCGGAGTGTCGTAGCACCGACGTTCATGACACCGAATCCATAACAGCGCCTGTGACATGACCGCGACCCAGTGAGGTTGCCCCACAGCACTGTGACGTTGCAGGACTTCAACTTTGTCAGAGATGCCCAGGGACCGACTCCTCGTAAAACCGACGCCATCTCACCTCCACCGCTCTGCAGCAAGGACCCAACGGCTCATCATGACGCCTCAGCTCCTTCGCCTTGCAGCACCGGAACCGACGCTGCAACGGATCCAGCAATGCGTCACTCCCGACTCCGTGCACCTGCCTGTTTTCCACATTTTTACTAAGGTACTGTATCTGGGGGTCTGTGTAACTCAATGGTGCTGCAATGTGGGAAAACATCTGTCACGAAGCCGCTTAACATCAAATTGCAGCATTGGTGCTTCTAGGCACTATTTTTGCGTTTATATTTGCTAAAGTCATATTCTTAATTGTGGATTATTGTCGTATTTGGTCTTGTTTACTTAGCTAAATATTTACTATTTTTCTAAACATGTGTGGTGTCCACAATGCAGACAATAATAGAAGAGAAACAAACATCTACTTAAATTTAGACCTTGCATCACAGTCACTGCAAACCATCAAGTTGTAATTTACCTAAGCAGCGTTTGGCATTTTATTCAGTAATGCTTTACATAGCAAAAGTGATAATACATAGATCAGTGTGGGTCCTGTAATTCATTAGTTTATAGTCAAATTGCAGTTCCATGGATTAGGTGCACTCATTGTGCAATTTTAATTGGCTAAGACCTAGGTAACCAATGCTATAACATATCTAAAGAAAGGAACATTGCCTTGACCTCACCGGTGAGTAGTGGCGCTATATAAGAACAGCGGAGGAGGGTGGGAAGGATCAGTCACTTATCTTTCAAGTTGCAGAAGGTTAATTTTCAGCTATAGTTTTAACTGTTACTGAAAAGGAGTAGCACAAATGTCTAATGGCAGAGGTTCCAGGCATTTTTGTCAATGTATCATCAAAAAGACACAAAATTAAGTATATAGATTGGCAAACAAAACAGTGTATAACCCCAATAAAAGAAAATCATATAACAGAATAAAAGGACATCCCATTTGCCTTTGAGTTGCAGTATTATCGAAAGAGGCAACCACGAACTCCACACCATTCGAAGCTTTAAAGACAATATAAGGATTGAAGCATGTTTCTTCAATGTCCAGCGAGCACAAAACTATGCACAGTTTGATTAGCAAAGTGTGTGTAGTTTAGCAATGAACAGTTTTGTAGTAAAGTAAAACATAAAGCAAATCTCCCTAAGAAAAGTGTGTGTGTATGCAATCACAACAGTAAAGAGAAAGTGGCCTATGTCCTTATATTTTGTCTTATATTTTTAAGTGCCACAAAGCTAATTGTTAACTCCTTCATTTAAAAAACTTGTCAGCCATGTTTGCCTGGGCACAGTAATATGATACATGTATTAGTAGACCATAATGTTCCCCTCAAAGAGGGCACCTGGAGCTACTGATAGATAACAGATATATATTCTTATCCACTCAATGGTACTCATTTTGTCAACCTCAGAACCATAAAATGCTAAATAAATCCACCCGCTAGGAATCAAAACTGTGACAATGAGGTCACACAAAGAACTCTAGAGTGGATACATTAGTCCAATGTGCCACCAGGCATAGCAGAACAGAAGCATTGCCAAATTGCAATTTGTACAATACATGATGGTTGTCTATAACTTGGCTGTTTAATATCATGGATAATCTTCAGCATTCCATGCTGTTTCTCTGTTTACCTTCTAGTGTGTCCCATAAGCCTTTAGTTTCTGTGTTAGTTATAGCTATCTTTAATTGGCAGTAATAAGTCCCGGCAAGTCTTTTGAATATCACTAGTCCTCATCTCTTTTCAGTTAATTATTGTTTTTGCTCTTGAATATCTCTATTTAGTGATAGGGTATTTTACTGTCTCACTATGTGTCCTGCTTGTTCTCTGTTGCGATAGAATATTTGCAGCCCTGGCCTAGAGCAAGAGACATTTACATGCAATTGGGTGAGCCCTCTCATCCATTGGTCTGTTCAACTGTCATTCACATGTTGCTTCTGCCCACCACAACATACAGCATGGATCAATACATACTCTCTCACTCTGAATGGTGGAATTGTCTCTGATCACTCATGTAGATTTGCCTAGACATAAGTGTAGTTCACTACTAGGGCTAGTGGGCCAAAGCTTTTACTTAGCCAGTGCTTTTATTTCCACTATTCATCCTTTAAAAAAAAAATACGTTAGTCATCTGTGTCTGGCTGGTTACATTAATTCAAAGGTAATAGTGCCATTATTTTGCACCAATAAGAATATGTTCCTGTGATGTGCATTAAAACTAAAAAGGGTCTCTATGGCTGTTCTGAGAACACCTGCATGTTAGGAATCCCCCTTAATAGTCTCTGAAAATAATGAGATGATTAAATGTATCTTTAATTTTTTTTGCAATCATACGGCACCCACATTTTTGCGGCAACATCTTTATTCACTTATTTATTTATTTTATTTCTGTGGCATAAACTGCAATTAGAAAAAAACAAATTAACCATTGTGCCAGTTTACCAAGGACAGACCTCTTGGTTTTGTGATTGCTTGTTATTCCTGTGTTAATTGCCTTTTTTTCTACAGTTACACTGGGATTTATAAAACTTGTAAAGGCTTGGGCAGCTATGTTTTGGTGCTTTTCCTAATGGCCACAAAGGAATGATTGTAAAGTAAATGGCATGGATGTAGATTTCTAATTTTCTGATGCCACAGCAAATCCAGGGTTCCTGGATGTTGTGCATACGTCACAAAAGAGCTATTCGAAATGGGTGAGTAACTTACATTAGTGTAAGAACAGTTCACCCTAACAGGCTGGTCCTGACTCTCCATTTTAGATCCACGCTTGTGCAAACTCTTGGATAAACTGGTTACCTTTCAGAATGAGCAATTCTAAAATGCAAAGCTATTTTTGTTGCTAAGCAATCAGGTTTCTGCTGTAGTCAAAGCACAGTGTGAAATAAAATCTGTCACATGCTGGCATAGTTGGGATTTTGAGTGAAGGATCCACTGCTCTCTTTCTACTAAGGGTTTTTGGCCACCTTTGTTATTTTTTGTGTACTGATTCTTCATGGACCAATTCTCAACAGTCATACAAATTTCAGCTAGCTCCCCGTTTATCTAATTTTCCTCAAACCATGAAGCAAGTTAAATTAAGGCCCGTTACTTGCATTTTCGTTCCAATATCCCCTGGCTTCCTGTGAGGCTTCCAGATTTGAAATATTTAAGCAACTTTTATGAGACTGCTTAGGATCCTTGAACAAACCCTCCGTTCTTATCCCACTGGATAGCCTGGTGTATTAGTGTGCTAGCAGCAGTCTGCCAAACTGATTTACTTAGCTGACACACAGGTTGTTTAACTCTGGAAAATTTATAGGAAAAGGTAGACTGGAGAATGTTTCAAACCTAAGGTCATGCAATTCACTCAGTCTGTTGCCTTCCTTTCCCCAACTCACTATCTTGCTTCACAAACTATGTAGCTCATGCCACACATACCAACAATCTAGAAGTTTACTCAAGCTTCTATTCCCAAATACACATAGACAAGGAAGACTTTTTTTCCCCAAGTGGGTCGGCTCTGCACAATGTACGTATGTTTTTTCAAATGGGTACAGACAGGTGGTTGCCACACTGATAAAAGTCAAACTTGAAAATACCAGCACCTTGATCCCTCCTTACTAAAATTAATCTGAGCTGAACATTCAGAAATGTGGGTTGAGATCAAAGGGTCTAAAAAATAAAAAAATACAATCAGCACCACTAATGGACTTAATAAAGGCTGCATACTTGTCCCCTGTCTTTTTAATCTCTATTGCTGACCTTTGTGATCATTCAGCTACTACCTATGGTTTCCTTCCTTCACATCTTGGTGTTTGTAGGAGGCTTGCCTGGCTTGTAGTGGGTACCAAGGGGTACTTACACTCTGTACCAGGTCTAGTTATCCCTTATTAGTGTAGAAGAGGTGTTTCTAGCAGCTTAGGCTGATAGAAGGTAGCTATAGCAGAGCAGCTTAGTCTGAACTAGGAGACATGCAAAGCTCCTACTATACAACTGGGGTCATATGCACAATATCATAAGAAAACACAATACACAGATATACTAAAAATAAAGGTACTTTATTTTTATGACAATATGCCAAAAGTATCTCAGTGAGTACCCTCAGCATGAGGATGCAAAATATACACAAGATATATGTACACAATACCAAAAATATGCAGTAATAGCAAAAGGAAGTAATGCAAGCAATGTAGAATTACAGTAGATTGCAATAGGAGCACATAGGTATAGGGGCAACACAAACCATATACTCCAAAAGTGGAATGCGAACCACAAATGGACCCCAAACCTATGTGAGCTTGTAGAGGGTCGCTGGGACTGTAAGAAAACAGTGAGGGTTAGAAAAATAGCCCACCCCCAGACCCTGAAAAGTAGGTGTAAATTGCACCTAGATTCCCCAGAGAGCACAGAAGTCGTGATAGGGGAATTCTGCAAGGAAGACCAACACCAGCAATGCAACCAAAGTGGATTTCCGGACGACAGTACCTGTGGAACAAGGGGACCAAGTCCAAGAGTCGCGACAAAGTCGAGATTGGGCAGATGCCCAGGAAATGCCAGCTGAGGGTGCAAAGAAGCTACCACCGGATGGTCGAAGCTGTGGATTCTGCAAGAACGAAGAGGACTAGGAACTTCCCCTTTGGAGGATGGATGTCCCATGTCGTGAAGAAGCTTGCAGAGGTGTTCCCACGCAGAAAGACCGCAAATAAGCCTTGCTAGCTGCAAGGGTCGCGGTTAGGGTTTTTGGATGCTGCTGTGGCTCAGGAGGGACCAGGATGTCGCCACTTGGATGAGGAGACAGAGAGGGCGCCCAGCAAGTCAGGGAGCCCTCACAGAAGCAGGCAGCACCCGCAGAAGTACCGGAACAGGCACTTGGAAGAGGAGTGAACCAGAGCTCATCCGAAGACACAAAAGGGAGTCCCACAATGCCGGAGGACAACTCAGGAGGTTGTGCACTGCAGGTTAGAGTGTCGGGGACCCAGGCTTGGCTGGCTGAAGTAAATCCTGGAAGAGTGCACAGGAGCCGGAGCAGCTGCAAATCACGCGGTACCCAGCGATGCAGTCTAGCGTGGGGAGGCAAGGACTTACCTCCACCAAACTTGGACTGAAGAGTCACTGGACTGTGGGAGTCACTTGGACAGAGTTGCTGAGTTCCAGGGACCACGCTCATCGTGCTGAGAGGGGACCCAGAGGACCGGTGATGCAGTCTTTTGTTGCCTGCGGTTGCAGGGGCAAGATTCAGTTGACCCACAGGAGATTTCTTCAGAGCTCCTGGTGCAAGAAGGAGGCAGGCTACCCCCAGAGCATGCACCACCAGGAAACAGGCGAGAAAGCGGCAAGATCAGCGATACAAGGTTGCAGTAGTCGCCTTTGCTACTTTGTTGCGGTTTTGCAGGCGTCCTGAGCAGTCAACGGTCGATCCTTTGGCAGAAGGTGAAGAGAGAGATGCAGAGGAACTCCGATGAGCTCTTGCATTCGTCATCTAAAGAATTCCCCAAAGCAGAGACCCTAAATAGCCAGAAAAGGAGGTTTGGCTACCTAGGAAGGAGGTAAGGCTAGCAACACAGGTAAGAGTCTATCAGAAGGAGTCTCTGACGTCACCTGCTGGCACTGGCCACTCAGAGCAGTCCAGTGTGCCAGCAGCACCTCTGTTTCCAAGATGGCAGAGGTCTGGAGCACACTGGAGGAGCTCTGGGCACCTCCCTTGGGAGGTGCAGGTCAGGGGAGTGGTCACTCCCCTTTCCTTTGTCCAGTTTCGCGCCAGAGCAGGGCTGGGGGATCCCTGAACCGGTGTAGACTGGCTTATCCAGAGATGGGCACCATCTGTGCCCATCAAAGCATTTCCAGAGGCTGGGGGAGGCTACTCCTCCCCAGCCCTGACACCTTTTTCTAAAGGGAGAGGGTGTAACACCCTCTCTCTGAGGAAGTTCTTTGTTCTGCCTTCCTGGGCCAAGCCTGGCTGGACCCCAGGAGGGCAGAAACCTGTCTGAGGGGTTGGCAGCAGCAGCAGCTGCAGTGAAACCCCGGGAAAGGCAGTTTGGCAGTACCCGGGTCTGTACTAGAGACTCGGGGATCATGGAATTGTCTCCCCAATGCCAGGCATTGGGGTGACAATTCCATGATCTTAGACATGTTACATGGCCATGTTCAGAGTTACCATTGTGACGCTATACATAGGTAGTGACCTATGTATAGTGCACACATGAAATGGTGTCCCCGCACTCACAAAGTCCGGGGAATTTGCCCTGAACGATGTGGGGCCACCTTGGCTAGTGCCAGGGTGCCCACACACTAAGTAACTTAGCACCCAACCTTTACCTGGTGAAGGTTAGACATATAGGTGACTTATAAGTTACTTAAGTGCTGTGGTAAATGGCTGTGAAATAACGTGGACGTTATTTCACTCAGGCTGCAGTGGCAGGCCTGTGTAAGAATTGTCAGAGCTCCCTATGAGTGGCAAAAGAAATGCTGCAGCCCATAGGGATCTCCTGGAACCCCAATACCCTGGGTACCTCAGTACCATATACTAGGGAATTATAAGGGTGTTCCAGTATGCCAATGTGAATTGGTGAAATTTGTCACTAGCCTGTTAGTGACAATTTGGAAAATAAAGAGAGAGCATAACCACTGAGGTTCTGGTTAGCAGAGCCTCAGTGAGACAGTTAGTCATCACACAGGGAACACATACAGGGCACACTTATGAGCACTGGGGCCCTGGCTGGCAGGGTCCCAGTGACACATACACTAAAACAACATATATACAGTGAAATACGGGGGTAACATGCCAGGCAAGATGGTACTTTCCTACAGTGTTACATGCATTTCATTATTTGCCAGTGCTTGGACGCGCACAACTTCTTTCCTGGGCGGGAGCCCTTTAAACTTTGCCGGAGGCAGCCTCAGCTGCTGATAGGGCGGGAAGCCCTTCTTTAATACACAGCGCGCCCGCAACCGCGGGACGCGCACAACTTCTTTCCTGGGCGGGAGCCCTTTAAACTTTGCCGGAGGCAGCCTCAGCTGCTGATAGGGCGGGAAGCCCTTCTTTAATACACAGCGCGCCCGCAACCGCGGGACGCGCACAACTTCTTTCCTGGGCGGGAGCCCTTTAAACTTTGCCGGAGGCAGCCTCAGCTGCTGATAGGGCGGGAAGCCCTTCTTTAATACACAGCGCGCCCGCAACCGCGGGACGCGCACAACTTCTTTCCTGGGCGGGAGCCCTTTAAACTTTGCCGGAGGCAGCCTCAGCTGCTGATAGGGCGGGAAGCCCTTCTTTAATACACAGCGCGCCCGCAACCGCGGGACGCGCACAACTTCTTTCCTGGGCGGGAGCCCTTTAAACTTTGCCGGAGGCAGCCTCAGCTGCTGATAGGGCGGGAAGCCCTTCTTTAATACACAGCGCGCCCGCAACCGCGGGACGCGCACAACTTCTTTCCTGGGCGGGAGCCCTTTAAACTTTGCCGGAGGCAGCCTCAGCTGCTGATAGGGCGGGAAGCCCTTCTTTAATACACAGCGCGCCCGCAACCGCGGGACGCGCACAACTTCTTTCCTGGGCGGGAGCCCTTTAAACTTTGCCGGAGGCAGCCTCAGCTGCTGATAGGGCGGGAAGCCCTTCTTTAATACACAGCGCGCCCGCAACCGCGGGACGCGCACAACTTCTTTCCTGGGCGGGAGCCCTTTAAACTTTGCCGGAGGCAGCCTCAGCTGCTGATAGGGCGGGAAGCCCTTCTTTAATACACAGCGCGCCCGCAACCGCGGGACGCGCACAACTTCTTTCCTGGGCGGGAGCCCTTTAAACTTTGCCGGAGGCAGCCTCAGCTGCTGATAGGGCGGGAAGCCCTTCTTTAATACACAGCGCGCCCGCAACCGCGGGACGCGCGCGGGCGGCGCCCGGGCGAAGCCCGGGCAAAGGGCGGGCCCGTCCTTCGCCCGTCATCAACCGGAAGAGGCCGGGCTGGGCCCCCCCTCTAACGCCTTCTCCTCTCTACAGTGTCATTTATACTTGTGTGCTGCGCCAGGTACAGTGCGATCTCTTATTAAATATGGGGAAAAGGAAAATTAATGTTCAAAAGGGGATAGGTGGGTCCAGCTCCCTCCAGTCCTCCATTACCAGTTATTTATCCTCTGTAATGGGGGCCATTGAGTCTGAACTAGAACATGTAGAAGAAAGGATTGGGGCTGTCCAAAGTACTGTCCAATATCCTCCGCTGGAACCTTCTCTGGAACTTATCAGCCACGCTCCTACCTCCTTAAGTACTGGTCTTTCACCACTGTCCTTAACAACAAACTCCATCCAGTTGAAAGAAGACAAAATTCCTACTTTTGATCGTACTACTTCTTCTCCCCTTTTAGTTACTCCTCCTTCTGAGGGTTCTCAGACTGTTTCTCCACCTACGAAGAAGAGGCGAGCCGGGAAAAAGCCAAAAAATGTAAAAAAGGTCACAGGTTTTAAAAAGAACTTACCTACCCATTTGACCCAAAGTAACAAACCTTCAGCCCCCTTGGTTTTTACCTCTGAATGTCTTCCAAGTACGATCATTTCTGAAGATGGCTCTAATGGATTTGACTCGACACTTAAATTATTTTGTGCAACTTTAGAGGCTAAAATTACAACTTTGATTACCGAGAAGCTTGATTGTTTTTTTAATGATGTAACTAGGCTTTTATCTAGTTTCTCTAAACCTGGCCCACTTAGCTCGGGAATTCTCCCTGGCCCCGAATCAGTTCATTTACCTACTCCTCCCCCTACATTGGCACCCCAAGGAGCCGGTAACTATTTGTCTGATCTACAAGTTGTCCCTGGCCAAGGAACCCTTGTGGATAACCCTGTATTATGTCCAGCAAGGAAGGCTCACTCCTCTAGGTTGCAAGACAATGGCTCCAACTTATTCACTAATCATGCAGACTCTTTACATTTACCTCCGGACTGTAATCCGTACGTTTTGGTTCTTTCTAACGTTCCTCCTTTGGAGTGCCGCAAACTAGAAGATACCCACTCTTTAATTAGGAAAGCCGGCCATTGGTTGAATTCTAAATTTAAACCAAATTCTTCAGGCTTCCGTAATGATAAGATTCTTATGGCCCGAAGGGTGAAGAGGGTTGGCTTCTCAAAAGAATTGAAGGAGGGCGATTATGTTATTTTAAACTTGGCCAATCCTCAGTCAGTAGATTATTTTTTGACTAAATCGGCCTATTGTAATATGTTAAATAACAAGATTCAAATCCATTCCCTGCACCATTTTTATGACCCTGTGCTTTTACCAAATCGTCCTATTACTAATTTAAGCATGCACAGCCAAGAGCCAGATAGGTCTCTCTTACAGGTCAACGTTCCAACTAGCAATAGATTCTCAACCCTTAGTCACTTTGATGAGAATGATTGACTATCGGTGACCCACCACTGTTCTTCTAATTTAGAGAGACGGATGGTTGGGACCGTCCAATCCAAGCGTATCAGGGGCACAGGAATGTGTACTACAGATTTACAAACTCATCTAAATACCAAAGTCTCATCATTATGTTCTGCATTTAGACCACTAACCCTGCTCAGTTGGAATGTAGCAGGGTTGCGATCTAAAACTAACAATTCGGACTGGAAGAGTTTCATTTCTTCTTATGATATAATTTGTCTACAGGAAACTTGGTCTAAAGATATGTTTTTCTTGAATGGCTTTACTTCTTTTTGCCAGCCGGCACGGAGTTCTCACATGGGGAGAGCTAGTGGTGGCCTTTTAGTACTCGTTTCTGTAAATCTTCCGCTTTTAAATGTGTCCCTAATTTGGTCTTCCCCTTATTTTATGGTTGTTCTCGCCTCTATAAGCGGGCAAAAGGATATTCTAATTTTAAACTTTTATAATAATATCCCTCGGGGCTTCCTTATGACCCATCTGGAAGAGGTAATGGATTTTATAGATTCCTCACATGCTTTACAGTTTAGTGATTTAACTATTTTCTGGGTGGGTGATTTTAACATTCCCTTATGCTGTAAAGAACACACGGACTTGTGTGCCTTCCCTGTTGAGGGTAGAGAGTCACCAATTCATTTTAATCATACCTCTGAAGGAGATGCCTTAAATTCTTTTATTTGTAAATTTGATCTGGTTCACGTTACAGAGAAATTGGCCCCTGATGCCCGTAATACGCCCACTTACACCGGGAATTTGAAGGGGAGTACCATTGATTTTATACTTATCAGCTCTTCTGATTTTTATCTAATTAGAAATTTTAAGATTACGCCTCATTGTGCAAGTGATCACAACCCTCTTAGTATTACACTGGACCTAAAAGTAAATCAGGCACCCTTGAACAAAAATTTGTGTGCTGCTACAGTTTATAATTTAAATAGTGGCATTCGTTTAAAATGGGATAAAATTGACCCTAAAAAGTTTAACCAAGAAATTGTAAGAAGTAGGTCTGATACGATTTATACGTGTTTGTCTCAGCAATCAGACTCTGACTGTATTGTGCGAGAATTCGAATCCTTAAGTAGTGATATTTCACGCGCCCTGGTGATGGACAGGCCCGGGAAGGGGCCGGTGGTCCATAGATGGTTTGATTCTGCGTGTTCTTTAGCCCATAAAAAACTTAAAGAAGCTCTTAAAGCAGTTCCTCCCGCACGTCAATTAGTAAAATCAGCGAGGACTGACTATAAGGTTGCCCTTGATAAACGGAAATCCGAAATTAGGTCCAGGGCTTGGAGCGATCTTTTGGCCGCATCTGAATTTAAGGACACTTCCAAATTCTGGAAAGTGATAAATCACCCTTACTTTTCTGATAAGAACTCTTTGGCCAATGAATGTTTTATTACTGAGGATGTCTGGATAAATCATTTTAGGAAAGTTTTCTGCTCTGAAACTTATGAGAATTCGCATGTGGCAGTTACTCCTGCTACACATTTTACTCCAGATTTTAACTTTAAGGCCCTAAATATTATTTTTGATCTCCATGAGGTCAAAGGTGCCATTGATAGATCAAGGCAGGGAAAGGCCCCTGGACCCGATGGGGTTCCTGTCGACCTTTTTAAATCAGAAATTGAGCTCTGGGGCCCTTTGGTTACAAATGTGTTGAACAACGTGGTAACTAGTAATGTGCCCTCTTCATGGAAATCGGCTATTATTGTTCCCATCTTTAAAAAAGGTAATAGACAAGACCCCTCTTGTTACAGACCAATCTCCCTTATTGATTCAACGGCAAAGATTTTAGGTAGTGTGATCTTGTCCCGTTTAGAAGATTGGGTAACAGATGCCCAGATTTTATCTCCCATCCAATTTGGTTTTAGACCCGGTGTGGGCACAATTGAGCAAGTTTTAAACTTACAATTGATACTTAATAAATATGTGTCTGTTAAGAAAGAGTCCATCCACATGGCTTTTATCGATCTAACCAGTGCCTTTGATTTGGTTAACAGATCCAAGTTATGGCAAATCCTAGAAGTTCTAGGGTGTGACCCGGCTCTATTGGAGCTTATTAAACGTCTACATACAGACCTAACGGTCTCTGTTCAGGTCGGCTCATCTGGGCAGAGAACCCCTCCTATTCCGTCAACCAGGGGCGTAAGGCAAGGATGTATTTTAGCCCCTTTTCTTTTCTTGATTTATATAAATGGGCTCTATGATTTTTTGGTTAAACAAGCAAAGGATGTACCGAAGATGGGCCAAAGATTACTTCCAGTTTTATTATATGCGGATGATGCAGTTTTAATTGCTCGTACTGCAAATGGCTTACAGGGCTTATTGGACATGTTTTATGAGTTTATGTCGAGCCTCGATTTGAAGGTCAATTACCCCAAGACTTTTGTCATGACCTGTGGCCCACGTAACACAAAATCCAAACAATTTACTATGGGAGGGCATTCTCTTATTAAGGTCAAAGATTTTTGTTACCTAGGCATGCATTTGAGTTCCTCTCTGTCCTGGAAGACTCATATTAATTTTAAGCTCCAACAGCTGATAAGGAACACCGAAGCGATCTTTCGCTTCTCTAATAAACTAGGCCATAGACCCCCCGCACATATGAAAACTTTGTATAATTCTAAGTGTACCGCAGCTGTGCTCTACGGAGCAGGCGTCTGGGGCTGTGTAAAGGTACCATCTCTCCAGAGGGTCGAAAATAAATTTTTGCGAAGATTACTGTTGGTTCCAAAATGTACTGCAAATATCATCTGCCACGAAGAACTTGGTCAGTGTTTTTTGGAGGATAGGGTTTTTTTGGCGCCATTATTGCTTTGGATTAGATGTTGGCTAAACCCAATGGCAAAATTGGTCCAAGATTGTATTTCCGAATGCTTACAATTGGAAAATTCAAATAGGATCCCCTGGCTTATGTTTCTACGAAACTCTTTTGAGAATTTAGGTCTTAGATATATGTTTGATGAACCTCACCTATTAACTATAAATTCTAGGTCCGTTCTGAAGGCTACTTACTCCGAGTACATATCAGACCTGAGATTTTACAGTTCTCTGAAATTAAAATCTTTTGATTCCTATTCTCAGGTTGTGACAGCCCCATGCCTTGAACCTTATCTGACCTGGTTTTCCAGTTTTAAGATACTTTCTTTTTTAACACTTTTTAGACTTAATTTAATTCATTTTAAAGTAGCGTTTCCTGAACCATGTTTTTGGAAAAGGGATTTACCTCTTTGTCCCTGTGATTCTAGATCAACCCAGAGTACTTTGCACTTTTTTCTCTTTTGCCCTTTTTATGCTGCTCCTAGAGGGGTTTGCATTTTACCCACTTTACGTTCTGTTAGACCCATCCATTACAAGGAAGCTTTAATATATTTTCAGAGATTGCCAGATAGACAAATTTGTCATTTTGTATTAGATTTTGTTACAGCTTCCTTAAGCATTAGGAAAAGGCTCATTTCATTTTAAATGTATATGTATGTATAGTTTAATATTGTAAGTTAATCTTTGTATTCTGTTATTGTGATTTTTCTTATGTTATGAGTTTTATTTGTTTCTTTTATGAGATTTTAGACCGGATGTTTACGTAATGTTTTAGATATGGTACTATTTTATTCTTCTATCTATTTACTGTAACGTAATTATTGTGTGGTATTTGTGTTTTTGTCTGTACTTTTATGGCATTTGCCGAATAAAGTTTTGTGACTGACTGACTGACAGTGCTTGACAACAGTAACTTTAACTGGCTAAAACGGTCATTTGGTTACAAAGACTGTTGGATTCTTTGGCAGCCTAAAATTAGGATAATGGTCTTAGGCTAAATTACATATGCATGCTTGGTTTATAAATGGCTTACAAACAGATTCAGTATCTTATTCCAAGTATTAATGAATCAATCTGGATGGATGATAGAGCTAGAGGCTGCGCAATAATGATCTTGAACAAAGAACTACACATATTTGGAGGGGATTTCTTGATTCAATGTATGTTACAGTGGCAAATCATTGGTGCGCATGTGAAAAGTATTTGAATCGAAGATAATTTCTGTGTTGCTGCATTGCTCCTTTGTATTAAATACATGCTCTATCAAATATGTGGAAACACTTGGGTGTAACTGATTGAATAAACTATTTATCTACACCTCAGCCATTAATCCAACTAGAATTGGAAATATCCCTCTAGTCTGTAAGCAAGTATTTAGAACTCCTATCTTACACATTGATAAACTGTGACACAGTTCTTATATGACCTTGTCAGCTATTACTTGGAGAGAATTTCAAAACTTCTAAGTCTGAATTAATGTGCTTGGTTCCTGAATAACTAATAAGAGCTGATTATGTGACTGTGATTATCAAGGCAAATTTAATTTTAAATTGACAATCTGGGAATTACGTTCCCAAATGACATAGCTTCCCTCAATAAACTCAAGATTGGTTCAACACTGTGCAGATATTACACTTGATTATCTTTGCAACCTTAATTGCCCTTGCCTCTTAATCATCAAATACTATACGATAGCACTCAACCGGCTAGTCCGTCCTACCAGCATGTGTTAAATGGACAGGCTTGTAGAAAGATACAAGTTTTAAAACAGAGCACTGCACTTTCCAATTTTGTCAATGTTCATGTTAATCGTTTTAGTGGTTTTGACATTTTCTAATCATGAGTCTGCAAAGAGTCCAGTTTTACGACTTTGCTGTTTCTGGATTAACAGATTTCAGGATGGCTTACAGACACAGCCTTTGTGTAGGGATGCCCCACACAGCAGGGTAGACTCCAGCCTGGTGCACTAGCAATAGATGCACAAAGGTGGGAGATTTTGGAACTTATCTGCCATCTGCCCAACTGAAAGTGTGCTCAAGGACGCCAAAAGGCTGGGCCTCTCTTAATGGGTCCCGTTCACCTTGCATAATACGATCTGCGGTCTCGCCCCTCACCGCTACCATCTACCAAAGGGCAGTGCTTCAGGAAGTCTAATTGGGATTTCTAAATGAAGCCCTGTGACCGCACCCCTCAACCCAGTGTGTAGATAGCAACCGTCCAGCTACAGGAATGCAGACAATACACTTCTGTTGTCTGTGGAAGCTACCCTCACCCTTCATCTTGTGTATGCTTCATCATCATCACACCTTTATTCGGCTGTGAGCCATAAAAGGAAAGTACAATCAAGTGAAAGACACATCATTCCAACAGCAATTATTCACATGAATACTAAAATCAGATTACATAGATAAATGGCCGTTGACACTCCTAAAAACAATAAATAACAATCATTTTCATTATTACTTTAGATGAAAATTATTTAAATTCCTACAATTGGTCTCCCATCCAAAATACTACCACATACTTGTTAACTGACTAAGGGAGAACTATTTAACCATTTATATGGGCAATAAATAAAAAGAGAAAAGAAAAAGTTCTTAAAATACCTAAAAGCCTATATTTTCCTCCACATAAAAGACTATATTACATCTTAGGCAAAATAATTTCTCAGGGTCTATTAATTTGCTTAAGGAAGGGCCTATTAACCATTTGATCTTCATAAGATTTATCTATAGATGTAAATCTGAGCTTATTAAAACCTCAGGCCCTCCTTGTCCTTGATAAATGAAGTCGCTAAAAGAAAGCGACTTATTCCAAAGACAATGGATGAGGTAGTGTTAGACCTAAGTAATCTGGACGCTTCTTTATAATTTCTAATTCCTGCATTCCTACAAATAGGTCGAATCAATTTTTTCCTAGGTTTGTCATAGGCTTTGCAGAAAAACAAAACATGATCCACCGTTTCAATAGTCTCCATATTGCATAACCCACATTTCACCTCATGATTATTCTCTTTTTGGGGGCTCCATTTAATAGTAAAAGCTTTAGTCTGAAGAATCCCATATCGAAACTTCATGAATAATGTTTTCGCTCGCCTAGGATAGATTGTATCTAACCAGTCCTCAGCTCTTGGCATTGGTTTAATATCCAAAAAACTCAACGTCAATCTACCCAAATTCTCGTTGCGAAAGAGAGTACTCGAAGAGAATTCCCAGTATACTTGTTTTAGTCGAGTCTTTGATTGCATCGTAAGTGTATGAGGTTTGTCCCAGTAATGTTTCAGCCCTAGGTTATAGAACCAGTACCTTGCATGATGTAACCACGGTAGAGAAATTTATTTATTGAGGTCCATTATCTCCATTAGCGCTTGCTTATAATGAGTCAATTCCGGAATTGTCCACAGTCTGCACCAGTAAAGTAATGGCCTTAAAACTGCCAATTTACCTATTTGCTTCAGATTTATATCATAAATAAGAGGGATTAGCGGGGTAGATGGTGGCAATCCCAATACCCCCCTCAAAAAGCTGTTTTCTTGAGATACTAGTGGATTTAAATTTACAATACCCCAAAGTTCTGCAATGTATAATGCAGCAGCCTGCGCTTTATATCTATAGACCTCAAACACTGGTGCAACAATCCCAGTTCTTGAACTTTTATAGTTATTGTTTATAGCCGCAGAGCTGTGGACTAGAGAGGTTGCAGCTTTATTAATCTGCGGCATCCAGAACAACTTTTCATCCAGCAGTATCCCTAGATAATTAAAAAAAATTACACGTTCTAGATCGTACCCATTAACCACAATACTCCTTTTAAGTTCTTTATGAGGATTAACAGTCAAATACTTTGTTTTGGTTGCGTTTATCTCCAACCCCTTCAGGTTACAGTATTTACTAAACATTCCTAATAAGGATTGTAGACCCATGGGAGTTTGACAAAGTAAGATAGTATCGTCTGCAAAGAGGAGGGCAGGAACTGGTTCACCATTCAATCTTGGCGAGTCATGATTACTCTCTTTTAAATATTCTACCAAGTCATTAATATACAGCGAAAAGAGAGTCGGAGCAAGCACACAGCCCTGCCTCACTCCCCTTTTAATAGGTATTGTGTCAGTCAGCTCTCCATTTGGGCCCCACCCCACTTTTGCAAAAGTATTCTCATGCAATCTCTTTATCTGGAGGAGGAGACTCCCCGGCATACCCTGCTTCCCCAATGCAGTCCATAGAGAGTCTCTTGGAACCAGATCAAAGGCCGCACGCAAATCTACAAACGCAATGTACAAGTGGCCTTTTTTTAGTTTTGTGTATTTCCACGAAATTGCTAATAGCCTGAAGACCTGGTCAATTGTACTTGTCTGCTGCCTGAAGCCTGCCTGGTATATTGTCAGGATGTTTTTTCCCTCTATCCAACATCCTATTCTATTTAGCAGCTGCCTAGCATAAACTTTTTGCATAACATCAATAAGGCTAATTGGCCTATAGTTCCAAGGGTCCTCCCTAGATCCTTTTTTATAGACGGGGATTATTTCTGCACCTTTCCATGTCTCAGGAACTGGCTCCCCCCTTGCTAGGGCGTTGCTGAGTAAGTTTCCATAAGTGCCCAGATTTCTATGTTATGCTTGAACAGATCCCCAGGGATTTTGTCCAATCCTGGGGCTTTGCCTAATTTGATCGCTTCAATGGCAGACACCGTTTCTTTCAGGCTAAACTGTATGATTGGAAAGCTACTCCAAAAAGGTACTTCTTTGTTCCAGGAAAGTTGTGCATCAAAGTTAGGCGAGTCAGAGTAAATATACGTAAAATGATTGACCCAAGCACTGGGATCTATATGATGGTCGGTACTGTATGTCCCCTCTTTCCTGCCATGAGTAACTATTTTCCAAAATGTAGCTGTATCATTGCATTTGGCTGCCTCTAGAAGGTCATGCCATTTTTGATCCTCCCAATTTTTTTGTGCTGTAGCCAAACTTTTCTTGTAACCAGCCCTTGCCTGTTTCACGGCTGTTGGATCTTTGTGTTTAAGGGCCTCTACCAATAATGATTTCCTCTCTCTGCATTCAGTGGTATACCAGGGACTGGATGAGATAATTTGCTCCTTGCCCTTTTTGTTTTTATGTTATATCTGTTTAGTGAAGTAAGGTCTTAAGGCAATACTCATGGATTGGTAAATATCCATGATAGGGATATCAGTACAAGTTTTAAGGGCATGGGGTTCCATTAATTCTATGTATGTATTATAAATATTAGTCATGACACCCAGATTGCCCAATATCACTGGCCATTTTACTGCCCTTCTATTATTACTAAGAGTGGGTTGCAGCTCCACCTCATCCTTTTCGATGCAATTCAATTCTGTAGAGTAGCCCTTGAGTTCAACTACTAGCGGAAAATGATCGCTTTCCCTCCTCTTATCTATTTTAAAAGTCACTATTCTCTCCCACGTACTAGTGCTATGCATAATATAATCTAGTTTTGAACCCATATTACCTCTTTGAAAAGTATCCATATTAAGACCGCCTTGACCCACTCTACCATTGCACGCCCTCAATCCATGCTTTAATGTAAGGCCCATGAGCTGCATTGCAGCGACCGTACCAGGGACTGACTCTTCAACTGAGAGGCGGGGGGGCTGCTCTAGCGAGATCTTCCTCTTCTGCCAGATGTTCAAGACCAATTATAGGCTCATAGTTACAATTAAAGTCTCCCCCAATCATGATTGACTCTCCTGCCGAGATTTTTTTCAACATATCGTCCAATATTTATATTTCGTGTGACTCCAGGTTTGATCTTCTGGGCCTTACATACACATTAAACAAGTGGGATAGCACCTTATTTTTATCCCCTAATTCTAACCACAGAATATCAACAGACCCTGTATCGCGTTTGCATATCTCGACATTAAGGGAAATTTTAACCCATATAACCAGCCCCCCAGACGGCCTTCCTCTCGCTGCAGCATTTGCGCTAATACAAAAAGTTTTGTATCCCAGCTTATGCGGTGGATCCTTTAGCCAAGTTTCTTGAAAAAAACAGACATGAAACTGTTCTATATAAGCATGCCAGTCAGGATCTATAAGCTTGCTTTTTAACCCTGCTACATTCCAGGAAACCATAGAAATCAACCCCCTTCTGGTAGCTGTCATATCGTTGGTAGTGGGGCTCCGAGATATGGTCAATTCCTTTCTACAGGGTAAGTGCTCCTCAATACTTCCTCCCCCAATGTCTTGATAACTTGTATCTTCCTGAATCTCTAATACTATTGGGTCTCTGGATGGTCTCAGGTATACTTGATTCAGTCAATCGACTGCTTCAAGGTAAGAGTCACTGTTTCTCATTTGCGCTCTCCCACCCCCAAATTTGCTCCTCTGTGCTATAGGCTTACAAGTACAGGGATCCAAGCTAAATCTCATAGCATTTTCCATGGGTGCACTGGCTCTCTGTTCCATGATGATCAAACCTTCAATTAGTCTTTCATCCCTTAATGTCAAAGCGACAACATCTTGCATCCCAACCTCTCCTGGGATCCTTTCCCCCCTCATATTATCTGAGCGGATTAGAGATAAGCAGTGTTGTTTATGTCTGATCCAGTGTGTAAGTTTATTCTTTAGGGAATCCTCATCCTCACTACAATTTTGAGCCAATTTCGGGACATGTAACAGGTAAACTATATCAGACCTAGGGGACCTTGCTTTTCCTTCTTGGTAACTACTCCTTTTAAGAGAATACATGCTACCCTTTTGTGATAGAGTATAGGGTTTAAATATACTTCCCATCTTCTCTTCTTGAAGCCCTATTCCCAAACATGCCTCCCTTAAGGGATTCTCAGGCTCTTTTTGTAGTTCTCCTGCCTTACCCACGGAGTAAATGCGAGTCCCTCTACTAAACGCATTTTCCCCTCTCACATATTCTTGTGGTACATGTGTTTTACTAACTGTAGTTAAGGTAGAGAAAGGCTGAGCATTCAGAGTTTGGGGGGACACACGTCTACCTTGTACATGTGATGTTACTAATGGGGTCTCCTCTGTACTCTGATCTTTAGTGGTTCCTGTATTCCCCCCCTTCTTCACAAGAGCTGATAGTTTTCCCACTTCGAATTTAAGCTCTCTAACTTCCTGCATTAATCCAGTCATTAGTTCATAGAGATCTGTTAAACTCCTTGTTTTACATTTTAGACAGGTCTCTAGATCTTGATTAGATAATGATACCTTTTCTTTAGCTTTCTGTTCTAAGGGGGTAATTTGATCATGCCTACCCACAGATTTCCTTTCTTGGGCCTCCTGCGCTTTACTTGTAGCATGTTCAGCCAGAACTGCATACTTATTAGAACACACTATACCACTCTTGTGCACATGGTCCTTCTTCTTGGTACTTTCTAGTGTAATTAGGGGGTGACGCTTAGCCCGGACTATACCATCTTTGTAACTATCTATCCTATTTACGGGGGATAATTTTTCCTCTTGCTGGCTGTCACTCTCTTTCCTATCGATTGATTCCGCTTTCCCTACTTCTGTTTTCTTTGTATAATATGAGGTTATCTTCTTATCCGAACCCTCCCGAGATGTGGTCCTATTACTTAGTAAAGATTCTACCTCCTCTATGAGATCATCGATTTCGGATATCGTACTATTTTCACCCGAGTTTCTAAGTTTTTTTATAGTTTTCTCTTTTCCCCGTGGTGGTTCTAATGCCTTGCATTTCCCCATACCTCTTTGTCAACTATTTGATTCTTCGCTTTTTCCTAGATCTGATATCTAATATAGGGGACTCTAGGCTCTTGCTCTATGATACTGTTTATGTTATTCTAAGTATCAAACTAAAAGAAAGGTGGAAGGGAGAGGCTGCTATTAATAGAGCTGCCTAGAGAAACTATAACCTGAATTAAAATATGTAATGTCTCAATACCGGGTGGCAGTCTAATCTCTTGCTATAAATGAAAGAGGGTGGGCCCAGCCCAGTCTCCTCCGGTCTCTGATGGGCACAGGACGGGCCCCCCCCTTGGCCTCTCAAAAGTACCTCATATAGCACCATCTTCCAATGCAAATAACGTTCCTTCTTTCTACATTCTTGCATCCTCAAACCGCGTACTATCTAAAAAAAATATCTGCTGTATTTCTAAAACACAGTATGAAAATTGACTGTTACTCAAAACTTGATTGTCACCTTTCATTTTTCTTTCAAATGACCCTCTCCTTCCTCTCCATTTTACCCATGCCTTGTCTCTCTGAGAACAACCTTGTTGCATTACATACATCTTTGCTTTAATCTTTAATAATGTATTTTGCCCACAATACATTTCAAACATCATAACATCTTCTCACTTGAAAGCCAAGCTACAATTCCTAAATCTCTTCTATTGATCCCACAACCATCCTCATGAACTAATATAAATTCTCAACACCCCGTAACTATTGGCCACACTAATGATCACACTAAACTCCTATGAGAATAATCTACCACAAAGAAATTTGAGTGAATTAACGGAATGGTTTGCTTGAGCCATCAAGACTAAACCCTATAACCAAAAATAACCAATGACACTGGATAAACCACTAACCTAGGGTTCCAGAGGAGCACGAAGCTTGGCGTAAATCACTTCAATGCCCCTCCTGTGGTAGTAAGGACTATATAAATGCCATTACAATATAATACAATACACTCATCTCTTTTGCGGATTAATTTACCAGAGCTAAGTATACAGAGTGCTCTAAGACAGAGTGCTAATAAATATAAGGCTGTGCCACCTGGATTATGTAACGTGCTTCACATTAAAGTAATATGACCTTGTCTTCAGCTCTTAACGTATGCACCATATGTTTAAGGATAACAACATTTGATCTAGTATCAAAATCCTTACACTATGTCTACAGGACTCTGACCCCAACATAATTCATCGAGTAGTTAAAGTTAACTTCTGGAGCTCTAAAACCTCTCAACAAAGAAAAATAGGATTTTAGCAAATGTATACTACTGCTAATGCTTGTTGTTAATATTAATATATCATTCCTCTTATAAGGTTCATACTGGTTAATAGTGATGGTGATTAAGTGATCCTTTTATCTTTTGTAAACAATCGGCCATCCTTTAAGGGAGTTCTGTCAAGTAGGGTCTTATTTGTAAATGCAAAGACGAGTTATGCTGTTTTAACTTTTCAGCTCTAATGTGCATATTTAAAGTACTGTTTTATCTCTGATGTACTTGTTGACTAGCATATGAAGAACTGAATCTTCATGCATACTAAACAAGCACTGGCAAAGCCAACAGGTTTTGCCTTAGGGACAACTTCACTTTGCTGATGGTTTTAGTCACGGTGCATCCCTGATGCTGTGGAACATTACTAATATTATTAGATAGACGTATGCACCAAGCTTGTGCATGCCTACAAAGTAATAAAAGCAGTTTGTTTGCTTTTTTCCACTCATCACAGTTGGATCAATAATAAATAAATAAGTTGAGTCGGTGAAAGGAAACAACATGGGTAAGGAAGGATCGCAGATGGGAAAGCAACAGGGAGGGCGGCCAGAAAGCATATAGAGGTGCTTGGTGAGGAGCATGGGGATGGGAATGAACGAATAATAAAGGGTGCACTAATTAAGGTAAATCAATTAGTGCTTGGTCCCTGCTCCACGGACAGACCGGAAATGATGGCAGGCCTGAAGGGGACGAATTGTGAGGTTGTCAATAAGAGTGCCACTCAAGCCAACAAATGGTGAGTGTAGGCAGGCTCCAAGCCCATTACTAAACTAAACTAAGGCCTACGTGGTCAACCAAAGCCTATGCACCTCCAAGATACAGAAAGACTAGTTCGGCACCAAAGAAGAGCAAAGAGTCATAGACGCCCAGAACCATCAAACAAGTAACGTCTAGCGGACATACCAGAGAATGACGCGCAGTTTGACAACTCTGGTGGTTGAATATCCAGTCAAGATGCTAATGGCCATCCCAGTTATAACGTCCCAACCAATCCCGCTGAGTTTATTCTCAACTGCAATGGATTCGGAAAGGCTGTACCTCTCGCCAAACAAAACGTTTCTCCATACACGTCAACCCAGAAAATTAAGTCTTGAATTGGACACCCTAAATCTCACTCGATCGATAGAGACCACATAACAGCTCGGAGCCAACGCAGAAGGGGCACTCAATTGACACGACCCACGCATGTCTAATAAGGATCAATGGGGGCCACAAAGAAAGAGTGGCATACGTTAGGTCAGTCTGGTCAGATGCAAGAGGCATCAAAACATCCAAGGGAAAAGCGAAAGCTTGCACATCGCACATTCCACTTAAAACGAACGGAGTTCAATCCCTGACTCCCACACTAGCAGAGACTTCCCCCAGGGAAACCCACCACTCACCCACTGTACCCCTCACCCTAGCCACGCTCGGCGTTTCTCGTCTTCTCTCCAAGCTACGGTTGCTAACCACTGACGTCACTTCCAAAGCCATAGGTCCCGAGACATCTGAGCTCTTTGTACAAGCTTCAATTAGGCACCACCTTTGTAATCTACACAAAACGAGATAAAACAAGAATAGCAACAAAAAAGTCTCATCCATTACGTAATTAATGCGGAGAAAATAAAACGGTTTTTATGTTGTATTTTGTAAAATTGCTCACACATTTTTATAGCGATTCAACTGTTAGCACAGAAGTTGTCAATAAGCTTTCATATTTAATTTTTGTGATTAACAAAATTCACCACTCCTGATAAGAAAGATGGCTGTCTCCGGTGCATACGACTCCAGCCTATATCTGAAGCTTCTTCTCAGTGTTGTCCTTTGTCTATCTCTAACGACTCTGCTGAATATTGCCGCTTCAGCTTCAATCCTGAGCTGTAGCTTGACGTAGACGTGTAGTTCCAACGCATTTCCTCATGGGAGTTGTAGTATACTAAGAGCTTATTTTAATGTTAGGCAGCTTTTGCCAGACTTCATAAGCCGGCGTCCCCCGCGCGAAAACCGAGTGGCGTTGCTTTAGATATTCACATGTCGGTGAGTGGAAACAATAATATGAAGAGAAATGGGGGACACGAAAAAGAGAAAGAAGCCAAGGTAAATGCATCGTTTTTATGGTGCTGTATTCCCCTCCTTCTGCGCTGCATAACTTCACTTGCTGTTTCTATATGTTGCTTTAAGGTCAAACAAGGCAGGGAATTATAGTAACTTTGCTGGCCAACTGTTTCGATTTCTGTAAAACTGTCTTTTTTGGGGGTGTCTTCATCACCCAGCTGGTGCATGACGCCTAACATTTTTCCTTGTCACTCCTCGCAAATAAAGGTGTTAAGAGTGCTCATTAAGGAGCTAGTGACACGGAAATTGACCTGGAAGTCTTATGATGCTGCTCTTCTGACACTGAACAGGAACCTTGAGGCTCCAGAGGCACCAGTTTTTGCATTAAAGTTAACTGAGAGAAAGGACATGCAACACAGAAGTGCGAAGGGCAATGCCGTTCAGAAGCATGTGTACCTTTCTAGTGTTTATTCGAAGAGCACGAACACGTGCAGTGCTGAAGCAGTCCCAAAATGTTTCAGGCAGTTAAGACCGGGCACAAGTCGGGGTGCACGAAGGTGGATGGTATCCACCCTCTATTTTCAAGTAGAAGTTGGGCCCTACTGTAAATTGCCAAACTTTTTCCGGTGTAATTTTCAGACACCGGAACACATGCAGCTGTACTGTACCTGCACCTTGTCTGCTTTCGATCCGAGAAAAGACGTGCAGGCAGTGATAGGACTTTCATAATTTAAGTTACAGCTTGGCCCATAACGAGGACAAATTTAAGGGGCCATCAGGCCTACTTTTGATAAAGTATCCTGCCTCAGACATTTTTGAACCCAACTTCTAGATGGCAATGCCGTGGAGGGGAAACAAAGGCACACAATTTGTTAGCACTTAACAATTACCTAAGAAAGTCACACACTTTACTTTGTTCATTACCTGTACATGAGAGATATGCATGTGCTGTAAGAATGTTTGATGAGTTGGTCTAGCCCAGTATTTACACAAAACAGCTATTTAAATATTGCATTTTTTTTCTTATAGCACTGCTCATCAGAACGAGAGCACTTTATCCCCCACATACTCATTACATTGACAAATTATATACGTTTATACATCAGTGATCAGGATTTACTACAGTGAGGGTTACAAGGTGTAGAAGTCACATATCATCCTTCATAGTTCACTGCGCTATATAAGAAGGATTACAATGCAACTGCAAGTAAGAAAAGGATCTCTATGTTAAAAACAGTAATCCACTTATCTATCTACATAAAATACAAATCTGTTCCTGCATGTTACATGATGTGCTTTGCAGGTGACACATTGGCCCTCAATGCCCCTTTGAGTCAAAAGGGGAGCTAGACAAAACACAAATCTTTCTAGCAAATGATCCCCAAGATCTCTGCAGCAAATGCCTTAACCCCATAAGATATTTTAAAATTCAGACTTTGCAACCAATTAAGCAGAAAAGATTTACTGTCCTGTTTCTCCTTATTGCCAATTTGTTTGTGACAGAGATTTTTTTTAAAACAAATGTTTAAGTTGAGGCACAGGTTTGGGGTTAGGGTTGAGTAACTTTTCTGGTGCAACCCTGATACAAAATCTGTTTTGGGATTTTAGGATTGATAATGCCCCACAAACCCTAGTTGCGTTTATTTGTTTAAAAAAAACAAAACGCAAGGCAGCACATTGTCCTGTTTTGCATTACCTTGCGTCAGGTAGGTGTTACATGCACAGGCAGCTAAAACAATTTAATCTACATGGAAATGTGCTGCATATGGACTATTATGCCTGACAGAGATAGTTTGTTAAGTCTTTGGGTAAAAGAAGCTATATGCTGACAGTAGGCAACGATGTTTTATGTGTAGCTGACAAAACATGAGTCTTCTGTCTAAATCAGGAGTGTTTATATGTATACTTGTAATGCACTCATATGTACTCATGAGAGAACTGGTAAAAGTGTGTTAGATGTTCAGATCTGGTGTCACTTCCTGTAAAATCATGGGTTGTGATTCCATTTCCTGTGATGTCACTTCCTGTGATGCCACATACAGTGTCACGCATCGTGATGTCACTTGCATACTAGTCTAACTTCGTTAGTCCCCTCACTTCTTTTTTTTTTGAGGATTTGTGCCCTGCATTAAGGTACTTGAAGAACTAGGTTGAATTAATTTCTGTTCCGCTGTGAAAGCCAGTACTAATGCGTGGTCACTTTTTGAAGTATAGTAATGGATTTTTATTCATTTTCACTGTAAGCAGAAAGGAAAATTAAACTTTACGATTTCAAGAATGCTTGGAATCCATTTCTCACCTCTCTGAGATGTGCTAAAGGATTAGTTGTTATTTTGAACATGTATTTAAAGCCAGAACTAATGACTGAATACTGTTTTAAAGTGTCATAGATTCAGATATTGTGGTGGAGCAGATGACCATTATGTACCAGGGTGTTCAAATAGTGATGTAAATATGATTGCAGTAAAAATCGCGTGTGACTAAAACCAAGCTGATGGCCTATGTTTGGTGCTTATTTCCTTCACAGAAACTCTTTCAAAGGTGTTCCATGAGAGGACCAAATAACATAACACATTTTGCTTAAGGTCAAACTCTTGGGCAGTGCAGGAACACTAAGACTACTACACAGTGCTGTTTACTCGAAGTCCCTTAAATTCACCACCATGATACATTTTGATGATTAGACCACGACACAAGGCACTTTGTATCCCCAAGGATAATATGCAAAATGTGTTTATTTCCGTTCCAGTTGTTATCATCTACACATAGCATTTAACCTGATATCGAGAACACCGAATGTTAAAAAAATTAATGAGTAATGAATTTAAAAAGTGATTGTCCAAAAGCACACAATTTGGTCACTTAAACACAGTGATAAAAATATTCCTAGGTTTTGTAGTTTCCAGCTTGTCTATTAAATCAGAACTGAGATTGTGTGACTGATGGTGCGGTCCAGCAACTATTTTCTCCAGTGACATGCCACTGTGTGCATGCAGTGGTATGTGTCCTACTTATTAGTACCAAGTATATTATCAACTTATTTCGGTTAAATGGTGAAGCTAGGGATACTTACAATATCATGTTCCATGTTTCAAACTTACACACTGGATCACATCTAGTGGGGGGATTGCCTGACCACAATAGTGCATAGCCATCCTTGTTGTGGGTGCAAACAGGTTTAGTGTTTTTTTATATCACTCACTGTCTAAATTCAGCTTGTTTTCTTATCACTCCCACTGCTGGCAGGAGTTGGGGTAATGCCTAAAGGAGTTAAATGGCTTTTCTAGAGCCTGATCCAGCAGGTGGTCACTGGGCATTATCTGTGGTGGACATCGTTTACTATTGATGTCACAGGCCCTTAGGTACTATTTGATTCTAATTAGCTAACCACATTATTCCCTTTACACACTTGATTACACAAGGAGAGTGAGAACAACCATTCAAGGTTTGCTCCAGAAGGATGCAGATGGCTTGGAATACAGATACAATAATCACTCTCTAAACTCAGTGATATCAGAACTATATTTTTTAAATGGACTGGGATCCTTATTTAGAGACTGAAAGTATGTAATGCAACCCCAAAAATGTACTCTGTGACTTAGTATCTCTTCCACCCTTGCAAATGTTTCTTATGGCTCTGCCCAGGCAAAGTTTCACCCTGCACACATACTGTCTTGCAAAATGGCAATGGACAGATTGCCACCCTACTGGAGACACATTGCAGTTCTTATCAAACACAATCTTTCCAGCAAGGGTTTGTGCTAGGAATAGGGATGCCCTATTGGTGTGTCCCGGCACTAGATAAGTAGGAACTATTTATTTTCGCTAAAACAGCCGGGACTTTGGATTCCTTTGAATGCTCCATTAATTGGTTTCAGCTGTAAGTGATTGATGAAAGCTATTCCACAGTTTTGGGCAAGGAATGAGAAGGATCCTCTGCCCCTTGGCTTGAAGTTAATTCAAGGGATTTTGAGGTGTAGAGCTTCTCCAGATCTTAAGGACCTGCTTGTTATGTAACCTCGTAATTACTCTGACAATACAAACTGAACCACTTGTGTAAAAGGAATTGTGGACCAACCATGCATTTTTAAAAAACACTCTGACTTACAGGTAGGCAGTGTAACTCCTTCAGAGCACGGTGACAGTCTTATTTCTTCCCGTTAAGTCTTGCTGTCCAATTTTGTGTTCTTTGTAGCTTTGTCATTGGTTTGGCCAAAAGTCCTTTATGGAAGGTATTACGTTAGCCCTGGTGTGATAAAATCAAAGCCTGAACTATAGGTTTGAGCCTACCTAGGAAGCTTGTGGTGAACTTTACACAGTAATTTAAAAGAATTACTAAATAAGAAGCTTAAGTCAAGTTTACTTGTTTTTCATACTGAGCTCTGTCACTGGTAAAGCCCAGGTATTTTGTGGCTGGAACTGAAGAGCCACCCAGAGCTACTGGCCACTAGCTAGGTGAATGTGTAATGGATAGGGGGTCAAAGCACAACAGTTCCTTTTTCTCCCCATTCCACTTTAATGCATTAGTACACACCCAAGGCGTTACTGCCAGCCTACTGTCATGAATGGCTGGCCTCTTTTCCTCCTCCACTGACTCTGCGATTTGGTTCATCATCTGCATAAGACATCCTAAATTTCCATGCCAGTCTTGCCAGCGATGAGATGTACACATTAAATAAAGTGCAGATTAAAATAGAGCCTTGGGGAATTTTGCATGGCAAAGCCTTTTTGTTGGGGAGGGGCGCTGGGAGAGAAAGAGATGTTGATGGTTTTTATATGATTGCTAAAAAATGGCATAGGCCACTCTAAGACTTTTCCATTTACTTCCCAAGTTCCTAATCGTAGTTGGGTGAGAGACTATCAAACACAGAACTGAGTTCAAATAATACCATTGTTGCGCCATGACCTTTATCAAAAAGAAATCTTTTATCACCCAGCACATTTACTAGTGTTGTCTTGGGTTTTAGCCAGTAAATTATTAGTTTCAATATGGATTTACATGTGTTTATCGATTTCTTTCTCTTGTATTTCAAGTGGGAAATCCAGTTGAGAAATAGGCATGTATAAGTCAAAAGTTGCTTGGGGTCAGCTGTTGGTTTTTTCAAGATAGGAAGTATATGAGCTTATTTCCATGATTGTGGGCAGATCGCATAAATTCACTGATTACACATGTCTGCTATTGCTGGTATGAGAGTCAGCTACCAAGTGGAAGAAAGAGGCTGAGCAAGGGTCCGGGGTGAGCTAGATTTAATCGTCTGCATTAGTGTTTGGACTGCATCATACTGTAATAGATCAAAGTCCTTTAATCTAGAGACTATACGCAACAGCTGAAGATATCTCCACTTTTGTCAGTCCCTGCCAGATTACAGTTTTTACAGTTTATTTATTTTTTTCTATTCCTAAAAGCCAAAACAGATTCGCACAAAGTAGCTGAGCCTGATAGTTCTGTTTGTGCAAACAAAAAGAGCACATGCTTTTCACAAATTTGAAAATATGGGTGGTTGTATAAGAAATGGGTGGTGGTCCGGTCGTCCAGTAGAGTGACAAAGATTGCGCCAGTGTAGGCCTCATTGCCATCCTACATGGGATGTTGGAATTGGTTTAGCAAATATTATGATAGACGTTAACAAACTGTGAAATTTCAGTAAGTGTGCAGCAAGGGCATGAAGAAGTCTTACAGCGGACATATTTATCTACCTGTGTTCAGATCAGGTTGTGGGATTGTAAAAGGTGTTGGAAGTCAGGGTAAGGATGGAATGAATTTTTTGGCTTGCTATAATGTTATATCCTTGACAGTCCTACTCCCTTTCTTTTCACTGGTTTAACTGCCCTTTATCATGCTATATTAACACGTGGAGTGCATAAACCCTGTCCAGTGAGGCCCCAACACTTTTTCGCATCAATGGTTTGGGCTTCAGTAGCATGGCAGTAGGGGACCCTCTCTTGAAGACAGCTTGGTTGTGACAACAATGTGGATTAACATCCTTCTCATATTTTCTCTGGTAATCCTTTCTGTCTCTGGTGCTTCCAGGCTTCTGCTGCTCTGCAGTACCTTATTCTTTCTCATGATCCTTTAAACGTCTTCTCCAGTGATCTTTGACTCTTTTTGTCTCTTACATTGTACCTGCTCCTTCACTCACCTCTGCGCTGTTCTTCCACACATCAATGTTTTCTAGACTTTCCTTTTTCTTGTCTTGATTACCCCATAGTGCTGTCCTAGTCTCTTCCAGAGAATGTGGTTAATGCAGCTGGAAGCACCATTGTTTTTTTTCCCCAGTCTGCGATGTCCGTGTTATCAGGATATCGTTGTGTAGATACCCTTGACTGCCTTTGGTTTAAGTACCCTGCAGAGTCTAGTTCCAGATCATAAGAAGTAGGCTAATATTCTCATTGCTCACGTCATGTTTTGTGTCAACCACTGTTAATTGCTCTTTTCCTTCCCTGTATGTCTTCTTTTCTGACTCATAGTTGTGGGATGAGCAGTTTAAACGTTGAACATACTCAGCGGTCTGTGTTCGAATTTGTTGATGCCCTGGGTAGAGGGCAATAACGCTTGATTTAAAGCAGCTGAGAAAAGAGTTCTTTTATGCCTTTAGCATTTTAGATTTTAAATGCTATTTATTTCAACAGAAAACACTTATACATTGTGTTTCAGATAATATGTCCTAGTGTAGCTTGTGAGCAGCAATGGATAATCTCCATTCTCTGCCGTTTTGAAATATAGATCAGGACGCTAAACTGTTTTGAGTTTAGGATTTATTGATGTAAATATTTCTGCTTTCTTCATTCCTAATGGATAGTTTGTTACATAGTATGCCTATGTTTTCACTACACAAGCAGGAGCTGTTGCCTTCAGAGCTCTCCTGCAGACCGACATGACTAATTGTTTGTCCTGTGGTTTATTTTAAATTCGTTCTTGTACCTGAAATGTTGCCGTATGTGAGGTTGCGTGTATATTTATCTTTACAAAGTGGTAGTCATCACTGTGTAATTATGACTCCGCTGCACTTCAGACTGAAAAGCCGTTTTTTGACTTGTTTATATATTGTCCACTGGGATCAGCACCCCCATTTTAGCATATTTAAAAATGTTTCGGAATGGCAAAATTTGTTTGATTTACCCAAGGGGAGGGGGGGCGGGGGAATTCAAAATTTTACTCGCTCTTAGAGCCAAAACTGCTGACATATTTACCCCAAGATTGGCATACATGTAGAACTTTACTGATCACACATACTTTTTATGTTTGGTGTAAATCAGTTCGGTAGATGTTGAGAGATTCGTTTTTGAAAATTTGCAAGGTGGGCTTGAACCTTATCATTTTCGTATACCTTGTCAGTTAAAAAGCCAATTGTTAATTTGTCTACATCTGAGGAACTGTTTTGTCTTATATAATGAAATTTGGCAGACATTTAGTATGTTGAGATTACTTTCTGAATTTTCAAATTTTGTGTGTATGCCTCAAGCAGGGGCACACCTAAAGTTAGTTTGTAAGATGGGAACTGTATGAATTTGCACAAATTTTGGCTGACGAAAGGAATAGTTTTCTGTTGGCATGTCAAGTCGAGCAGCTTTAAAGTTCTGGGGTAGTGCACATTGGGGGTTAATAAATGTTTCATTTTTATATACATCACTTCAGTAGTGTGGGATTAATATGCATCATATATGGCAGGCAGTTAGCAAGTTATGCATAGTGCAGGGATTTCAGCTATCGTGGTGGTCAGTAGTGGGAGGCTGGGTCAAAAATATTTTTGATTTACTAATATCTTTGGCACAGTTTGTTTCTTCATGAAATGTGACAAAACCTGTTTCGTTTTCTCCTGGTATTTTTTGATCAGGGGTTCTCAATCCCTTCTATAACAAGCTGCTTCTATAAGTGAAAATAGTCCAGAGATACTAATGACTTTGCCCATTGTTGCAGTAGTGACCACAAAAAATAGTTGTACCACATAGTTGTGACCACAACATACAGGATGGATAGTAGTGATTGTGTATGTCACAACATTGAGTGGCAAATATATTGCCATGTCAGAATTCATCTCCAGAATGTTAACTAACACAATATTTTGAAAGTACATGCATTTAGACAATTGTAGACCTACTTTTCTTTTACCTCTACATATCTTGAAGATCCATACATTATTATCAATAATAAAGAGATGAAAATGTAAATAAAATAATTAAGCACCAAAATGTGACAAGTATGTGAAGTCTTAAACAGAGACTTCACCAATGGAATAAACCAAATGTTGAGAACCCTGATGTCCACGTAAGTCTTAAGAGACTGGGCCTGGGAATTACACAAAATTAAGGCAAGAACTCGCACATCTCTCTGGATGGAGTACTTCCTTAGTGGACTGCTGCATTCGCCAGACACATTTTAATAGTGTTTTTAGGAGATGACAGCCCAGACGATCCTCTGTATCGTGGCGGATCAATCGTTTTGATGTAAATAAAATTAAACATATTTATAAATACTTACCTTTACGCTATTGTGATGTGAGGAAAAGGAAAACGTACCTGCAGTTGAGACTTCTTCCTCCTGACTGCATGATTCCCTGCCCCACCTAGAGAGAAACAGAGTGTCCGAGAATGGGTGGAGAACAAGAGACCGAGACAACAGACACGGAAAAACATATGGTTGAGGGGATGAAACAAAGAAACACAAACACTAATGAAGGAAGGACAACATTGCACAGTGAGGGGACAGAAGGAAGGAGGTCAAAAGAGCGGGAAGTTGATGAGGGCAGAAGCAGAAGAAGGCAGAGTCAAGAACAGCAAGAGGAGGACATGAAATAGGACTGCTGTAGAGAGGGGAAGACGTCACACACTTGGTTATTGGGTTGTCATTTTTATTCCTTGGGAGGGGGTGGATTGGGAACAGGTGGAGCACAAGAAAAAGTGAAAAGAAGCCCTAACCACTCCATATTGGTTAGCAACATCTCCAGGGAGACAAAGTTGATACTATGCCAAAGGAAGAAGGGGATGTAAAGTTGGTTAAATGAAGCCCAGTGACACCATTTCTCACAGCTCCCCCCGAGTGCATAAATACATGTGGGTGTTAGGTTTTGTGAAAGAGTGAAAACACCTCGTGATGTTCTATACAAACCTAAGTAAAAGACAAAGAATTCATATTCTTGATAGATACTTACCTGGGTGTGCTGGTCTTCTCGCGAAGGTGTTGGCGGCATCGGTATTCCCATTCTGAAGGAAGAAGAAGAACAGAAAAGAAACCCATAATAGATGGAAAACTGAAATAATTGCATGTTTGACACTCAGCAAAATATTTGGTTAGTCAGTTCTCCCCACCCACGCCCTCCATGTTATTTTTTCCTTATCCTCCTTATTGAAGATTTTTTCTGTAAAAGCCCTACATTAAAACAATCCTTTAAAACTCTGACAAGCCTCCAAAACCGTATTTCTGAGAATCCCTCTGGCATGTGGTAGTTATTCAGGATACAATATTTTAGCTGGGCGATATTTAAACCTCAATATTGTCGTAGAACACCAACCACCCCAAAGATCAAAGCAGGGCTAGTTATCCAAGGATGGCCAGGTTTGGGTGCTAGAAGGCAACAATTGGGCAAAGCATACTCACAATAATGCAATGTTAGCTGCTATTCTGTGATGACTAGACCAAAGATGCCCGGTATATGTTAAGGTTTAACATTAATATGCCAGTGCCAACATTGTCAGGAATAGCCATTATTGTGCAAAAGATGAACCCCTTATTGGGGGCACTATACACATTTGGTGTACCCTGGCCCCAGGAGTGACTTGTAGGGTGAAGCAATGTCTTTCAAGGAAGGACTTAATACAATCCATGTAACATACATAATTGTCTTGAAACATTTATATAGGGTCTACTATCCCTATGTGAGGTGCTGAAGTGCTTGCCTACATGGATAGAATATTACACCCTGTAAAGTGTGTGGTTGGAAGTGTCTTTGATCAGGTGTGGGAAGTGTTTCTATGTCCTCCGTGATGAACCCTAAGGTGCAATTATCATGTTATAGGACACAGAATTTAGTGTGATAGATAAAGTGCGAAAGATGCAGTTTATAGTAAGCTAGAAGCTCTCCAGGTACCTTTATGGAATTTCTTATGTTCATAATCCAGTTAGCTGGATACTTCACTGAGTTGTCCATACTAAGGTATTTTGTTTAAAGGTTACGATCTTGAGCAGGCTAAGGTTAAAGGGCAAAATAGTAAGTAGATCTGCTGGGTCAGATTTTGTTAACCCCTTAGCTGCTGGGCCTACCACTACCACCAGTGCTGAGCCTTTTGCTTTTTTTTGGCTATTTGGGGTAGTTCACACTTAAGGCTCCATAACTTCTTTTCCACATACGCTACCCATGCTAAATCTGCACCCTTTTTTGTCCAACATTCCAGGGATTATAAAGGTACCTAGAGTTTGTGGATTCCCCTGGTGGTGACTGAGAAATTAGGCAAGATATAGCTAAAATGTGGTTGTTTTGGGAAACATGGGGGAAAAAGTGCTGCAGAAGAAAGCATCTGATAATTTCCCCTGCAAATGGTATTGACAAAGGGTGTGTGATGCTAAACTCGCCATCCTTCCAGCTTTCAGGAATAGGCAGACATATCAGAAAACCAAAATTTCCAACACAGTTCAGGGATGTGGAATTCCTATAGCCCGCAGCCCAGACCATATTGTCCGGGGTCAAGGACAAAAAGATTTCGTGTGTATATTGTCCTTGGGACAAGAAAGCCAAACCCCCTGTAGCTGCCAGTTTAAAGTACCACATTATGGTTTTGGAAGGGAATTGCCTGCAGTGTAGGTAATATTTGGTCCGTTTGTGAAAGCTGTTCGAACTTGTATTAATGGTTCACTAATGCAAGGCCTTTATTATTAGGGTGCGCACTCTAAGGAAATATTGCAAGCTCAGACTGGAGCACTGCGAGGTTCCAACATAAAATTGCGTACAGGTTTACAAAGTTTCTAGTTTAAGGCTAGATATAATGCTCCTAGAATGCTCTCTGATAAGATGCAAATATTTGCAGAAGCTTGAAAGCAAAGTTGATGATTCCTTGGTTTCAAAATAAAATGTTCACAAAAAAGGCAACTAGGAAAAAATGGGTTCCTATTCAAACGCCTATGAAATTTTAGATAACATTTGTAGTAAAATGTGTTGAAGCATGCTAGTAGTTCCAAATAAAATATTCATAATGGAAAATCAGTAGAAGTTTATGGGAAGCATGAAAATAAACATGCATTGACAAAACCAGTAGGTCTAATTTTGGTGGCTAACCTTTTGGTTTTGTCACTGCATGTCTTGTTTGGACATGGTTTTTGTAAAACTTTGTTGCGGGAACTGGTGGGCCCTCACCATTCTAACAAACATTGGCACAAATATTTTTTGGTCTAAAAAAACACACACATTGCCACAGTAGTCCCCACACTGAACAACACTACTTTGTGTGCTGATATGATTGTTCTGAAAGAGCAGAATGCTGTCACTCACAGTGAAGCCATCTGACAGAGACTGAACTTCATAAAAACAAAAGGTCTTGGTTCATGCCAGACATAATTAGGGACCCAATTATTAAAGAAAGTCACAAAGGTGCACCTATGGTATATGTCCTTGCTTTGAAGCAGATATACAGCTTTCATGAATTCTTAAGAATTTACAGAAGTAGGCCAGGAAATCATACTCCTAGAAAATATTTGTGAACTGCATATTAGTATGAGCAAATATGCATGTGTAAATTTGCCTATGTGAAAATCTGTTGAGCGTTTTACAAGATCACTGTCCCTCCAATCGCTTTTTTCCCCCAACTTTGGAAGAAGTTTAACTACTGCCCTTTTCATGAGTACATTTCCAGCCTTTTCCAAGTATGGGAAAAGATTGGCAAAGAGCAGGTCAAAACCCCTTTTGGATCCGGCCCTTTTTACAGGGTCACTCCCCAAATCTTTTGCCAACCACCCTCACTCTGTTTTTTCTGACCCTTTTTTTCTGACGTTAGGACTCTGGGCACTTTAGCACTGTTGATCAGTGCAAAAGGGCTTGTGCTCTCCCTTCTAAACTTGGGAGGATTGGCTTACACCTGCTTGGCCCATTTAATTTACCTGTAAGTCCCTTGTACAGTGGTATCCCTATACCCCAGGGCCTGTAAATTAAATGCTACTCAAGGGCCTGCAGCACAGCATGCGCCACCCACAGAAGTAGCCTTTCAAACTGTGCGCTGTTTACTGACACAGAGACCTGGTATCTAACTTTACTGCCAGGCATAGAACTTCCCTTTTAGTACATATGTCGCCCCTGAGGTATACCCTAGCTCACCCTGTGGGCAGGGTGCTGTGCCTGTAGAAGGTAGGGCATATGTGTTTGTCACTACAAGGACATGTAGTGCATAAACAACCTATTTGGTTTCTCACTACTGTGAGTACTGCCTTTCTCATAGGATTGCACTGGAAATGCCATAACATATGTCTAAGTGGTATTGTCTAGTCCATGAGGGGTAGCGTAGGCATGTTTCGTGTGGTTGTAATGGTAGTGAGAAATGCTGCTTACTGGTGTAGGTTGATTATTTTTTTTTTAATTACAATTCTAGAAATGCTATGTTAAGAAAGTGGGCATATCTCGGTGCTTATGACAGGTGTTTTGCAGCTTGACTCCAATTCACGTCTGGGGCAGAGTGACAGCTGACCTTTGTGCATATCCTTCGGACAGCCTGTACACAGGGAGAGTAGAGGTGTCACAATAGTGCACCTACACATTGAGTGGTCTTCCTGGGCTGGGAGAGGCAGGGCACTCCTGCATTTGTGAAGGCTGTGCCCTTGCCTCACACAAAGGGCTCGTTTACCCCCCCCCCGGGCCCACTGATGTCTGGAGCCTGTGCTGGAGGAGAGAGGTGACACTCCTGGACCCAGTTAGTACTGGTTGGAACCCCCTTCTCCGCTTTTTGTGGAGACTATGCAAAATGAGTATAAGTACAGGGGGGTCTTCCCCCACCACACTTAGAGACACTGGTGGACTATTGACCAGGACATAGCATGCTGCTGGAGGGACTCACCAGGAGCCACCTTTGGACTGCTGCTGTTGTGCTGACCTGTGACCGGCTCGGTCACTAGGAGGAACTGCCTCTGCCTGCAACCCTTTGTGCTGGCCCGTTTGCTTGGGCCCTACCGCCCTGTGCCCCCCTTTTGATGTCTCCAGCGGCTGGGTGCTGAGACCTCTGTTCCCTGGCAATTGTATTTCCTGAAGCACTGAAAGGGTGCTTGATTCGCAGTCTTCACAATGCCCAAGAAGTGCCGGATTTTGAGTGGAGCACTCTAGATTTCCTTTCCTTGGCCGCTTCCAGCATGGGGGAAGCGTTGCTGGTATTCTCTAAGCTTGGGGTGAAGGAAGAACAGAGTGATCACGTTCCGTGTGGTGCCCCTGGAGCGAGGAATGCTGGGTGAAGTGCCCCTGGGGCACTGGCAGGCACCTGTTTAGGTGCGTTCACAACAGCCCGGGCCGCACTCAGAGCAGGCTATCCGGGGAAAGGCAACACACCTCCAGGTCTGGTGAGCAGCAAGGAGTGCTGCTGGAGGAGCCAGCGTGAAGGAGACAGACAGACAGATCGGATCGTGGCCGCCCTGTGGATTTGCGCCCACCCCCGGCTGAGCGCTTCACTCATGGAGATCGGGAGAGGTCTCTCCGCCCTGGATGAAGGTGTGTGGGTTTCTTTCTCCACACCTCTGGGGGTTGCGGGGGGAGTTGTTTTTTCATGGGGGGGGGGAGTTGCTCTACGCCCCTAAGGAATCCGAGCGCAGGAGCTCCATAAATTGGGATACGGACGTCCCCGTTGGTCCTCGGCATTTTGTTTGGTGTTGCCTGATGGAGGGGGCAGATCTCGCTCCCCATTTCTGGTGAGAATAGTACGAGGTGATAGTTGCATTACGTTTCAGTGCCTAACATATGCCAGAAGGGGATAGGTCACAGGACAGGTTCATGATAATGACCTGGCATTTTTAATGATGCTTTCATTGTAGGTGCAGTCATGATAATATGTTACAGTGATGATGATGCCATGAGCTTTTTCTGAGGTTTCTTTTTATGAGCATTCATGATGTTGTTTGGCTTTTAAGATGAGTTTACTGCACCATATTCATTTCTGGTGATATGTGTTTTAGTCTGACATGTTCTATTGGTGATAATGACAACCTGATTACTGCTTGTGTTGCGGAATACCAGTAACCTATATGTTACCTAACTACTGCTTATTTTTGCAGAGAACTAGTAACCTGTGTGATTTTCAGACAACTGCTGTGTCACTTTGTTTTTAGTCTAATGATGTTTTGTGCAATATATATATTTTTTTATATAACTTGTTGGTGTGTTTCCTACGTGGTGGACTTATTGAGCCACATGTGTTGTGTGTGTGTGTGTGTGTTGTGCAGTCACTTTACACATTGCCTCTGGGATAGGCCTGACTGCTCGTGTCAGTCTACCAAGGGTGTGAGCAGGGGTTATCTTGGGTGTGTAACTCCCTTGCTCTGACTAGAGTGGGTGGGTTCTGCCTGGCTTGGGTGCATACCCTAGCCAACCAGAAGCTCAGTTTCTAACAACCCTTAAAAATGCCAGTTAGGTTTGCACAGACTCAAAAGGGCATTCCAACCCTGGAACTATTGCTTACTGCTACTTCTAGCCCCAGTATGAATTCTGTAAAACAGTGGCAAAATGAGGAAATTGCTAGTAATAAAACTCTACTATATTATGAGGTGGCATAATCAGACAGGCTATTATCAGAGCTCCTATATAATGAGATTGCTGTCGTAATTTGGTGCTGCACTACGTGGCACAAAAGGGACAAGTGGATTTCTTTATAGGACAAGCAGATTTGTAAAGCAAACTGTCCCACAGGCAAGTAGCTATTTTATTTATTTCCACACCCCTGCAGTTTTGGCATTTTACCGGAGCATACCCCATTTTTCCTAATTTTTGTTGTTGGTGGTGTGGTGTTAATCCTCCTTCCAGTTAGTGACAGAAATGAGTGGATCCGGGACAGCTAAACATTTCTGAAAAGTAGACAAAATTCTGAATTCAGCAAGGGGTCATTTGTGTAGATCCTTCAAGGTTTTCCTATCGAAAGCAACAGTTGAAATAAAATAAAAAATATATTGAAATTGAGTTGGAAAAAAACCAGCCATTTCTGTATACGTTTTCAACTGTAACTTTGATCGGTTATGGCGGATTTTGAAAAGCAATATACTGTTTGGCCCGGTGGACACTTCTGGTTGTGAGGCTAGATAGGGCTATTAGGTTCACAAAGGACCCAAGGCATCCAGAGCCAATAAATGAGCTGCACCATGGAATAGGTTTTCGTTGTGTACCAGGTGTACAGCAATTAGGTATCAAGGAAGCCTATACATTTCTGTAATGGGCACAAGATATGAAGTTTAGAAGCAGTAGTTATTTGCACATCTTTGAATTTGGGGTCCCCATAATAGCATGTGTATTACAGGGCATTTTTCAAAATGACTTCTTTCTTACACACTGTCTTACATAAGGAAGGCGAAAATGCAGAGAAGGACAATTTATAATAACACTTGTTCTGCTATTCTGTGTTTCCCCCAAGTCTTCTGATAAAAGTGGTACCTAACTTGTGTAGATAGGCCCAGTGCACATGACCAGAAACGACCCAAAAACCAACGTGGACACATCACATTTTTCCATTGAAAACTGATGTGTTTTTTGTAAAGTGCCTTTTGTAAAATCTGTGGATTTTGCCCTATAGCTCAGCTGGCACCTAGGAAAACCATGGCGAATCTGTACCTTTTTTAAAACTAGGCACGTTGGGGAATCCAGGATGGTGTGTCTTGTGGGGCTGTCACCAGGTTCTGTCACCCAGAATCCTTTACAAACCTAAACATTTCTGCACATTTCAGTGATGGAAAGTTCTGGAATCTGAGGGGAGCCACAAACTTCCTTCTACCCAGCATTCCCCCAAGGTCCTCCAATAAAAGTGTTAACTCACTTGTGTGGGTAGGCCAAGTCCCTGCGACAGGGAAGGTCCCAAAACGTATTGTGACCATAATGATAACTAAAGTGAGTGTACTAATCTAGTCCTGGGATCTGGAAACATTTAGGGAAACCTATCACACCCAGACATGTCTGAAAAGTAGACATCAAGGGGAGTCCCAGGAGGTATCGGTTGTGAGGATTCCCCTGTTTGTTTTTTTTCTTTTTTTTTTTCTCTCTCCAGAATGCCCTGCAAAGATATAATGTTGCGTAAAAGCACTACTTTTCCTTGCATTTCTGTGATGTTAACTACCGAAATGTTCAGGGATACCTCCCAGCGTTCCCCAATTTGTTCCAATAAAAATGCTACCCCGCTGGTGTGCCTGGGCTTAGTGCTCATGACGGGAATGGATCACACAACGGTCAATGGTAGTCTTTGCATGAGGGCAAATTTTGACCCTGGGGTGATCCATTCCTGATGCAGGCACTAGGCACAGGCACACAAGTGGGGTAGCGTTTTTATCAGGGCAAGTGGAGAAACTCTGGGTGGTAGGATTTTTGTGGATCCCTGCATATTCCTGTAGTTTGTGTGACAGAAATGCAAGGAAAAATAGAGTTTTTATTCAATGTTTCACCTTTGCAGGGTTTTTTGGGTAAGAAAACTTTGGGGAATCCACACAAGCCACACCTCCGGGGACGCCTCCGGGTGTCTAGTTTTCAGAATTGTCTGTGTTTGGTAGGTTATATATAGCAGACGAACCCAGGACCAAAAACGCAGGTACCAGCCTTACAAAACCAGGTTGTTTGTGATGGATAATTTTGATGTCTCCACAATATGATTTGGTCCCTTCCCTGTTGCTTCCCTGTGCAAAGATAGTGGCTACTCAAACTGTGTGAGTCGTCCAGTTGGACTACAAGCTAGGTTTCTGCACTAACCGCATTTTGAGCTTATGGCCCAAAAATAGCTTCAGTTCCGCCAGCCAAGTGGGAGTCCACTGGCATGCCCTGGAACGTGCCAGAGAATGCCTCCATGCTCCCTCAGAAATTGTTCGGCACTCAGATTTGTTTGCTGCACAATTTGCTGAAGGATGTCAACATCCAAAAAGAGATGGACATAGTCAAATGGCAAAAAGTTGGCTGGATCTACTTTACGTCCAGCTTCACCAGTAAAAGGTGGAATTTGGGGCTGAACTAAATTGGAGGACTGCCGAGAGAGCACTATGTCAGTGCTTGCCGCCGCACACACCTGCTCTCTGAATTGGGCTAATCTGCTGTTGTCCCACTGCACAGACTGTGTTTTCGAAGGGACAGCACAACTCTCCTCCTCGTTTCCCTCGGAATCAGTGGAAGAGTAGTCGTCCAATGGGACTCGACCGACTGAAAAATCACTCCCAGATTCTGCTCCATTGTCCTCTCCCTCAGATGCTGTCTCAGTCTCTGATCCTGCCACAGAGCTGTCCTCCATAACCTGAGTTAGGGCTTGAGCATCAATCATCCAATGAGACGCCATCTCTGCTACTGGCTAAACTGTCCCTCTAAAATACTAGCCTATAGAGGGCAGTTATGATAATAAAATTGCAGGTGTGTGTGATGTATTAACTGTAAATGTCAGTCACCTTACCTTCACCTTCCCTCAATCAGCAGGTTCTCTGAAGACACTGAAACAAACAAAAAAGACACACTGTTACTTCAGCTTGCCACATACACATCATCAAAATCTTTAGCGTTGGTGGCACCCAGTCTGACATTAATTTTTGGTGCTCCCATGACCTCCTACTCGGATTCCCTCACTACCACGCAGCAAAAGTGCCCTTCATCTCTCCATAGCCTCCCCTAGCACATACGTTTCATTTGTTTTAAAACGCAGGCAACGGCTGGCTTTAGTAATCCACTCAGATATTCACATTAAGACTCTCTCTCTCCATATATAAAGAGATCACTTTTATATGTGTGTGGTTTCCCTGGGGGCTGATCGCAGCCCCCAGGGAAACCACACATGCACTGACAAAAGTGATTGAAGTGTGTGTGTGTGTGTGTGTGTATATATGTGTATATATATATATATATATATATATATGTGTGTGTGTGTATATGCATGTATATATAATTTTTTTTTTTTTTTTTTTTTGTAAATAGATGTGTGGTACTGGGGGGGGGGGGGGGGTGGAGGAGTACTCGAAAAATGCCCTCACAGGTAGTCAGATTTTTTTTTTTTTTCTGAACTACTAGTATTCAACACTTTTTACTACAAATGGTAACTAAAATTTCACAGGAGTTTGTATTGGAAGAGGAAGACATTGTTTTTTCCCATGTTGAATTTTTTGGTGAAGGCTTTATTTTGAAAGCTATGAACCATTAACCTTGCTTTCAACTCTGCAAATATTTGCCTCATATCTGGGAGTATTCTGGGAGCATTATAATCTAGCCTCATAGTGGAAATATTTGTAAACTTCTACACATTTTTATGTTAAAAAAAACCTCTCAGTACTGCAGCCCAAGCTTACAACATTTCATTAGCGCACTCACCCTAATAATAAAGGCCTTACATTAATGAACCATAAATACAAGTTCGAACAGCTTTAACAAATAGACCAAATACTACTTACCTGCAGCCAATTCCCTTCCAAATCCATGATGTAGCACTTTAAACTGCCAGCTGCAGGGTTTGTGATTCAGGGGGTTTGGCCTTCTTGTCCCAAGGACAAAATAAACATGACAACTTGTTGTCCTTGACCCTAAACAATATGTCCTGGGCATTGGGCTATAGGAATTCCACATCCCTTACAATAAAAAAAAAAAATACATTCTTGTTTTTACAACTCAGATGTGTTATGACATAACGAGCACTGAACAAATACAGAGGGTCAGACCATATTGTAGTACAAAAAACCCAGGAAAAAACAGCAGTGGAATGATCTCAGTATACACAACCTTAGTCCAGTAGATGGTGTTACAACAGGGCAGAGCGCAATCCTCCAGCTTGTGTGTTGTGAGTATCCATAGTGCAGAGGCCCAAGCCTCCAACAGTGGCTCTGGGCCTATTTGCATAGGGCTTAAGTTCAGTCCCTCTGTGGCTCGCCCAGTCCCCCGGATCTTGGAATGTTTCTGGGGGCATCCCCGTGATAAGTATATAAGATGTTCCAGGCCCATGTAATGATCCATGCATTAGGCCCACACCTCCACAGAAGGGGCTCCCAGGTCATTCCAAGCTTTAGCGATATCCGTTTTAACTGTGATTAGACCTAGCCAATGAAGCGCCTTCTGGTAGCATGTGGCTCCCAATTCATCAGTGATGTGTAGCAGGATGAGTCCGGGATCCTGGGCAATGCCTCAGCCCAGCACCCTCTCAAGCTGTCCCAACCCACCGTTACCGCAGGGGGGTTAGCACCAGACAGTGCCAAAATATGCACAGCAGGTCCGCACACTTCAAGCAATAGCCGGCAAGTATCAGGCCCATGCTTTGGAGTCTGGATCTAGTGAAGTACACTCTGCATAGTACCTTCAGTTGGATCAATTTAAATTTTGATGTTATAACCACTTCTCTGGGTGCCTCCACTGCCTCCCTCCAATCGTCGTCACACATTTGGCCCAGGTCTCCCTCCCACGCCTCCCTCCCACGACCTTTGTATCCCTTCTAGAGGATCAGCCACATTGCACAATTGCATTTTGTCAATTTCTGAGAGTTAATGTTCTTTAGGATTTGTGATAAGAATTTTGCCCTCCATTGGGGAGAATTCAGGGATAAAGTTAATTGATTTAACAGTAGGGAGAAGTGCACGGTGAAGCTGCAAGTAGCAGAAAAACTGTGTGGGGTGAAATTCATATTCAGCCGGCATATCTTGGAAGGATTTAAATATTCATTTGTGAAGCTCGTCTCCTAGCGACGAGATGCCAATGACGTTCTGGGCTGAGAAGCCTTTCAATGTCACCTGTGGAAGCCTGGTGCCTTGCCACACTGAGTCTCCAGTGTGAGATGGTCTGCCCACCCAATGACCTTCAGGGCCGCAATCCATAACCCAAATACCACCCGTGTAGCGGGCAGAAAAGCTGTAGAGGCCACCCCACTGTACAGCAGTAGTGGGTGGTCCTGCCCCCTCTACCACATACACCAAGTCTGTGAAACCCTCAATCCACCACTCCTTGACTGTAAGCATGAGTGCTGCCCAGTAATATAGGTATACATAGGGAGTGGCAATCGCTCCTTAAACAGCCAGCTTGCAGAATTCCCCCAAAGTGATGCAGGGTACACCACCATTCCACAAAAATAATCTGATTAATATGTTAACTTTACAGAAGAAGGTTCTATCAGTCGGGAAAGGGTAGTTTTGTAGTGCGTAGAGTAGGTGCACAAAGACACCACTTTGAAGATGGCCGAACGCCCCAGAAGAGAAAGTGGAAGGGTGAATTAGAACTTAAACTCATGACTGAGGGTGGCCAACTGAGGGATCAAGTTGCAGTCGAAGGAATGTGTTGCGTCGTTGATGCCGAAGACCCCTAAATATTTGAATCTGAGGGGATGGCTCTGTATCCCTACCACCCATGGCACGTCAGCGGGGTAGAGAGTAATGGGATGAATTGCAGATTTTTGGGGATTCATCACAAGGTCGATAAAGCGCTGAAGATGTCCAAGATGGAGTACCCTGGGACCTTCACACATCTACTTTACACTGGGTGCTCTCTGGGAGATGCTGTTTCGGTTAAGTTAAACTTAACCAATTGTACTAACTTCTATGAAAACAGTTATTTGTAGAAAGGAAAGCTAGTGCCATAGAAGTTGTGTTCAGATAACATTGCAAACATCCAGAATAAAGACTGGGGCTGAGCAAATTCAATCACACATATCACATGCTAATAGCTCGCACAAATGTACAGACCAGTCAAGGAAGCAGACAGACCTGTTGTTCACATGTACAGATCATGCATTTAAAAATACAGAACTATCTCTCACACACCTTCATATTGGTATTAATGAGTACATGTAGAGCGCACACTTAAAAAAATATCAGACCCACATATCCAGACCTCACCATACACATACAGCCCAATCACACACGTCCAGATCAACTTATCTCCTGATATAGAACTAAGCGTAATATGAAAATATTCTATATGAATACCTACCATACACAGACCAATCCACTATATATAATCAAACTTATCACATTCACACATGCAAAGCTTTTAACATGCATGTATACTTTCCATTCCATAGTCATTCATGCATGCCTCGTACACAGTGTATGTGTGTACAGAATTGACATATACCCAGACCGATCAAATGCAGACACTCAAGCAAATTTTCTCCAAGGCACCGTGCAGAAGCATATGCCTGCTCATAAATCGACACACTGCAGATAAGCTATGTTTAACAGGTTGCCCAATAACTAGAACGGCTACAGTGCCCCTTTCTCCCCTCTTTGTTGCATTTTCACGGAGTTTCCAGGGTCTGTTACCTGCATCAGTGGCTCTGTGCGATTTCACATGCCTTGGGCCTGTCCTACCCCCCTGGCTGCAGGCTGCCTAACATCTCTGGCCTCCTGGCCTTTTTGTGCGCACACATAGAGCAGCATTTAAACAAATACAGGTACATACAAGCACATCCCTATTCTAAAACAAACAAGACAAGTACTTCTTTCGACTCACAGTCCAACCTCTGCGCTTGTTTGCCACAGGGCTGCTAACGCACAGTTATCTCATACTTTGACTTTATCGCTGGTAGCCCTACACTCTAGCGACTCAACTCTAGCTGTCCTTGGCACTTCTTTTCTGGGTGAGAATACACCTTGAAACTTACTTGCTATGGTGCGCAACATATAGTGCAAACCATAACTCGCACCCCCTGCCATACTTAGTTCAGTACATCCCATAACCAAAGGCATGTTTAAAGGGGAAAAAAAAAACTGCTTTAAAAGAGGAAAACTTGGTGGGAGTATAAGTTATGATGTGTTGTGTGAGTTGTACACTATAACTGGCAACATTTTCTGGAATTTTTAGGTTTTATGTTTTTATGTTCGCTGAACCACATTTAGCCTTTACCTGTTTTTTTTCAGTTAGAGAATTAAATGGTGGCGTTGCCTCTGTGTAGTTATGGTTCAGCCACACTAACAATTGAAAAGGTATTTTTCAATTTGCCAATAACTGTGGATCCCATAGATGTGCTTGCACCAAATGTGGGAGTCTTTTGCTTAGTCAATTGCGGTCCAGCATGCAGAGTTCTGTACAAGTCTGTGCAAAGGAAAAGTTCAACAGTGGGATGAAAATAGATGTTTTTCCGTTTGACCTCCCATAGGAAGGTTTGTTTGCGCCTACAGTCCAAACAGCTTCACAGGTTTACACCAAACATGGCATTAAAGTTCAACTTTACTCAGAAAGCTAACTGTTATTAGATTGCTATAATATCAGTTCCGTAGTTTTTGAGTTATAAGCATTGACAAAAGTTGTATATTTAAGTTGAGCTATAAGAGGTTAACAATTTTGTATGTGTTCTTTTTAGGTCGAGCATAGCAGCGCGCATGCGCTGCTTTTCAGATGTGTTATATGTATCTGGGCTTTTAACCACGCCCACCGCACGCCCATCACGATCACTTGTTCATGGACTTGCCCTTCAAAAATCCTTTATTTTCCTTGGTAAATGCTTTATGTTGGTCCCTCCTTGGGGCGGTCTAGTTACCGCCTTGGACATCGCCTCGGTTACAAGGCTAATTACACCTTTGCTGATACGTTTGACTGTGAGCGAACTTCTTTTTCCTTTTGTGTGCTGATTGACACTGATGGCCGTGGCACTTTGAATCGGCTTGCTTATGTGAAACTGTATTGCTTTTCATTTAAATTTATGTCGCAAGAAAAGTCCAGTTAGGAGTTTAGAACGCTAATAGCTCTAATTCGAGCATATGGGAGACCCATTGCATTGCAAATGCTTGTTAAAAAGGCAATTTATGATTCGCAAATTCTGTGTATCACATCTCGATTTTATTTTTTTTCTTCTTTTTACAAATGTGATTCCCTGGAGAAGGGGTATGATTTTTTTTGCCCATCTTTAAATTTGAAAGTTGAATCAGATTCAGTTTTTTTCAGCTGTGGGGAAAGAAACTGATTTGTGAATCTAAAGGAGATTGGAGTCGCACAGTCTGCCAGTTTAGGTGCTGGATTTGGTAGCCTTTTTGGGAATTACTTATGAACAGTTAATCATTCGCAACGGGTTAGGGGAGACAAAATAACAAAAGTTTGACCTAGGGCACAGGTGGTAGGGCCCTAGAGCAGCGGTTCCCAACCTTTTAACTCCTGAGGACTCCCACTGAATCACTACTGGAAGCCAGGGACCCCCAAGCAATTTTTACAATTCAAATTTCAAACAGTAATTCACAAAAAATACACAAACAAGAACACACCAAACAAATACTCAAATTACTAAAGATATAATTATTTGATATTAACAAAATATTTAAAAATTGAAAAACTTTAAGGGAAAGGTTGGTGCTGCATCTTGGCAACTAACTTTTCAGTGTTTGGTTTTATTTAGGAAAGCTGAATCCTTAGGTCAGATTCTACATTACCCAAGCGATTTTTATTTTTTAGGTACATAAGATTTAAGAAAGCCTTTTCATATAATATGTGGTAGGGAAAGGAAGTAAAACCATAAGGGCCTCATCTCTCAATAGCCTCTGTCACATGTATTTAATTTGTTTTATAACACCTCTCATATCACTGTAGGCCGGTGTCGGAGCACTTTATAGGGGACTACAAGGTGTAGGATTCACATGTCATTCGTACTGGTAGGCATTTATTTAAGAGTGCTTGGTCTGTAGAAGCACAAACCCAGGATTCAGAACATAACACAGTGGCTAGCGTTGGCTTTAATAATAATGTATTCCTATGCAAGCCACCTTTTTTTTTGTTTGTTTGTTTTTTTTTTTTTTTTTTTTTTAGCAGCATAAGGATAATAAGGCAATAACTTCCAAATTTGTTCCATGCAGTTTTGTTGGCAGTTCATAGCTCACTGTGCTAGATACAATGGTAACTTACGAATTGCACAGTAAGAAAAGAATCTCTGTGACAAAAGCAGTAACCCACTGTGCTATGCACATAATACTTTTCTTTGCATGACACACGTTCTTTGCAGCACTAAACTTCCACTAGACAAAACTACCATCTCTGTCCAGCAGGTACATAAATCACTAGGGTTATCTTGATGCTTTTATTTTTGTTGGAAAGCTTACAAGATACTTTACAGTGCTTTTAAACTGCTGCTCAAATGAACTAACAATTATAAAAACACGCATGTGTTTCTGTAGAGGCCCCAGTTGAAGTGCCTTGCTGCCGGCCCAGGTCTGCAGACCCCCTGAGAATGTGTCACGGACCCCTGGAGGTCTGCGGACCACAGGTTGGGAACCACTGACCTGGAAGAAGGGAAAACAAATATGCCGTCATTGGTTTGGATGTAGGCTGTGCACCCAACCCACCTGTGCATGGTCAAAGACTGTGCCCAGGAGAGGTTGGCTGACAGCAGGGGTTGGACAGGGCCAGACTGCAGGCCAGGTTGTGTGTCAACCTCATTTGCACACAACCAAAGTTACAGCGAAGCAGGAGCAGGCTATCCTTGTCTGTTTTAGGTTCTAGTCTCTCGCCTTCTATTGTTCTGTATGTGGGTGCATCACCCACAAGAGATGAGGGAGTCCTGCGGTTTCCTTTAAGCCACTCTTCTGAGCGACTCGGCCAACTGTCTCGCTACCATCTTATAATGGATTGCTACTTGTTTACTGCCGCTACATGTATGTAAGGGCTTGTAGCTTGCAGAGTTTTCACCAATGAATACGAGGTTGAGTGGCAATTAGCAAACCTTCTGTATGTGAGTGGTTGTCTGGCTTAAATTTCCCCAGTGAGTTGCTCTGAGACCATGTTATGCTGGTAACTCAGGAGCGTTTTGTACCCAGATGCTTACTTTGTTTACCTTTTCCTTGTGAGTGATTACACTGAAATTACATTCTCATGGACAATTCTTGCAAAAGTCCCGATTTCCATGCACCTCCACATGGAACGATGGATTTGTCACATAGTTTATGTAATTTTGACAAGAATTACTGTTGTATCTGGTATTCTTGCGTGTACAAGAACACACGAATGTGAGGGTTTGATCGGGTGCGGGGATTCTAGAACGGTTCGGGGACGGCGTTGAATACAGGGGCAGCACGCAGAGGGACACACTGTACATCCTGTGTTAAAATGAAAGCAATTGGATACTAATTTACCCTGTATGGTGACTTCCATGTCTGGAGGAACAAAACAATTATACATATTTGCAGAAGGAAAAACAAATACATTTCTTTGCACACCCCTAATAAAGTGTTGCCTTTTACACTTCTGATTTGTCAGCAACATTATAATTTCTATCAATAGCAGTATCAGACTCAGTGTTAATCACCACAATCACAACATCCGTTTGCTACCATAAACTATTGTATTGCAATATTTGTTGTTCCCCACCTTCAATTCCATCAAGACATTAACACCTAAGCCCTTAGCCATTTCAACAAATGTTTAAGGATTTACCATTACTTTGTCCAGTCCTGACAAAAAGCCCTAATGTTCACCATCGCAGCTTGTCCAGTCTTACAGGTTCCACCTTCTCCCAGTAGTCGTCATGAAGGCTGGCTCATAGTGCACATATGCACAATCTAAATTCCCACACTGCAGAGGTTTTAAAGCAATAGGAAACTATACTGTTTAATCAGACCGATGGGAGTTCCTACTGCATTTGAATTGGAAACTGTAGCATGGAACAATAGGAGTGAAAAGTTTCCAGATACTGGAGTAGACAAATGCCTACAGATTCTTGAATTGACCAGGACAAAAGAGGGCAATTTTGTTTGAGTTAGTATAATGCATGATCTAAACACCTGCAGAATTTCAGAACTGAGAACATTGTGATAATTGTTTTTTGTCTTTTTCTGAGCAACATCAAGTCAACATGAATGATGAGACTACTTTTGAAGAAAATAATCATCAACAAGTTGGACTTGGTTTTATCTTAATGTGTTCTAAAATTAAATTAGAACGTTCCTAATTGTGAAGGGCAGAATGTTGGGGGGAAACTATCATTCAGGTGTCTGCACAAGTTCCATTAAAAAAAAAGAAAGAAATTCCATAGCATTGCCCCCCACTGACTGTGTGTGTCCTATCCACATTTAGAACCCTGATTTTCTCCTGCTACCAGAAGCCCAATATTGTTTGCTTCCACAAGTGTTGTGAAGATTCCCATCTTTTTTCCCTTTCTGGCATTGGCCTTCTCTGGAAGTCCAAAGAAACCTTGAAGTTGCCACCAAATGGGCTCATTCAAGATAGTCCATCCGGCACACTCTTTCTTGAACTGGGAAGCATTACTGGTTCTGGCCAAACCATAGCTACATCTGCCCTCCCCATCCATTTCATATATCATGGGCACCGCACCCTGTGGGTTATAATGGGTAATATTTGGAGTAACTACATTAATAGACATAAAGGTCTTCCACCTCACCCCCCCTACCCCCCCCGTATCATTTTTATGTCACCATATATTTTAGGTAGTGCTTGCTGAATCTTTACATCTGCACTATTTTTGTTGTCACATCAAGAGACCAGGTCGGGCATTAGTGGAGTTATGTCTTTACTGCAAATATTCTGAAATGCAGTGACGTAAGAGAAATCAAACCTCATTTTAATCTCCATCCTCCTGTAGTACATAGAAAATATACAGGACAAAACCCAAGTCTACCCAATCAACAGAACCTGGATACATGCAAAACTAGATAAGATGGTTCCGTGGGTCTCACTTCAGTCATCCCATGAGGTAAAAATCCATGTCTGTATAATAGATCATATACGCAATTCACAATTTTATTGTATTAATTACTTAATGGTGCTGACCAAGAAATTCAAAGAGTGGCAATATACTTACAATATACATACAATGCATATTTGCAATGTTTGTATCCATAAATCAAACATATCAGTATCCGTCCAGTCTGACTGCTGTTGACGATTCCCATACAACTGTTGACGTTTCGACCCACAGTCCTACATTTAGTGGGTCTCCTCTAGACCAAAACTCTGCCTGATCAGCCACCAAAAATATAATATATAAGGATGTCTTTTAACCTCATGGGCCTATTCCTTTTATACACTACCTTTTATAGTTTATGTAAAAAAAAAATGCATACCTCTCAGTTGCAAGTGACTTACCGATATGTACGTCTTCTATATAATTAAAAAAATTATCTTCTGTAATAAGGTCAACAAAAAAGGTATCATACTATGTTACATCCAGGTGTACCAGATTACAGACACATAGTGTGTAGCCACCATAGCTAACTTGTGTGCAGCTCAGTAACCTGCCAAAAGGAACGAACAAAGTGAGACAAAAGGCTCTCACATCTATATAGTGCTGGAGAAACATCCATCGTAACAAAACAACTTTGTGCGTGAAACCCAATAGACCCAAGCACCCAGAGTCCCCACATCACGTGCATTGGCAGTGCTGAGTCACTGTTTTATGTGTATTGGTGCAGCACAAGATGAAAACCATACTGTGGTGTGCTGCTATAAAACATACCGTCCCATCAAGCTACACATCTCGGTCACCAGTGCCTCATGCTGCATAATCCCATATAGAGCATCTCAATAGTTGGCCACGCATACGTGAAAAGAGTGGGCCCAAATTCAACCTCCACACTGATGTGCTCACCTTCACACCGGTTCCCAAAAGAGTCATTGCCCTATCCAACAACGATTACTTCTGTGGTATAGTTGGGGCTCACAAAGTCTCCCCATCCATCCAAATCGGTTAAGACTCGGTGCGCAGCGTAGTGTCTACAAAAGGGGGAACAACTAGACCATCAACCGTAGCTGTGAGGGTAAAAACTCTTTTGGTCAATGTTGTCATTTGATTCTGAAATTTTGAAATGAGCGTGCATTTACTATTGAAAAAATTTGTGCCATTTCATTGGCACTCCCCGCTCTCATAAACCCGCTTTCTCGGTTTTTCATATGAACATATATAAAAACGCTAGGAAAGTTGTGTAGCTGTGGCAGGCTCACTACATGTCCAGTGCACACCTTTTCAAATGACAACAGTTTCAGTCTATCAAATGAAATAGCCATTCCTTGAAGAATCATTAAAGGATGTATTTCATTTCAGGATTATGCGTCCCATTCAGTGTTGCTTGTCCACATGGGTGGTTAACTAGGTGTGTAGCAGGCTTTGCCAAGTTAACCAAAATAACTTGAAGTATAGATTGCTCTGCTCTGATCCGCATTCTGTTAAGTACCAATGAATTTGCAAAGGGAGTATTAACTTTTATGGAAAATTAACCATTAATCTAGGCAATCTATTTCTGATAGGTTTCATTCATACCAAGGTTTTTGGTATTGGGAACCACTCTTAACAACTTAATATTTGTTCGCCGCATGCATGTTATGTTTTTCTCTAGCTGTCATTTTTTTCATCACTGGGCCGTACCAATTCTCACTTGTAGCTGTTGAATACCATCTCTTGCTGCAGGGACCGGAAATGCTGGCCTTGAAATAGAAAAACATCTGAGATGGTGAACTTGCAGACAGAAAAAAATGGTGACATGTTAGTGAAAAGCATGTAATGTACTATTACGCAAACTCCACCAAGATCATTAAGTTAGTCTGTTGGAGTCCATTGGATTCCATGGAAAGAAGAGAAGTCTGCCTCAGAGGCATTAGCATGGCGCACACACACACCTGTGGACTCTCCATTTGATAAAAAGAAACCGAGAATCCACCCTTGTCCCCAACGAGTAAGGGTTTAATCAACCGCAGTGGATGGGATATGAAACAGAAGAATAAACAAGTATTAAGAAGAACCTATTGTGTATTGTTCTTTACATGTTTGCACCTTAAGGGATTGGGTTTAGGAGCTCACTTATAGTGAGACTAAAAAACAAGAACTAAACTGACTAATGCAGCCGTGTAGCCCTGTAGCTCCTTGAAACTGTCACTGAGATGGGCATAACCTGATAAACATTTTCTTGTTTGCAAAGAAGTTGCTTCCTGGATGTCTTCACTTTTGATTTTACAATGTCTAATTGGTAGTCAATTAGAGAGCCTACTACCATATTAGAAAGTGTAGGGTATGAAATGGCTCCAGCTTTTCCTCAGTGTCCTCTTCCATACATTAATTCTCACCTTGTTTGTCAAAATGCAACTACGTAAGGTTCACCATAGAAGTTTCAATACCCCATTGAAGTGAAATCTGCTCTGACCCCTTCAACGTGTTTCCAAGCAATGCAGTTGTTTCTGTAAGGAAAGTAGAGGAGAAGGTGGTCCTCCTGTTGGCCAGGAGATGTTTTCATTTGAGAACATAACCTGAACAGGTGGGTGTTGATCTGAAAAATACTGTGTATTACCCATATCAGACTTGTTGATAGAGCTTTGAAGGATACATGGAGTGGAATAGAGATACATTGGAGCACTACATGTAGAAGCAGTGTTCTGGCTACATTGAATGGTAATGGTTTTAAAGGAGTTTTGAGATTTTAAAACCATGATCATAGGATGAGGTGAGTTTCTGTTAAATAAAACTGCTTGTAAACTACTCCATTTTCTTGTAGAGCATTGAGAAAATGCAGACAATTCTTTACTGGGTGGTTGATAGTTCATTCATCGTGTCGTAACACAGATTGAAGACTGCTGCTTTCTTTAAATATCTTAAAGCTTTCCAAAAAAACATATTCTGGTTAAGAAGATATTCTATGTAAATAGTAAATCCTAGTTACAGAACTGCTGATTTTTTTCATATAAAGCAATAAAAGGATCCTTCTTAGATGAGATTCAGCTATTACCTACTTTGCAATACTGTTTTAAAAGAGGGCATATTTGTCATAATTGAGCAAGGAAGTAGATGTAGGAATTCATTATATTTTTAGGCACATATTGGCCAAGCATTGATGTACTCTTCTGTTTCCTTACATATGACTCCTCGCCAAAGCATTGAGTAATTATATCAGTGGTCTTGATGACCAGTCAGCAAATTGCAAGTCAAAACAACAACAATTCTGCTATAGGTGTATTTATTCATACACAGAATATTGTTCGAGACTGTATATCTATAGGTGCAGGTTGTTCAACCATGATGCCAATGTTTGTGTCAACAGCTTGATTTATTTAGTATCCAGCTTTGGACAGTTGCCGTCAAGCTCTCACAAAAGCAACAATAATAACTGGCCAAAAAGGTGAGTCACAGAAGAGCTGTATGTAAGCTTTCACCACTGCTGGCTCTAATATACTATAATGGCAGCTCAATTGAGGTGCATGCTTGGCTGATTGGAGCTCCCCACACTCCAAGTCTTTGCGGGAAAAACTACACGCAAATCACTCTTTCTCTGAAAGCTCCATATTATGTGTCAGTGAATGCATCAGTTGTGTTTGTATATGTTCTTAGGGCAGAGATATGCGGAAGAGATAAAGGAAATGTGTGAAGGCACCAAAAGCTGATAGCAAGACATGAAATGGCTGAAGAGATGTGCGAAAGGAGGACTGAGACCGTGACATCAGGATGCATAAGCGAGAGTAGAGTAGAATTATAACCAAGGTCGAACTAACCAGAACCTATTTCAATTAGCTTGTGTTTCTAACTTAAATTTGAACACATTGGCACAAATTCTGACACTAGTGGCTCAAATTGCTTCATTGTTTGATTCAGAAGAATCATCAGTGCTCGTTTTGGTTCAAATCGTTCTTCTCTCACAGAATGGGATAATACTCTACTCAACTTTTAATTCCTGGTTGGAAATTAATCTGAAATTCAGAAATACAGCATTCATACATTGATTAGTTTATAGCGTTCACTAATTATTTCAGCAGGTTCTGTGTCTTCCAGACATGATACCTTAGACCACAAGCTTAGTGCACTGCTAACAACTCCATTTAAAAGATTGTCTGCTTAACATATGAAGAGTTTAATATCTGTGGAAAGTGTGCTGCTGACCTGAGTCTCAATCTTGTCTCTTTGGATTTAGTTTTTTTTTTTTTTTTTTTTTTGTGTTTTTTTTATTTTTTTGTGTGTGTTTTTTTTTTTGTTGCTTTTACATGCTTCATTACCACGTTCACATGGTCAAGGTGTAACTCTACAATTTTAGACAATATCAAGATATTGTTCAGTTATGTAATTATAAAAGTATTGGCTCTCCTATAAACACATAACAAAAATGTTGTGGGGCTATTGCACAATTCAAATATCATCACATATATAAGTGCTGTGCAAGTAAGGCATGATCGGGCTTGCTAGTAAGATCCATAGTCCGTCTGTAGAACCATCTCCCGTGCCCTGCCTCAGCTGCTTCTGTTTTCAATGAGCCCAAATTCTCAGACGTCCTACATTCTTATGTTCAGTGTGATAGTACTTGTCCTCTTAAAGAAGAGGTTAATTGCCCCTCTGCTCAAGGATCCCACAAGAAAGCTGTAGCTTGTTGACCATTTCAAACCTGTCCTTTCCCAGTGAAAGTTCTTGAGTGAAGTAAACTAACAACTCATGTACTAAGAACATAACCTATGATCAATGGTGTGCAAAACACTGGTAATTTGCTGTAGCCTAAATACAGGAAATTGCACCTAATTACACAAAATGCAGCTTCCACTCAAAAGTATCTGAAAGGTCTGTTTGGGTGAAAATTCAATGTGGAAGTGTAATTTTGAATTGATTTCCAGTTATTTGCGTTCGGATTTGTAATTTAGCTCTCAAGTTACTTGAATAGTCTGCTTGGGTTGAAAAAAATATATATATTCCAGAAATGCTTCTCCTTTTTAAAAATTCCCCGAATGGTACATCTTGCATTAAAGTTTCTCCCCAAAATTATGCGATCTGGCATAATCTTGGTAATTTTGCATAAATTTGATTGCGCAATTCTACGCAGGTGTAATGAAAATTTAACCCAGGCCTAACTATTACACAACAGCTGATTACAACTTGAGTTCTTAGAATGTATGAACACAAGATCTGAAAGGCTCTCCCTCAAGGCCATCAGGCACCCTCTGATTAATTTTGTTATTTGGTATTGTGATACTGTAAATTAAGACTAAAGACAGATGGGAGAGTGAAAACAAACCGAGAGAGCCTTTTGAACTGATGAGTTTGCACTTTCATATACACCATCTACTAATTAATATCATTTGTTCATTCACCCAGTGTTTTTATCACCTATTTTATCCTATATCTATGTTCATCCATTGGCAGAATGTATTGAACAATTCTGACTTGATATTTCACATAAATACAGATGACTCCTAGATAAACACAGGTCTAAGTAGAAGAAACAGACACTTGAGCAAGTTCATAAACTGCCAGGACCGCATTTCTCATTAGATGCAAGAGAATTTGCTTTGTCTCAGCGGCTCAAAAATGGAGATCCTAATACTTGTCATCTATGCTTGCCAACAATACACTGTTAGTCAGTTTGGCTCCTTTTCTGAGAGTAAAACTATCCATGGCCCAAACAGTAAGAAACCTTGATACAGTGCTCTCATTCTCACTTCATGTCAGCTTGTAAGTTGTTGTAACTGCTTTGGCAAATACTGCCACTCTTTCAAAATAAACCAAAGGACCAAGATTGCAAGGCATATTGTGGCAACAAAGATTATTAGAGAAAGACTTACCAAAAAGCCCCCCGACCGTCTGCAACAGGTGCAAATTAGGGAAGCAAGACTTCTCCTTCAATCAGCTGACACAAACAGGTGGATTTTCTCACAAAAAAGAAAAAAGTGCCAGTTGAAAGGGGGGGGGGGGGGGGGGGAGGAGTGGAGGAAAAAATACAGTGATAAAAAGAGAAAAGCTTTTAAAACCCACTTTAGAATTCAGCAGAACATCACAGAAAAAAAGAAAGCCTTCCTTTGGGATAGCAGACCACCCAAGCTTGCAATATGTAGATAGACCTCTTTCAAGTATCCTCTTATCTGCTGCACCAACAATAGTACACCCAATATTTTCCACTCTCAAATCAGCTGTGTTACACTTCAGACTGTCAATTCCAAGTTTCCAATATAAAGGCAACGTTGTGGCTCTTCACAAACTGAATGCTGGCCAAGTGGTGTGGAATACAATTGCTGGTAAAGCTTAGCTGTAGGCTCCAAATTATTATAACAGAGAATCTAAATGTTTACTCAAAGTAAAAAGTACAAATGTTTCACTAGATGTGGTGGCTATATATGATGTTTTGTTGGAAATATCTTAACAGTATACATCCTATCATCAATGTCTTAGCAGACTGGTCAGTTAAGGTCATCATTTAGTGGTTTGTAGCACACTCACAAACAGGACAATATCCGACTGCAGACTTACGTAGTGCCAAAGGGGGAAAAAAAACAATGCAGCATTCTATTTCTATCTATGCATCCAGGATCTTAAAGACATCCCGCGTATCCCTCATGACCACCCCAATGCTGCTTCAATTTAAGACAGAGTTGAAGAGACTACATCACAAAGCATTAACCATCCACAAACCATGTACATCTGTCACTCATTGACTTTATGCTTGTTGTTGACCCTGTACAGAGCTCTGCTGCTTTTTGGCTAGCTCAATTCTGTACAAATACTTCATATAGATATGTACATAATTAAATAAAACTGTCCATAGACATTTTTGAAAGAAAATTAATCTTGACCTCAAGGATTCCAATGTTTATAACCCATAGCTTCCAGTTTTTAGACAATAATTTAGAGTGGTTGGCCACTAAGCAGGTATCGGCCCATCTTCACCAGGTAATCTGCTAGTCACACTTTAGTCAGGCTTATGTCCACTTAAAGGATGGAACCTGCACTGTTGCACTGGATAATATCTGCTATATGTTTGAGAAATGAAATCTAGCTATATTTTACCTTTTGAGACCTGCACTCCGCATATGAGTCAGGAGGCCACCCAGATCTGTTAAGACTGACAACTGTAGTAGGCCTTAAAGGCGAATCCCTTGAATGATTTCAGTCCTTTTATCGCTAAGTGATCTACAATGGCAAATCTGATCCATTCTGCTGTATTCACACTCCACTTGGCAGTTCAGACCCACAGAATTACCACAACACCCCTACAATGTTCGTTTGGTTTTCAGCTTAGAGACTTGGGTCTCCCTTTACAAATCCCTGAATATAATGGTGAAACTGGATAGCTCACAAAACCAGTTTAGTGATCTACTGTCATGTCTGCAAGACTTCTACAATTAAATGCAAAACAGCTAGGCCCAAGTGAGTGGTCCTAAGACATTATTGAAAAATCATAATTTCAGCTCACCAGGTAATATGCGTGGTCTTTGGTAAAACAATCAACCTCTTCAGGACACCATTTAGGGCCAATAATAGCCTTTAAAGCGGTGCCCCTATGTGCAAGGCCGATGGAGGAAATGGTACATTTGCCTCTATCTAGCCTCATATCAGAATCGAGGATACCCCTTCCTTTTTTTTTTTTTTTTTTTTTTTTAACTCAGACCACAGGTGAAATGGCAGCAGTTCCAACTTAGTCATTAGGAAGCTTATTTTTCATTTTTGACTTTTTCAAGTGAACTAGCCACATATATTTTGAACAAGTCTGGGGAGAGACCAGGGTGCTGTGGAACCCCAAGTTGTTTTTGGATGGTGGACAGGAAATGTCTGCCAATTTCACTATTGTCTGCTTTATGTTAAGGAATGGGCTTAGCCGCATATTATCCTTATCTGACGATTTTACCACTGTCCCATTCCTAGCCAGAATGACACAATGATCAAGGACATTTATAACCGCCGATAAGCCTATCAGAGTCAACTTGGCAGTATCCCCTTTACCCATGATGTACAAAAGTAATGATTGGACATCTCAAGGTATGTTTTGTACCACTATCACATTGAAAAGTTGACTGCTAATATCTCAAGATGTTATGTGGTCGAGGAATGGATGTAGTTAAATCAATGCTGCCTTCTCTAATATCTGTAGTAGCAGAGGAGAAATAAGAGCCTTGGCAAAAATTCTTTGGCTCAAATAGATTCATCAAGTGTTTGTTCAGTATAGATGTCATCCAGACTTGTTTAGTAAAACTGAGGATGGTTCCCATATGAAACAGAAATTCATAGTGGCATTACTTAAGATACCAGCCTTTTAATGTTTATAGAGTGACTACATTAATTGTACCAATTTATCACTCGCTCCCACTTTTTGTACCTTTTCCAAAAGGATGGCAGGACCCCATCAGATGACTGCTGTGCACTGTAGATGCTTTCAGATAATTGGGTGCTTCCTGTCTGTGTTCTCAGTAAAACACTAAGTGAAATGGGTTTGTAAAGATAATTTTCTCCAGAGTTTAAAAAAAAACTAAGCACAGGCTTGTAATAAATTTGTTATATCCACATAATCTTGAGGTAAGTGTCTTGGTAAATATCCCTATGTGAATTTTCAAGTGCTTTATGCTTACGTCCAGCTCATGTCCCCTTCCTCTTTACCGAAAATTATTTTGGATATTTATTTCCCTTTTTGTGACCTTTGATTGTCCTCCTGCCCACTGAAGCAATGCCAAAAAATGAAAGTAACAGGGATACCATGTGCAGTGTTGGAAACCTATTGTAGAGCCCCTCCAAGGGGAAAGTGCAAAAAAGTCAATTAAAATAAATAATGGACAAGTACCAAGGATATCTATAACGTAGGGACATACTTCTCGCTTAGGTCACTTGGGCCCACCAGATGAACTTCACTGTGCCTTGCATTGTGTTAAAGTTGGGGCAATTTCCAGCAAGTGGGGGTGGGCACCCTTTCAGACCCTACAGTGCCACAGAGTTCTTTTGTTAGCTTCGCTCCATGTACCCCACATTGGCAACATGCCCGAGACCCCTCACATCTTGTTCAACCTTAGTAGGTGACTAAATACTGCTGAGGAGACCATCATTTTATGTTTTGCCACTGCACTCAATATTTTAATATTGACTAGTCGCATTACACCAGATCTTTAAATGAAATGTGTTAACAGTCTAATTGTCAGTACTCAATTTATTGATGACAGAAAGCGGATACCCTCATCTTGAAGAAGTTGAAGGAATTGATATGGGCATCGGGGGTAACTGTTAACTAGACTTGATCATTTCTTCATAATTTGAGCCAAAATTGAGTATGTGTTGCCTTCCAACGAACACCAGACTACAAAGAGTGCAACATCAAGCAGCCAGAATGTACATATGAGGACAGGACCACATGAAGCCAGCACTAATAGCTCTCTATTTGCGCTGTCTCCAATTTAGGATTAGGGTCAACGCTATGCGTTAAGAAAAAAGTATATTGGGCTGAAGGTCATGCCTACATTCCAAATCCAGCATGTTACCACCATTCAAACAGAATCTGGCATGCTGCCACAGTCCAGTCGGAAATCTAAGCTCCTGATCAGCACATCATTATCAAACATCGCTCATACCCTTAAAAGAAATGAATGTGGTGGAAGATGTTTCAGGCCACACATCATTGTTCTAGACACACCTACAAATGGTAATTTCCATTCAGCATACCCTTCAGTGAACCCTTGCATGCTACCAAGCCATTTAGTTAACAAAGCACTGCCCAACTACATTGTCCAGCATCACACCAATTTCCACCTTATTACAGTTCCCAATATACCACCATTAATGTTACACAGCGTCATGTGAACAATATTGCATCATAATTCTTATGATGATGTTTATATAGAAAGCACTTTACTTCAGTCAAGCAATAGAAAACCAGCCATCCAGACCTGAAGAATGGAGAAATCATGCGCAAACCCATCTATAAACATCAGATCACACAAGACTAGTTCAAGATCAAACTTGCTTTACCATCACTTTCAGCTATGCAAATGCAATCAGTTCGCATACTTTCCTGATACGCTTTCAAACAAACGTAATTGATATTTGATGCCATGCTAAAGGTCTGACTTATGTCTGTTATGCATAAAAAAACAAATCTAAACCAGCATTGGCAAAGCCAGTGGGTCTGGCATTGGCCACCAGAGTATTGTCAATTCTTGTTTTGTTTTGTCACGGTTTTTGCAAACCTTGTTTGTTAAGCTAGCAGGTCCTTATTAAATCTTTAATATATATATATTTTTTTAATGATCTTCTGTTCTCAGAAACGTACACATCATTATGGTACACCCTGCACTGAAGAGCTACCTTTTGTGTAAGTGTGCGCCTTTTGAAAGGGCAGCATGTTGGAACCCATAGTGAAGTCAGTCAGTGGTGGAAGTGGGCTAACATTGCCCTCTTGATGCATGCCGGATTGTGTGGAAGGAAAGTCTGGCAGAAAACCTATACAAATAACTGTGATATACATGCTTTTAGTAAAATGAGAAGGTCTTGGCAAACACAGACCTAAAAAAAAAAAAAAAAAAGGCATCGGTCTGCCATTGGCTGGTAGCCTAGCCCTTGAGAAAAAAGGCAAGGAAGGAATGAAAAAAGGAAGACAGACAAAAAAGGCAGGGAGAGGGCAGAAAGGTAAGGAAGGCAAAAAGGAAGAACTATAGAAGGAAACCACGAAATACAAAGCAAAAAAATAGAAAGTTTGAAAGAAAACAAAAAGGTTAAGAAGGAAAGAAGCCCAGAAATAAAGGTTCAGACAAAGAGGAAAGAATGGAATGAAGGCAAAAACAGAAAGGAAGTAAAAGAAAGGAAAGTAGACCAAGAAAGAATGAAAGGCAAAAGAGAAAGAAGGAAAAAAGAAATAAAGAAGGAATGGAGGAAAAATGCAAAAAAGGGAAGAAAGCAAAAACACAGTAAACAAAGGAAAGAAGGAACAAAGGCAAAAAAAATTATTAAAGAAGGCAAAACGCAAGGAAAAAAGAAGGCAAAAAAACCCAGAAGGTGTGGAACAAAGGTTCACAGGATAAAGTTTTGACTACTAAAACCCAGATTACACCCGATCTATGTTAAAATACGAATTACAAGTGTGCTGCAAATTAAACACTAAGAAGTTTGGTTTTCTTCCTGGACATAGTTTATCAAAGAGCCATTGGCGAAACTGAGTTCAGGGACTCATGGTATACTGTGATATAGCAGCAGTTCACTTCAAAAGGATTTTACAACAGCTTTGGAAAGAGACAGTAACTGAAAGTTGTAAATTGCCTTATTCTCACTTCAAACGTGTCCTGCTATCACATCTGGCAACATACGACTGAAGGGAAATCCTCGTGCAAGAGCAGAATGCAAGCACTCAAAGTGGGATAATGCAGTGGCTTAAGTAGGTTGACCCACTTCCCCATGCTGTATGCTGTTTGTAGGCGGAAGCAACATGGGATTGACACAACAGACAAATGGGTGGAGAGGGGTTGCTGAAATCAACTTCGTATGTTATGCATGTTATTTTTCTGAAATCAAAAGGTCTTGGCTAATGCCAGACCTAAAAACTACAAAAATCACCGAAAACTACCCAAACCTTATATCAATAAACAAACTCTTTTGTAACCACTCGCAACAGCACTAACAGACAAAATTGTTTACTGCTACTCCAGGTCTGCACAAAAGGATATCAAGCTAGAGATTGCTACAGTGCCATAAAATAATAGTGAGCGCTATACAAATGGTAGTAACATAATATTTAATGAGCATATTCTCTTGTATGAAATGTCTGTAGAGTGTTCCTGTTGTCCAACGCTTCCATCACTGATCGGTGTCTCACAGCTGAGTCGCAGAGTCCTTTTGTATTGCATTGTTTTTCACCTTTGCCCAAACTCAAGAAACTAAATGCCAAACCGTTGTGCTCAAAATTAGTGAATTCCCTCCTGCGTTAATAGTAAATGGGCCTCCTGTGCCAAAACTAATTTCAGTTTCTACAATCAATTTTCTAGGGAGGAGGCATCTACAGATCTTCCATTTTTTATTTATTGTATTTCTTTCTTTATTTTCGCAATACGCAGACACTCTACAAGGGTGCCAAACAGACATGGTACCACACAAACCTATTTGTTTTTCTACTTCACAGGTTTGGCTTTGAGAAAATTATATAGCTTGGGGCAGACCAACCAAATATGGAACCATGGACCAGTGGGGCTTAGTAACAGTCACTTACTAGAGACTTTAATGGCTATGCAGCTGCTCTGATATTTAATAGAGTGGGTACATCAAATCATTATTTAACTTGGCGGGGCCTCTAGAGTTTGTAATAGGATTTTCCAAATTCTTAAACCTTATACTACTTGACACATCTGCTGCCTTTGACACAGTAGATCCCACAGTCCAGCATGCAAGGCTTGAGCAGTACGCAATCATTTTCAGGTAAGGACTGCAATTCGTCCCTTCATTTCTCACAATAGCAGCCAAAAAGTTAGTATCAAATTATTCAAGTTGTCCACGCCTCCTATATTTTATGTATGTCTCCTAATGACTCTGCTGCTCAAGTAGTTCCAGCTGATCTTCCAAATGTACATTAATTCACTTCAGATTGGATGATGAACCAGACATCCCACTAACATAATTTTTTCTGGTCCGCGTGAAGGCGAGTGACTGAATCAGATTCTCTACAGTTCAGTTATCATTTAAGCCTGGGAACACTTTTTGCACCCTCACCTGCTCTCTACCTGGAATTCTTTTCAATTTCAACCTACCTGTTGCTTGGGATACTTAAATGCGTACTGCACCTTTTGTACGAATACCTTACAAACAAGAGCACTTCTATCTTGCACCTAATAATTGATATTTGATTTAGAAAGTTTAGTTTTCATAGACTAAAGAGCAGTCTTGTAACAAACCGAGCATGCGTTAAATTTAATTTCATTGATTTGCACATTGTGCTCATACCTTCTGACCGGTACGATAGCACCAGTCTTCGAGATCTGTTATTTGTTAAGCCAGTGATAAATCTCACTCGTTGAAATAACCAGATTCGTTCAACTCTACCATAAAAATAAAATGGGTGAATCTGGGTACTTCCTCCACATTCTCAACTAAGGTCCCTTGTGATAAGACCCAAAACAGCCATTTCTGTTTGATACATCTACCTGCAGATTACTCCCATTTTGAATATTCCAAGCATCAGTCTGGAATTGGAAACGTATCAATAGCTCCCCCCATGTGGTAGGGTGTGTGGCTCCATGTGATTTCACTGGAGTCACAAAGTGCCCCATCATTGTCATGACGTAATTTCCCTTTTTCTGGTCAATGAATGCAATCCAGATGTGTGTACATAAGAACATCGTATAGTGGGGGCAAATTATCAAAAAACGTACTGCCCAAACCAAGCACACTAATTATAAATTAAATTAATTCATTAAAAAAAATCCCTCACAAGTGAAAAATCCAGTCTTGAGTACCATCAAAATTCACATGTATTTAAATGTACAAATAATCCGATTATAAACACACATATAAACAGCACAAACATTTAGTATATCAACAGTTGAATATTATAATTATCACTTATTGAGGCTGCGTCCTTATTCCAAAAGCAGTCCTGATATGAAGTAGTCCGCTAGGGCAATATTGTAGGACAAATCATTGCCCTCTTATTGTTCCATTAAAGAAATTCCCTTGAAAATGTTCTGGCTCCAAATCAAAATGAAATGGACTCCAATAATGTATGTTGACGCATTTCAGCCCCTACATTTTGGGCCACCTCAGTACAACACTGGGAAGACATATCAATCTAGGCTAAAGGAAAAAATCATCTCCGAACAAAGTTGTTTGCAGTTCATTAGCAACTGCGGCACATGCGTCAAGCAGGTCTCTGATTGGAGTGTCTTTATCTCCAGCCAGAGTCTAAAAAGTTCCCAGAAGCGAAATCTCCATTCCGCTATGGTATACACAATGAATGGGTCGATATCCTTCTTAGAATTTGGCTGGTGATATAGACACTTGAATCGGAGATGTACATTTTTTGGAGGAGTCCATTTAATTTTGAAGACCATGATATTCAACTGTTGTGATATACTAAATGTTTGTGTTGTTTAAGTGTGTTTTATATTATGATTATTAGTATGTTTTCTGCTATAATTAGATGTGAATTTTGATGTTACTCAAGACTGTGAATTTTTCACCTGTGAAGGATTTTTTTAAATTACTGTTTTTAATTTATAATCGTGGCCCATAAGTAAATAGTGTGCTCGGGTTGGGCAGTAAGCTTTTTGATAATTTGTCTCCACTATACGTTGTTCTTACATGCACACACCTTTTTGGCCCAGGTTTAGTGGGGTTATGTCGGCATACCCCCAATTTATAAATATCAATGCAATCCAAAGCTCTTCAACTCTCCTCAGGAAAAGTTCAGTATTTAATGATTTCTTTACAATTGATTCATTTCAGGTGCAGTTTTAATAACATTGTCGCTGCCCAGAGGTGTGGATGCAAGCTGCGTTGAGACTGCGATGACCAAAAGTCTATCATGGATCATCACGCCATCTATCTATGGTTACTTGAATCCAACCACAACGCCAATGCTTGTGAACCTTGTTGAAAGGTTAATCCCAAGGTACTCCAGGAGCCTGAAGCCAACATTTTATGGCTTGAGCGTGCAACCTCGACCAGTTACAGACTCTCCTTTACCTCACTCTTCTATATCTTCAAAAAGAAAACACAAGAAAAAGAGGAGAAATTAATCCTGCAGAAGATCTTCAAAAAGCATGTTTCAAACACCAGCCTCACCCGCTTCAGATCAAAGTTAGGCCAGAGAAGAAGAATTGGAAGAAGATTGAGCTCCGACCTCTTCAACACTAATGAATCCAGTGGGCCTGGCACCTGTGGCTCCACTAGACCCAGTGCTGGTCCCCTGTGGTACACCTAGTGGCTGTATGGGACAGATGGCCTACTCATTGGGTAGATTTCCAGTGCTCTATCAACACCATTTAACACTATTCATGCCGCTGCCTTAAGTATCTTGGGCGTCTCCAATCTCAACACCTGTGACTCCAGTGTAGAAGTGGACTTCCACCATTGTACCTACTGGTTTTGTCTCCTCAGACATCCAATCCCTGCAACTCACTTCACCGGTGTTGCATCAAATGCCACCGGAGCCACAACTGATGCTGCTTCAAATGCCACCAGTCCCCCCCCCCCCCCCAACTGATGCTGCAGGCGCCAGTGCTGCAGTTGATACTGACTGAGCCCCACCCTTGCCTTCAATGGAACTGTTGTTCTTGCTAGATAATTATCATTTTAGAAGGAAAGCTCAATGATTAAATACAGAACAAAGATACTTCTTTGGTGAGGATGACCCATATGGTGACACTCCTGGTGATGAAGGCAAACGGGTCCTCATTGACCCTGCCTTAAACGGACTAAAGGATACTAGTGGTTTAAACACTTCCCTGGAATTGGAATTACTATCCCCAGTGGGGGGACTTCCTGCACCGGAGGTAACTTCTTACCATGCTGTGGTAAGGAAATTTGCAGTTTTGTTGGATCTTCTCCTTCCATCTACAAAGACCAAGGACAATATTTTGATTGAGGTTCTCCAATGTTTATCTCACCTGGCAGAACCACTCCTCCCATTTAAATAGGCCCTCACTGAGCCTTCTTTAGCTTTCTAGGAGAAACCTACTACCTCAACTGCAGTATCTAGATGGCAGACTAAAGCCACGGGCATACAGATCTGCCCATGTTTCTCCTTCTCTAAAAACATCTTTTATGCTATACCAATTTGGTCATTGGGATACTAAAGATCTCATCCCAACATGTAAGGGCAGTCAGACAGATCCACGTTGTCGGGTATGCGGATACAAAAGAGTCAATATTGCATATCTTATGTATGTGTCAAACAGTTTTGAAAACCAGGAAGAATCTACTTAAATCACCATTTCGGAAGGTCCACATGTGTTATGCAGGCATGCAGTCATCACATGGCAATAGGGAAATTTGATCACCCTGGCTTGCCTAGGTACACAATTCTTAAACCTGTTGATAAAACACTTGAGCAACATCAAGATTGAGGCTGGTTATAGATCAACAATATGCTTATATTAACTCTGTAATACGTTCAAGCACCTCGGAGGCCAGGTTAAATGTGCAGATTTGTGAATCGTTGTCCAGCAGCGCTTCACATATGCATTGCAGAACGGGTAGATGGTGACTTCTAGTTGAATGAACAGTGACTTACAGTTGGTCTGAATAATGTCTATGCAATGTTAGTCAACAATTATGGTGAAATATCACGGCACCTGTGATAACGGTGCAGTTATGTTTCAAGCAGTAGGACCAAAGCTATACAGAGTTAGTGACCGACTAGGAATGCACAATATGTTTTATATAATGTACTTTTCAGATCACTTCTACTGGCAATCTGCCTAATTACACTACAGTGGCAGTCACCCATCCTGCGCCCAGTGGAGACCTGGAGAGGAGCTGTGACTAAATGGGGAGTGGCAGAGGAGGAGGCCTTACGTAGTGAGGAGGTGCAAGGCCTTCGTCGCCACCCCATCTCACACCACTGGGCGACAATCCTTGCACACTTCAAGCAGCTTCCCAATGACGATACTAGGCCACCATATGGTCTGTCACCTATAGAAGCAGGCAGCTCAGCTTACTTCTGTCACCCTTAGACATTATCTCTCACTTCGCAGCAAATTGGAAGGACCCCAATGCCTCTTGGGGGGTAGGGGGAGCACCCCTTCCTCCCTTCCCATGTGACCAGTACAGATGTTCCAATTTAATGCACCCCATGCCTGCGCCCCTGCAAACTCCATAATAACAATCTACACACCACAACAGTACATTCAGAGATAGCAACCCTGTCTTCCCTGGTTCTACCCAGTACTCTGTACCCCTGTGACATGCATTAACCGCAACTCACTGTGCTTCCACATACCATCAACCACATATACGTGAAATAAGAGACAAATGTCATGTGGATGCTACACACCATCAATCCAACTGGAGTAATTATCCCCTTACCCCTTGGATTGTGTACTATAAGCATAGGCAACGTGACCACATTTACTGTATGTCGAATGTTTACAATTTGTTTGAATAAACCCCCCCCCCCCCCCCCCAAAAATAAATAATAATGCACTTCACAGATTTTGTACAATGTCAAGCACTCAAGAGTTTAGATAGTACTTTTAATGTGCTAGTTTTATGGATAGGCATTCCCTTAGGTGAAGGCAGCTGAGGGGGTAATCCGTGATGTCTAGTCGGAGGTAGATGTGATAATTGCTTGAATTGTTTTTAGAACTGATCAGTGCTAAGGCAATTTGACGTTATCTGTGTGCAGTGGTTTCAATGAACTAAGCAATACATTTAAACTTGAACTACTTCCTCAACTGCAGTATTCAGATAAATAGCTCGTAGAGAAAAGCCTGCTTCTGGGGACCCTCTTTTTTTGACGCCTCACCCATCCCCTGAAAGTTTAAACGTGCAGGCATCTTATACCTACAAACTGACTCCAGTTCATTTCAATATACACCTTCTGAAGGGGAGGCAAAGAAAATGGGACAATATGCTATAAAGATATTTTCTGCAGGGCATCTGTCATTAAAATCTCTCAATGTAAATTGTCTGAGTCGTTATGTGCTTGCCTTACTAGAGTCTGTCCAGCCAGTGAATTCTAACTTATATTCTGAGCTTCATGAAAACTTTAAGGAGTTGACAAGTGTTCCCAGGTAGCTGTGAATCAATGTATTTTATCAGGTCTGGATACTGCAGACTCAGTAGCCAGAGCTTAATTCTTTCGCAGAAGACATGCATGGCCAAGAGATTCAGGGTTTTCACAGGTCGCATAAAAAATATTAATTGGCTTGATAATGGATTGGTTTCAGCTTGTTGGTGCTAAGAACAGGTATTCTTTTTTCCACAAATGTGGTGAAAAAGCACTTCAGACCTATTGGTTTTACAGACGGTGGAATGAGGATATGCCCTTCCCTTTCATCAGACTCAACTCCCCCATCCCTCCATCTGTTTATTTTTCAACAAGAGGCCATGTTCTTCTACGAAAGGATACAGTGGAGTTGGTTCCAAAGTACGAACTGGATCAAGAATGTTATACTCTTGTTATTTCCTGATTCCCAAAAATGACGATAGACTCAGTCATATCCTATACTTCAGGGTGTTGAATTGGTTCCTCAAAACAGAAAAGTTCAACATGCTTTCCTTTGCTCAGGTTCTACTTGCACTGTAAACAAAAGACTGGATGGGGTGTACAGACTTACAGTATGCCTGCTTTCACGTTCCAATCCTGAAGTCTCACAGAAACCATCTTCAGTTTACGGCTGGATCCGAGCACTACCAGTTTGCGGCCCTTCAGCCTGACTTCTTCCCCGAATCTTCACAATGGTTATGGTAGTAGTTTCAGCCTATCTCAGAAGGTCAGGAGTTCTATTATTTAAGTACCTAGACGATTGGCTCACTAAAGCCAGAGATGGTGTCTCACCAGTTGCAAGTGTCCACTCAGCTGTTGTTTGACCTGGGGATCTCTATTAACAAGCCCAGTTCTCACTTAATGCTCTCGCGGCGCATCCTGTTCATAGGGCCAGTATAGGACACAACATCACATCCAGCCTTTTTTCCTTTTCCAGGGGTTCAAGACATTCCGACTATGATTACAATGTTTCATGATGGAGCCAGCATTCCAGTCCTGATGGCTTTTGCATTTGCTCGGTCTGCTAGCCTCCTGCGTTTTATTGGTCAACCATGTATGCTGGATCATGAAGGTCCTCCAGTGGTGCCTCCCCAGGCATTGGTTCCAACACATAGGAGATCTGAAAACCTATATTAAAATGTAGGCAGCCTGTCTCAAGGCAAGCAGTTTCATCCTCTTCCTCCCGTGGTGACAGAGAATATAGATGCCTCCACCTTAGTGGGGTGGGGTGCCCATCTGGAGGAATTGTAGATCAGAGGCCTCTGGTTAGCAAAATATGCACATCACTCTGTTAGAATTGCGGGTGATGTGTCTGGCTCTCAAGGCCTTTCTCCCTTCCCAATTTGCCAGTCCATATCCCGATAGATAACAGGACTGCAATATGGGACATCAACAAGAAAGGGGGAAAAGGATTATCTCTACTCTGCAGAGAAGCTCTAGGACCAGAGACTGTCAAATATGTTTGGGAGCAAATCAGCTCGCTGGATTGTTGAACGTGTGGGCAGACCGTATCAGTCAGCGCCATCTTGCTGACTAAGAGTGTCACCTTTACCCAGAGGTAGTCCAGGAAATCTTCCTAATGTGGGGAACACCGCAAGTAGATATGTTAGTCAATCAAGAAATCCCACTGCCCAAAATTCTGTGTCCTCTAGTACCTGAGGCAGGCAGCATTGGGAGAACACATTTCGCCTGAAGTGAAATTATCCACTTCCTGACAGTTGAGGAATCAAAGAAATTGAGGAAACCCGTAAGTAAGTGGAAAGTTAAATTTCAGATGGAACTCATTCCCCCAATGCTCCCTGCCTCAGACACCTTTGATTCCTCGAGTGTTGAAGGTTTGCCTTAACTAGGCCCAAGTAATCTTAACAGTCCCAGATTGGCCACAAAGGTTGTGATTATGCAGATCTCATTCATCTCTCCCTGTACCTTTTGCTCGATCTCAATCATAGGGTTGCTCGCCTATCACCGTTGCAGGGGCAGGTTCTACACCCAAACCTCTAGAGCCTCAGCCTACGTGCCTGGAGATTGAGCGGGTCAACCAGAGTGCCTTTTCTTTATCACCTGAACTGGTGGATGTGATGTTATTTGAAGAAAACACCAACAAAACTGTTTATTCTGGCAGGTGGACCAACTTTAAGTGCTGTACATGCAACTCTATTGATCCTCTTCAAGCTCATCTGTCTGACACTTTCCTTTTCTCACGCTCTATCCCAGGATGGCACTGTGGTTGCTACTGGTAAAGGTTATTTTTTCAGCCTTATTGACCTTTCTCTGCCACCCTGATGGACCATCAGTTTTTAAATCTCCCATTGTTCTAAGATTCATTAAGGGTCACACAAACAAGTGACCCCCCTAGTCCCTTCATTATGCCACAGTGGGATCTCAACTTGGTTCTTACTTATCTAATATATTCCCTTTTCAAACCTTTACATAGTTGTCCTTTACGATTGTTAAAATTCAAAGCTCTTAATCGCTATCACAATAGCTAATGAACTATGTGAACTTAAGGTTTTTGAGTATAAAGCTTCCCTTAACCTCCATCTTTTCAATGAACCGGGCTCACTTCCTGCCAAAGTCAACACTCTCTTCCACTTAGGTCAGACTGTCACTCTTTCCATTTTCTAACCTCCTCCACGTCTACCTAAAGAGGAGGACAGTTCATCACCTTGTCCTCAAAAGCGCAGTCAGTTTATACGCGAACGGAACACCTAAGTTCAGACTAGATTAACAGCTCTTTGTGGAATACATCAGAAATATGAAAGGCAAGGCAGTCCACAAGCAGATACTCTCAAGATAGACTATTCTTTTGAGCAAGATATGCTATGCAATGGCACATAAGGGGCCTCCAGAAGGTATTTATGCCCGTTCAAATGGAGCCAAATCTTATAACTCCGCGCTAGTGAGAGGAGCACTTGTGACATACTTGAAAAGTGGCAACTTGGACATCGATTAACACTTTTGCAAACCTCCATTATTTGGATTCCAAAATGAGGATTGATGGTCCCTTTGCTTGCTCAGTTCTTCAGGATTTTATGGTACCAACAGCCTTGCCCCTCCCCCCTGAGAGTGTGGGACTGTATGAGGAATCTATTCAAACAGTAAGGAATCTGCATGTAGATGTAGCTATCTGAAGAACCTTCAATGACACTTTTTCTGTTTGATAAAATATCTATCTGTAGATTCCTCACCAATCCACCCACCTTCCCATTGTACACCTGTTCACACCACTGATTGATGTTCTGTTCATTTGTTATCGTTGTTTAAAAAAAAAAAAAACTGCTTATTGATGTTAGTTTCATCAGTTCGCCCCAGACTCATTCAAAATGGATGGGAACTGATGTCATCATACTGACAGAGGCGCATGATGGCTCCAGTGGAGCCAGCACCCCCTACTGCCCTGGGAGAGCTATTAAAATGTTTCCAGTTCCAGACTGACCCCCTGGGATATTCAGAAGGTAAGGAAGCTGCCGGTAGCTATTGTATTCACCAGAAAAAACTTTACTGAAGACAACTTGTTGTTTTTGCTGACATCCAATATTTCTAGGTTTCAATTAACCTGAAACTTCGAACTATAGTATATCTCAAGTTCCCAGAATGACTAAATTTAACAAATGTTCTTCATCGAATCGAACTCCTTAGCCCATAAATCCCTTGTATTGCGTAAATACACATTTTGAGAAACTCATTAGGAATTTCTAGATTTGGGCTGCAGACAAATTATTCCAGAGAAGCTGTCAAATATCTGGCAGGTATTCAAGTTAAGGCTAAGCTTTTCCTATTACATGTTCAATAGTATGCAAAAAAGATTCGTATTAAACTAGTTCAGGATCAGGCAGTTTGTATTTATGTTTTAGAAAAACAGAACAAACAAAGAATTTCATAAATGATAATTTTAATTGTTATATCAGCATTAACCCACCTTTTCCAAAAGATTTTTTTTTTAAATATAAAATTTTTGATTTTCTGGGGTTTGTCTTAATCTTGCAGGGGAATTGTCAGCCATCACCGTACTATGAACTGAGATACACCGGTGCATTTCACAAACTCTTTTGTTTAATTTATTCATTTTTGGTTTACCTTGATTATTTTCTTACTGGATAATTCTGGGCCCTACCTAACCTCAAAAAATCGGATCAAGGTCTGGTGACCAGAAAGTTAATGTGTGGCATGGCGTGGATATAGACAAGGGAAGGATGCCTTGTTAATCCTATTGGGTCAGATTGTTCTCTAAATGCCCTGGCCATATTTTGTATGAGCAGTCTACTTAAAGTATGTTAAATTAAAAATCAATATTTGGCGATGCACATAATGTCTCTATCAGGCAGTTGTAATGTTACATCATTGCAATGCTTAAGTAATGGTAGGTGTACACTTTATTGTAACTTAGATTAGAAACCATTGCTAGAAAGAACAGACAGGAATTTTTAGGTGACATTGACACATTTGTTAGTGTTTTGCTCCTCGGATATAGCATGCTTATTGATTTATTTAATTCTGTCAGAGCTACTAGTTTATAGAACAGAAGTTTTAATAGCAAGAGCTTACATAGGTAATGTAACACTGGAGAACAAAACATGGAAAAAAAATTTCTTCACCCAAGCACTTTGTTTCAGACAATTAGGTAGGAGCCAGCCTTGTAGCCCACTAACAAAAGTGTTTTGGGCTTAACTTTCTTAATATGTGAGACAATGAATCTGTATTTATTTTTTAATAGCCTCTCTGTGATGAAACATTTAGTGCAATATTTTCCTAATTTTAGTCACACCACTTTAAAAAAAAAAAAAAAATTATGTTCACTCTAAATGTGAAGGATATGGTGAAATTGGCTCTTAAACTATGTGATTAGAAAATGAATTTTGATATATTTAAAAAAAAATCATTGACCGTTTTCTAATCCAGCTGTTATTTTAGCAATGTAACTCTCAGCCATCTTGTTTTAGTCTGTGCAGTAGGGCAATTCTGAAACGTAGTCGGGGGCGGTTACCAGAGCTGTTAGAGGGTCATAATAAAGGATTTATATACTGAATATTGGTACATCTGTGAATGTGAGGTGGAGAATAATTGCACATTGTTATTTTATTCAGTTCTTTTATGTATGCACGATTTCTGTAGTGCAAACCAAGCCAGAAGGCAGTGGAACACAAGTAATAGGAGGGGTAATTAGTTTGTGGCAAGATAATGCATTGCGATGTATTGTTCTTTAAAGAGGTGCGTCAACTCTTCTTTTTTTTTTATTTTTTTTTTCTTTTCTAAATTGGAGCAGTATTGAGGCAGCCATGACATACAGGGGGATGTTGTTCCAGATTCTGGGTGAATAAATGAAAAAGGTCCAGCAGCCTTGGTTTTCTTTCGTTTTTTATACTTCTTACTGTCCAGTCTGAGGGTGTCCTGAATGTGGGTGAGCAGAAGCCACCAGTGATGATTAGCTTGTCTGCAAGATAAATGGGGGTGCTGGATGTGATGGCTTTGTAAATGATGCATTTGGTTTAAAAGAGAATGTGGGCCAACAAGTGGAGTCAGTGGAGTTTCATTGGTTTCGGAGTGATTTGATCAAATTTTTTTAAGACTCTCAATGAGATGTGCTGCGGCATGTATGATACGCTTAATGAGGGCAAAAGTGGAATCTGGGAGGCCATTGGGCAGGAAGTTGCCTCCATACAGGTGCGAATGTATGCAGTCTTAAACAGTAGTTCAGAAGTTGCTTTCTGAAAGAAATAGCTTGATGTTATTCAGAAGAGAGCACCAGTAAGAGTCTGTAATTGTTTTTCTGGCAGTGTGTTCCTTAAAGGTGAGGATTGTGACAAATCTAAGTGACTTGACATTGGATGAAAGGTAGGGTTCGAAGCTGACAAGGATAATGTCATTGAGAGAGGTTTAGTTCATTGAGCAGGTTCATGCCATTGAGCCAGATTTGTTATGTTACTTATTTGTTGTTCTTGAACATCCTGGTCTGGATCACTCCAGTATTTTAGGCATTAGATGTCTGAATTAGACTTTCAAGTAAAGTTGTGTATCACTGGGATTTTGGTTAATCTTGATGCTGTGAGTAGAGCACCAAACTACTCTGTGTAGACATTGAAGATGACGGGTAACAGTATCGAACCATAGGGGACTCCGTGCTTAACAGAGATCTTTTGGGACCTCGATGTGTCCATGAGAACAAGCTGACAGTGGTTGTAAAGGAAGGAGGAGACCTAATGAACAACACTGTCAGTGAATCCCATTCCTGCCTCTAGAGTGTAGTTGTGAATGGTTGGTCAACTGTTTCAAAGGTCCCCGATGGATCCAACATTGTCAGGAGGTGGGGGTGGAGTCCTCTTGTCAGGAGTGCGTTATCTATAATTTGTAAGGTAGCTGTTTTGCTGCAGCATGACCTGGAGCCAGACTGGTAGTCGTGTAGGGAATGGTTAGCATTAATATGACCTTGGAGTTAAATGAAGGCTGCTTTTTAATTGCTTTTCCTGATGAATGGTACGTGCTTGATGGGCTTGTAGCTAGCAAGGTCTTCGGGTCTAGTGTAGATTTCTGTAGTAGTGGTAAGATATGACCTGTATTGAGAACTTCTGGAAAAGATGCCCTGAGTGAAGGAGGCATTGATCGTTGTGAGTAGTGATGAGAGCGTTCCCAGAGAGAGCGTTGGTAAAATACAAGGGTAAAGCATCATCTTCATAAGAATTGGCTTTTAGGAAGTGGAGTATGTCAGCAAGATCTGCGAGAGGTAGGGCTTTGAATGCTAACCATTGAGGGATTCTATGGAAAGGGGTGGGCAAAAAAAGATTAAGCAGCAGGAGGAGGAGATTATTAGGAGTTCATCAAGAGATCTGTTTTTCTTCCATTTTCTTTCCTATCTGTGGGTGGATCGTTTATTATCCGCCGTGTTTAGAGTACAAGGGTGCCAGAAGGCCTTGACTTGCACTTGTTTGTTTTAATTTGAGTGTGGATGTTTAGTGTTGAAGGTATTTAAAGAGGTGTGGGAGTTGATCGAATAAGAAGTGAGTTTAAATATTCGGATGGCTATGTAAAACTTTTTTTTAATTTTTTAAATTTTTTTTATTTGTCCTCATTCAGCCCCGCTTAAAATCTCTCTTCATTCCAGTATCCTCTTCGCCCTTTTACCTAAGAAGAGAGAGTCGAGTCAGGGGTGCACCTTTGTTTCACTTGGTCCGCCTAGACAGACCTACCAAGACTTCATACGGTGCTTAAGGCAAAGAAAAAACTCCAATCTACAATTCCAGATAAATCCCCTTCAGTGAGAATTTTAACAAGAACTATTTTCAAGAAGACAAAATTCGACGATGCTCTGCCCATTTTAATAATGGTGCCCACATTTCTACACTTTTTTCTTTGGGCCCTGCACATTTAGGTCCAGATTCGCCACACGAAGAACAGCATTCAACCAGTCTGTAAAGCTCGGCGGGTGCTCCTTCAGCCATTTTTTGCAGATTTCATTCCATCATAAAACAAAAGTGCACGACTATTTTTATTCACTGTTTTCCATATCCCCTCATCCTGGGGCTGCCCAAAGATAATTAGTGGGAGTGATGTGTTGATTTTCCAGCCCAACATACTCGACAAAGCCCTAAAAACCTCCTTCCAAAACAGCCGTATCAAAGGGCAGTCCCAGAACATATGTATATCCGTTGCTCCTAACCCACCACATTTCAAGCACTTAATCTCTTCCCCCTTCTTAAATTTGGAAAGTTTTGCTGGAGATATATATGCTCTATGTAGAGTATAAAGATGGTTTTTTCTTAGTGGGGCCGGCTTTACTACTTCATATAAAGTCATGCACGACTTCCTCCACCACAACCCGATCTTATCACCTACCATCACCTTGCCCCATAACTTGCTTGGTAGGTCGAAGTTCTCGTCCAGAGTTTCTAATATTTCCCAATACCAAGCTGCCACCTTTTTCCCCCAAGCCGAAACTGTCCGGTCTAAAAAAAGAGTCCTCCAAAACATTTACCACCCCTAATCCCTCCTTAGTTACTTTTTCCCACTATCTTATCTGTAAATATTTTAACCTGGACAGAGAACCATCCGTTATTCTTACCAATTCATCCCAGGAAAGTAGAGTACCTTCTCGCGTAATCTCCCCCCACCTTTCCACACCTGCCTTTTTAAGTGGTAATACAAGAATATCCTGGAAGCATACTGGGGTGCCCGGGGAATCCCAGATAGGGGCCTGATAACTGTAATAGTGTACACCCAACTGCCGCCTCAACTGGTACCAGCTCCTTGCTATCCCTTGCAGCACTTTTAGTTTAACTTTTTTGAAAAATTTCGGGTCACCAAATTTAAATAAAAAAGACTGTGAGCCCCCTTTTTCCGATGACACCATAGCTTTATACATTCTGCCCACTGTAGAGTCGTCTGGGGATCTAAACAGCATGCATAATATGTCAAATCAGGAAGAGCCAGTCCTCCCTTTTCCCTTCTTCTACGCAGCTTTTTCCATGATATCCTCGGCCCCTTTGAGTTCCAAATGAAACTACTTATTGCTTGCTGCATTTTATCCAAGTGGGCCTTATACATTGCCAAAGGAATAGCTGAAAACAGAAAATTCCATTTGGGCAGAATAAACATCTTAATTAGATTTGTCCTCCCGATGATCGTCAAAGGGAGACATGCCCATTTTTGTAGCATACTTTTACACTCGACTAATAGCCTTCGAGTATTCTTCTCTGCTAAGTCCTTCAAATTTTGGGTCACTAAAATACCCAGGTACCGTATTTCCTGCTTATTTGTTGATAGCCCTCCTACCATATTCCACTTCATAATTACTGTTTTCCCCGCATTGATCCGGTACCCTGATATCCTTCCGAATTGTTCAGCCAAATCTTTAACTGTATTAAAAGCGAGAGTCAGGTTATTAGTATATATTAGTACATCGTCTGCATATAAAGACATTTTCTTTTCCCAACCATTGCAGCGGAAGGATGGGATAAGAGGGTTTTGTCTGATTTTTCTAGCAAGTGGCTCAATATATAGATTAAACAATACTGGGGACAAGGGGCAACCCTGCCTTGTACCCCTTGAAATGGAAATAGGGCCCGTAAGTTTACCATTCACCAAAATCTTAGCATAAGGGGAAGTGTAAATCTGATTGATTATGCCACAAAACTTTGAACTTAAATTGGCCCGCCTCAAAACGGATTTAAAAAACTTCCAATTAACTTGATCGAAAGCCTTCATTGCATCCAACATCATAACCGCCAAGGGTGAGCCAAACGTTGTGGCCATGTCTATTGCCCCAATCATTTCGAAAGTTGATTCATACAAATATCTACCTTGTGAAAACCCTTTCTGATCAGGGTGCACTAAAGTATTCACTGTCTTACTTAGCCTATCCGCTAAAAGCTTAGCTAACAGTTTATAATCGCTGTTCAACAAAGATATAGGCCTGTATGAGGCACACTTCGCTGGGTTTTTACCCGGTTTCAAGATTAGGGAGATCACTGCTTCATTCCATGAAAGAGGAATATCGTTGCCAAACTCCAGGATCCCTCCAAACAATTCTGTCAGCACTGGGATAACTAAATCCTCTATTACCTTATAAACTTCCACTGGGATACCATCCGGGCCTGGCGCTTTTCCCGATTTACTACTAGTCAGGATTCTCCTAATTTCATCGGCTGTTATTGGGGCGTTCAATACTTCGTTCTCCTGCCGCGATAAACCAGGGAATGCATCAGCCCCTAACCAATCTGTTATCATACCTTCATCCACCTCCAACTTCTCGGAATACAGTTGCGAAAAGAAATTCCGAAAAGCCGATTCTATTGCCCTACCTTCTATTGTTTTTTCACCTGAGTGCTCCGCTTCAACCTCCTTAATATAATTCCTGACACGGTCCGCTTTGCCTTTCCAGGCTAACAACTTCCTGGCATTTTCCCCGTACTCGAAATGGGCCAACTTGCTTGCTTCCCATTTGCTTTGAATTCTTCCCTGTAGTACCTTTTCCATCTGACTTCTCAGCCTCTCCCAGCTGGACCTCACCGTTGCCATCTCCCCTGCCTCGATTATTTTAGCTTTACATTTTCGCATTTCCTGCTCCAATACATAAATCTCTTCCTTATACCGTTTATGTTTCTGGATGGAATAACTCCTTAATTCCCCGCGAATGACTGCTTTAAACGTGTCCCATACTACCGATAGAGGGGCGGAGCCCATATTTACACTAAAAAAGAATTCAGCTTCCTTACGCAAGTTTAACAACACCTCTTGATCTAGTAGCAGAGTTCGATCAATCGTCCACCGACCACTAGAACTTGTCTGACGAAAGCACAAATTTAACTGCACCGCAGAATGATCTGATAAATGCGAAGGCAGATACGCAATATTCTCCACCTCCTCTCTCAAAAGCATGTCCAATAAAAAATAATCAATTCGCGAAGCGTGTCTGTATTTCTTATTAAAGAAAGAGAAATCCCTACTATTCCCCGCCCTCTGCCTCCAAATGTCGCATAGACCCAATTCCTTCATCATCGTCCTTAAATACTGTTGCGACTTAGGAGTACCTCGTGATTTAGAGTTATGCCTGTCTAACTCATTATCTAGTACTACGTTAAAATCACCCATCAAAATAACCGGATCTGAAAATTCCAAAAGCTGAGAGAAAAGCTGCTTTAAGGGTTCTATATCGTCGTGATTGGGCCCATAGTATCCTGCTAATATCAAATTCCGACCTCCAAATTGCGTTTTTACTATTACCCATCGCCCTGCTAAATCTGATTTAGACTCCAAAAATTGCTACACCGCCCTGCTGTACATGTTTAACTAAAATTACCACTCCTTTATTATGATAGCTGTGTTCTGTGCATGCGAATGCTCGCACCCATCTTAATTTTTGTATTAAATTAGTACACTCCGCCTTGGTAAGATGTGTTTCCTGCAAAACTAAAATTTGTGCCATAGAGTCCTTCAAGTACTGTAATATTCGTTCCCTTCTTCCTCGCACCCGTAAGCCATTGACATTCCATGACAAAATTTGTAGTGGCATATAGAGCACCCTCTGACCTCCCCCCCTACTAGCCATCTATCAATCTTAAATAGTAACAAATAGTTGGGCTGAACGAGGCTCTACTTTTTACTTTCTCCCCCCTTTCCCCCACCAACCCCCCCACTCCGCCCCCCTCCCTACTACCCTCTCGCCTACCCCCACCCATAGAGAACCCCCCCCAACTAAGGACCATACTGATCCAAATTTTAGAGCGCCCCCAGGTTCCCAGGAGAGTTTTGCCATTGTACATTACACGCAGCCTTATTCAGTAGCCTGCTCACTTTTAACCATAGCCAATAATTCATCCGCCTCGCTAATGTCTCTAATGTTGTACATTTTGTTGTTATACATGACTCTAAGGAAAGCTGGGAATTTCAACTGGGCCGAAACCCCCATGGATCTAAAAATCTCCAAGCGTTTCCCCAGCTCCCACTGCCTATCCATAGTCGCCCTGGATAGGTCAGACCTAACCTCGAACACAATATCCTTCGCTCTCAAAGACTTCAATTTCAATGCTCTGGATAAAATCTTTTCTTTCATCTGGTAGGACAGAAAGTTTATCAAAACTTTCCGAGGTCTACTGCTATTGTGCGTGGCTTAAAGGGGTCACGGTGAATTCTTTGAATATCCTTCCCAATATCATCCTCGGTTTCCTCTAGATCCACTGCTGATTTGATTAATGACACTACAAAGGTTTTTAGAATCGCCTCCTTCCGCACCTTCCGGTACCTTCAACAATTTTAGATTATTCCTTCTTGAATAGTTTTCCATCTGCTCCATCCTGTTTTTTAGAGCCAGTTCGCTCCTCCTCAAAGTCTCAATCTCGACCTTGTGCTGTATCAGCTCCTCCTTCAAACCCCCCATAGCTTCCTCTAGGGCCTTTGTTCTTACCATTACGCCATCAATTTTATTTTCCAGATTGGCACACACCTCTTATCTCCCCTTGATTTACCTCCGAGTTCACAAAACCCTTTTTAACATCCTCAGAAATAGACAAGATTAAAGCCTCCAATGAAGTACTCAATAAAGGGGGGGTCCCCGAGGTGGCCTGAACGGGCTCCGGCACTACTGCCCTAGATACGTGATCTTGAACTTCTGCCAGGCTATTGTTTGGAGTCTGAACTAACACCAGGGCCGTCTGTTCTTCTCCTAGCCCTGGCGGGGAGGTCCTTGCCCCCTCCCTGCCCTCACCCAGAATACTTTCCGCCTGCCTAGTGGTATCTTCCATTGCAGCTCTAACCTGCCCGGGGATAAGCGTAACTACCTCCGGTCTCACTTTAAAGAAGGACCTTAAAGAGGGTGTCAGTCTATCTCTGCCTTTAAGTTTACTCTCTCCCGCTTTCCACCCCACAGTCCTACCTCCTTCCCCCGGTTTCAGTCTCAAGGTTTTTTTTTTAACAGATCCTCCTTTCTCCTCTACAATAGGAACCGAACTGTCCTGGGACAACTGAGCCGACCCCTCCACTATTGTTAAGGGGGGCGGGGGAGCAAGAAAAACGCCCCACTCTGCCTCACCGTCTTGCTTCTTGTGCCAGTCTCGGAGTTCTCCTTGGGCTGCTCACTCGGCCGCCGCTTCTCAAACACGGCTCCAGCCGCTCTGATATTGCAGCTGCCGCTATTCCCCCGAAAACTTTTTGAAGGATGTGAAACTTGATCTTCTCTCTTGTGCTGACCATGGTTTGTTTTTTCGGATGCTGAGCAGGGATGTGGAGATGGAAATTTAGTCAGACCTAAGACGCTGAGCAGGGGAGTAGGGATGGCAATTAGATCAGACTAGTCCAAGAGTATGGGTGGTTTATACTGGATTGTTGATGAGGTGGAGAAGACCAGGTCGAGGATGTGGCCTCTAGAATGTGTTGGTTTTATCTCATGCTGTACCACATTAAATATGTCAATGAAGTTGAAGGGGTTGTACTTTGTGCTGATTTTGTTTTCAGTTTGTCTTGTTTGTGAGGTTGGAGTCACCAGAGAGGGTTGTGTAGGCATGTGCAAAGTGGGTGGAAGATCTGGGAATTATCAATGAAATCCTTGTTCTGCCTGGGAGGAATGTATATGAGATTGATATTGGCAGTCTGAGTTGCAGAGAATGGGAAACCGCATGTCAGAACCCATCCTTGTTCATTTCTGAGAACAGGGCTTTAATTTGTTATAGTTTGTTACTATTGGGGGCCAAGAGGAATTCTGTCTTGGTCAGGACAGGGTTTAGATAAACACTAGACATACACCTTTGAAGGACTTGGTCAGGCTGTCTGACAAATATTGTGAACAGTGGAGGTTTTGAGGGTGGGGTTGTGTTTCAACTGTATGTTGGTGATGCTATTGATAAATGAGGTTCCACGGTGTTCCATGTAGAGTTTGAAAATGAAGGGGTCAGGATTGAGCCATGGGGCACTCTGCAGGAAATGTGTAGTTCCCGGGATCTTGATGATCTAATCAGGATTATTTGTTAGTAGTTACTGAGTTAGGAAATTACTAATTGTAAGACTGTCAAAGAAGCCATGCATGTTTGCAGCATTTTAGATTGTGCTTGGTGGTGATTTTGGAATAGTTCAGACATAGGTATGTATCCATGCATGTATATATGAATGTAGTGTTTCAATAGTGTGAACCTAGCCAAAAGGCAGTACAGCAATGTACAGTGCAAAAAAGGTCAAATAGGATTAAGAGGTAGAGGTTATCAGGAGATCACCATCAATGGCATTCTACATGGAGCAGGGTTTGAATCCAGATTGGTAGTATTATAGGAGGGTACTCCTGCCTCTTTGCTTTCTTAATTGAATTATGACTCTCTCTGTTAGCTCACAAATGAAAGGTAGGTGGGCGATGGGCAGTAGTTGGTTTAAGTATCTGGGTCCAGGGTATATTTGTCCTCTTTGAGGGTTTCTGGGAAGGATCCTTTACAGCTGACTTTGTTAATGATATTAAGGAGGGGTATGAGGGCATCTCCATGGATGGATTTCTAGATAAACGTGACAGAATGTGATTTTTCTCAGGTAGTAGCCTTGAGAGTGTTGAGGATGTCTTCTATTGGAGCCTGTGAGTGGAGGTTGAAAGGCATCCTAGTGGAGTGGAGCAGTAATAACTGTAAACCCAAGCCCAGAACATATGTAATCTTTTAATAGCTATGATACTGCTTACTCTTAAACGTTTACTCCACATGAGTGGGATACCACTGCTGTAGCAATTAAAGTTAGTGGCAAGGTGACCTGTAACCCTTTGACAGGCAGGAACTTCCTTGTAGCTGAGCACTGGCTTACACCCCAAATCCTCTAACACTCAGATCTTTCTTAAGGTACCAGTATCCTAAAATGATTCCTCAACATTATTTCTGGCTTTTCTTAATATTTTTGACTTTGAAATATCTTTACTTTTAGTATTATGATGATTTACGTTGACTTAATCTGCATTCCAGTAGTTTGTGAATAGAAAAAAATGTAAAAAGGTAAGCATTAGTTTAATGGCCTTCAGAATTGTATTAATGTTTTGTATCTCTGTAATTCCTCAAAATAAATCAATGAGTTGTCAGTTATTTGTGGTTTGTAGTTGCAGTTGTTAAAATTCTTTTCAGAATATATTCATGTGAGCAGGTCAGGAGAAAGCATCCATATTTGTGAGTTACTGACTCTTCCTTTGCAAATCTTTATTATGGACACCACTTGCCTTATTTTGTGTATTTCCAGTTTGTTTTGTGACTGTTCTCCATAAACACTAACAAAAATGAGCCTTTTTTTTTAAAATAGCACTCAACCAATCGGTTTGTAATTTTTTATTTTTTTTTAATTCTTTTTATTTTTATTATTTTTGTTTTTTTTTTAGATGTGAACTAAAGACCACTTTAGCGGTCTTGTCAACCTCATGGTTTCCTAAAACATCATCATAAAACTACGTGCATAAAGACAGGATTTTGGTCATTCCGGTTCAGTCTTTAGATTGTTCAAACGACACTCACGTTTAGTATACTCCCACCACAACACACAGTATAGGACACTGGGTCGCCCAATTCAGCCTCTGGATACCTTCTGCCTGCATTTATCCTCTGCACATGTATACATCCACCTAAAAAATAGTCCCTCAACATTAGAAATGTGAAGGCACTTGTAATTACCAGTGACTGGTAGAATTTTAATGTAGTAGGGTGTCTTAACATGTCAATCACAAATATGTTTGAAAGCTGCAATATTAACTCATCATTACTTAGGCTTGGCATGTTTATGTATCCTATAGAATAGGAGCACAAATTATTAAAATAGCAAGAGCGTTTAGGGACGTTTGTATTTCAACTCCACACTCCCTCAGCTTTGTGGAAGACATTTGAAAATGTACATGTGACACATGAGGGAGACATAGTAACAACTTCTTGTACTGCAGCTTTTGAAGATTTAAACCAGTTAGACCGGACTCAGGAGGGCATACTTTGTAACAACTTGAAGCTCTGCAACTTTTGATATGTGCATGTTTGTGAATGTCTTGCCAGCCTAAACTTTATTTTAAAAAATCATAATAAAAATATATATATATATATATATATATATATATATATATATATATATATATATATATATATATTTATCCTTTAGTTTGCAGCCACAGCATACCACATATGGCAGTGGATCACCACATTTCTGCTCTAAACTGGCTTTACTATAAGCAGCTGCAATGTATCCTTGTACGTAGTGGCATTCAAAAGCAAATATGCTAAAAACAAGGCTGAAAGCACTCTAATTTATTGGCGACTACTACTATATATGTATATTATGTTGTCATCACAAGTGTTGCACAATATTCAATACATTTATTAAAAGTTTCAATATTGATTCATGATCATAAACCAGCTTTGGCATATTGATTTATCCTAGAGCAAGCCAGCACTAATTGTCAGAGTAGCAAAGAGGTATGTGCAAATGTTTGTCTAAGCCACACCCTCTCAGGTTTTTGAACGAAATGAGAGCAATTGTCTTTGCCTTGAGAGGGGCATCTAGTAAATACTTGAAGTACTGCAGCTTTGAGGAGATTTCTGATAGCTCTGACTCAAGAGGGACAGTTTCGTGAAAAAAAAAGAAACTATTAAAGGTTTTTGCATCAGAATTGAGAGGGACATCTATTAACTTGAGGTAAGGCCAGTTTTTCCTTATCTAGCGAGTCTCAAGTTACTAAGTAAAATAAATTATAGACTTAAATACGTATGTTTGAATATACAAACCATTCTTACCAAATTTCTTTAGCCATTGGTTTGTTACCACAATATACACCGTACACGAGTGGATCAGCACAATTCAGCATTGGGTTGGCCTCAGTATAAGCAATCACAATTTACTTGAACACATTACCTGAACGCAAAAAATAGTTTGTTTGTCAACCCAAGTGTTCCATAATGTTCAAAACGTTTTATAGTTGCAATATTAGTCACAAGTGAAGCCACTAATGTTTTAGATTAAAACATACTAGTGGTTGCTGCGCAGATTAAAAGTAATGAAAAACAGGAGGAGGCCAGCACTAACATCCTTACAATATTTGGACTGCCTGATCAAGCATCACAAAGTCTTGAACGTTTTTGCAGCTTTCTGTGGTCGGACCTACCACTCTTGGCCTTGAGTAGCTAGTGGTGCATCACAGTGGCAATCGCTTGCATTTTATTCCTTATTCGGTATGAATTCAGACAAATATTCACTGCAGATAATGAAATAGGGCAACCATATCACAAAGAAAATTGGTATGATGATTTTAAAGAAGCCAGTAACTTTGACTCTTCCACTGAGTCAGAACTTCTTCCACTGCCTGGCCCTGCCACTGAGGAGAGTGCTGTTCACGTGTAGGGCTGCCAAAGTCCTTGACCACCAGCTTCCCTCATTAGAAGTCAAAATTTATATTTGATGGAAGTGCTCCCGTCGGGGCAAACATCTACTCAGACACTCTAACCTTCAATGAGGCACTTGCATATACCTTCATAGGGACCTGGGCCAAACCTTGCTCTGCCCCCACCTGGTCAGTCACCAAAATGCAGGACTCCACTACCCTGTCCTTGGAGTCCATGTGTTTTTGCCTCCACACCCCTTGCTAAAGCTGGTGGTGCAGTCATCTACAAGTTTGAACCTAAATACATTTCCGACTATTCCCCCTGATAGGGAGTACAAACATGTAGGGAAACCTTTGGGGAGGGGATATTTTCTTCCACCAACTTCTCCCTTAGATTAGTGAATTCCAGCAACCTTCTGAGGTTGCTGTTCCCACGCTCTTTGGGATTTGGTGGCTCAAATACTTTGAGGTAGTCCCGAAGACCTCTAGCCCGCCCTAATTCAGGCCATACATAATGGTCATGATGCAGCCAGGTTTACAATTTTGTTGTGGATTTTGTTTTTGCCAATGTCCAGTAGTCCCTCATTGACATGCCCAGAGGTGGGACTTGCCTATTTGGGGAGAAGGCAGATTCCACTCTAGAGTGGTTAAAGGAAAGCAGAGCCACAGCATGATGCCTGGGCCTATCTGCTGTACCCCGCCAGCTTCAGCAGAGGTACGCAATACTTGTACCGTGCCTTTTTCAGCGTCAACTGAGGAACTCAATACTTGTAGCCAATTCATCCCTAACATGGTGTCCATCAGTTTTGTGGCTCTAGTACCCAGCATCCCCATGGCCAGGGTCAGCGAGGCACTCAGTCAGTGCCCCACCTCCCAAACTCCTTTAACATGGCCTTAGTGAAGCAGAGCAACCCGTGTGGAGGCAAGATCCAACCAATCTTGCCGAGTTGGTAGACTGTCACATCAGATAGGTGGGATCTGCAGATTATACAGAAGGGATACTAAGACCTTGCCCTTCATAGCCACAACACCTTACCTTCCACTGCCCCAAGCTGACTCCTTAGATGATTCCCTTCATCTGAGCCATTCTGGACACTGTTCAGTTTCATGCCTTTCCCCCAGAAAGGAGAGATCTTGATCTTTCAGACTTTGTCCTCCGTGTCAGAGAGGTCAACTCTGAGGCTACTGTGACTGATGGCCTCCTACATCGTGTGATCGAGGACGTCAGGTGGCATATGCAACTGCACTGATCAGTGGGACCTCTATGGCCATGTTCAGATTTTAGAGGAGACTACAAAAGATTTGCAGTGGTGGTTACTGGACTGTGATTGCCTCTGCAGAAGACCCTTCTCTCTATCCCACCCAGAGCTGACAGTGGTGACTGATGTATTGCTTCTGGGTTGAGATGAGCACCTGGGAGAGGTTGTTGTCAGTGGTCTCTGGTCTCCACTAGAATCCTGGTTCCATATTGTGCTTCTGGAGTTGAGGGCTATCCTTTTGGCATTGAAAGCCTTCCTTCCAGGAGAGGCTAATACAGGTGGTCACAGAAAACACCACCACCATGTGGTACTGCAACAAACTGGGTGGGGTGGGATGGGATCACACACCCTGTGCCAAGAGGCCTTGCATCTCTCGCAATTGATGGACCACAAAGGAAACTCCCTGGTGGTGATCTGCCGGACAGGATCATTGAATGCCAGGGCAGACAAGCACAGCTGTCTGTACCTAACTGATTATGAATGGGAGTTGCACCTGGAAGTGGCATAAGGTCACTTCCGCGAATGGGAAGAACCTTGGCTGACAACACCTGTGAGCATTGGAGTTTCCAAGGCATTTCTCGCTTGGAGATCGGAGGAAGTCACACCAGACTTCTTTTCAGACACTTCCCTTCATCAGAGCCATTCCAGACAGTTTGGTTTTGTGCTTTTTTTCCCTGGGTAAGAGACCAGTACTTTCGGGAGATGACACCGATCTTTCAGCCTTGGTCCTGGATTCAGTGAGGTAGACTCTGAGACTGCTGGGACTGATGGCCTCCTGCATCACGTTGTTCAAGGATACCAGAAAGCGTATGTAGACTCTGCAGTGGGATATGAAGTCTCAGTGAGCCCAACATCAAGGGGACCTCTCTGACCATGTTCAGATTTCGGAGGAGACTGTGCAAGATCTGCAGTGGTGGTCACTGGACCATAATTCGGTCAGTGACGGGCCCCTCTCCCTTCCCCTACTCGGAGCTCACGGTGGTGACTGATGCATTACATCCGGGTGAGGGTGGCCATCCGGGAGAGCTGGAGATCAGCCACCTCTGGTCTCCAGTGGAGTCCCAGCTCCATACCAACCTCCTGGAGATGAAGACCATCTGCTTGGCGTTGAAAGCCTTCCTTCCATTCGTCAAAGAGAGGTTGGTACAGGTGTTTAGACAACACCATTGCCATGTGGTAATGCAACAAGAAGGATGGAGTGGGATTATGGGCCCTGTGCCAGGATGCGCTATATCGCTGGAAATAGCCGGAGCACCAAGGAGTCAGGTAAAGGGTATCCTTTGTATGGTTGTTGGACCAGCCCTTATTTATCTATACACTAATTTTGAGGTATTTTATGAATGACTTGCAGCACGCATTTCCTCCCTCTCCCTTTGTCATACCACAGTGGGATCTTAACTTGGCCCTCACATATTTGAAGTGCACTCCCTTTCAGCCACTTCACAGCTACCCTTTGTGGCTTCTTACCTTCAGGACCGTGTTGCTTGTTGCCATAACATTGGTGTGGGCGGAGTGAGTGAGCTACAGGCTCTCCATATCATCCGCCTTACACAATGTTAGTCCCAGATAAACTGGTTCTGCAAAATTGAGCATCCTCCTTTTCGAAAGCTGTGAAGCAGTCCAAAGTCTGTCAAATTATCACCCTGGAAGTGTTCTGTGCTCCACGTCACCCCTATAAGTATGAAGAGAGACTCCACTGCCTGTACCCCAAAAGAACAGCAAGCTTTTACATCCATAGTACCAAAAAACACAGGGTAGATGATAAGCTCGTTGCTGGGTTTGGTGAACTGAAAAAAGACTAGGCAATGCAGAAAATGACCATCTTACGTTGGTTCATATTTTGCATCAAGATCTGCTATGCACTGGCCAAAAAGCAGTCCTTGGAAGGACTGTGAGCTCATTCCACCAGGGCCAAGGTTGCTTGGCATTTGGAATTCCTGTCCTGGATCCCTGCCAGGCAGCTATGTGGGTGTCACTTCATATGTTCGCAAAAGACTACTCTCTGGGCAGCAAGTTTTGCTGAGAGGGGCATTTTGCCCACTCTGTCCTACAGGACATTTTGGTTTGAGCCAATTCACATACCCACCTGGGCTGGTATCTGCTCACACGGTGAGGAATTTGCTGTTAGAAGTGTCTATCAGAAGTTACTTACCTTCAGCAACACTCTTTCTGGGAGAGAATTTAACTGCATATTCCTTAACGCATCCCCGTCCTCCCTTTTCTGTGAATTGGGCTCTGTGTTGATATGATCCCAACTATTGAAATCTGCACACTGGTCAAATTCAAATTGCTGTTAGGATTCTGTCACTAAGAGCGCGGACAGCCTCGAGAGCAACTAACCTCAGACAGAATGAATGCCTATATGGGCCCTGCATGTCTTTTCTGGAGCTGAACAGTGTTGGTGTTGACAGCATAACGTTACCTACCAGTACACAGAGGTACTGCTGAAAGTTTCCAGGTACATTCTGACACGGGGGAATGCTCAAAAGGTGAGGAATCTTTGGTTAGAGTCTCTACTAGAAAGAGCATTACCAAAGGTAAGTAACCTGTTTGCCATGTTGGCGCACTTCCACCTTTCACTGACTTTATATATGTCATGTTCTCTAAAATAGCAAGAAAGCACCCTGGTCGGTGTCATAGTACCCATTCTTTACTTTGTCAAGCAGTCTTCCTTTCAATCTGCAGTAAAATGCTGCTCTAACTCCTATTTGTGGTGGATAGTGCATGGAGACTAAGGTGTGACCTAACCTGTTGTCACCGTATTGCAGGATACAAACAAAAGTTTAATTACATACCAATATGCCTGTACTACACAGTGGTCCAGAGATAAATGCGTCCTTTTCACCAGACAGATAAGGGAGGCCTTGCATTCCCTTTTAGACACTGTGGAAGGAAAAGTGTTATCAACGGAAACGCTACAGGACAACAAGAAAAACATAGAGTAACTATTTTCACACAGCAGATGCGAATGCTTTCAATTAATGCAATATTTATGAAAGTATGCCGATTAAAGGCTTTGTTTTTTTTTTTTTTGTTTTTTTTTTAAATATGTTTTTCCAAAGGTATCCTTTCCACTCAACGTTGTTGGTATGTATTGAGGAAAGTTGGAGGGGGTAAATAATTGAATTCTATGTTTATCTCTTGGGGTTGTAAGTTATGTGTATTTGTAAAGTGTGCCATCACCTCTGAGGGTATCCTGGCACTAAGCAAGTGTGTGCGCCTATCCCTGACTAGGGCAGATTGGTTAATTGAAAAGCCAGTTCTTCAGCTTCTTCAGAATTCAAAAACAGAGGAGTAGGTTCTGATGTGGAGTGGGAGGTCATTCCATGCTTTAAGAGTGATGTAAGAGATCTCCAACCTGATGTGGTGCTGGCTATGCGTGGGTTGTGTATGAGTACGAGTCCTACAGAGTGGAGGTGTCTGGGTGGTTGATGGCAGGAGATTCAACTGTTCAGGTAGGTGGGGCCTAAGTTGTGTAGTGTCTTGAATGTCTGTGTGAGGAGTTTGAAATTAGTGCGTTTGTGTATCGGGAGGCAGTAGAACTCTCTGAGGTGTAGTGTGATGTGAATTCTGAGTAGGAGGTTGGGGGATGAGTCTGACTTCAGAAATCTGGATGGGTTGTAGTGTTCTAGTGAGTTGCTTAGTGACCCGGTCATAGAGGGTGTTCACGTAGTCAAACGTGCGGGTGACTAGGGGGCACGTGACTGTTTCACTGGTGTTGCTTGGGAGCCATTTGAAGATCTTACTTTGCATTTTCAGGGTGTGGGATCAGGCTGCAGTGACTGCGCTAAGTTATGCAGCTATGTCCCGTTTACTTTTAGTGATTATTCTGAGGTTCTTGGCATAGATGTTGGGTGTGGGTCAGAGTAATGCCGGCCACCAATTAGTCCCAAGATGAGGGGTTCTTGCCGAAGATCACTGCTTCAGTCATGTCGGTGTTGAGCGTGAGACAGTTTGCTTTTATTCATTTAACAACTTCAGTCATGCAGGTAGTGAACTGGTTTCTTGTGCTTGGGGTCTTGTCCGAGATGAAGAGTATGATTCGGAAATGATCATCATAAGAGAGGATGTTGATGTGTGTGCAAATGATTTTGTCCAGAGGGGTCATGTATGCGTTGAAGACGGTGGGGCTGAGCGATGAACCCTGAGGCATGATGGTTTTCATGTTAACGGCATGTGAAGGTTGGCCTTGAGGTCAGTGTGTTTTCTTCAGCTGTGATGGGAAGTTGAGTTGCGATGGTGACTGGGTCCGGTTGAGGGCCGAAGTTGCTGTATATGGAGGTGCTTTGTTACAGAACGATTTTAAGATCATGTTGCAAAGGTCTTTCAAGAGGGTGATGTTGCTGGAGGCAGCGGAAGGTGCCATGAAATCTTTGGCAAAGATTTTCTTACTGTTTGCGTTCATCAGCACTATTCCTGTCCCAGGATAGTGTCTCCCTACAGCACTACTTGTTGACCCTGATGAATCTCAACATTTATCTTCAAACTCCTTATTGGTTTATCTCAAGTTATACTCTTTTAATTCATGAATAATCTAAAGTCCCATTTATTGTATTGTATATCTTTATATAGATTCCATTTATAGTCATCAAAATGCTCTTCAGATATCACCCATGTTAAGCGTTGGTCAAATCCTTACTGCTGTTTGTACTGGCATTGATGTGATCTGCGAGGGATGTGTGTTTGGAGTTCTGTATCTGCTGGTGGTAGCGTCTTATGGCAAATTTGAAAATGTCTTTATCCGTGGTGTCTTGACTTGTTCTCAGTTTGTGCTTCAGTTGCGTTTCATCCATGTACTGTCCAAGAAAAAAAAAAATACATTGAACCAGACTTTTCTTTAAGCTTCAGTAGTAGGTTAATGAGAAACAGAACTTCTATGGGTTTAACTTTTTAATTACATTATAGTAGGTCTCTATAAAAAAAAAATATATATTTTTATTAAATTTTAGTGTTTTTTACTCTATAACAACATAATGTCGTAACATATCACAGTTGGAGTTGACCTTCCTTTAATATACAGTCTCAACTTGTATTTGTTTTATAATTGGCTGACTGTATTAGAGAAACCCTGACTTGATTTCCATTTCATTGTGTTTTCCATTTATGGGTATGTGAAACAATCAAGGTTTCACTGTTCGGTTAATTATTTGTCTGCATTCCTTGAATCTATGCATGCTTGTTGTCATCTTTGGTGTGATATTGTTTTGTGTGTATGTTATTCCCAAATTACTTCTTATTTTTGCGTGTGTCAATGAGCCTTTCTTTGTTAAATTTAATTTGCAATGATTTTGTTTGTCTGATTATACTGGTGAGCATAACCTGATGTATCTATAGCTCATGGGTGGTCTGGGTCCAGGAGGGGGCCAAGAGCTTTTGTATCATTTTTGACCATTCTTCTAGATCTTTGATAAATTTCCCATTTCATTTTTCAATATGCCCTCTCCCCCAAATGACCATTTCTGCATATCTTTGACCCACCTGCTATTTTGTGGTGGCCAGTGAATGACTGCGCGTCTCATTGCTAGGATTATTCATAGCTCTGCTAATCGTCTGTACAGTTTACAGTTTAGTTTTTTTGTCTTTTTCTTTGTGGAGCAATCCCAGTAAGCACAATCAGTGCAGGGTGACTTTTCAAGCAAAGTTGTAGTGAGTGTATTATTTTTGTTCACACTTTCTGCAGGTCAGAGCAACGCCAGGTCATAGATTAAAAAAAAAAAAAAAACTGTGGATCTTTCTTAGCACACTGGGAAGAAAGGTGGAAGTTCCGGGTATTTTTTGCTTTGTTTGGTGATATGTATAACCTATTTAAGTAGTTGCTCTGCACACACTTGACTCTGGGATTGTTGATGAGGCCTTACCTCATTCTTATTCCACAAGTGGTTCATTTATATTTGTCATCCACCTTTTTTTGACCAGTAAGTGTTTATTCCCTTATACAGCCTTAGCGCCCTGCAGATACGGGACACTAATCTTTTACAGTTTGTGAATGCAAGCTTTGTTACCGTAGTCTACATCATTTGTGGGTCTTCGGGAAACAGATGCCGGATTTCTACCAGTTTGAGGTGTTTGTGCGTGTTGTACAAATTGACTCTGTACTATTCCAAAACATTCCTATGCTTCTGCATAAGTGATAACTCTGTGGTCACGACTCCTCCTAGCTCACATCTCTACTGTCCGCCTTTGTACTGACTTGACTCATGCTGTTTTTTTATTTTTGTTGTTAAAAGTTTTTAATTGCCATTGTCAGGTGCAAGGGGGTATACATCCAGCCCATTCTATATGGAGGATACATTCCAGCTCAGGTAATGTGATTGTTGATTACACAAAGAGTATAATCTCAGCGGTAAAGAATACCTGTCAGATATCATGTAGGCTTGGTCTCCATTAAACCCGCTGTCTTCTGCCAACCCAACTGCAGAAGGTAACCTACCTACAGTGTCCCCTTTGTAACCATATCCCACCACTGAGCAAATTGGCCCAAATCATTTTGTGGCACTCCTCTCGCATCAGGTCAGAATCTAATCACAGAAGTGAAGTCTTGGCTTGGTGGGTCAATGATGATGGTTGAAGGGCTGAAACTGGGGGCCCACCACTAAGATGTGTTTACAGTAGGTAAGTACCATTCATGTTGCTAGACAGCCGACCCATTGGAAATATGGACCACAGTCTGATACCATTGGGAGATCACCTGACAGTTCACCTTTTTCCAGTTATGAGCTTTAGTCAGATTTGCAGCCCTTGAGCATTGAAGGCACATGTGCCATTCATGGTCTACAGTTGATTCAAGTTCATCAGTTTAAGGCCCTGAAGCATAACATCCGGCATGGAGGGGATGAGATGGGTCTGGACCTTGTGTAACAGCTTAGAAACCTCCTATCAAAAAGGGTGAACCACTGGGCAGTCCCGCCATATGTGAAGTGCCTTGCCTAGGGCTCCTATTTTACATACAGTGTATTATGTGGGGGATATAGTGCCATCCATACCAGACTTTATTTTTGTATTTCCCTCCTAAGGTTGGAGATGGAGAAAAAATGTATGTCTTTGCTCAACTTGCGCCTTACTACCAGACATTCCCACACCCAGCTTCATTGATTTCAAGCTTAATGTACTTCGAGCCAGATACTATGGTTTGAACAAAAAACTTTGACCAGGGGCACTATGACAGGACTGCTATGTGTGTCAGTGAGAGCGTGGGAGTGTGGAGATGTATGAACGTGTATGACCAAGATATATGTGTATGGCTGACTTGAGAGCCTGTGTCATATTTATTTGTGACACATGAGCCTTGTGCCAAATGTGGCACAACTGCATCTATAACAGTAAAGTACAACCATTTTTTAAATAGGAGATACAAAGTGTGAAAAATGTTCTGCAAAAATGTTCATAATATGTAACATTTTTCTTCACTTTAAATATCTCCCTAAAAATTGTCGTATTTTTCAGTTATAAATATGACAGTTTCTACCAGCCATTGGGTACGAGATGCCCACTGTGTGTAAATGTGACACTTAGAAATGGGAGAGGATTAAACTGAAGAGTTAACTTTGAAATGGGAAAAAATACAAGTGATGAGTTTCCTGGAATCCATAAAAACAAAGTGTTGCATTTATAAACATTAGGCATCTTGCGTCTAGTGGCCTGTAGACTCAATGCCATATTTATAACAGACAAATTCAGACTTTTTTTTAAATGGAAGGGATTTTAAGTCAAGTAACATGCTTTGTAAAACATTGTCGTAATTGACTTAATTGAAAGTGGAAAAAACATTAAGATTTAATAATTCATAGAAATAGTTTATTCCACTTTAAATTTCTCCCATTTGGAAAATAAAATGACTTTCAGTTAATCATATGGCAGTGCCTACTGCCCACTGGACAATAGGCCTGCTGTTTGTAAATGTTAAACTTCGAAGTGGGAGAAAATTAAAATAAAGAATTAACTTGATCATTTAGTTAACTTTAAATTTTCATTTGCTCTCATTTAAAAGCATTCAGAAACATCCTTTTGATCTCATGCTCCAATATTTAGTTGACAAGGACCTTTATTTAAGCGATAAATACCTTCGTTCTTAACTTCTGTGGCCGATCTTGGGTCATAAGCCAGCACTCCTCATTATCAGCCCCTGTGACTTGCAACCTGCTGTAATAATAATGTAAAATAAACACAACCTTTTAACTAGACCCGGTGCTAATTTAAAAATTAACTCAAGAATGCAAGCTACTCTGAAAATGTCTGCGAGCTACTGGTAGCTCGTGATCCTACTGGTTGGAAACACCTCCTGTAGAGTTTGGTCCTATTCTCTGTTGTGACGTCAGGTGTATTATTTTGGCGTCTGCCATGTATCTGTCATCTCTTGCTTCAAGTGTACTCAGTTCTTGATCTTGCTCTCACTCCTCCACCTTTTTCTGAATCTTTTTATTTCTTCTAGGGCCTGGTTTTTCTCATAGTGGTTACTGTTCCCAGAGTATTTAGGGTTGAGTAGCGCAGGTTTTCTCGCCTGTTGTAATCTCTCTCTGGAGTTATTTACCACACCTACTCTTGCTATTCATTCTTTGATCTGCTTGTCCTAAATGCTTCTTTTTTCATTGGTGCATTTTGTGAAATGTCCCTCCTTTGTGTGCGGAGTTCCTTCCCAAGCGATTTCACTAAGTGAACATTTTTGTTGGTCATCACACTACATCACGCTTCCTCCTGTTAATAGCGTGTGATGGCCCCTCCTCCGGTTTTGGTTTGCCTTTCATCCCAGCCGCAATACTTTCTAGACATTCACACAAGGAGCCAGCAACCACCTGCTACAGTAGGCCTCAAAAAAGACCCGCTGTTACCTAATCTATGTCCCCCAGGCCATCCTATTGCATTTTCACGTCACCCGTCTAATGGTCTCAGTCTACGCCACAATGGGACTCCATTTCTTCAGGGGTCAAGGTCTTGTCCAGTGCCTTGTGTGCCTCCTGATCGCTCTATTACCTCTTTGGTGAGGGTCCTCTCCTGTTCTGGGCACTGCCTTCTCTGCACCAGTACTGACCTCTCCCTATAGGCAGCAGGATTAGCTGGGCCTCTAATCTCTTATCTTTGGCAATGCTACAGCAACAAACGCATCTTTATCCTTATCGCTGGATGGGAGGGGGTGAGAGGCTGTGAGCGACCGGGCCTCCCCTCCCTCCCCCACTCCACCACTCTACACTTGCAGCAGTGGTTTTCAAGGGGGCTTAACCCATACAGTAGTCTGTTTAGGGGCCATCCCAACATCTCTTTGCAATTGGCTGCGCTGTTCCACTGGCAGACCCGCTCCCACCCCTCGCTCGCTGTTTGCTGTTCCAGCCTCCTGTGGCACAGCACCTCTTTCATCTGTTTCTTTTTTCACCTACAAGTGTTTTTCAGCTTGGAGGGGCGAGCACTATAGAAAAGGAATTTCTTCTCTGTGTTGAGTCTCAACTCCTTCGAGGAACAGTCTGCTTTCATATGCCGCTCATTTTCTGCCCTAGGAGTTTTAAGCGTCAGGTAAGCACTTGCTTTGCAAAAGGGCGCTCTTTTATATCTGGGTGTCTTTTTTTTTCGATGCTGGATTAATAAGAATTTGCTAATGGGTGTAAGTGAGACGCCACAAAAGGGTCTAATCTGCAATTTTCTGTAGGCCACTCCTCAATATCGCCATCATTTATAAGCCCTTAACTTATCTGTTGAAAAAGTGAAATCCTGTTTAGGATAAGGTGTTGTGGTTCTGTTGCCATTACATGGAAATAAACCAGACAAGACGCAGTGTATCATCAGCAGGCGTACATCGAATTCTTTTCACAAAAAAAGATATTAACAGTGGGGGGGCGGTGGTTTGGCGCGTGGCAAGAATGCAACTCTTTTGAGCTCCTTAGAACCCGCTACTGATCCCCTGCGGTAAACGGATGGTGTAAGCGTTCTTAGACACCTGAAAATGGACGTTTCATTCCTGTAAGAAACAAGAAGCCAATCTGAGCTACCCCGGTGTCTTCGCAGATCTTTGGGATCACATATTTCTTTTCCTGCGCAGCACTCCTTGGAGCGAGCCAAGATGGCAGACCCACAATGTATGCTGCGTTGTGCTGGCACTGAACAAAGCAAAAGTGAGAGCCTCTACCACACACAACTTCCATAGGTCTAAGGTACAGAGCTTGAGAAGCCTATAGCGGGAAATATCCGAATCACGTTGCTGAGTGAGGTATGACTGTTTTAATAAATAATAACGCAGCTTGAGTCTGATCCAGTGTCTCCTGAGGCTGGTCGTAGTGCCGAACTAGCTCAAGCCGTCTTGGGTACTCGCGAAGTGTCACTGGCTGTTCACCCACATCTACGATTTCTCTTTTGTGTACTGTACGGCTTATCACAGCCTCCTTTTGAAAGTAGCATATGTGGACACAGGTCCATTTTGGGATCTGAATAATCCAACTGACTACGCAGTAACAGCTATCGGGTGGCAGATGCACATATTAAGGACACTCTCTTAGCTCCTGCTACAGATTAATCCCTAACCCATTCACTCATATCTCTGGACCAGTTTTGTTCTCGCGCAAAATAAGGCACATATCATGTGAGACATCGTGGTGTGGGTGCCCAAATCACATTTCTTCGAGCTCCCCTAACATAGCAGAGAGCAACATGGCGGAACCCAAAGGACTCCACCACTAAAGAAAGAGAATCCAAAACTGCACTTAAACGAATCACTCACTGCCCTCTGTATGGTCACCGGTTAAGAAAAAAAACAGATACCTCCTCTACATTTGATGTAATTCTATGCAAACTGAACACTGTGTATGACATGGTCCAAAGCACCAAGACCAATACTGATCTTCTCCAAGTTGAAGTAGCAGCAATTCGTAGTGACCTCAAAGATCTGAAAATAATAGTCACTACCACAGAATCCAGGATAAGCAGAGTTGAAGACTATACCAATGAACATTCCCAAAGGTTTTCTGAACTAGAAAAGGTGGTTGTGACTCTGCAATCCCAAATAACGGACCAGGAAGATCGAAATAGAAGAAGCAACGTCCAAATCTCTGGTCTCCCGGAAGGAATCAAATCGAACTATAAATCGGCAGCATAATTTCGTCTGATGGACTCCTACTGCCCTTTAATTAGCCCTTGACAAAGACTTTGAAATTGAAAGGGCACACAGGGTCCCCAGCTACAAGCCGATTAATCAAACGACACAAAGAGCCACGATTTTCAAACCACTCAGGCACCAACACAAAACAAATACTGGCCCAGATGAGGAAAATTAAAGTGGTAATGTGGCAAATTCAGAAAATATCCATCTTCGACAGAAAGGCTTTTTGGCCTAAAGGAAGAGTCTAATGTCAATGGGTATCTCCTTCGCCTTCAGTGGTCTGTCCAAATTCCATATTACATACAAAGGCCAGACAAAAATCTTCTCTGACCCTGCGGAGCGAACGAGGTTCCTCGACAATAAATCTGAAACGCAGATGGAAGCTGAACCCTCTAACTCCTCATCACCGAATTATACTGCAACCTGAGCATCTTACACAGTCTATTACAACATACCATTATGTCAGAGCTTATTTGATGTTGCTATACCTTGACGATATACTTATCAGAAACACATTACCTTGGTGTATCGTTTAGGGCTTTTCTAAGTTTATCCTCCGCTACTTCACCTACGCAGGGTTAATGCCTAGGCCCTACGACCTAGAGACTGTTCTTTTCTTTTTCCAACACCTTTGTAGTTACACTCATTTCTCTCACTATGTGCTAATCTAAATCTTAAACCTCAACTATATTATGTTGTTAAACAGTAAGGTTGCTAATGTATACCTAAATACTGTTCGGAATGACACCATTAATGTGCTTTAACATGTATTTCTGTGACCACATGCTAGACAGTTAAACCTAGGCTGCTTTCTATAATGTTTAATTGTTGATTCATAAACCTATTACTTACATACAGTCACCCACACCCCGGTGAAAATCTCATCTGGTTTTAAGCCATATTCTTATCTATTGGGGGGGGGGGGTCTTCATATTACGCTCACTGACATATACTCGTCAACATCCTTGACATGGGTACCAGTGACTGGCCCGGCCGTGGTCCTACCCGTTGTTTCTGCTTCCCACTCTTTTGATATTTGTCTTAACAGACCTCCAGTGGCAGGAAGGGACACCATTACAAGCCACCTAACACCAATTACTGCCTGTTCACTTGTGGATGTCCCCTATGCCCCTCACCCATACTTACCTTTCTCTCGTCCTCGCATTAGTATTACATATGTATGCTGATATTGGATCGGTTCTCGTTATCTACCCAAACTCTAATCTAAAGTGGTTGTCAATCAATAACTTCTTTCCATGTGTCGTCCATTAATATAGTTACGCTATACCCTAAAGGGTTGACTCATTCAGTGAAAAGAACAACATTTTTAGAGTATTGTAAAGACTTAGCAGGTGATATTATACTCCTACAGGAAACTAAAGTTGGCTACAGGGAAGCCCTTTCTATGAGGAGAGGGTGGGTGTCCAAGATAATGTGCACTGAAGTGGCAGAAAATTAAAATGAGGCACTCGCGCTTCTCTCCAAGAGTTCTGGACTGTCAGTTATTTCATCAGAACATGATTATAAAGGGAGCTGGCTTTTCACTTGGGTATCCAATGGCAACCAGTAGATATACATAATGAACATTTATGCACCTAACACTGATGATCATGAATTCTGGGTCAGACTAGACAAGAAACTAATTGATTACCCACCTAACTCCAAGCTGATTGTGGGCAGAGATTGTAACCTCCCAGTGGACACTATCCTGGACCGCAGTTCAGTTTAGAATCCCCAAATCTCACAAATATATGATAAAACTCTGACAATCACACAAACTCAGATGTATGGAGAATTCATAATTCAACCAGCAGTGACTTTACAGTTTTCTCTTCACCCCACTCCAGCTTTTCACTTATTGATTACCTATTAATATCAGACTCTCTCTTCTCCAGTAAACCACATCCTCCGAAATCCACCCAGTTGTAGTGTCCAACCAAGTTGCAGTTTCCATGACCATCCTCCTAGCACCTACCAAGCGTAATAACACAATGTGGCGCATGAATGAAGAAATCCTTGAACATCCCGAAGATGTAGAGCCTAAATAAAGAGATTGACTTATTCTTTAGAGAAAATAGCCACTCGGTCTCTTCCCCAGTAACACTATGGGATGCATTTAAATGCGCCATGACAGGACAAATAATCAAACGCATGTCTAACAAAAATTACCAGATCAAAAAATCACTTACAGTTGGCTTCAGAAATTAAAGCTAAGGAATCCACCTTTAGACAAACAAGGAATAATGTGACACTAAATGAGGTCAAACATCTGAAATACAAATATAACGCTGTTATTAGTAAACTGACCTATCTTTGGCTCCATGCACAAAATTGAAACGACTACTATTTCTGAGTACAACTGGGAAAACTCTGGCCTCCACACTCAAATTTAGACATACTTCTAACAATATCTCTAATATCAAAGCACCCAGTAGAGTATTAAAATACAAAACTAGCAAGATTGTAGAAGTCTTTTGAAACTTCTATGCTAAACTCTATACCCCACAAATTCATTTTCCTAAAATCTGATTGTGAAACATTTCTCCGAAACCTCCCCAACAAAAAACTGAGTCAGAAAAAAAACAACTTAGCAAGCCCATTGATTCTTCTGAAATTGCACATGTGATTAGATGTATTAAATCAGGCAAAGCACCAGGTCCGGACGGGTTCCCTATCTCTTTCTATAAAACATTTCAGACTCCACTGATCGATCATCTTAGAAACACACTGAATTATTTTGTACTCCAAGGGCAAGTGTTGGTACCGCTGCTCAAGCGACAATTGTAATCCCAAAGGAGGACAAGGACCACATAGACCCAATAAACTATCGTCCCATTACCTTACTCAATATGGAAGCAAACATTTTTGCGAAAATCCTATTAAAACATATTGAATCTCTCATCCCAAAACTCATACATAACTCCCAAACAGGTTTTGTAAAGGGTAGAATGGCAAGAGATAACATCTGCACCTTCTGCCACGTGAATAGGGCAAAAATGGCCACTCTACCAGCATTTGCAATAGCGATTGACGCTGAGAAAGCTTTCGACAAGGTTTATTGGCTGTTTTTACACGCTACCTTTGAGGCTCATGACTTACGTGAATCTTTTATTAACATGACTATGGCTCTATGCGCCAACCCTAAAGCAACTATGCGGATTAACAGAAAACTATCTGCCACATTTGATTTATTTCAGGGCACAAAACAGGGATGCCCATTATCTCCACTATTGTTCCTCCTAGCAATAGATCCCCTGCTCCTACTAATTGAATCAGCTTCTGAGATTGTGGGATTCAGATTCAGCAACATCTACAAAACCTCAGCATATGCTGATGACATACTTATTTACACGGAAGATATGGAGAATGCAATTCCAGCATTAATCAATATAATATCAGACTTCTCTAGAGTCTATGGATATACACTGAACAGAGAAAGACCGAGGTCTTCCCCCTAAGTTCGCTATGTTTTGCCTCACACTTGGTGACTCAGGCCTAAAATGGCAACCTAAACAATTTAAATATCTAGGTATCTGATTTGCTATGGACACCCTAGGCACACCCCGAATAAATGAATAGAAAACTATCAGCAAGGTAAAAAACATTTTAGACACTTGGTCGACCAAAAATATATCCTGGTGGGGTGTAGACTTCAGACGTTGAAAATGATGATCACCCTAATCATTAACTTCACTACCTCTATGTTACCAATGCAACTCTCCCACTCCTTCCACAAGATAGATAAACTAACATCTGCCTTTTGGTAGAAGGGGAAGAGGGCTAGAATCTGCTTTAAGGCCTTAAAATTGGAAACTCAGGAAGGGGGCTGCAGATTGCCAAACTGGAACTTATATCAGACTGCTTTCCTGGCATCACAGGGTGCTGTTTGGCTACTTGATGATTTACCCAACCCCCTGAGATGGCTTGGAATTGAAAAGTTTATATGCTCGCCCTTCTCACCTGTTGCATATCTTTCCATGAAAAAGTTCAGACCTCCTATTTCGCAAGAGTTATTTGCTGACACTGCTTCCGCTATTAAAACATTAGACAAACAATCACAAACTCCAGTGCATAGATCTCTACTGGCTTTTCTTTGGCACAATCCCAGAATAAAACTGGATACTGCAGTTGAATTAAACCACTCATGGGCCTAAAAAAACATACATGTTATCCGCGACCTATATGATGACAATGGATATCCCATGTCTTTCGCTTTTGTAGCTGCGAAACACAAGCTCCATCTGATCGACTTCTATAGCTTTCTGAGAATTAAAGCCAAACCCTCTAAAACTAAACTGGGCAACAAATGCAACAAATTCAACCATATGCCAACGGCTAAGACTATAGCACTGTTCAGGTCACGTATGCTCAAAGATTTACAAAACTCTTGTGGCATCTACCTCAAGGGGCAGGTCACCTCTTACTTCTAAATGGTATAAACGTCTAGAAGGGTCATATGGAATACAGATTCCGGAGGAAAATTGGACTTGTATAGGTAAATAAATATGCCCTATGAAATAAAGTTGCCCCCTCACTGATTCAATCTAAATTCTTCACCCTGCATTTCCTACACTGGATTCCCACTAGACTGCGTAAAGCTGGGTCTCAGAGGAAAGGATAAATGTTGGAACTGTGAAACTGCCCCGGGATCCCATGAACATATGTTTCTCCAGTGTCCCCAAATTGCTTCCTATTGCTCATATATCTCTAACAACATTAATAACATGTTCAGGATAGCAATCCCCCTGAATTTCCCATTAATTACTTTGGGCCCTTTCAGTATCTCAAACAAAACCAATCTAGATGAGAATGACATAGCCTTATCGGATCTCCCTCTAACCATTGCGATTAAGGTTATATTAGCTGACTGGAAATATCTCAAACTTGTCTCCCCTCACACATGGTGGGAATGGGTAACATACCTAAGAGGAGCAAGTAAGTTATTTGAATCGCCCTCATGCTTTTAATTGACACTGAATAATATTTAGCGAACATTAGACCACTTAATGGAAAAGAAGTAAATACCACTTAACGCATTTCTTACTGCTTCTATACAACCACACTATAGATTAGACTTATCCAGCAACACCTTCACACCAATGCCCCCTCCCCTTTTTTTTTTTTTTTTTTTTTTAACCCCTTTTTCCTCTCCTTCCTTTCCCTTCCCTAGTTGTTATCACCTGTTCGATTACAATCGTTATCATTAGTTACTCTATTCCATCTTATATGTATATGTGGACAATCTTTAGGTCAACCGTGCTAGATATATGGATAATTTGTACAATACTCCGAAATGGATGCTGTGTGTTCCCCATGATACTATCCATCTAAGTGTATCCTCTGGTCTCTGTGTTACTTAATTGTTGGCTTTTGTTTTATGCCTAAATATACCAATAAAAATGATTTGAACACAAAAAAAGCTATTAAGAGTGATATCCATTGTGATGGGTAGCTATAACGTGCACGGATATTCTCAAAGATACAGAAATGTGTCTGCTGTAAAGATTGATAGTAGATTTTAGTGAAACAAAGCAGTACGTTTGTATACACCCGGCAACATGACAGAGTAAACCCCAACAGTGGCATAGTGCCTATTATGTGGAATGGACCCAAAATTACTGATTCTGTGGCATCGGTAATTGTGTGGTGTGGGGATACCTTGCTCTTTCCGTTTTTAGCTGTCAGCAAGGTGGAATTAACTATTGAATTGTGTACAGCACAGACTCCCGTAGGGTTTCCTGAATGCCAGGCCTTTATTTATTTATTTTTCCAACCACGCATTTATGTCCACGTGGGAAATGAATGCAGAAGGGTGGTATTAACATGAAATTCGGATTGTTTTGTCCAAATTACTTGTGTTACCAGCGAGTTGGTATTAATGTGCTACTTACTCGTAATGAGGGCTTTAGAGACCTACTGTGTGTTGTGACCATCACATTTACAGAAGTAATGGACCGGTGATGGTTCTTCACATTGACCCTGAGCAACTTTCTTGTTTATCTTAATCTCTGGATTTCCTCAACATATCCATATCTACAGCAGTCACTTCTATTTTAATGGTCTCGTCCGATTCGTGAACCTTTTTTTTTCTTACTCTACCACATAAGGCTGTACTTTGAAATATAAGATTGCTGCACCTTTGTATAGCGACTATACCAAGTGTCAGCAGCTGTTGTCTGGCCTGGGCAACAAACCGAAGCCTAAACCCAAAAGGACGAGGACCTGCTTTAAAGTTGAAAAACAAACTAATCTATAGGGAAAGATCAAATATGTCTGGCACAGCATCTAGTGGTATTTGATATATGGACTGCCTCCTCATTAATAAACAAGGCAGGCTTGCTTTAAAATGTATAAATTAATGTTGCTGCACAAGCGCTGGGCCTTCAAATTTCTGGGATCCTTGTAATTAATGACCCCTCTGTGAATGTATCACATGCCTAAGTGGCCATTGCACTTATCGCTACATCCCATATTTTATTTGAGGTCACGTATCCTAGATGTATCAATAGCTACATCCCGAAATGCTGCAGTATAGTTGCTGTGCGCCTGTTATTTGCTAGTAGCCCACTCTCGAACATCTGGCAACAACGTGTTGCACAGTATGGGGCGAATCGTGTAGGTTAGTAAAGGTAACCAACCACGTGTTGGGTATCCGTATTTAGCAAATGAGAATCAACACCTTCTTAAAGTAATTTTCGTGTTGAGTGAAACAGCTGGAGACTTATTGCTGTGTTTACTATTCCTTTACAACTCTACGGTATTTTCCATTTAAAAAGCTTTTTTTTTTTTTTTTTTACCTTGACAGTCATATGAAAGCCAGATCTCTGTTATATGCTATGCAATATAAGCTTTTTGGCTTTCTTCTCAAGGGAATGATGCACAAAAGCCCAAAAAAATCTCTGCAGGACAGCTCTTAGTGACATAGAAACAGGAAACAATCTTTAGCTCACTAAAAGAACAAAAGGGGAGTTGGCACGATATTACAGCATAGTTTTTTTTTTTTTTTTTAAGTCTCCAGACTTGGGCTGTTTCTACGTTTACTGATCACCGACCTCTGCGGTTAATGTACAGTAGGTGGTTGAACTGACGCTAGTCACGGCAACTGTTTTTGGCTTCTTTTTCAAAGGCCTTCTTCTGTCTGAATCCTGGCTGCAGATTCTGACAAGCCCTATTCCAGCTCCGTTCAAAGACACGATCAATAAAAACAGGGTAATTTGTAGCAGATTTCCTTTGAAGGTTATTAAATGCTCATAGATTTTACATTTTCTTGATGTATTTTCCGTCTTGTGATGGACTTCATCAGGGATTCAGATTACAAATTGCTTTAGCAGCCTTGAATATCTAGGCCCAGCGGGGGACAAATGACCTTGTTTACTACAGTGAGTGCTTCTGAATATTGAGGAACACTTTTATTGCTATGCAGCTGTGGTATTGCGGTTGTAAGGCACAATCACGACTAATTAAGTTGCACCTTTTATGCCTAAAAAAAAAGAAATAATGCATGACCATGACCGTGAATTGTACAAACACGTTTTTAGAATCTTGCTAAAGCAAGCGTTGGCAAAGCCAGTAAGTTTTGCCTTGGGACCCATGGGTTTTGCCATGGTTTTATCCATGCAGAACACCATCCCTGATACTGTGCTGCATGACTTAAGATTTTTTTTTTTTTTTTTAAACTTTCCGACACGGATGACTGTGTCATTTTGTTGGCACGTGCACTTTTCGAAATGAGCAACTGCTTTTTCTTTTTAGTTACGGATCCAAGTTGGATCCGTAACTAAAAAAGGAAAGAAATCTGCACAAGCGTTTATTTTTTTATAGGCGGGCGAGGAGAAGCAACATGGGTAGTGGGGGGGGGGGGGAGGAGTGAGAGGCAGCCCGGGGGTGGGGGGGAAGCAACGGTTTGGGGTGTGGGTTTTAAAGCAGGTGGGGCAAGCAACACTGGGGTGTGTAGGAGGGGACAGAAGCGCCACGGGGACGAGAGGCGGCAGCAGTATAAAGGGTGCAGGTATGGGCGCAATACATATGTGTAGGTCAGTTAATCAAATGTACAAAAGGGAGCAACATGGAACTGGCAGAAAGAAAGCACCTAGGGGAGAAGGCAACACTAGGGTGGTGGGGGAGAAAGCGGAACACAGAGCGCAGCAGATGGGAGAGAGAGAAGCACATATGGAAGTCTGCAGGAAAACATGCGTACTAAGAGCGCCTAAACAAAAAGAAAAAAGTAGGGCCTGAAAAAGCAACCAGGGGAAAGACTTAGTAATGCATCCCTGCTTACGGGCATGACAGACAGACAAGAGGGAGGAAAACCCACAAAGCTAACAAATAACTTGTGCTTTCTTACTTTTGAACAGGTATGGTAGGGGCGAGCAACACAAACAGAGCTTGTACTGAAAATCTGGAATGTTGTTGAAAGTGGGAATAAGCAAGGATGAATGCTTAATAGGATAGACAAACAATTCTACTATACTATTGCTTTTTACATTTGGCGTTGCTCTTTAATTTATGTTTGTATTTGTATTTGTTCCTCAGTCGTTGTTGTTGTTCAGTTGCTCTGTTTGCCTTCACCTCGGGCATCACACTTACAGGTGGCTAATTGTGATTTTTATTTTTTTATTTTTTTGCAACAGTCTTTCTGGGAATGCTTTATTTTGGTCTCAGAATGAAAACCAGACCTTTTAGCTTTTCCAGGTGCCCTCGAACCCTGCTACCCCCCTCCCTCCCTAGCCTTCTTACATACACTCCACTTTCACATTTGCTATCTGGATTTTTTGACAATTCGTGCTTGCTGCAGAAGAGAGTAACAGAGAATGATCTTTAGTGAGCAGATTTTTACACGCTATGCTCCCTTCTCACCTTGTTTTTGATGTTTGCCGTCAAAAAGTTTATTTCTGCTGACTCCGTTTTTTTAACCTGTCAGCAGTGATTGACTGTGGACCAGGAAATACGAGCATGGATGACTCCAGGGAGTGGGCGGGTGTACTTGCAGCTGATTAAAAGTCCTTATGTTGTGGAATTCGAGGAACAATTTTTTTAATTATTTTTATTAATTTCCGAAGCAAGGAAAAACAACAAAGAAACAAGCAATGAGAATTTGCAGCAGGCATATCTTCGGCATGATAAATAGTAAGCTTAGGTGTAACTCATTCAACTGCTGGTATTCGCAACATGGAAGTAAAGGTGCCAATGGTGCATAAACTTGTTTCATTTTTCACTTTATTGGTTGGGAATGCTCCGTGATGCTATACTTCTAATTCCATGGTCAGAGTAACAATAAACTCTGTATCCTTCTCCCAACAGCGTTGTGCCAAAGCAATTTAAATTTTGCTCGTTTCGCTCAATATCTTATACAAAACCTGCAAAGCTATTATAGGTACGCTCTGCTTGCATAGCTAACTTCCAAACTTTATTGACGACTGCTAAAGTAAGCTGTGCTACTGACTCTGTCTGTTGTGAAATGCCTCCTGTCAAGGAGATTGCCAGTCACACACAAATGAGATTTTTTTTATTGGAAGAATGTACCCTTCTAGTCCTCAAAATGTATTTGGGGCTGGGCGATGGATCAGTCATTTGAATAGTCAGTTGACTTAGATCTGCCATAAAATGTTCAACTTTATGTGTAGCCCTGTACAAAAAAAAGCCCTTCCACATTGGTTTGAGGATTAGGATTGTTTTTAGTGATTTTCCACATAATATTCCTACTGGACTTGACAAAGATAACTAGTGACCCAAGGCGCTGTCTCTGAAGTGACAAGGTAAGGGAATTGGAGCCCTTCTTTCGAATCCCATCTCTTCACCCCGGGGTCAGATAGAATTGATAATTTGGACCACAGCAATACCTATTGCTGAAAATTATCTAAACGTCTTAGAAGCACTAAACTAATAGATAAGCCTGAGACCATGGACGTCATTTAGTGGTCGCCAGGGGTCGCTTCTGCTATCCCTAGCTTGCCCTTTACGACCCCCGTGGCACTGCCTTTGCTACCCCATGGCCTCAGAGGTGGCAAATTCAACGCCAGGAACAGAGGCAGCTTGTCCATATGGAAGTCAGCTGGGGCTCCATTCTCGTTGTTTTCTTTTATGACAGTAGTAGTGAATAATAGCATAATAGTCACTATTAGTGTAAAACAAATGGGAGCACAATTAGTTGGAATATACATTTCCATAGCAGCTGAGGTAAGTGAAAAAATTTTTAAATGTACGTTGTGCGCGTGCTTGCGGGTGATAGTGTGTTTTACGTGACTGAATGTATGGAAGTATGAATTTGTGTATGTATGTGTGTGAGTGAAAGTGGATGTCAAAGGGCTCATGATGTCACTTCCGGAACCCATGGCAATTTGGTGAAGTGACGTCCATGCCTAAGACTGTTTTTGGACTCTGTTGTTCTTTCAAACAAACACAACACACTCAAAATTGTTTGGATCCTGGCAGAATGCAAACATTATTTATTTTTGTTCGCCCAATGGGCAGATCGTATCCATGTTTAGCATGTGTGTCTGTGATATCATGGTTACGGCACACTGTCATTCATGAGAACCTTCTCCTGACCCCACTTTTAGCTGGAGAACAATTATTTAAGATAGCAAGTAGAACATCCGCAGGTTAGTTGTTTCTCCAAGTGGCCTATGTTTTTAAAGGCCTATGAATGTTGAACGCATCATAAAATGCAATGTTTCCTGCAGGAAAGTCACTCTTTTTGGCATCGTTACCCCCACTTTTTGCCTGTTTATCAGTGTGCATAGACTGTTTTCCCTGGGATCCTGCTAATCGGGACCCCAGTGATTGTGCTCTCTTCTAAGTTTGTTTGCTGTGGTACCCTTTACACCCCACCATTGGCATACTGGTGTACCCCTTTAAGTGCCTAGTATATGGCACTTAGGTACACCAGGGGCCCTCCATTGGCTGTGGCATGGGAACCCATGCAGATGGTCTGCAGGCCTGCCACTGCAGCCTGCGTGAAAAGGTGCATGCACCCTTTCACTGCTGCTTACTACACCAGGTCACTAAGTCACCCCTGTGGTAGGCCCTTTCAGCCCAAAGGGCAGGGTGCAGGTTCCTGTGTGTGAGGGCAGACACCCCACCCCCCAATGCCACTGGCTTGCTTTGAAGGGCACATTTTGTGCTCTCCTTGCATAATCTGGTTTGCACCAGTCCAGGGACACCCGGTCCCTGCTCTAGTGCAAAACCACACAAAGGAAAGGAAAGTGACCACTCCCCTGTCCAGCACCACCACAGGGGTGGTGCCCAGAGCTCCTCCAATTGCCCACTTGATTCTGCCATCTTGGAAACCAGATGTGCGGAGGCCCCTGGGAGCATCTGGTTGGTCAGGACAGGTGACTGACGTTACTGGCCCCCTCTGATAGGTGGTCGCCCTGCAGAGTGACCAAGCCCCCTGTTAGGGCTATTTAGGGGCTCCCTTGTTGGTGGATATGCCAGATTCGGCATGCAAGACTCCACCAGGACTCCCCTGCATCAACCTCTTCTGGACTTCACATGAACTAAACAAGCCTGCAACTCCTGAGACGACCTCGCCTTGCCCTTGCAGCATTGTTTCTCCTGCTCCTTCCAGCAATTGCAGCATTCCCATGGCTGTGCATCCTCTGGGGTCGGCCAGACTTTAGCTGCACCGAAGAAGAAAAAAGGAATCTCCCTTGGGGTGAAGGAGTCACTCTTCTGCATCTGCAGGCACCAAAAGGCAACTATACCTGGCTGCTGAGACCTGCTCACCCCAGGAGCTGCATGGATCCCCCAATACAGGTAGTGGTTCTGAGTCGTCCTCTTGGTCCTCTCTGCCTTCATCTAACTTGGGAGATAGTGTGCCCTTGCCGCAGCTTGTGGGACAGAAACCCTGTGCACCGTGACTCTTGCAGCAACCAAGGCTTATTGACTCTTGCTTCAAGGCTGCAATTAGCCCCAGCCTCCAGCACTTCATCCTTGCAAGGACAGTCTCTCCTCTGCTGTTCCAGCAACGTGAGACTCCTCTTCAGGTGTGCTGTTTGGGCCTCACTGCAACTTACAATGGCTGCTTCAAGGGGGTGTAGGTGGGGTTAGGACTGCTTCTGCTGGCTTTCCTGAAGTCTGAGGGTCAGCCCCGGCTCCCCTCCAAGTGTTGAGTACCCTGGACCTTGCTGGTCCTGTCCTTCTCTGTAAATCCTCTTCTGCCCAGATTTGCCTTTGCCAAGGCTTGTTTGTGGTCCTCCTGACCACTGACCCTACTGCGACCCAGTGCCTGGTGTGGGACATCTTCTGCACTACTCCAAGGACCTCTCTGCAGCTCCTGGGCTTCACAGCTGATTTTCATCTTTCTTCAATCATCGACCTGGATCTTCATCCACAGAAGGGTGGGTAGTGGCTTCTGCCCCACCTGGACACTCCAGCGTGGACTGGACAGTGTCTCCTTCTTTTGCAGGTCCTCTTCATCTGAAATCCTCCATTGGGTTCCACTGGACTGGTTGTGTACTTGAATCTTCCTTTTCCAAGTTCCATTGTAAGTCTCTGGGAAGACCAGGTAACTTACCTAAGTACTCATCTTCGGGGGTCCCGAGTTCTCCCTGCTCCCTCCTAACTATTCCACATCCTTGAGTGAGGGACCTCACTATGCAATCCACTATTCTAGTGTACGGATCCCTTTCTCCCCCCCCCCCCCCCCGGTCCCCCACCCATAAGGCCCTAGCTGTTTTCTGCTATTTCTTGCGAATGCTTGTTTTTTATGCTAATCCCCAATACTTACCGTGTATATATAGTGTGTACTTACCTCCAGTTGGGGGACTGCCTATATGTAATCCAGTTCAGTGTTACTGTACTAAAGTACTTTTATTTGTTAAACACTGCGGTTCCGTTCATGTGAGATAAGTTACTGTGTGACTACTGTGGTATTGCAAGTGCTTTATCCTCCTCCTAGATAAGTCTTGGCTGCTCACCACAGCTACCACTAAAGAGCCCTAGATCCTAGAAACTGGTTCACTAACTAATAGGGGTTGCCTGGTATAAGGCGCAAACACACTAGGTGTTCACCACACCCCAGGACAGCTTCCTACATTACATTTTTTTTATTTACCTGAACAATTTATTATTTTTCACTTGTAGAAACATAAAGCCGGAACCTAAGAATAACCGTTCACCGCATCTTTCGCAAAAATACTGTCCCAAACGCTCGCAATTCAATAACATCAACACCTCGCAAATTGTGACTTGTCCCTCTCCCCAGTACTTAGCTCCCAGTATGCTTGGGCAGCAGCATAGTAAATTATCCAAAGGCTGATATGTGCAGGAAACGAGTTTGAATGGGCAATCATTGACAAATAAGTAACTCTAGTTCTTTTGCTAACAAACAAAAATCAACACACCCATAAACTTGATGTTGCGCTTGGCTCTGAGGTTCGCAGGTCTCTTGCAGCTGTCGGATTCACTACCTGAGCTGTACTTCTGCCAGAACTCAGTCCGCGGTGCCTTCTGATAGCCTGCGCTGCTCACGCGTCCTTGTAAACACATGACTTGATGTGCATTTCTGCAGAGCTGATCATACGTCTAACGTGCCATTTGGACAAAGTGTGGGTGTAGTGTCACCGAATAAGCAGTTCCGATGCAACAAGCAGTTGAAGTTCCTGTTGTGTTATTTACTATTAGTGGCCCAATCGTGATGATATGGAGGTGTTTGGGCTCTTGGCACGTGAACCTCTTTGTTGATGCCATATTCTAGAGGGGGGACTGAATATGTACCCTTGAACTGAGAACTGGCATCACCGAGAAGTCCCGCCCCACATCACCCCAACCCCACTCTTTTTTAAACTCATCAAGCGCCTGCTGCTTGAAGTGACCCAGCAGTTAAAGCTGGAACTATTACAGTAATGGACTCGCCAAATGAAGGAGAACCGAGGCGCGCAGTTTATTACCAGAGGGGCGATTTGCTGCTCATCTGTAATAGCAGCAGCGCCTCATATTGATCAGCCCATCAAGATACTAATCCTCTGTAAAATTACTTGTTATAACTGAAACTAGGTTAATCCAAATCAGTCTGCGGCCTGACGTCCTACTTAGCGCTCAGCACACACTGTTCTGTGCTTTAGTTGTCGTGATTTAAAGCCTTTTACATTGATAATGGTTGATGCGTCTTTTGCATCAGCGGGCGCTTCATCCTTGCTACTGCCCGGGGCTGTCTTTTTGTTTTAACTAGAGCATCACCCACTTAATTAAGGAGCAAATGTTTGTCTTGCTTGCCTGACTTACATCGCAATTTTATGTTCCCGCTAGATTTATTAATCGTGCTCTTTTATGTTCAATCTGTAATTTGTGCTGTAAATAAGAAGCAGGCCGATCGTCCATTTAGTATCAAGAGGTGCTTGGAATGCAAAGGTGTCTGGCTGTCTCCTTGTTTTTCCGTGCTCTGGTAAGTGAGTCCTGCAGGTGGCATATTGCCCGGTAGCCCCGGAAACACTTGGTCAAGACTGCCACGAGATGGATGTAGTTGCGCATGCGCTGTTTTTTCAGTAGGCATACAGTTGTTTTCTGCAGTTTTGTAAATAAAAGGTCTTTAAAGCTTGTGTGTGTGTACTTTTTCACATCCACCTAATAAGAATTTGCACTTCAGCGCCAGGAATGTTGCCCATGTTTTTTTCTTTTTTTTATTCTGTACACTTTTTTTATATATATATATATATATATTTTAGCCGTTCTTATTCGTATAAACTGTCAGGTTACACTAACTCGAAAGCAAAGGTACTTTTCCTTGTACCAGGGAGAACAGCATTTACCTTTGTTGTGCATTAAAAAAAACGAAAAATGGTTTGTATACCTGTTCCTACAGCTGTCTTTTAGGAATTCCTGCACTGTTTTATTACAATTATGTTCAATAGTTAATGCTCTTCACGGAAAGGTTTTTATTGTTCATCCATGGCTGCAACTTTTCGGTGGTGCATGCTTACTTTAGTTTTCTTATTTGTTTTCATTTTTGAGGCATGTGCTAGCAATAAAAATACAGTGTTTGTTCTTCTTTGGAGTCACAGACTGTTACACTATTTACAGAAAGTTTTTCACTATAATTTTGCCTTATGACAAATATGTTAATTAACCCACGTTTAAAAGAGATTAATTATATAATGCAAGTTACCTGAAAGAAGGCAGAACTGTTGGAGCAATTCAGTGTTACTGGGTTGAGCTGGATGTTTGGAACAAGAGATCACTAGGATCCAGGAGATGGGTCCTTCATGATATACAGATATTTGCTTGCAAGTATTTTATCACACGAAGAGTGCCTTCTCCTTACGCTTTTATTCTATATTCATATTTTTTCTTATTTGCCTTGTAATTGTGATAGTGTCTTGCATATTTAGAATGGAACCTTTCTGACTTCCTGATGGCTCTGTATCAGTGTGAGGTAATCACTAGAATAGAATGTAATGAAAGCTTGGTTTAGAATGTTGGAGTTAACGGGTACATACAGAGAAATAAAGAAGTCATTTACAGCTCGGTGTGTGGCCTAGTTATTCAATGGGTACCTGGCTGGGAAGACTCTACCTGGCGATGAGATAGGGAATAAGTAACCCGAAGAATAGTGTTCTCCTGGAGAGTTTTCCTTGGCCCACGCAAACTACTCATGCATGTCATGTGTGCCTTAGTCAAATTGCTGAGTTGACGGTGGGCAAATGTGGAGTCAAATTGCAACTCCAACTGGTGTGCAGTGTCTGAATAGGAAGAGAGCTTTACAGAAAAGTCTACGCATTGTTGGTCAAGAAACTAAGACCAAGATCCTACAGAAATGTACTCCACTTAATTTTTAATTTATTTAATTTCCACTGCCACACAAAATAGTTATGCAATATACGGAGCTTTAATGCTAAAGGTCGATACGAACAGGCTTGTACGGAAAAAGACAGTCATAAGTTGCCATATACACTACGAATAATAATGCTGGCTGACAGAACACGTAAAAGAGAAACCTACTGTTATTACGCTTACCCAAGTCTAGATGAGTGGAGCATTACGACCTCATCATTGGGTTGAGAGACCTGAGAAGAAGTACCAGGGTTGTGCTTACTGAGCTGTCCAGTACTGAAGAATCACACCATCATAGATGCCGAGTGGCAGCTCAGAACAAATCCAGAGGTCTCCATGAGTGAAGGAGCTCCAATGGAAACCTAGAAGAAGGTCAAAACTGCAGGAGCTGTCCAGGATGCCCCAAAGACTGAAACAACATCTGGTCTCAGTGATGATGGTGATTCCCCAGGACCGTGGACAGTTTTTGAAAGAGCTCCAGCCACGAAGGCCACTCTTAATGAATTGTTACAATGCTACTGCCTTCCTCAAACCACCACCATTCGACACTGCCAAAAAGCGAAATTTTGGCGTAGATAGACTGCATGGATAGACATTTGAAAACTTCATAGATGCACTTCAAGAGACTGATAACAGGAAGATGATAAAATATCTCAATAATCATGCTGGTGATAGTGTGAAAGGTGTCAGAGAAAATGTCAAGAACTGACAAAAGTCACATACTGCAATATGTTTTCAGTAGAGAATATCGGAGTTGACGAAACAATATGATTTAGTGGAAATGCTCGACACACTCATCAAACACTGTACATTCAATTAATTCAATAAAGAAGCCATGCGACTGAGAGTGAACCGTGGATGCTTGTCTGATTTATTCAAATGATGAATGCTGAGAGAAACTCCTTCATCAGGAGTGAGTGTTGATGGCTGCCAAAGCAGAGGAACGTGCTGAAAGACAATCTGCCAACATGGAGGCCAGAGGTGCCCAGAGTGAGTCAGTCATTCTGTCTGTCTACATGTAAAAAGAAGTTGTGTTTCAGGTGTGGATTTGCCTTTCCACATGAAAAAGTGTTCCACCATTGGTCAGATATCAAAAGGCTGTGATAAAGAGAACCGTTTTGTGGTGATGAGCAAAGGAAAAAGTGTGTCACAGCCCAAAGACAAATTGGATACTGGAATGTTCCAGAAGCAACGTTTGGCGCATGCCTGCAAGGCCAAACTGCAACATCAGTTGAGGCAAATAGATACTAAACGAAGTCGATCGTCATCTAAATCATCGCCAAACTGTCCTTCAGTCTCAATAATAAGTGAAAGTGAAGAAAGTGATTGTGCCATGTCAATGCTTACCTCAGGAAAACATGCATGTTAGACTGGTTCCCTGTGAGGAGAGAAGTCCGTGAAAGAAAAGTAGGCATGTCAAAGCAATGGAATCATACAAACACTGTCCAAAGATTTAATTGAAAATAAATGATTGTTCAGTATATTTCATTATCGTAGTGGTGTCTCAAATGTAATGCCTGAAGAAAAGTACAATGAACTCTCTCTCTGTTACAGGGGCTTATGTCGTCAAAGACCAAAGTGTACACTTGAGCTGCATTGACACCCAAGAAAAGTAAACAAAACAGATGCTGACATAGGACTGATTTAAATGAGTTACAAGTTGTTTTTCATTTATAAGGAGCTGTTAATAAAGAACTTGAATCATTACTTAGGTATGACATCATTGAACGTTCCACTAGTCCAAAGCCATGGGTTTCTCCTATTGTAGTAGTGCCTAAAAAGGACCATGAAGGAGCTGTGTGCATATGTGTTGACATGCGCCAGGCGAACAAAGCAATTGAACAAGAGCAACATCCAGGGCTGCACGTTGCTGACATGATCATGCAATTGAATGGTGCCAAAATAATACTTCAACTTGATTCGAATAAAGGTTCTCATCTGTTAGCACTAGAAGAAAGCTGCAGATATATGACAACCTTTGCTATACGTGTTGGTTTGTTTAGATACAAAAGACTTGGCGTTGGCGTGTCATCGGCCGCAGAACTTTTCCAAGTAATTAGTCTCATCATACAAGCTGTTGTGAATGTATTTAACTATATCGATGAAATACTGTTTTTTTGGAGCTACGCGGAAGGAGCACGATGGAGCCCTCACACAAGCATGTCAGTTACTCAGTGTTATAGGCCGGACTTTAACGTAGACAACTGAGTTCAGTAAGACAAAACTAAAGGTCTTTATCTTTTCGCATGGGGGCATGATGCCTGATCCTGCACAAGTACAAGCTTTAACACTTGCTGAACCCTCACATTATTTAGATAGAATCATGGAAAATCATCTCAAAACCTTGTTTATCCTCTTGACTGACTTGAGCACTCATGCTGGAGACAATGCTCCAGGCTAGGTCTACTAGTGAAATATACTGCTGTTGCCCTACCAACATATTTTAGATCATGACATTTCTCATGTATTTTCAATTGTTTTTCCATAAATGTTCCATGTTTATAATCACTGCGGCTGTAGAGTTTGATAATACTAAGATCCATATTTGTTGTGTTGATGATGATTTATGTTCTTACCCTTTCTGATAAACTGCATATGTTTTGTCTTTGACTGAAGGGAATAGTTTGCTTACCTAAGTGACTGTATTTTATAAGCAGTACCTTATTCTGTAAGTCCCGATTTACCTTTGAACCTGTTCAGACTTCTACACAGCCTTTTTTGGTGTCAATGTTAAAGATCTTAAGGTAAATACTTAACGTCTTGGCATATTTATAATGATCCGTTTGCAAATCTAGCCCCTTCTTTCCATTAGTGTTCATAGGATAATTTAATTGCGTTGACGGACAAAATCCAACATTTATCACAAAATAAAGATTTGGCCTTTTAAATACAACATAATTGACAGCAGAATATGTAGTAAAAGAACCCAGCTAGTGCTTTCTCGATTTGTAAAGACTTTTGGCATCAAAGGGCTTCCAGGTTCCATTTTTTTGTCAGTCTAGGCATGGTGGATTCTGTTCCCTTGGCTTTACAGGGGAACATGAAGACCCTTAAGATGCCACAGAGGAAAATTAGCTACTACTGATCGAAAGGTGTCCTTTTGGTCTGGAAGTACCAAGTAAAAATAAAACCCTTAAGGAGTTGGTTAATAAAAAGCCTGCACAGTAGTTAAGGCTAGTAAGTATTCACTTTTACTAGAGATAGACTTTAACTTGCAGTTTAATTTATGTCACAAGGTCTGTCACACAAAAGAACCCTCAGAGAACATCACAAAAGTGCAGCTTATATATCTCCTGTACCCTTAAAACATTCAAAAGAGGCTGCAGGACTACCACTGTACTGTAACCACAATGATCACTCTCCTAACCCCTTCTGTGCCCAGGACGTAATGGTTACGTCCTGAGGCACAGTGCTCGTGTGCCCAGGACGTAACCATTACGTTCTGGGCACAGAGCCCAGAGGGAGCACTAGCGCTCCCTCTGTGGGGTTCCCCCCCCATCCCCCAAGGCAGGGTTGGAATGTCAGCACGGGCTCCTACGATCGGAAGAGAAATTCAAAGCATTTCTCTTCCGATCACGTGGAGGAGGCCAGAGAGGGATTCAAAGGGAAGGAAATGAATTTCCTTCCCTTTGAAGTCTCTCTCAGCGTTTTAGCAGCCGGCTGCTAAAACGCCCACTAGACACCAGGGATTTAATTTTTTTAAAGGAAATTGGCATAAGGGAGCGACCCCTTGGGCAAGGGTCGCTCCCAGGGGGGGCATTTTTTTTAAAGGCCTTTTTTGCCCCCCTCTAGGCACCAGGGATCATTTTTTATGTTTTTTGTTTTTTTGAGGTGGTGAGCGACCCATTAGGCAAGGGTCGCTCACCTAGGGGGCAAATTATATTTAGGCCATTTCTGTCCCCCCTTGAGGGCAGATTGGCCTATTTTTATGAGGCCAATCTGGCCACAAGGGGGACAGAAACCACTAGACACCATGGAGTTTTTTTGTTTTTTTTCTTTTTCTCGTGAATTTCACGCAAGGGTCGCTCCCCTGGAGGGGCAAATTGTATTTAGGCCATTTCTGCCCCCTTTGGGGGCAGATCGGCTGATTTTAGGTCAATCTGCCCCAAGGGGGGCAGAAACCACTAGGCACCAGGGATCTTTTTTGTTTTTTTTGCGCATACGTCACGCAAGGGGAGCGACCCCGTAGGCAAGGGTCGCTCCTCAGGGGGGGTGGGAATTATTTTAGGCCATTTCTGCCCCCCTGGGGTAGATCGGCCTATTGTTATTAGGCCGATCTGCCCCCAGGGGGGGGCAGAAACCTCTAGGCGCCAGGGCTTATTTTTTGTGTGTGTTTTTTTTTGTTTGTTTGTTTTTTAGAGATGGGGAGCGACCCATTAGGCAAGGGTCACTCCCCTGGGGGGCAAATATGTATTTAGACCATTTCTGCCCCCCTTGGGGACAGATCGGACGATTTTAAGTCAATCTGCCCCCATGGGGGGCAGAAACAACTAGGCACCGGGGATTTTTTGTTTTGAGCCAATGTCATGCAGGGGGAGCGACCCCGTAGGCAAGGGTCGCTCCCCGGGAAGGGTTGGGGGGCAGGGGGCAAATTTATTTTAGGCCATTTCTGCCCCCCCAGGGGCAGATAGGCCTATTGTTATTAGGCCGATCTGCCCCCAGGGGGGCAGAAACAACTAGGCACCAGGGATCTTTTTTTTTTTTTTTTTTTTTCCCTGCCAATGTCACGTAGAGAATGGTCATTCCCCGGGTGAGTTGGGGGGGGGGGGGGGGATTTATTTTAGGCCATTTCTGTCCCCCTGGGGCCGGCTGAGCTAGAGGCCAAAATCCTCAGGTAGGCACTTTGCAAAAAACACCTCTGTTTTCTGTGAAAAAATGTGATGTGTCCACGTTGTGTTTTGGGCCATTTCCTTTTGTGGGCGCTAGGCCTACCCACACCAGTGAGGTACCATTTTTATTGAAGACTTGGGAGAACGCTGGGTGGAAGGAAATTTGTGGCTCCTCTTAGATTCCCGCACTTTCTGTCACCGAAATGAGAGGAAAAAGTTTGTTTTTTGTTGTTGTCACATTTTTAGGTTTGCAAAGGATTCTGGGTAACAGAACCTGGTCAGAGCCCAACAAGTCACCCAATCTTGGATTCCCCTAGGTGTTAAGTTTTAAAAAATGCACAGGTTTGGTAGGTTTCCCTAGGTGGCGGCTGAGCTAGAGGCCAAAATCCACAGCTAGGCACTTTGCAAAAAACACCTCTGTTTTCTGTGAAAAAATGTGATGTGTCCACGTTGTGTTTTGAGCCATTTCCTTTCGTGGGCGCTAGGCCTACCCACACCAGTGAGGTACCATTTTTATCGGAAGACTTGGGGGAACTCAGAATAGCAAAACAAGTGTTATTGCCCCTTGTCTTTCTCTACATTTGTTCCTTCCAAATGTAAGGCAGTGTGTAAAAAAGACATCTATTTGAGAAATGCCCTGTAATTCACTTGCTAGTATGGGCACCCTGGAATTCAGAGATGTGCAAATAACCACTGCTTCCCAACACCTTATCTTGTGGCCATTTTGGAAATACAAAGGTTTTCTTGATACCTATTTTTGACTATATTTCAGCAAATGAATTGCTGTATACCCGATATAGAATAAAAACCCATTGCAAGGTGCAGCTCATTTATTGGCTCTGGGTACCTAGAGTTCTTGATGAACCTACAAGCCCTATATATACCCGCAACCTGAAGAGTCCAGCTGACGTAAAGTTTATTGCTTTAAAAAATCTGACATCGCAGGAAAAAGTTAGAGTAAAACGTGGAGAAAAATGGCTGTTTTTTTCTCCTCAATTTCAATATTATTTTATTTCAGCTGTTACTTTCTGTAGTAAACACTTGTAGGATGTACACAAATGACCCCTTGCTGAATTCAGAAGTTTGTCTACTTTTCAGAAATGTTTAGCTTTCTGGGATCCAGCATTTGTTTCTCACCCATTTTGGTCACTAACTGGAAGGAGACTGAAAGCACAAAAAATAGTAAAAATGGGTTATGTCCCAGTAAAATGTCAAAATTGTATTGAAAAATTGGGTTTTCCAATTCAAGTCTGCCTGTTCCCGAAAGCTGGGAAGATGGTGATCTTGCCACCGCAAACCCTTTGTTGATGCCATTTTCAGGGGAAAAAACAAGAGCCGCCTTCTGCAGCCCTTTTTTCCCATTAAAAAAAAAAAAACTTTCACTGTATGTAAGGTAATTTCTTGGTCTCCTTCAGGGGAACCCACAAAGTCTGGGTACCTCTAGAATCCCTAGGATGTTGGGGGAAAAAAAGGACGTAAATTTGGCGTGGGTAGCTTATGTGAACAAAAAGTAATGAGGGCCTAAGCGCGAACTGCCCCAAATAGCCAAAAAAAGGCTTGGCACAGGAGGGGGAAAAACGCCTGGCAGCAAAGGGGTTATTTAGATGGCTCATTCGTTTTAATGTATAGTGCCCAATTGTTCAAATGCTCAGTCTGCCTACAGGTTGCAGCCACAGTGAATGTATGTACCAAAAGGGTTAGAGTGCTCCACCACAAAATTCTCAAATAGTAGTGGGACAAATTTGTGTATGCGGAGGGAACACCTACATTTATTTATACACCCCAAAATTTTGTCAAAGACCCACTAGTTGATGAATTGGCAAGAGTGTTGAACCTCAGTTTCATGAGGCAATGTGTCCCTGAGAAAGCACCCCGCACCATATCAAAATAGTCATTAATTAAGGGCCCATTCAGTGACTGAGTTATAGATCAGGAATAACATTTTAACAATTTATTCAAAACATTCAAAATAATCCACACTGAAATAATACATGCAAAGAATTGAAATAAGTGCCATGAAGGTTTTCGGAATAGGGCATTACAGAATAATGTGCAAATCAAAATAAGTTGCAGTTGAGCATTGAAATCAGTAGAGGAAAAGGCAGCATCCCTAGTAACATTGGAAAGTCTCCAGGCTCATCCCAGAAATGAGGATTTTTAAGAGGAAATCCTCAAATAAACTAATGTTAAAAGTGCTAATTTATCACAAGTAAAAGTATATTACCAAGCAAAACAGGGCACAGTTTCACAAAATGTCATATTGCCTTAGCACTTACGCAGTATCGCACTACATGAATATTGATTCTACTCACTGTATGCTAATGTCATCCGGAGATTTCAGGGCAAACCAGATACATGAACAACAGCAGACTATAATGAATAAATAGGGTACAGTGAGTTAGCCAAAGGTCCTTGGGAATGAAAACATTATTGTGACCGTGCTTGAAAATTTTAGTCGGGAACAGCAAGAACGCCACCATTAGAAATACACAGACATGGCTCTGCTTCACTGTGTGCTGCAGAAATAATGAACAGTGTACACACAGTAGAAGATATCAGTTTTGAATAAAATCGTGTCTAGGTCTAAAATGAGGCCTAGTTTGCTAGAGCCAAGAAAACCCACTTCTATTTACCATAGAATATTCGTTTCAAGAGCAATAGCATCATGTCAGTGTGGACATATAAATTTGAAAGACAATCCACGTTCTGCGCATTGTCAATAATGCACACAAATATAAAATGAACAAATACTCCAACAACTTAAACCACTATCAATAACCAGATTTTTTAATGGTCTCAGATAAGACAAGTCTTAGCTGTTGCAAATGTAAACATTCCTGAAAAAATGTAATGGCTGCTGGCAGTGTGTCACCCGATCAGTTTGAGGTATGCCTTCAAGGACAGCATGTGGTGTGTCTCTACAAGCTAAAGCAGCCTTATAGTGAACAAAGGTCAGCCTGACAGACACTCTTCGTGTTCAGGTCGAGCAGACATGCGCGATTGGTTTAGACTCCTGGCTGCCTGAGCTGAACTTTGCTGGGCTGAGGAGGTCACAGCTCCTATGGGTGTGACCTCCACGGCTCAGCAAAGGTGCCTCGAGGCCCTCCCCTGCGTGACTAGGAAAGTGGCACCCATTGACTTGGACCTAGGCGCTTTAGGTTTAAGCCCTGAAGTGCCCAGGGCGCGAGTGTCAATCAGTGACACTTCGTCACAGAGTGGGGTGGGGTCAGCAGTCTCACTGACCCCATCCCACTCTGGGACGCAGCTGGGACTGCTGCCTTCCTTCAGCCAATGAGGGAAGGCAGCAGTCCCAACCCTTTTGGGACCTCCAAGGCTGAAGATAAGTGTGTGTATGTATATGTATGTATGTGTGTGTGTGTGTGTGTGTGTGTGTGTGTGTGTGTGTGTGTGTATATATCTATATATATATATATATATGTGTGTGATCTTTTAAAATGAATGTTTGGTGCCTGCGTGCATGTTCGAATGTTATGAGTGTTGTTAATGGATGCGTGTGTGTGAAAGAATGAGTGTGTGTGCTTCCCGCCATCCCCCATCCCTCCTAAAGCTGCCGGCCGCCACTGCTGTCAACGTAATCTGAGCAAATGTTGGGAAAGCTAACAGGTCTGATTTATTAGTCCCAATTAAAACATTTTAAAAAGAAGCCATGAGCACAGAAAAATAACCGATTTATATCTGTATATACAGAGGCTCTATGTCATAAAGAATGTATGTGTTGTGATTGAATGCACTTTTGAGAGAGTCTCGTGCACTGCAATGCAAATACTTCAGAGGAGGTGGAATTATACACCAAATGTCCAAAAGCATGAAGTAAGAGAGAAATACTCCCCTGGGAAGAACCAAGACCACCTGATGTATATTTTAAGGAATTGGTAACAATTGGTCTTTTAGAAAGCTGCGTTGTAAAGCCTAGACCTAGAAATAGGACCAGTTTTGTCGAATGGCAATAGATGATTTGATTACACCATTATTGAGTCTTATTTCCATAACAGCTTACATTGTTGGGTGAAAGTTGGATAAAAGCAATAACAAGTACATAATTAAATTAGAACTTGTCCTGGTATTGGGATGCGGGCAGGCTCTTTCCATTTCTTTATCTGTTCATCTAGGTGGTCTGAAGAACTCTAAACAGACGTCGAGTCCATGGTGTATTGCTGTACTCGATATTGGTGCTTATAAAGAGAAAAAATATCTTCCATCTCTGAAAAAGTTCAGAGAAAATGGCTACATTGGGAACATGCAAAACAGCATTGTGCATATTTGCAAGCTCTACATAATGTAAATTTAGTCCGAATTAAGGATCACACCGCCTTAGGGTATAGCACATTTACTCGCTAAATCAGGAATGTATAATCAGCTTTTTACAAATGATGTGTTCCACACCATCCCTTTACATCCGCGTTGGATAAAAAGAAAATACATTCCTCAAGAGATTACCTAGAAAACATCGTTGAGACGCGTTTTATATAACTGCTTGATTTAGTCGTTTTTTTCTCAATACTAAAACTACTTGTATGTACGTGCTTCAGGCATACCCCTTGAAGTTTGTTTTCTTTCTTTCATTCCTATTTTTTCTCACTTGCTTGAATACATGAAGCCTATCTAGACAACCCTGAAAGCATATTTTTGTGAATGTTTTTAATGTTATTGAACAAAAGATAACCGAGCCCATGTTTTGGTGTATCCTAAAGACTAGCACTTTTTGGAAGGCCTTATTAAGGGTAATGCATATATGGCATAGATGACAGGAAATTCAGAGCACAAAGCACCCGTGTCAGCCACCTTAAGTCATTATATTTAGAAGCAGTTGACTGATAAGTGCTCACTGTGTAGAGTTCTGCTCCTGTAAAACCTGGGTATGCTCCAAGGAGGCACGTGTCATATAAATGTCATCTTTACCTAAGCAGTATGGTAGCACCCCACCACACACTGTCTCACCTCATGGCCTTTGGCACAGATTGTCGCCGCAACCCAGTTCACCATCAAAAACACTCTTCCTCCACGATCATTATTTCTCTGATCCTTCTCAAGCACTGCTCATATACCTTCCCTTAGCCCCAACACCTCACAGGGATTTGTTTCCATTCAAAGAACTTGACATTAAGAGATCTGGTCTGTTCCCATGTGCAGGAAACAGCCTTGCTGCCCTTCCAGGACCAAGTGCGGAAGAGCTGTGATATCTCTAGTTACGAGAAATGATTCCCCAACTCTGGCACTGTTTGGTGAGAAGATGCAAAGCTAACACATTGATCCATATGTTAAACCTGCTTACCGTACTCCATGAAATATACTCATAAATGTACCCCTTTCATCATCCTTAGCATGTGATCAACAATGATTTAAAATGACCTATGATTACTTCCCAGTCTAAAACAAAATAAAAACGTACAGTGCCCATCATCATCCTAAAAAAATCTAAATGCACAGACCAATGCTACCTTTCAAGCATTACTCTAATTTTATGTAATTGTTCTCTTTAGAGACCAAACACTTAACAGTGCGTTACATCCCTCCCCTTTTATATGCTGTGCTACCTGGTATACCCAACCTAAAAGATGGTTCCTTTGAGACCCTCATGGATGAGTAGTGCGCTTTACAAATCCCTGATTGATTGATTGATTTGTGTACCTGGACATAAATTCACCCAAACAAAGCACTCATTTTGTCTCAAAACAACAATGTGCTCTCTCCACATCCCTCAGCATAAATGAATCTAGTGCACCCTCCTCCTTTTTAATGGCCATCTTGATGCAATGGTCTGAAGAGACAAGATTATTTATGTAAGGGAGCAAGAAGAAGCAAGCCGGGGATCAAGGCTGACCTTTTGGAGTTAATTAGATCCCACAGCTGATACCAGGAAGGAGCAAGACAAAAAGTCCCCACATAATGAGGAGAACACTTTCCACACAAGTGCTCTTTGGTGTGGAGCCTTTACTGCATGTCCTCCAAATTATACTTGACAATTGTTCTTGGTGTTCAGTGTCTCATTCCATGTGTAAAGATGGAACCAGTGACTGTTGCAGTCCCATTCAGCCCAAAAGACAAGACCAGAGTAGGGATAACCAAAGTAGTCCTCTGTTGCTGCCAGGACATGCCTGAAGCTGAGGCCAGGCTGAGGAAAACAAGTAGCTGGGTTTGGGTGGTGGTTTGGTTGGGTGGTGTAGTGGTAGTGAGGTTGTGTGGTATGATGGTAGTGGGCACCAAGTTGTGTTGCGAAGCAGGCCTCCAGAAGTGTGATTTATAAAGCCTGAATTTGATGCACAGATACAATGTATTTTCTATTATGTGGATGCTACGGAGAAGACAAGCCTGTGGGTCACTGTGAAAACTGATGTAAGTGGGAACCATGTGTTTTCTTTTTGACCGGTGAACTGTAGGAATGGGCACTCAGCTTACTACGGTGTGTTTAGAAAATCAGTTTGGAATGGGAGGACATTTATATGCATGAGAATACATCTAGTTATCCATGGGGGGCATGGTGCGTGTATACTGAGGGGCAAAGCTAGTCTTTTATGTGGTTAATGATCTACACAAGGCCCATAACTTCAGGGAATGATGCTTCCCTTAATGGCAAAGAAATCAAAGCTATGGTCGTGCATCTGTCTTTGTCCTTGACCAACTTCTGTTCACATCCTTGCAGAGATACCTTTGTCAAAGCATGAAAATGAGGCCTCCACCATATATTATGCTAGTGAGGTGTTTGACAAGACATTATTTCATGGCACCAAGTTAAACTTTTTATGAGCCTCATCTATGTAACTGTTCATGTTTTTTTTAATACCCTTTATGTTGAATTTACTGTGAATCTTAGATGTTAATCTTGATCTTTTTTTTTTAGTAATATCGGTAGTACATCTTCTGCATAGTGATATTCTACTTTTAATGCCTTTAACCATGATGTTCTTGATTTCGACAACTTGGTTTCTCTAGGTGCACACAATACCTGTTAATGCGTCACTTTATGATTAATTTACTCACTTTGGGACTCGTTTTAGGCCAATGAATCTTTTGACCCTGATTGAAGACACCTTAGGACGAGATAGCTAATCAACATGTCAATCAATATGTCAATAACTTCATCAATATTTATAACAATGCACTTTACCTTAGTCAATGACATTTGATGAAACTCCGAACCACCATGACCTTTCAGTCATGAATAACCACACCAGAATAATATGAATTTTGTGATATTTATTCCTTATTGGTTACAATTCTACTAGTAAGTTTTAGTCTTGTAACCAAGAAACACATTAGCATAGTCACAATATGGCAACTCTGATAAGATTTCATCAAAGCAAGAATCACGAACATTAGAATATAACACGACGTTAGCATAGATTATTCTAGCAAAGTATCATCATCACGTTATTCAACAAAGCATAGATTCGGTCATTTGTCTATTTGGGTCAGTTTAGTGAACCCCTCTCAACTAACATCTATTTCGCATTGGCATGTTGGGCTTCATGCAAAACAATTTAGTAACATCAATTTGGAAAACATCTAACTATAGTCTCTGTCAAAAGGAGCAGTTGGTACCTAGAAAGGAAAAGCAAACAGACAATCACAATTTCATTGTCATAAAGTTACCCTCCGTTCGGGGTCAGCATTCACGTTCGGTCTTCGTCCTCAGGACGTCAGTTGGTTCGCCATCAAGAGTTCAGCAATCGGGTAAAAGGGGGCTCTTCCCTCATAAGGAAGTAAAGGGTATACGGGCAATCTAAGGGCAAGGATGGTTCTAAGTAAAATTAGCAAGTTACTAAGCAAAGTGACAAAGTCTCTGGATCATAGCAAAACTCATCAGCATCTCCCCTCGCTCTATCTATTTCTCTAGTCTAATTTACTTCCTGGTGTCAAGGGGTTTTATCCCCTTTTCGTTGTACATTCCTCTAAAATTTGATTGGACAAGGGGTTGCACCCCACTATCTTTAACCAATTAACTTCATATTAGCTCATCGAATGTCACCCCATAACAGTTCTCACGTATTTTATTGGTCCTTATGATTGACGTCTTTAGCGGGTGAAATGTCCGGTATGATTTCATAGTCTTGTCGTCCTTTGCACATCTTCGTCAGGTACAGGTTCAGGCGACCTTGTACCTACGACTGGTCTACAGTGTTGCATTCAACTAAAATGTTTCTATATGCAAGACGAATTTCATGAGAACGGATCTACTACAGTTACATTCAGCTTCTAGTTTAGAGAAAAAACAAGAGTTCATGTCCTTCAGCAAGTCAGCACACTGCACGTTAGAAAAACACATTTAATATGAGGGTCAGGCAGCTAGGCCTCGACTCATGCTAACTAAGGCCTAATGATTTATTAGCAAAACTTTAGCAACATAACCATTAATAATTAGTGTAAGATCATCTTTTAATATAATAATTCATCAACATCAGTCATTTTCATTAGTCCCCGTATACATTGACGGCCACGCCCCGTGGGCACATTTCAAGAGCACGTTTTAGAAAAATACATTGATACAGTTTCTATGCAGCATTATTATACATTAGTTCATAAACATTTCATGTTAATATTGATTATATAAGCTACGCTCTCTCACCTGTATGCATGTTTTAAATCTATTTGCAATTGAGCAGTATCTTACTAGGCTGAAGAAATTTGATAATCGTTCTGATGCTCTTCAGCAAATTCCATGGCATCCAGTTAAAATGCATTTTGCATTCAAGAATGCATGCATGGTGCTCCGCAATCCCATGCGATTCACAGAAACTGCAATTTACAGATTCCCAACAGATCGAGTTCATAATGCCACCTTTTATTTTAGGTGTCCAAGTATAACCTTAAGGCTTTGTTTGGGCAGGTTTTTACTGTCCAATGATCCATGTTTAGGAACTATGTCCATTATAAATCACACTCCAACCTCTTTAGTCCAAATTTAGCAAAAATCTACAAACTAGGAGTTCAGCACTGAAAAATCCTTTTATTCACTCATCTCAGTATAATGGATACTATTCTGTAGTGCGAAGAAAGTAAAAACAAAAAAAAAGTATGCTGGGTTTTATTTTTGTCTCTGTTTGCTGCCTCATTTCACACATGATCAGTTTCTGGCTCCTTTTTACTTGAAGAGTTTTCTTAGTTCTAATTGAAAAGAATGATTGTCAGCCTTTTGAAATGCCTTTCCATTTCCTCACGAAGTATGTTGGCTTCAGAACTTGGTGGCACACAATGTGAGTCTTCTAGCTAATGCTCTTTTCTTTTGTGGTGTTTGCTACTGCTTGGTGATTAGATATGTTAGTTTGTAGCTTTCCTATGGTTCTGTGATTTGTTTGTTAGCTTTCCCCAATTATGTGAGTTTCTTTTCCAATGGGTGGAAGCCTTTTCATTACATTTTTACTACCCATAGTTAGTCTTTTTTCGGTACAGTTGTAGTATGATGTATTGTTAATCATATTGGTGGTTCTCTCCTGGTAGGTGGTTGGTATCTGGTGTTCCTAATAATGTTTTTTGCTGCGGACAAAGTGAATAACATAATGCCTCTTTTTTTTATTCGGTGCTAGATTCCATTCATATTTAGCGGACGTTGTATTGTTGCTGGTCTGAAATGCTCCTAATTTACATTTTTTTTTGCATTTTCGCTCAATATTTTCCAATATTTTCCAATCTTAACAAAATAATATACAAGTCAAATGTGCATTAGTCTTATTCCTCAAGAAAGAGAGCCCAAGATACAAGAAGGTTTAGAGATTACTTGAAAATCCTTCCAAAATGTCGAACCCTTTACCATAGTGGTGGGAAAGATAATCTCAATAAGGAGAGCCCTCCTGGACCCGAGCCAAGGGGTTAGCTTGACTTTAAGAGCCCACACATGAGCTGAGCCATGAAACTATTGAACGTGTTAATCATACAACAAATTCCATGTAAAAATATTTTCTCCTAAAAATGTAAACAAATACATTTCTTTGTCATGCTTAAGTGTTTCACTTTAATAAATACAATTGTATCACTGGATTGAGTGGCATTTATTATAAGTGGTGGTTTTTAAACATGAACTTAGAAACATTACTGCCCCCCCTCTACCGTTGACGACAATGCTGCATTGAGAGGCAAGTCAAGTTGTCATGTGTATCCAGCACGTGGAGTACACTCATTATACTTGAAGAAACTTTATAGTCTATCAAATTGTACACAAGAGGTTTTTGTACAGTGTAAATCTGAACTCGTGTATTTAAAGGTGCTGTCATATGTGATAATGAAGAAAAGGAGGCTTGATGAAATAAAATATTTTGTCAGTGATCACGCATTGTGGTGCAGTTGGGATGACTGAATTGATCCCAGGTCTTCCGATTACACATTGTGCAGTTAAATGGGATACCCAAGCTCTCATCCTTTTTATATCATAGGTTACTTTACTGCATTTGTGTTTAATTCTTGGCATATGAAGTTTGAGTGTGGGTGGCAGACAGAAGCTCGGCTTGTTTTGGGCTCGAGTGTCCAAGAGGTCCTAAAGCTGATCCAGACTAGACATCTGGTGCAAGACTGACTTGATCTTTCCGTGGTTTGCAGACCACTATTTTAACAGCGAGTTTACTCATCTGTGGTTTTCTCAGCAATTTGAAATTGTTAAAGTATTTTTCAGTGTAGATAGTGATACTGTAAGTAATTGTATTTGTCATTAAGGTTCCCTTCCGCCATATTTCTCCATCTCTTGCATACATTATTCAGATGTGTTTTCACAAGGTAAGACTGCTTTCGCTCCCCAGCCATGTCTTTCACCACTGCCTTTTTCACTTTTAAAATCCGCTCCTCTATAAATGATTCATCCCGTTCCCCCAGCGCTTCCCCTTACCTCAGCACTTCCTTCAGTCTTATCTATTATTTTTTTTTTTTTAGGACTCCTATCCACAATCACATTTCTTTCCTGGTCTGTATTTTCCTTACAGGTTGCTAACTTCCCCCAGAGCATCCTCCGTAGACCCAGCACATTGCAAGTAGAGTGGCCCAAATTCCTGTGATGGCTCAAAACACTTGGGTGGTGAGTGCTATAATCAGTGGGATTTATTTTCTTTCTCACAATGTCATTGAGGACATCAGTTTGTGCCATTGGTTAGCCACTCTGAGCTGAACTCACATTTTGTTTTCTCTGAGGAGATGTGTCTTGCTGCAGACCTAAGTGATGGTTACCCCTGGATCCCTATGGAAAGTCTGGTGGAACAAGAACATGGGGAGACGACCCTAGCGCTGATTATTTTGGAATGTGGAATTATGAAACATGGCCTTTGAGGTGCACTCATCTGAAAATTGCTATTTGGAATCAGACAATAGAACCCATAATCAAGCTACTAACATACAATTTTTGTGTTTTTTAGACTATAGTAGTAGGCGCTATCTGTTTCATACATATAGGCCAGAGTATCTATTTGCTGATTCTCCCATTCTGTCCATGCTGTACTAGTGTTTGGAAGTGAACCTTTGAGAACTCCTTTCCTATATCCAAAAAAAGCTAAATGATGGGCAGTAGGATGCTGCAGGATACAGTGAGATAAGTGCAAATAGGGCAGGGGTAGATCGTAGATTGCAAGGGGAAGTAGTAAGGCTGTGAATTTGCTGTGTGGTGACATAACAGGTAGGGCACTGGCAGAATCAGTGACATTCGCACACAAGTAGCACAGGCATTAGCAGTGCAAATTTCTCTCATCGCATGGTGTTTTGTTGATTTTGGTGTACACTTAAGAGCCTGAAACTGTCTTGCTCTGTGTGATCAGATGTGTCTCACTGTGCATGTCTTATTACATCCCGGTGCAAAAAGTATACCTATTAGCTTTATCAGTACTTAGAACAAATTGCAACAGAGAAGAAAAAGGCATTAGGGACATAACGATTTCAGAAGTGCAGTGCATTGCACCTGTGGCCGACTCTGTCGCAGCTCATATGCTAGTGCTTCAGGATCACTTGTCTTTCAGATATGCATCTACTATATTACATTGTTCCAAGCCTATTTCTCTATCAGATATGTGGCTGACATGTGACTGAATCAGGTCCAGAACATATATGTGGAGTGTTGTCTGGCACATATCACTGTACTATAGCCACATGGGATTTACTGTGTCTTAGCCTTTTGGCTTTGTCAAGATGCTAGCTTGTCAGGAATTATCACACTTTCTCAGAAACCAGTTTTCTATCCATCTTTGTCTACAATGATGTCTTCTTATCTTAAAATAGGATTTACACAAATAGTAAAAATACATAAAGGCCAGGCTGTCACTTGGGCTTTTCCAGAAGTAGTAGTCCTTTCCTCTCGCTTGTGTCTCAAAACCCCTGGCACTGCTCATTGAACCCCTTTCCTGAGTGGCGGCAAAAGCAGTCTCAAGAACATAAGATAAACAGTCTCCTGATGAGCAACGTTAACCTTATTCAGTTCCTCCTGAGACATTAGTTTTTCAGTTCTGTAGAATACATAAACTAAGAAGCATAATGAATGCTCTGTATACCACAATATAAAATGGAACAAGTTGAGAACACCACATTTTTAAAATGCGTTGCCATTTTAAGGTCGATCTTTCGCAGCGCTGTCTGTAAGGCTTGTTGTATTTAAAATGGGCTTTTAACCACGCCCACTCTTGCCGGTCGTTCTTTGTTGTGCTTCTCTTAAATGCTTCACTTTTATTGGTGCATTGTGCTAAATGTCCCTCCTTTCCCGCCCAAAGGATTTCACTAAGATAACATTTTTGTTGGCCATCACACTACGTCACGCTTCCTCCTGTTACAGTGTGTGATGGCCCGGCCTCCCTCCTTCCGCCTGGTTTCAGTTTTGTCTGCTTGAGAGATGGATCAGGCAACATGTTGCAAGCTCTTTTCGAATACTGCAGTAGCCTCCATAAACACAATTAACTCTGTTATTTCCTCTTCTTTACTTATTTTGTTTTTTGTATTTGATCCACTACTTTCGGTTAGCAATATATGAGTTTTTTTTTTTTTTATTATTATTTTTTTTTTTGGGGGGGGGGATCCGTTCCACTTAAACAAGCACATCAACTCGCTCTTGTGAAATTTTAAGTGCTGGGGTATATAAAAACAAGCAGTCTTTGACACCATTTACTAGTGGAACAAAAAACTGCACAAATGGTTTGGACTTTTCATTATTCAGAATTTTCTTGTGACACTGCGTGAAAATGAGTATCCTTATTCCAGAAATGTTAGGCATCGCGTTGCTATGATCATTTCAATCAATTTCTCTCCTGTTGGAACCAGAGTAAATAGATGTAATGTTAAGATTGTCATTGGTAAGGTTATCTGATTACTCCAAGCCAACCACAGACACACTGTTTCCAGTCCTGGGCTTGCCTTGAATAAGCTACTGCATTCTGGGAGCTGTATTCCTTGTTCAGATCTTTGGGACAAGTTCTAAAAATAGCATGGGGACTAATTTTCATAAACAATGCGCAATTGGCATTAAGTGACGCTGGAAGTAATGTCAGTACGGAAGAAGGTACATGGAAGTGCTTCAGTTATATGCAGGGCCACTAAAATTGTGTATCAGCAAAAGACTGAATTATGAGGCAGGGTTGAGCAATTTATGTGGCAAAAGAAAAGTACAGTTAACAATTTACATAGCCAATAGTTCTAACTCCAGCAAATGTGAGACCTATTGCATTACAAATGCTTGTTCATTATTGTGACTGTATGAAAAATGATGTGTTTGAGGCAAAATATCTTCCTTCCTTCATGCCACACTTCACAGACTCAGTTTTGGGTCTGAATTACAGTTGCTCAGCAAACGTAAGACTAAATGGTACCACCTAAAATCCTGTAATCTAGGCCAAGGCACACATCAAGGTGGCCATCCATCCCAACTTCTGTTGATACTAGCTTGAAGTTCTTCTCACGACTCATAGGAGTTTACCTCAGAATCTCCTTTGTTCACCTTGGTAAGGCTCTTACAAAGTAGCTACTTATCCGAATTATATCTTAATCTTTGCAGCAAACATCAACCCTGCCTTACCTACAATACTTGATACTATTGGAAATTATTAATCTGGCTCAAGATATATTGTGAACAAAGACAAAACCGATATCAACCTATTGCTTGCTCACCTCTCCCCGGCCATTCTATGCCATACTGCCATATATTGGCAATCAGATTACCTGAAATACTTGGGAATTTGGTTTAACAACAACATACTGGACTCAAATAAGTTAAATGAAAAAGAATATCTAATCTACTGGAAGGTTATCAAAATAAATCTCCTGGTGGAGCAGACTGTCCTTTGTAGGTCTTTCCTTTGAGATGTCTCGCTTCTATATTGTTTTTCCAACCCCTTCCTAGTTAATATACGTACATTGAAGGATTTTGGTGGGGGGTGGCTTCGCAGCGAATGGAATAGGGCGGCGAGCTCCGGTGGGCAGAGCCTCACCCGACCCTTATTCTGCTGCCAAGTCCACAAGGAACTGCTGGGTGTGTGTTCTTGACGGCGAGAAGGACCTCCTCTTAGATGGTCGGCGACTGGAGAGCGTGGAAGGGGAGAAGATCAGAGGTTTGGGCAGAGGCATGGGCCGATCCAAAATGGCGGCACCGGCTAGGACTGCTCCATCAACCCCGCGCGGCTGAACCAGGAGTGCAGAAGAGGAGGCCCGGATGGAGGAGGCAGTCCACTGGTGCTGGGGCCACATTGGATTGCGGCTGGGGAGAGCAGCGGCACCCAAGGACTGCACAGAGGAGAAAAGGCAGAGCGGCCTGCTCTTGCCTGGGCCGGGAGAGATCACAAGGTGAGCGCGCAGGAGAGTTGAGGCAGCGAGGGCCTGCCCAGTGGGGAGGAGCACTGAGCTGCAGCAGGGACTTGAGCCGGGCCCCAGAGGAACCCCCCCCCCCCAACCCCCCCCGGACGTGGGGGTTTGTTGGTTGAGAGCCCTTAAAGCACCGGCTGTGTGATGGTGTAAGATGGCGGCCGGCGATTATAGATGCTGAAGGGGAGAGTGGCCGGAGGCGAATAACAAGAATGCTGCCTGCAGACACTGGTGGGGGGGGGAGGCATCTGGCAGAAAGAGCACCAGTGAGAGGTGGGGACCCAACTGCTGTTTTTGGACAGAGAGCACTGTAGCAATGAGGCCTGTCATTACAACCAGCAGGGTGAATAGGCACAGCTGGACCACACTTGGCTGAGGGGGATGGCGAGCAGCAGTAGACTTGGGCTATACCCTGGGGACCCCTACAAATATATTGCTGACCGAAGAGCTCTGAGGGCACTGGCCGCAGAGTTGCCCGGGTTAATGGCTGGTGATTAGACTGGCTTGAAGCTGGAGAAACTGGGCTCCAGTGAGATTGCTGGAAGTGCTGCACCCACACTACGTCACGTCTACAGCAGAGAGAGCTGCCCAGCGGCGGTATTATTAGCGAGGAAGGTAGAGACACCAGCCATTGATGTACAGTAGTGCAGATGTGACTAATCCCACGGTGAGCAAGGTGAAAGTGACATCTGAGGATGTCCGCAGAGGGTACACAGAAGGGTGTCCGCACCGGGTACACAGAAGGGTGTCCGCACCCGGAGCTGCATGTAGTATTCTGAACGTGGGCACTCCCACAGCGTGTTGGGAAGACCAGAGTGCAGGAGGAGAGCAGTGTATAGAGGGACATGAGCAGAGATGGCTAGTTGATGCCCTGGGGACACAGGAGTAAAACAGTACGGACAACACCTATATCAGCTACTGGAGTGGCAGCTGAGGGTTCAAACATGGTGCGCTACTTGGGAGAATGGATTAAGAAGGAGGTGGCCCTAGAAGGTCTCTCCCCATTTTTTGCCCTGGAGCGGGCACATAGGGTACCGGCTCGACAGCATCCCCAGGTTGTCCTCCACCCCTCCTCCCACCCCCCCCCCCCCCCAAATTCCTGTGGTGGCGAGGTTGCTCCACTTCAAAGACAGAGATTTTACAGTGGGCTTGGGCGGGCGGCAGCCTTCCAGTGGAGAACAATAAGGTTTCCATATTTCCAGATTTTCCTAGGGAAGTGCAGCGCCAGAGGGCTGCTTTCACCACCGTGAAGAGACGACTTCGATATTCAGGGATAGTATTATATTTCATGCAGTTCTCTGCACGTCTCCGAGTGGTAACACCCACAGGAGTACAATTCTTCACTACCCCTCATGAGCCAAGGGCCAAGGTGAAGAGGCAGCACAACCCATTCCTGAGCGGCCCACCCCAACTGCAGAAGAGGAAAGAATGCCCTTGCTCATGTTGACTGGGACTGATGGTACCGACTGGGTCTCCCACGGAGCTGGAAGTGCAGAAAGGTCGGCAGGAAGCAGTAGCTGCGGCTGTATCCTTGAGCAGATCGCCACTGGACCACGGATACTCGCACAGGGAGGCGAGTGAGGACGGAACTGATTTGGATGTAGGCTCAATAGCCTTGGTGCCCTCCAGCGAGATCCTATCAGTGGTCACCCCGGGAACTACAGATGAGATTATGTAGTCCCAGCTCTGACACTAGCGGATGCTCACCCTGGGAGGCTAGAACTGGCAGTACTTCATTTGTTTAAAAATTTGATACCACTACAGTAATGAGATAGTCCTTGTCGCACGGTTTATGATGTTTTTTCCAAGATGTGTGGTTTTGGGAATCTGGTGGGTGCTTAGGAGGCCCAGAGCCTAAGGCCTCAAACTGACAGTCTTTTCAGCCCCCCCCCCCCCACCTCCTAGAGATTGTAGCCCGAGCGTTAGCGGGCACATACATGTTTGAGTATTGCATGTTTGATTGTTTGGGAGAATGGGTCACACTGTTCACCCTGGGATGTGGTAGTTGGGAAATATTTAAATCAGTTAAGAAGGGGACTGTTTTTCACCACCCAGTGCTTAGTTTGTGTTTGTTGTTTCCGGTGCTGAGCACCGGCACTCATTTTTGTGGGTCGGCGCTTAGTTTTCTGTCTCAGGCATTTACTGCGAGCAAAAGACATGTTGGAAAGACGGAGGAAGAGAAAAACGAAAAACCGTCAGGGAGAGGAAAAGCAGGAAGCTGACAGAGTGAGCTGAAGGGACAGGGAGAGGCTGTAAATGGATTAAAGAGGCCCGAGGTAACTTCAGGATTACGCTGCCTCAGTATTATGTTTTCGCACTTCTAATTGCAGCAGCCAAGCTTTGAGCACCAGCACCTTTTTATTTACAAATTAAGCACTGCCGCCACCCATGCCTAATGTCAACTGCATTGCTATTGGAGGGGCCCCAGTTAGAGTGGAGGCCGGGCCCTTATGGCCGCCCAAGCATCACCACATGTATATCCAATGGCTGACGCGCTAGCTCTTAAGATACTCTCATGGAATACTAGGGGAATGCATTTGCTGCGTAAACATCATAAGGTATTCTCACACCTCATATACGAGAGATTAATATAGCCCTGCTGCAAGAGACGCAGTTAGATGCTAAGGAGGAGAGAACTCTTCAACGTAGATGGAGGGGCCAGGTTTATTGTACTACATACTCAGCTTACGCACTGGTGGGGGTACTTATTTGGATTAAACCTGGAGTGCCTTTTCAATGCGTCATTTCTATAAACGATCCCTTGAAGAGGTATGTCATGATCACGGGAAGGCTAGAAGAGCGGGAGGTAGCACAAGGGAGTTTTTATGGTCCTAACATTGATCAGCTGGGATTTTGAAGACCCTCTCCAAGCTCCTCGCCTCCCACTATATGGGGTCTGTGCTGGACACCTCCCTGTGTTCCCCAGACGTCCAAAAGCTGACACGCTTGACTGAATACTTGAGCAGAACAATCTCTGATCATAATCCCTTGTAATTAGGACTTCACTAGGTGCGCCCCCGGTGTACACACGGCGACTCAGGCCAGAACTGTCAGAAGACCGGGTCTTTAGAAATGCCATTGCAGACAACATACCTGAGTACTTTGGTGACAATGAGGTATCCATGGCATCACTGCTCCTAGAATGGGACACTTTTAAGGCAATGATAAGGGAGAGATGTATTTCAGCAGCCAAGGGTGTCCGGCACACAATAATATGTGACAGTGAGAAGGCAGAACATGAGTTGCGGGTGCTGGAGTGGAGACGGCCCAGAGAATCGGATCTCCACACATCAGTCCTGGAAGCCCGAGAGCGCGTAGCAACAAGTTTGAAAGACTACATCGTTATGATTACAAAGCTTGCCTGGCGAGAGCTCATGCAGGGGGTGACCGATCAAACTCTTTTGGCATGGTTGGCGAATGTGGCAAAGACTGGGTCAGTTATAGTGGAGTTATACATCCCTGGGTCAGATGATCTATAGTCAGGCTGCAATTTATCAGGAATTTTCTAATTATTATTCAGATCTTAACACAAGCAAAGTCTGGTCATCTAACTTTCTACCGACCTCTGTCAGTGTTATCGGTAGATTACAAAATCCTTAGCAAAATACTAGCAATATGCCTCCTACCCCATATATGCCTTGCTTGAATCATAGGGACCAGGCGGGATTCATCCCTGGACGGCATACAGCTCTTCACATACATCAACTATTCTCGTTACTTGATGACAACTCTTACTATTAAAACAGTGCAGTGGTATTTGCTGTAGACTTCAAGAAAGCATTTGACAGCTTAGAATGGCCATCTTATACGAAGTGCTATGCAAATTTGTACTTAGCGAGAACCTTATAGCCTGGACGCAATTACTTTATAGCATACCATACCATGCCATTTGCGAGAGTCCGCACAGTTAGCTCTAGCTCAGGAGACTATCAAGTGGAATGAGGCATCACTCTCCCCTCTCCTCTTTGCCCTGGCCATTGAGCCCCTCGCAAGCCTAGCAAGAGTGGCCACTGCCTATAGAGGCTTGAGAGTTGGGGAGGACACCCATTACATGGCCTTATATGCTGATGATCTTTTGTCATTCCTAGCGGATGCAGATGATGCACTTCGGGGAGCGAGGCAGTTACTGGATCGTTTTGGGTCACTATAGGACTTTTGGGTTAACTAGGGAAAATCCAGTCTATTTCCCATGATACCCGACTGAGCGGCTCGTCAGGACCTGAGAGGTCTACAATGGGAACCCCGTTGTTTGACATACCTGGGGTGCATGTTTATCATAGCAGAGCAGACCTTCTTGAAGGGAAAATAGGGCGAGTGCTGTGTTGGCTCAGCAGCAATATGGCCTTTTGGGAATCATTGCCCTAATCAGTGGCAGGAAGAGTTGCTCTGTTGAAAAGGATTACCCTGCCCTGATTACTTTATCTTTTTGTCACACTTCTGCTATGGATACTGTGAGCCTTTTTTAAGGATCTGAACTCACTGATAATTGGATTTCTTTGGGGGACAGGTAGACAATGACTTGCACTTGAAAGGCTTCAGAGACCAACCGGGGCGGGGGACTGGCAGTGCCACATTTTGAGACCTCTTATCTAGCAGGTCAACTGCAATGGTTGACCCACTGGATAGCCAGTCACGTGAGGCCGGACAAAGTAGTGAAGCCCTTTACTCCAAATTTCCAGACTTTGGCCAGGGTGGTCACCTGGCTCGGCTGTCCAGCTGCAACCTTGCTTGCGGGCCTAAGAATGCTACGTGCTTGCTGGCTGCGATATCTCCGCAGATCAGGTGGGGCTATGCCTTATGCCCCGAAAATTCCAATGCTTTTTCTAGAAGTGTTACCCCATGGGCGTGACTGGAGTGGGCTGTCTAGCTGGATGGAAGCAGGAGCAACATCGCTGGGAACATTATTTGAAGCAGACGCCCTGCTACTGTTTGAGGATTTCAGGGTCCGATATGAACTACCACAGGGGCACTTCTTGCTCCATAGGGCAGTCACTGAGGCGATCACTAAGCACTGGCGAATGGGGCAAGCAGAACCTCCCCTTTCAAGCATCTGTCAATACTTGACTAGTAGTGCAGATACATATAGGGCGGTGACTTTCCTGTATGGGAGAATGAGAACAGCTCTTTGCCAACCCCTCACGAATTTTAAACAGAAATGGGAGTAGGACTTTGGTACAGAAATCTTAACGATTGGGGGAACAAACTGACCTGGGTGCCCAAAGTCTCTAGGAATGCCAGATTCAGGCTCATTAACTCATACGTACTACACAGAGCATACTTGACACCAGGTAGGCTGTGAAGGCATTTTAATTTAGTGGAAGCCAGATGTCTGAGGTGTGGATTGGAGGCAGTAGAGTTTTTTTTCATATGTTTTGGACCTGACCGGCTCTGCGGGAATTCTGGACTCTGGTGGTTGGTACAATAGAAGTCATGGAGCGAGAGGTCCCCTGTGACCCCAAGCATTGCTTACTGAATGGATATCGCCACACGGTCTGGCAGAAGGTGACCAACCAGTGTCAGGACCTAGTGTTGCTGTTAGCAAAGAGAGAGATAACTAGGAATTGGAAACAGGCACAAGACATCCAGAGCGCATCCTGGAAAAGTGTTATGGTGGGTGAAAACTGAGGAGATGGTGAGGCCCGGGAGGTCAGGCGAGGTCAGGGACTGATTGAGAGAGCCCGGGACTGGAGTGCTTTGATCTGTCTTTTAGAGAGCTCAGATAATACACCAAGTGACGATGCGCTACCACCTTTAACACCGTGACATAATGCACAACCCAGTCATGTAGTGAGAACATAGTGATATCTTGAAGTATACCTTAAGGGGGCAGGCAGGGAATCAGGAGGGCTCTCCCTTGGGTTATCTCGAGCAACACTTGATTTAGACATAGCAGGAACACTTGCGAATTGGGGCTGCAGAGGACAGATGGGGAGGGATTGGGGGGGAAAAGAGGGTAAGCATTTGACCTGAAGGGCAATTAAAATCAGAAAAAGCATGAAGGATGGAAGAGGGGGATGCAGTAGGGGAATATGGAGCGGAATATCCACCATCAATATTGAAACACATGTCCCTCACGGCAGTGGTCACATTGTCTAGACATCCTAAACGAAAATAATATTACTGTTATAACAAATTACCTGGCAATGTTGAAGGAGTGTCTTTAATGTAGAGCTCTGAAAGTTCCCTAATTGTTGCTAATAAAGTTCAATAAAATGTGTTTAAAAAGAAATAGTAGGATTTTGGTCAGTGGGCTTAATCAACAGGTATTTTAAACAGTCACATTTTGCTTCCTTTCAGTAGAGCATACATCATGGGGACTGTGTTTCGCCTACCTCACTCATTAGCTCCCTTCACTTTCAGTGGCTGCACTGTTCACAGCCGCCAAAAATAGTTTTCTCCTCTTCAGTGACAAGGTGGTTAAAAATTAGCTTTTAATTTCCATTATTAAATATACGCTATTTATTTTGCCTGCACTTATAGTAATTAATTTTCCATTCCCCATCGCTGTTATGGGGTGTTTAAGTGGCTTTGTAACTTTGCAGCTACCTGCAATTTGAGTGTTTCGTTGGGTCTCGATTTAGTGTTCTCTACTTCACAGTAACATTAAAAAGCAAGGGACAACTGAGTGGATGTTATGAAATAACATCAGTGGTAAAACAATTACATCAGTTAATGTTCTTATACTTCAAATTGTTATTAACGACATATGAGACACATTTAGGGTTTTACAGGTACCCTTTGTAGTCTTGTGGCATATGCTTGCAGTCAAAAATAACACCTTTTTTGTTTTAAAAACTGAAAGATGAATGAGCACGTACGCTCTCCTAGAGGTGCAATGAAAACACTAGCCCTTTATCAAACGTCTCTACCACGCAATGTTTTTCTCTGTATGTCTTTTAAGGTCCCACCTTACAATGCAAGCATAACTCTGCGTATGCTGTCTCTTTGGCAAATGGGCCCTACTCCAAACATCCATAATATTGTAAATCAAGATGTTGCTACATTATGGGACTTTCTTTATAGTCCAACTGAGAGCAACTCGCACACTCACCCAGCTATCACCAAACACTTCTCTAACAAAAAAGACAGACCTACTGGATCTACCAATTGTTGCTTATGATCTATGAGAACATTCTTCAAGTGGTCAGTCGAATCTGCTTTAATCGGTTAATTAAAACCATAAAAGTACAAAAAATACCAAAAGTTAAAAACTACCATTAAATAGCATGATAAAAACAAGTACTGCATAATATCAACCGCCCCCACCACCCTCCAACTGAATGAACACCATGCGAGTCTATTGAGCTGTCCTTACCTGCGGTTAAAAGAGTGTCGTTTTGGGTTGCAGTTGCTTTGGGCAGCTTACGTCCACGCTTTTAGTAATACTAAAACTCAATGTGGTCCGTGGACCTTCGAGATGTTACATTTTCCTGCTAGGTGTGAGGGATGAATTTTGTTTGTCACTATACTGCAGCAATCACTGCTTGAAGGAGGCGTGAGCATTAGTTCAGAAAAGTGGGAGATGTGATATTATTTCTTTAGTTATCTGAAATGTTCGGGGCTTGGATGCCATGGTATTTGAGGGACATACGGTGTACGTTTTGCAGCTTTCTGCCGGAGTAGTTACGTGTTGAACTTAGTAAAGTTGCCATTTGAAGTTATGAGCCTGGAACGTGATAACCAGTCTGACCCATGCAAAGGTTGACGTTTTTTTACTTCACCTACGATTGCACCATTATTAGCCAATCAACGACCCTGTTTCAAATCTGTCGCATGACTGCTTTTCTTGCAGCTCAAATAAAAAACTTGCGTCCGAAATGTTTCGAGAGCATGCGCTGCCATTCTTAAACCTTTATATCCGCTCATCACACGCTGTTTATTTAAGAGTGTGAAGTTAAGCAATGTAACCGCTCCTGCCACCTTTGCCCTTAGCTAATCACATAGCTTACCTTGAGGGAAGCATTTATCTCCCGCTCTCATTATTATTATTTTAGTTGCAGTAAGGATATATATTTTATGTCTGCGGAAGGCTGTAATAGTGAAACGAGATATTGATCTGCTGTATTTGGTAATTTCTTTCCAGCTTGCCATCGATATCATGTCAGCATCTGTATGTACTGTGGTTGACCTCACATATGGCTCTGTATGTTCCCATTGGATTCAAATGATATACCGCTGGAAACTAAATCAATGAATGATTATAAAGTTTTAGCATTATTTTATGACCTAAGGGCAGCGGATGCAATATGCATTAACCAGTAGAGAGCCTTCTTTCTTTATGAAAGACTAGGATTTACCATTTTTTTCTAAGAAAATAAACAGGATTTGTCTTTTTTTTCCAGTCCCTAACTCGCCTTCAACTATGCGGTCGCTAGCCCAGTATCTTTCTCTTTACCTGTCAAACATTTTTATTTTTCAAAAATATATTCGTGTTGGGGCGGGGTATTCAGGATGTGCAGCGTTTCGTCTAGTCAAGCCCAAACTTTTAAAATGTACCGCTTTAAGGCTGGAAGCACACCTCTGTGAATTTAACACCCACCTCTGACATTTACGGAGAATTTTAAACCAGTACTGAGAATCCCAAAGCTACATCAGCCGCCCGTTCTTCCAAAGTTACTAAATTGTGCACCATAGCTAAGAAGTAACATATCGTTACGTTTTAGGAAATTACATTCGGTGTACATTATAAGTACGTGGTTTTCCTTCTTGGTTCAACAGCCCTTTTGGTTTTGTTGTTCAGCGTGGTTAAAATGTTTCCTCGTGTTGTTTAGTTGATAGTTTGGCCGTAAACTGGTGTCAGGCTCTTAGTTAAAAAAAACAAAACAAAAAAAACTATATTTTCGTGGTTCCGAATTTGTGTCTTATGTTTTAATGTGTTCTTGTACAATACTTCACTTGGCATCAGAATGTAATTGCATTGGCCATAATCCCACTGTGGTTCCCACAGTATATAAAACAACACATTGAAACGGAAGCCGCTGGGGCCATGGTAGGTTCCCCCCCACCAGCCTGGGTTGTGTACAGTGGACAGCGTAAGAAAACTGAAACATATTTCTGTTCATCTTGAAAGAGGTCTGTTACCTGTGCGGGTATCTTCCAGCACCCTCGTGTCACGTCACACATTACGTAAATAATTAAGGCTCGTAATTTATGCACACCCAGCCTTCCTTTTATTTGGAACCGTCAGACCGCTTGGTTCGAGCTTTAATTCTGCAATGATCCAGGGCGCTGTAACCTCTCTTGTATGAAAAAGGCCAGGACTGTGGTGCAGGTGCAAAGGCTGATGGCCTTCACAAAGCGAGGCGGTGGAGCCATAAGGCTGGGAAAATGAGCCTTGAAAATGTAAATCAACGTTTTACTGTGCTTCACTGAGAACCAACCCAGGTGCACCTTGGACAGCACTTGTCCCCAGCACAAAGAGCAGGTAGAGAACAGGTGTCAGCAGCAGGGGTGCAAAGCTCCCTCCCACACAGAAGAGATACAGACAGCAATGGTCACTGATTCATCGTGCACAGACCAAATAGCAGCATATGCAACTTCTCCCACATAACCAGTAGAAATCACACGGGCAGCCGCAGTGCTGCTTCCCATCGCACTTAATGGAGCTACGATGTGCAATAGTATTTCGTGCCAGTGGCGTAGCGTGGGGGGTGCAGGGGGGGCCGGCCGCACCGGGCGCAACATCTGGGGGGGGGGGGGGCGCGCTCGCACTCGCGAGTGCTAAAATCCACGGGTTAGGGGGCGCAAATTACTTGCCTTGCCCCGGGTGCTGACAACCCACGCTACGCCACTGTTTCGTGCTTCCCTCACCTCCTTTCTCCAGCTCGAGCAATGGCAGGGTGAGGAATATAGGTTGCCAACCACATGAATCAACTTGTACACCTGTTTTTGTACTTTTTTTTTAATGTAATGTGAGAAATGGCGAGAGGTGTAAAGGCAAGGATTGAGGGATGTATTAGTGGCACTGGACATTACCCTGATCCACATTCCAGTCCATATTTTGCTCCCTGTACCACTACAAAAACGAACCATTGACCAGCCATATACAAATCACCCCACGCTACAGCAGGGTCAGTCCAGGCCTAATCGCTATGCTACCTTCATTCAGAAGGTTACCTGTGCAACTCCAGATATATCTCAGCCATGTTAGGCCTCAAGAGTGATGGGCAGATTAAGTCTTATGGTACTGTGGGCATAGGACCCACGTATGAGCATATCCGCTGCAATTAAGTCACTGAAAATAAAGTTATGAACGGAGTGCTTGGACTGTTGACTATCCAATTCATGCTGGATTGTCTTTTTTTTTTTTTTTGGGCAGGGCCAAGACTTAGTTACATTTTCAAGTTCCCTGTCCATAGTGGTGCAGTGAACAAAAATAATGATGGGCAGGAATGCAGCCAGGGCACCCAGTAGCAGAAATTAACTGAAACGTTCCATCAGTCAATTTTTGTTCTTCTCGATCAGTCAATTTTAGTAGAACGGTTATGCTGAGGCATTGACCCTGTAGCTTGGTGGGTCATAGGCCTTCTTGAAGTCTGGGAACAAGGAAGACTGGGATGTGGGAAATTGCCTGTGGAAATGGGTGTGTTATAGAACTGGAAATATATAATCCTATTGATAGCAATAAATTTATCAAGAGTGTTGGACTTTAGTACAAAATGAAATTGAAATGAAATATAATGCAAGGAAGATTTGAACTTTTTGAGCATTACTTGCAGTGGCTTGTGTACTGCCTTGAATTTCTTTAGTTTTCAAGGTAGGTTTTGCCCCATTTCCATACAATTTAGACATGGTTTTGATGTGAACATTTGTTTAAATCTTGGTCACAGTTAAACCTATTTATTAGAAGGTTGACGACACGAGGTACACCTATCAGTTTTTCACACTCCCCACCTCGGTTAGGTGACCGGATATGACCTCATTTATTTTGCTAATTCAGACTTAACTTATAAGTACAACTCATAAAATAACTCTTAAAAATCTTGCCATTATAACGTCATCATTTGAACCAGTTTAAATCCATTTAGCATTGTTTGCCCGTTTCACATAACATATATTTCGTGGCTGCTGTACTGCTTTCTCAAGGCTTTGTGTTTTTCACTAATATTATTGTGCCAATATGGCCTAGTCTTCATTTAGATACGGAATCAATTGGTAGTTGAATATTTCTTGTCCTTATTTATCACAATTTATCTCGTCTTTGACGATTTGGTTGGCAATAAGGATGTTTAAAAAAAATATATTTTATGTCAAAACCAAAAAGAAAATCCTAGGCCCTGCGTCTAACTCATTGGTGCAGCCTACCTCTCCAAGCCATTTAGGGCCCTGGGTGCACCATGTGTTTTTGTTGTTGTTTATTTTTAAGGGGAGGAGGGGAGTTTGCCCCATCCCCCCCCCCCCGCACCTCCTTTCCTGAGCCACCAAGAATCCCACAGACCCCATATCCTAGGAATTTTTTTGTTTCGTATTTTTGTTTAAGGTGAGGAGGGTGCACAGCCCCTTAATCAAGCCACTAAAAGGCCGGGGACCCCATCCTGTGCCTTTTTCTTAAATTAAGGGATGCTGCGGGAGCCAGCATTGCTCCAGCCTGGCAGAAGCAGATGTTTTTGTTTGTTTCGGTTGGGCGGATTCCCTGCAAGAACTTGGAGCAAGGAAACAAGTCTGCTCCCAACAGGCAGGATACTCTTGCTGGGGGGGGAATAGACATATGTTTCCTTGCTCACGCTGTTGCCAGGCAGGGAAACTAGGTCCTATGGGTGGGCTTCCTGGAACACAGTAGTTTAGCAGGCCCTGGGCGAATGGGGTCCTTGGGGCCTATACTGGCTTAAGGGAGGGGAGTCACGCTCTCCCTTCACCTATAGTGATATGTTGGCTCCGTAGGATGAGGTACCACAGGCCCATTAGTGGCTCGGGGGCAAGGGAGGAGGTGCACGTCCCCACCCTAAGTGATATGTTGGCTCAATAGGATGCTGATAAAGTGATGTTGTGACCTTGAAGACAAAGTCCAGCAGTTTCCATCTGCCTGAACTTTGCCTAAATCTGATTCACACCTCTTGAATACACCCTTTCCCCAACCAGAACCAGAAGAAATCTCATGTTTAGGTCTGGCATCATTCACAACCTTTTTAGATTACTAAAATGAAAAATAAATATATATATATAATATAATATATATGTATATATAATAATAATAATATATATATATATATCAAAATTTGTTGGCACTCTTCACAGATGGGGAGTTCATAGATCTGCAAACAGATTCCCTTTGGCCTAAATAGTGAAGAGTAACTTGCGGTCCACCTAGGATAGGTTTATGACATTAAGCCTATCCAGTGCCAGGCCTTGCGACCAACGCATGCCGCGCAGAACCACAGGCCGTGGGCAGCAGTGGTTAGATTAATGTAAAATAATGAGATTACTTTGTTAAAAAAAAAAAAAAAAACCCATAGAAATTCACTGAAAAAAACACCAAAGGTTAGTGACGATATAGTTGGGTTCTGAATTTACTCAAACAAAACTATAGAAATTCAGCAGTTTTAGTTAGTTATTTCAAGTAACTATAACTCCCACCCTATGGTAACTATAACTTTTGCCCTCGGCTTGCACTGCTAATTACCCCAGATATTACAGCACTCATTACAACTTCTATAACATGAATACAAATATAAATGAAACATCAGCAGTCAGATTATTGAAGAAAAAACTGCATGGTAGGGGCGAGAGTTATAGTTACTTGAATTAACTCGAACTACTGAATTTCTAGGGTTTCGTGTGAGTAAATTCAGAACCTAACTATAATGTCCTGGTAACCATTTTTATTTTTTAAAGTGAATATATCTATGTATAAATCGATCTATCTCACTGGCAGTCACCAGTAGGTAGTCATAGGAAGGACCCACTTACCATAGGGAAAGCATATTTTGTTTTGCCTTTAGTTCTGGGCCATTTGACGACTCTTCACAATATTTTCAGAACTAGTGTCCTGGTCACTTAAGCTGCTTTCTGAAAAGTTTTGGGATTATCCGTCAAGCGGTGGGAAAGAAAAAGGGCGGGTCTCAAAACGTGTTTTCCCCATGCAGTTTCCCATAGGGATTTTTGGCAAATCCATAGCCCAAAACACTGAATGGAATTACACCAAATTTGGCACAAAGCTAGATCCTGTTCCAGAAAGATCTCTTTTTCGTAATTTGGTGCAAATACGTTCAGTAGTTTCTGCGCTATAAGAGATGTGAAGTGGGCAGGGAAAGAGATGAAAAAAAATGCTCCTGCCCGCAGGGAGCAGGATTTTAAACTGCCCCTTGTGGGGGAGGGAGCAATGCAGGCTCTTGCAGGAGGTGGGGAGCCAGCTGGTGCTGCGGGTACATCGAGGCTCCCCACGTGCCCTTAAACTAAGAGCAAGTGGGTGCCTTGGGAGGAAACCATGTAGTGGCTGGGCCCAGGAAATGGGGCCACAGGGGCCATTATTGGCCCGGGGGGAACTGTGTGCACCCAACCCCATTTATTACTATGTAGTGGCCAGACCAAGGGAATGGGGTCCCCGTGGCCAAATCTGGCCGAGGGAGGGGGTGGGGGGTGCGTGCTCTCGACATGTACTGCTCATTCCCCACATATTACATCACTCATAACATCTTCTGTGACATCATTGATAATATCACTCCAACATTTTCTGTAAAATTGATGAGAAAACTGTGCATGGCAGGGGCGCGAGCTATAGTTACCTTAGGGCACAAGTTATTGCGATAACTCACTATAACTGCTGAATTTCTATGGTTTTGTGCATGTAAAATGTGATCCTAACTATAACATCCCTGTAACCTTTGGTTGTTTTAGTGAGAGAGTGTGTGTGTGTGTGTATGTATATGTATATGTATATGTATGTGTATATATATGTTCAATGGCATGTGTAGATGCAGATACACATGCTATGCATAGTCTGCCATCTAGTGTTGGGCTCAGTGTGTTACAAGTTGTTTTTCTTCGAAGAACTGTTCTCGAATCACGGGATCAAGTGGCTCCATTGCGCATGGGCATCGACTCCATGTTAGATTGTTTTCTTTCCGCCATCGGGTTCGGACGTGTTTCTTTTTGCTCCGATAATTCAAGTCAAAAAAGTTATAAAACTCGCTAATTCTCGTCGGTATTGTTTCTATTGCGTACCATCTTCCATCGACACTTCGGTAACCTCGGGTCAAACATCTTTACTCGCCCTTCGGGGCGCCCGCACCCAACTCTGGCCTAGTCGGGCCGACTGCGTGGAAGCCTCATGTACCGGACCCCATTCCGCTTTTATCCTCGGTGCCACTCAAAATTTCCCTACACAGACCAACATCTCGTCTGTAATCTCTGTCTCTCCCCAGACCATCGAGAAGAAATTTGCGAGGCCTGCAGATCCTTCAGTTCGGAGAAAACTCTCCGAGACAGAAGAGCATGGAGACTCGAGATGGTGTCCAAGAGCACCGACCATCTCAACGTGGAGGAGGAGGAGGAGGAGATCATGCACACGGCAGTCTCCGTCCGACGGTCCGACTCCGAACAGGAGTCCGAGGAGGACAGACCGGTCACGGCAGGACAGCACGCGAGTACGCCTGCCCCAGCCAAGCCCAAACATAAGGCCTTGGGAACGCCACTGCAAAGGCCATGGCTCGACCCGTAAAAAGACCTTCAGTGACCAAGCAACAACTTTGGCACCTAAAAAGGCCACGCCACCCAACCCTTTGGACTTGAGCCGAAGCTCTGTCTCCGAGACTATCAGGCATCGTTCCTTCGAGTCGAAACCTCAAATAGCTTTCCGAGCCAAGGCCAACATCTACTCCCAGCCTTTCGATACTGAAAAAAACAGCTTTGGAGCTGAAAAGGCCAATTTATACGGAGGGACATGGACTTTCGCAAGCACTCAAAGAAAGCCATAGATTCACTGAGGAACATTCACAAATGGAGGATATAGATGAAAGGTCAAGCCAGGATTCACGTCCACAAGGACACAGGCTTCAGAGGAGGTGCTGTTATAATTTTGCCAAAGAGGAAATTGGCCTTTAAAGAACAATTGGCACTGCTCAGCCACTGGCTAAAGTGCCAAAATCTAAACAATCTCCACCTCCTCAATTTTCTCCTCCTACGTCTCCTCCTCACTCTCCTCACTTGCTTAGCTCTCCCCCTACTACATCCACACCTGTACAATCTCCTGTACATTCATTTGATTCACAGCAAGACAATGTGGATCCATGGGATCTGTATGATCCAGATCCCATTCCAGATAACAACCCAGACTGCTATCCCTCTAAGCCATCACCACCAGAGAATAGTACCAGATATACTCGGGTCTTAGCTAGGGCAGCATCCTACCACAATGTCACCATGCACACTGAGCCCTTAGAGGATGACTTCCTTTTTAACACACTATCCTCTACACACACCACCTATCCGTCGCTTCCCATGCTTCCAGGCATGTTAAAGCATGCACACCAAATATTCCAAGAGCCAGTGAAGGCTAGGATAATTACTCCAAGAGTGGAGAAAAAGTATAAGCCTCCTCCCTCTGATCCTGATCTTACACAACAATTGCCTCACGACTCTGTAGTCGTAAGTGTGGCCAGGAAAAGAGCAAACTCACAGTCATCAGGGGATGCACCCCCACCAGACAAGGACAGCAGAAAGTTTGATGCTGCAGGCAAAAGGGTGGCATCGCAGGCAGCCAACCAGTGGAGGATAGCCAACTCCCAAGCACTGTTGGCTAGATATGATAGGACCCACTCGGATGAGATGAAGGATATAATACAACATCTCCCCAAAGACCAAACGAAAAGGGTGCAACAAATAGTTGAGGAAGGGCAGGCTATTACAAACAACCAAATCAGGGCAGCCCTAGACGCTACAGGCACAGCAGCTAGAACAATCAACACTGCTGTCACTATACGAAGACATGCCTGGCTTAGGTCTTCAGGATTTAAGCCTGAAATTCAACAAGGGGTCCTTAATATGCCGTTTAACCAAAAACTGTTTTTTGGCCCCGAGGTAGACACGGCTATTGAGAAGATGAAAAAAGATTCGGACACCGCTAAAGCCATGGGTGCTTTGTATACAATGCAATACAGGGGGTCTTTTCGTAAGCCCCAATACAGAGGTGGATTTAGAACCCAAACACCTGAGACATCCACCTCACAAAGTCAACCTACCAACCTCAATATCAAAGAGGTGGGTTCAAAGGCACTTACAGAGGCCAATACCCCAGAGGCAAGGGAAAATATCAGTCAATCAAACAAGCCTCACAACAGCCAAAGCAGTGACTTAATCCATCCCTTCCCAACTCACACCTCACCTGTGGCGGGAAGACTGCAAAGGTTCCACACCAGTTGGGTACCCATTATAACAGACAACTAGGCATTAACTATTATCCGCAATGGCTATTGCATAGAATTGGCACAAATTCCCCCAAATATTCCACCAAAAGCACACAACCTCTCCACACAACATATCGCCATGTTGCAAGACAAAGTAAAATCTCTATTATTCAAACAAACAATAGAGCTTGTGCCACAAGATCAAATAGGAACAGGAGTTTTACTCACTGTATTTCCTCATCCCTAAAAAGGACGGAACCTTAAGACCAATATTAAATCTCAGAACCCTCAATCTTTACATCCTGTCAGAACACTTTCACATGGCAACACTACAGGATGTCGTCCCACTGCTCCAGCAGCACGATTTCATCGCAACATTAGACCTCAAGGCTGCGTATTTTCACATACCCATCCATCCAGCGCACAGAAAATATCTCAGGTTTGTAATTCAGGGAAAACATTATCAGTTCAAAGTGTTACCCTTTGGAATAACAACAGCTCCCAGAGTATTCACAAAATGCCTGGCGGTAGTAGCAGCCTATCTAAGAAGACAACACATTCATGTCTTCCCATATCTCGACGATTGGCTAATAATATCCAACAGTCAAACACAGTGTCAAAAACATACGCATTATGTAATTCAAACCCTACACACCCTAGGGTTCTCCATAAACTACCAAAAATCGCACCTACAACCGGCGCAAATTCAACAGTATATAGGAGCCACACTAAATACACAAACAGCACTTGCAAGCCCAAGTCCACAAAGAATACAAGCATTTCGCAATATGCACAAATACAGCTGTCCCAACAGCCCACTGTCAAATTAGTCATGAAACTGTTCGGCATGATGGCATCCTGTATCGCCATTGTCCCACATGCAAGACTAAACATGCAGCCTTTACAACAGTGCCTTGCACAGCAGTGGTCACAGGCACAGGGTCAACTTCACGATATAGTGTTGATAGACTGCCAAACATGCATATCACTTCAGAGGTGGAATTCTACAAACCTAAACAAAGGGCGGCCTTTTCAAGACCCATTGCCTCAGACAATACTTACAACAGATGCATCAATGATTGGCTGGGGGGCACACCTCAACAATCACAACATTCAAGGACAATGGGACGCCAAACACACAGTTTCACATAAATCACCTAGAATTGCTATCTGTATCCCTAGCACTCGAAGTTTTCAGCCTCTTCTCACTCACAAGAACATCCTTATCAAAACAGACAACATGACAACAATGTATTACCTAAACAAACAAGGAGGGACCCTTTCATCCCAACTCTCTCTCCTAGCCCAAAAGATTTGGCAATGGGCAATCCACAACAACATTCACCTGGTAGCACAATACATTCCAGGGATACACAACCAATTGGCAGATGTTCTCAGCCGAGATCATCAACAAACACACGATTGGGAGATTATCCCCAAGTGCTTCAGCTATACTTTCACCACTAGGGAACACCAGACAGAGATCTATTCGCCTCTAGCGAAAACGGGAAATGCCAAAACTTCACATCCAAGGGCAATGCTCTATGGATGAATTGGTCAGGGATATTTGCTTACGCTTTTCCCCCCTCTCCTTCCATTTCTAATCAACAAACTGCGTCAAAACAAACTCAAACTCAAACTCATACTCATAGCGCCAGCGTGGGCATGTCAACCCTGGTACACAACGCTATTAGACCTGTCAGTAGTACCACATATCAAACTCCCAAACAGACCAGTTCTGTTAACACGAAACAAACAACTGATCAGGCATCCAAATCCCAACATACTCAATCTAGTGATTTGGCTCCTGAAGTCATAGTTTGGTTATCTACAACTACCAACTGAATGTATGGAAGTAATTAAACAAGCAAGGAAACCCACTACCATGCAGTGTTATGCAAACAAATGGGAAAGGTTTGTGTATTATTGTCAATCTAAACAAATTACCCCTCTTTCAGCATCAATACAAGACATTGTAGGTTATTTGTTTCATTTTGCAAAAAGCAAATTCAGCTTTTTCATCCATTAAAATACATCTCACTGCAATCTCTGCGTACTTGCAAAATAAACAACACTGCTCCTTATTTAGAGTCCAGGTTATTAAAGCCTTATTGGAAGGATTAAAACGCATCATTCCACCTAGAACACCTCCAGTACCTTCGTGGAATCTAAACAGTGCTCACACGACTTATGGGTCCACCATCTGAACCTATGCACTCATACCAGATTCAATACTTGATATGGAAAGTTGCCTTCCTAGTCGCAATTACTTCATTAAGAAGAGTTAGTGAAATCCAAGCCTTCACAATTCAAGAACTGTTCATACAAGTACATAAACATAAAGTTATACTTCGAACAAACCCAAAATTTCTCCCAAAAGTTATATCACCATTTTATATCAATCAAACAGTGGAACTACCAGTCTTCTTCCCACAGCCAGACTCTGTAGCAGAAATTAGATATTAAAAGAGCCTTAATGTATTACATAGATAGGACAAAATCACTTAGGAAAACCAAAGAGTTATTTGTAACGTTCCAAACATACTGGTAACCCTATTTCAAAACCAGGGTTAGCGAGATGGATAGTAAAATGTATCCAAACATGTTATCTTAAAGCTAAGAGGCAGCTCTTAGTTACACCTAAAGCACTTTCCACACGGAAAAAAGGGTCTACAATGGCTTTCTTAGGAACCTACCAATGGCCGAAATTTGTAAAGCAGCCACTTGGCCAACACCGCATACATTTACCAAGCATTACTGTGTAGATGTGTTAGCAACACAGCAAGCCACAGTAGGACAAGCTGTACTAAGAACACTATTTCAAACACCTTCAACTCCTACATGCTGACCACGGCTTTTATGGGAGGTAAAACTGCTTTGTAGTCTATGCACAGCATGTTTATCTGCAGCTACACATGCCATTGAACGGAAAATGTCACTTACCCAGTGTACATCTGTTTGTGGCATGTTCCGCTGCAGATTCACATGCACCCTCCCACATCCCCGGGAGCCTGTAGCCGTTTAAGTTCAACAGTCACTTGTACATATGTGTGTGTGTGTATATATGTGTATATATATTCCCTTTGCATGGACATCTGTTTTCTTTATACTCTATCACTCCTACCTTACCCTCTGTGGGAAAACACTCTAACATGGAGTCGATGCCCATGCGCAATGGAGCCGAAGAGGAGGAGTCACTAGATCCGGTGACTCAAACACTTCTTCGAAGAAAAACAACTTGTAACACTCTGAGCTCAACGCTAGATGGCAGACTATGCATAGCATGTGAATCTGCAGCAGAACATGCCGCGAACAGATGTACACTGGGTAAGTGATATATATATATATATATATATATATATATATATATATATATATATATATATATATACACACACACACTAAACAAAAAGTTTAAAGGGTCATTATAGTTGAGTGACACTGTCAGTCATTGTTAAGTTTTTTTTTAACTCAAAACAACACTAAAGGTCGCCAGTTATATTTTGATGGGCTAATTAAATCTTCAATTTACATTATGCACCAATAAAACATTTCACATATGTAAAGAAGTACATTTTTGTTTTCCAATTTCATGTGCTCTGGTCTCAAACTTCGCACCTTCAGCCTCTCTACCATTTTTAGCTTGCAGCACTGGGAGCCCACTCCAGCGCTGCAGGGCAGACTTTGCGTCTCCTCTTTCAGTGCTCCTTTTCCTGCTCCTCTTACCGTGCTCATTTTCCTGAGGGTGGAGAAGGCAGTTTTTTCTCTCTCTTCCCTGCTTGTATAGATCATGGGCAATGTATCAATATCTTTATCCTCTTTAATTTCCACCCCCTAACCCCCAACCCGGGCATGATGTGTGTGGCAGAGTGTCCACCATTGCCCCTGGTGCTGTGGCCACAGACTGAGCAGGGCTGCTGACCTTCTTTTTGTCATGGGAGATGTGCTTCCTGGGACATCATTCCATTGGGCCCAGGTGGACGGGGTCCAGGGGTCAAAAGTTGGCTCAGTGAGTGGGGCCCCCATGTCACTCTCACCAGTTATAAACTAAATACCCATCGACCTCTGGGTCTCCCCTAGGGAAAAAAAATAATACTCCAGACTGCCTTTTTTTTTTTGTTGTCTGCCAGTCCCGTGATACTGCGACAGGACTGCAACACAATTTCTCTTTCTTTCTTTCTTTCGGGGGAGTTCCTGTGGGGTGCTTTCTTCATCCATTGGCCTATTATGATGTCACTCAATGTTTTCTTGAAGTCACTACGTTTATACTGCAAGGGGTAAGGGGCCAGGCCATTTTAGCAATTTGCTAACTTCACTGTGGCGGTATTCCGCTCTTTTATAAAGACCGCATCCACACACAAAGCAGATCCCTAAGTGCCCGAGGCTACAATGTGTTGTGTTAAGTCAAGTCATACGACTCACCCCCAGAGGAGTATCTCGGCGATGTAGCAGGGTCAGTTTGAAGCAACAAGTCAAAACTTGAGATCAGTGCAAGAACAAATGTATAAGTCTGTTCCAGTGGTAGGGGCAAGGTAAAAAAAAAAAAACCTTATCTAGACATTTGGATGCGTATGGGACGTAGCAACAATCATTTTTAAATCTTAGATTTCTGCCAGGACAATAGTAAGCAAGTTTCTCCTTTAGGCGTAGTGGGGCTTTGCCAAACAATGACTTACGGATCAGGCCAAGCAGTTTGGGCAAGAATCTTATCCTGATTGGGAGCCAATGAAGGGCTCTAAGCGAGGGAGCCGATGGCTCGCCCGGCGGAAGCTTAACCAATCAGAGGCAGTGTTCTGAATGACCTGCAGTTTGGAAAGATGGGATTCGTTGGACGCTAATATTAAGGAATTTCCATAGTCCAAGCGCCTTATTATTAATGCCTGAGTAACAGTTCTCCTCTATCCTAGCCGAAGCCACTGAAATACTCTTAAGAAGGCGCATTATTTCAGAACAGGTACCACAGGTGAATGTAAACTGCTCTCTCATGGTTATGTTACCCAGGTTACACAAGTCACCAGATAGCCTTAACAAGCTCTGTGAAGTACAATAAGCTAGCATCATGCTTTTCCTAAAATGGGAAGACTAGTTCCTTAAACAAAACACCCAAAATAGAAGGAGCTTCTTTCACTTAATTTTGTAATGGAATATGGCCTTTGTGTCTTGCAGAAAAAATTATAATTTCTAGTTAAATTTAATATCTCAGAACTAGATCACATCGCTTGAAAACAGAAGGATGCACTTTCTGTAACTCAAGCCACGAGACTCAGATTTGTTTGCTGGAAAATATTGCTATATTTCAAAGTCACGTTTTACCACAAGTACAATTTATTTTGAAGTACGTTATTTATATCTACGTACTAAAGTGTGCATGGAAATGGTGCTTTAAAAGTATATTTTAGGCATTAAGGGTGTAGTTTACCCTATGTTAGCAAACATATTGTTGATTGGTTTGTGACTTTATTTTGCCAGACTGTGATGGGCTCTGGATCAAACCAGCATGGAAAATGGATTACTTGGATAAATGTTCGTCTGTGATCAGTATCCTTTTATGTTTTACTTGATACCATTGCAGACATGTATCAGAAACCCCAATTATTAGACTAAAGCCAATAAAAATGCCTAATTTTTACACTGTCTTTCAATATTTTCCAATATGTAATCTAATAAAAAATATACTATCATTTAATTAACTAAACTGTAAGTACACATTTCATTTCTCATTTTAGTATAGGGTGTCGTCACAAACGTGGTTGTAACTATGGAACCTTTAGTATCTTCCCCAGCCTGGTACCAGCTGAATGACTAGCTCACACATGGAGTTGTAAATCACACGTCTTTATTCGTGTGTGTGTACCTGTGATCTCCCACATTCCAAAGTAAACTCTCGTACATTCTGTTCTAACGATTGACTTGACAACGAAATTGATGTAGGCCTCAGCCGTTTTGGGAGGAGTGCCATGACCTTGAATGGGCACTCTCGAAAAGTAGTCTGCAGGATTTTGATAATTTCCAGGTCAATGCACAATTTTTTTTTGATAAAGAGATTTTATTGATTTTGCATGAAACCATAAAGTGTACAACTCAACATGATGCCAACGGGCATTAAACAATTATGGTTGAATCCTAAGACCCCGCTATACATTGTTAAAAAGGAAAATATCGTACACAATCAAGAAACCTAAAAGCCTGCCAAGCCCTCCCACTTCCCCCAGATCTTGTTATGTTTATTTACGCAACCTCTGGCCTCATATACAAGTTTCTCTCTTTGCGCACACCAGTCCACTCCCCGTCTCCATTTAGTCAGTGTCGGTGCATTCCTGGCCTTCCCCACTGCCATTATATCCCTCTTGGCCACCAGGCATGCCACCCCTAAGAATGTCCGGTCTGCTCTTCGCAGCCCAATGTCTCCCATAACCCCCAGAAGGAGGGGCAACGACAACCTCTCCACCTCTTCTTGTAGTACCCCAGAGATCTCCTGCACAACCGCTTCCCAATAAGCCGCTATTATCGGGCATACCCATACCATGTGGAAGAAGTCAGCTGTGGGGCTCCCACAACGGGGGCATTCCGTCGAGGGGCGGAGGCCCGCACTGTGTAGTTTGTCGGGCGTGAGATATGCGGTATGAAGAAAGTAGGTTTGTATTAATCGAAGGCGCGTGGCCATAGTAAGAGAGCGTGGAGCCATCAGAGCTTCTGTCCAGTCCATTTCCTCCATGGGACCCACCCAATCCTCCCACCTTTGGCGAAGTCCTCTTTGGGGGTCCGCTGCGACGGTAGTTAAGGTGCGATATATCTGGGAAACCCCTCCTCTACCCAGGTTTCCCATCAGAGCCTTGGCTTCCATGGGACTATGCTCTGGTATGATGTCCCCTGCTTGTATGTGGACTAGTAGGGCGTGACGCACTTGAAGATACCGGTGGAACTGTGTGTCTTGTTCAAAGCGTATTGTTTCTGGAGGTCCTGAAAGGATCGCATATGTGACCCTCCCCAGATATCACCCAAAGTAGAGATTCCTATGTTGTCCCAGTTCTGAAAGCCCTCCAGGCCTGCCACATGTACTAGCTGCCTCCCGTGCCATAGCGGGGTTTGTTGGGTAAGACGACTCCACCACCCCGTCACTTTCTGAGCCGTCCGCCATCCCTGTAGTACCACTTTGGTCACGTCTGGGACATCTCGGGGGATCGGATTCCCGTATAGGGCGCCGAAGATCTGTGGGTAGCCCATTGTCTGTAGTTCTAGTTGATATGCGGGGTCTGTCCACCCACCCCCCACCCAGTCATTAATTACGAGTGTGTGCATCGCTAGGTAGTAATATTGGATATTGGACAAACCCAAGCCCCCGTCGTGTATGTCCCTCTGACATGTTTTAAGCGACAATTGTGCGCGAGTGCCGCCCCATATGAATTGGCGCGCTAAGGAGTCCATCTCCCTGAACCATCTTGTGGGGATGGGCAGTGTAAAGTTCTGCAGGAGGTATAGGAGCCTGGGGAGGATCATCATCTTTTACAGCGCTATTCTGCCGAGTAGATTCAGGGGAAGCGCCTTCCAGCGCAAGAGATCGGCTTTGACTTTCTTTGTTAGTGGCGTGATATTAAGTTCCCACACTAACTCAGGAAGAAGTGAAATATGTATTCCTAGGTATTTAAAGCTGTTTCTCCGAACTGGGATGTTTAGTTGCCAGTCTATACAGTCTCGAGAGAGGTGTAGGGGAATTAGCAAGGACTTGACCGGGTTCAGGGTCAGTCCCGAGGCTTCTGCGAAAAGTCTCAGGATCTCCAGGACGCGTGGGCCGCTTTTGGGTGGATTAGAGATATATAGGAGAACATCGTCCGCGTACAATGCCACTCGGTCCTCCAAACCAAGAGGCAAGTGCCAGCCCTCAATCAGTGGATCGCTTCTCAGTAGTATCGCCAAGGGTTCTATTCTAGCGCAAAGAGTAGAGGGGATAGCGGGCATCCCTGCCGAGTGCCACGTCCAATGGGGAACGGGTCGGAGACTACTCCGTTCACCTGGACTCGGGCAGTCGGGTTAGAGTATAGGAGTTTCACTAGTCCTCGGAATTTAGGTCCGAGCCCGTTCTTATGCAGGACCTGTTCGAGGTAAGACCAGTCCACTGTGTCAAAAGCCTTTTCAAAATCAAGTAAAAGTAGTGCCAAGTGCTTGTGTGACAGAGTTTTGTGGTGCGCCAAGGCCAGATGCAACCGCCTGATGCAGTGCCTAGTACTACGGGTAGGCATGAAGCCACACTGGTCAGGGTGCACCAGCGTGGGCATTACTTCCTTCAGTCTGGAGGCAAGTATCGAGGAGAGTATCTTGATTTCAACATTTAGGAGTGAGATGGGCCGGTACGCAGAGCAGTGTCGTGATGGGGGTTGGGTTTTGGGGATCACCACAATCGTCGCTTGGTCAATCTCAGTGGGGAAACGGCCTTGGTTTTCAGCTTCGTCATACATATTAAGTAGGTGGGGACCCAGGATGTCGCTGCATTTACTATATAGTTCTGCTGGGAAACCGTCTGGGCCTGGGGTTTTGCCCGTTGCCAGGCTAGATATTGCATTGCTGATCTCTGCGAGGCTAATGGCCTCCTCCAGTCTGTTTCTCGCCTCTGGGGACACCCTAGGAAGGGTAATATCGTTTAATAGTGGGGTCTCTCTCTCAATGGCGGGGCGCGGGTGCTTGGCATATAGACAAGTATAGTAGGAGGCAAAGCTATGTGCAATTTCTGCAGATGTTTTAACAAGAGAGCCTGAGTCCTCTAGGATCTCTGGTATAATTCTGTTGGCCATGGGGCGGGTGGCTAGCCAGTGAAGCAGCTTCCCGTTTTTATCCCCCCATCCATAAATTCGGGCTGATGAGGCTCTCCACATGTGTTTGGCGGTCTCCAGCATTATGTGTTTGATATCCTCTCTCACTCTAGTCAGTTGCCTCATGGTAGAGGCCGAAGCCAAGTTTGCGTGCTGGTGTTCCAGTCTTAGGGCCTTGGCTTCCATTTCAGAGATCTGGGAGTTCTGGTCTTGTGCACGGGACCGAAGGGTGTGCTTGGCGTGCCCTCTAAGAGTGGCCTTACCAGCGGCCCATATTATTCCTGGGGATCGAACCGAACCTACGTTTAATTCAAAGTATTGACTAAGGTGACTCCTGAGCTCCTGCGTGTAATCTTCATCCTGTAGGTGCCAAGCGTTCAGACGCCACATAGGCCGCCTGGTGGGGTCTACTCCGCCCAGTCGGATATGTATTGGCGCATGGTCCGAGACCCCTCGAGGGAGAATCTCCGCCCCCGCAACGTTTAAGAAGTCCAGGGCTGGCATAAACACAAGGTCTATTCTGGATTGCGTCTGGTGGGCCGCCGATGTGTGTGTATTGGCGCTCTCTGGGGTGCCAGGTGCGCCAAACCTCGCACAAGCCGAGGCTCTCCGCCCAGCTGCTTAAGGTTGAAGCCCTCTTAGATCTACTGGTGGTGATCTCCCCAGATACGTCGAGAATTGGGTCAAGAACCGCGTTGAAGTCGCCTCCCAGTAGGGTGGTTCCTTGGGGAAGTCCTGAAGTCACTCGGTGGAGCGAAAGTAGGAAGGTGTCAAGACCCGCTGGAGGGGCATAGGCGCATACAAGATTTAGCGGGTGCCCCTGAAGAGTCCCCGTGACCACTCCGAATCTACCCTGCAGGTCGGACTGTGTGGCTGTGATCACCATGGGTAGAGATCGGTGAAGTAGGATGGCCACCCCTCTAGAGCCTCTGGAGAATCCCGCGTGATACACTCTATCATATCCTCCTCGCGCAAGCATTGGGCATCTGGACCCAAGGAGGTGGGTCTCCTGCAAGAGGACCACGGAGGGGGAGTATCTACGGAGAGTGTGGAATACGGCTGACCTCTTGATCTTGTCTAATAGGCCGTTTACATTCCAGGAAAGGACCTGGGTCTTTGAGGGCCAAGCGTGGGATGTGCAGGTGCTATACAAGGTTTAGTGTGCGGGTGTGAGCCTAGGGACGACCATTTCAAACAATTCGGTGGAATCTTAAGATTGGTCCGGCATCCACATTTTGATCCATCTCTCTAGAAACTCGGAGGCCTTGTCATCCTCTATGCCCTCGGGGAAACCGATGAAGCGTAAGTTGTTGCGTCTTGCCCGGTTTTCAGCATCTTCTGCACGACGGTGAAGCTCGCTGGATCGAGTCTGCAGCTGAGCCACTTTGGTTTTGAGGTCAGACAAATCGTTTTCATTCTGAGAAACTCGGGATTCCACCTCCGTGATTCGGTTTACTGCATTTCTAAGGTCTTGTATGATGAGGCCCATATCCACGTGCACTTCTCCGATTTTGGTTTCCACGGCCGTCTTCGATGATTGGATAGCTTGGAGGATGGCGCTCACTCCGTCTGGGGCCTGCTAGCTGTGTCTCCCCCTCCCCGTTGGCCCGTCGTCGTCGTGAACTGATCGATTTTTTGCTGGGAGTGTGGAGGTTGTTTGTTCGCCTTGTCCTTTCCCATCGTGGCGCCTGGGGTGAGGGTCGAGTGTATCGCACTCTCCGTACTATGTTTTCAAGCCCAAGATTTCAGTTTGTCTTCAAGTATCTTGGACCAGGGAATGTTTTACCGCGTTGCTCCGCGCAGGGACGGTAGGATGCCACTGCCTCAATGGCGTCCCCTAGTATCTTTTACTCTCCCTTGGGCTCTGTGGAAGTGTCTCTTACTGGCACCTTTCGAGGGCCGGGTCATTGGCTCTCATCCGGTGCTCCCCCCCTCGTTCCCTCTGCTCAGATGAGAGGGACTCGCCATAGATCAGGGCCCAAGTCCCCCCATACCCAGGGTCTAGTATTTCAGTGGAAGGTCCCGTCTCGCCACACGTTGGCCTCTGGTTTCCGGATCTGTTTCAACAAGGGTCAATTTTCTATTGTATCTATTCTATTGTTCAAGGCCTTAAATTTCAGGCTGTTCTGGGATGTGTTCCTCCCCTACTCGGATCTTGGTCTGCTCCTATCTCTTGCTATGGGCCTTGGCGAGCCCCCTCTGGGTTAAGGTCTGAAGGGGAGCCGGAGGTGGGCCACCGCGTGTCCCCTTCACTGTGACGGAGACAGGAGAGGGGGGTATCGCAGATCACCGACCCCCCCCCCCCCTTTCCTCCTTCTCTCTTGGGCCTTTGAGGTGTGTCTTTGTCTTCCTGGGGGTCCCCGCCCGACTCCCAGCTGGGTCGTGGTCCCTCGCGCGGCCCCAGCCCCTATTACGTGTCTGAGGGGGGCCGCGGGGGGAAGGGCATCAGCCGCGGTGGCGGTCTTCTCGTCTTCGCCTGGCCGCTTCACCTCCGTTTCGCGGGCCCGGCAGGACAAATGGGGGGTCTCGGCCCGTTCCCGCGGGACAGCGCACAGGGCAGGGCCACTCACCCGGTGCTCTTCCCCTCTGCCGGGGTTTCACTGGCCTACCGGCTATAGGGATCCACGGGGGAAGGGCATCAGCTGCGGCGGCAAGCTTCTTGTCCCCGCCCGGCCGCTTCACCTCCGTCTCGCGGGCACCGCTGGACAAATGGGGGGGTCTCGGCCTCCCGGCCTGTACCCGCGGGGCAGAGCACCGGGGCAGGGCCGCTCACCCGGCACTCTCCCTCTCGGCCAGGGTTTCATCGGCCTTCAGGCCACAGGGATCCATCGTCGGGGCCCGGTCCAGGCTCCCCTGGGGCTCTCGCCGTTCCCTCAATCCGCCACGTTCGCCATCAGCAATGCGATCGGCCCGATCTCATCCCAGTCGGGTGCGTCGCGTAGTGGCCGTCATCTTCTTTTCCCTTCCCGGGATCGGCCGGATCTCCGCACGAGCGTGGGATGCAGGATCCTCGTTCGTTTGCCGTATACGACTCCCTATGAGACCCAGGGTCACAGGGGAGCCCGAATCGGCATCTTTCTGCTCAATCGGACCGCGTTGGCTATGGGCGGATGACGGAGGGGTCCAGAGCACTCTCAGAGTGCGACCGCCATCTTGACGCCCGAAGTCAGGTCAATGCACAATTATATAATCACACGCTTATAACTGTCATCTTCATCGTTCAATTGGAGGAGGCATCTTAGCCTTTGGATTGCCAAAGATAGTCAGCAAGGCTTGATGATCAGTCACCAGTATAAAAGGTTTTCGGTACAGGAATGCATGAAAATGTTCACAAGCCCATACTACAGCCAAGCTTTCCTTTTCAGGCTGTGAGCAAGCATGCTCTGTTTGAGGTAAACTTAGACTAGCATAGGCCACAATGTATCTTCTTCCATTTGTGCGTCCACTATAATTTGCAAGTGTAGTGCTGAGCACAACCGGGCTAGCGTCCACTAAAATCTTGGTATGGAGCTTTGGATTGAAGTATACCATTTCTGTAGAATTTTCTGTGGCATGTTTCTCTTGAAACACTTTTCACATTCTCTTGACCATTTAAAAGGAATATTTTTCTTCGTTAAATCTCATAGTGGAGCATTGATAGTGGCATAGTCCTTTATGTAACGTGAACAGTAGCTGGCCATTCCAAGAAAAGAACGTATCATTGAAACATCTTGTGGGGGTTCAGAATTTATTAAAGCTTGTACTTTTGCAGGACCAGTTGTCATGCCCATCAGAAAATATGTAGCTAAATAATTTAAATTTTGTTTTATTGAACTCACAATTACCTGCATTTAAAGCCAAACTAGCATCACTGAGTAATTGACATACTTTTGTGAGGGCTCTATTGTGTTCCTTCTGTGTAGCTCCAAAAACCAATATGTCATTGCTATAGTTAAATGCATTCATTCACTCATTACAGGCTGTATGACACATTGCATGACATCTTGGAAACATTCTGCAGCAGATACACACCAAAACGAAGTCTCTTGTGTCTAAACAAACCAACAGGTCTAGCAGAAGTTGTAATATATGAACAGCATTCTTCCAGTTCTAACTGATGATAACCTTTACTCAAATCAAGTCCAGAAAAGATCTTGGCACCATTTAATTCCATAATCATGTCTGCAGTGTGCAGCCCTGGAAGCTGCTCTGTTTCAGTTGCTTTGTTCGCTTGGCGCATGTCAATGCATATGCATTCAGCTCCTTCGTCGTTTTAAAAAAAAGTATTTTTAAGGCACTACTATTATGGGAGAAACCCATGGCATTGGGCCAGTGGAACGTTCAATAATGTCATGTTTTAGCAATGATTACAGTTCTTTTTCAGCAGCTTTGTGTAAATGAATAGCAACTTGTCATTAATATGCAGCTTTACATTCAGTCTTTAACTTTTCCAAACCATGAAACTGTGAAAGAAATTGACTTACTATCCTGTGCTAAGTATTCATGTTGTAATTCATTGAAATCGATACCATGTTAGCAGCTGTGTTGAAAACTGACCGAACAGTCATTTGCTGCTGTATCTTGCAGTACATGGATCAATGTTTGGACTTTTGTTTTCTTATGTTTCACTGTTGCCATAAACTAATCTTTACTTTTTCATGTGTGTAGATGGAGCCCAAGAGTATAATTTGGTCTTTGATGGCGTCAGTCGCGGTAATGGAGACCGTTCATTGTACTTCTCTTCATGCGTTCTATTTATCGAAGCACCACTATTGAACATCCAGTTATTTTCAGTGTAATCTTTGGACAGTGTTTTGTATGGTTTCGTTATTTGGCATGTCGACTTTTCTTTGACTAACTTTTCTCCTCACAGGCAACTAGTCTGACATGTGCAAGTTTTTCTGAGGAAAACATTGACATGGCATGGCCCGTTCACTTTCTTCACTTTCACTTATTGAGACTGAAGAACTGTTAGACGATGATTTAGATGATGATGGACTTTGTATAGTGTCTATTTGCCTCAACTGATTTTACCTCTTGGACTTGTGGGCGAGCGTCGAACATTGCTTCTGGAATGTTCTGGCAGCAATTTTGTATTCCCGCCTTGATGCACATGCTTTTTCCTTCACTCTGCTCAGCCTCACAAAATGGTTCTCTCTACCACATCCTTTACATATCTGACCAATTAGGGGATACTTTCCTTCATGTGGAAATGTAAATCCACATCTGTGACACAACTTCTTTTTGCATGTAGACATCAAATTACTTTTCACATGCATGTAGACATTCGAATTACTTTTCACACTCATGACTAAATTGCTCTGGGCACCTTCGGCATCCATGCCAGCAGCTTTTCGCTCAGCGTGTTCCTCAGCTCTGGCAGCCATCAACACTTGCACCAGATGAAGAGTTTCTCTCAGCATTCGTCATCTGAATGAATCGGTCAAGCATCCATCAATCAATCTAAACCTCATGACTTCTTCATTGTTAAATTATTGAACCTAGTGTTTGACCCTGTCGAGCCTTTCCACGAATTTGATTGTTCCGCCAACTCTTTGATGTTCTTGACTGAAAACACATAATTCATAATCGACATTTGGTACTGGATTGAACTTGAGAATCAACACATTCTTAATCTGACGGTACATGACTGTGTCAGTCCTTGACCTTTTCTTTGACTTCTTTCACACCATCATCAGGAGATTTTAAAGATATTTGGTAATCTTCCTGTTATCAATCTCTTCAAGTCTTTCAATAAAATCTTCAAATGTATCTACCAATATAGTCTATCACCAATATTTTGCTTTTTGGCAATGTCAAACAGTGGTGATGGTTTGAGAAAGGTGGCAGCTTGTAAGCCAGCGTGGAATTCACTGGTGTTGAGAAAGCGTTTTCTCTGGCCTATCTTACTGGAAATCAGACTCTGTTCCATTCTTGCCATGGCCCTGTGATGGGCCGGTCTTGGGGTCATCCTTGAATAGAATTATTGGCAGTGACTTTCTGCCTGCTTTAAATAAGGACTGCTCCTTTAGCACAACCCCTGTGCTTCTTTTTGGGCCCAGAGTCAGCCGTGGTGCAGCAGCTGTCTTTAGCAGGCTCTGTAAGACCTTTTTACTTTATTCTTTGTATACTTCAGTTTGTATTGTTTTACACCTGGGTGATCTGCCTTTAGCATCTTTTGATATTTGATAATTGTCATTAACTGCACTTAGTAAACCTGTTTGAATCCACCTTTAGCGTTAAATCTCCATACATTGTATAACTTTATTTTGTATGGCAGCGCATTACCTTTTTTTGCAGGAATTTGGTCGTAGTCTCTTGACCAACATTGGGTAGACTTTTCTGCTAGAGTTGCACCTTGACTCTACATATGCCAACCGTCGACTCAGCACTTCGCCAAATGCCCATGTGGCACACAATCATTTTGCTTGGATCACAGAAAACTCTCTAGGAGAGCACCTTCTTCGTTGGGTTACTTTTTCCCCTATCTTGTTATCAGTTGTAGCGTCTTCCCCAGCCTGGTACCCGCTGAATGACTAGGTCACCCACCGAACTATAAATCCCACATCTTTATTCTTCTGCATGTACCTGTGATCTCCCAAATTGTAAGGCAAACTCTCATACATTCAGTTCTAGTGATTACGTCACACTTTGATGGGGAGTCCTCGGGGAGCCATAAGGGTTCTTTCTAAATCATTCAAGACACTACTGAACTGTTTTTTTCATTTATTACTTTGTGTTCATTAAATTCTAGGGAAAACTTTTTTTTATTTGGACTTAATTAGTTGCAATCAAGAAAAAACGTGTGAAACGTGACATTTGGCGCATCCGCCGAAAAGCAGCCCTTGGTCCCTTAATGTGGTTTTCCAACCACAGACGCAAACAATATTATTTAACGTTTAGGAATGTGTGTTAATACAATGCCATGGGTCCGTTGTTGTTAAGAACTATCAAGTGAAATTTAGTACAAACTGTTACTCCATTCAATTCAGCACCGTAGAGCACAATGGGATGCTGTGTACAGTTTTGTTATGGCTTTTGGGTTATTTTATTAACGTTTTCATGGTACTAAATTAACTGATGTTTAGTTCATAATGCACTTTATTTACACAAAACATATTCCAATGCCATACTGTTAGAAATGGGGTTTTTGGTTGGCAGTCAGGTTGCCCTCTGTCCAAGCAAGAACCCTCACTCTAGTCAGGGTAAGTCACACACAATCCAAAATCAGCCTGTGCTCACCCTCCGGTAGCTTGGCACGAGCAGTCAGGCTTAACTTAGAAGGCAATGTGTAAAGCATTTGTGCAATAAATCATACAACACCATAGCATAGCACCCCAAAAAATACACCACACAGTGTTTAGAAAAATATAGAATATTTATCTGGGTAATTGCAGGTCAAAACGATCAAAGTTGCAATACGAATTTGTAAGGATATCACTGAAAAGTGATATTAAGTGTCTTAAGTCTTTAAAAAGCAATAAAGTGTCTTTCAAGCACAAAGTACCTGGTTTCTGGTGGAAAATCTCCTCAGAGGGCCACAGGAGAAGAGATGCGTGGAAAAAGGGTGTGTGCGTCGATTTCTCCTCAGCACACAAAGACTTGCGTCGTTCTTTTCCACGCGGGGAAGTCGGGCGTTGTTTTCCGGCGCGCAGACAGTCTCTTTTCGTGGATCGCGGGGATTACCAGATGTCCCGGGTCTGTGCGTGGATTCTCCTGCTTGTTTTCCGGCTGCGCGTCATTCTGCGGGGCTGCGCGTCGAAGTTTCGATCTCACGGTAGGTGTCGCGTCGATTTCTCCTTGGAAGTCGGGCGGCGTTGTCCTTGCGAGGCCGTGCGTCGGAATTTTGGTCTCACGGCAGGCGTCGCGTCGATTTCTCCTTGGAAGTCGGGCGGCGTTGTCCTTGCGAGGCCGTGCATCAAAGTTACGCGCTCACGGTAGGCGTCGCGTCGATTTCTCCTGGAAAGTCGGGCGGCTTTGTCCTTGCGAGGTTGTGCGTCGAAGTCTTGATCGTCCCGAGGGCGTCGCGTCGATCAGCGTCGGTGTGCGGCGTTTTTCTCGCCGCGAAACAAGCTGTGCGTCGAAATTTACGGCGCACGGAGCGTCCAAGTGAAAGGAAGAAGTCTTTTTGGTCCTGAGACTTCAAGGAACAGGAGGCAAGCTCTATCCAAGCCCTTGGAGAGCACTTTCACAGCCAGACAAGAGTTCAGCAAGGCAGCAGGGCAACAGCAAGACAGCAGTCCTTTGTAGAAAGCAGACAGGTGAGTCCTTTGAGCAGCCAGGCAGTTCTTCTTGGCAGGATGTAGTTTCTGGTTCAGGTTTCTTCTCCAGCAAGTGTCTGATGAGGTAGGGCAGAGGCCCTGTTTTATACTAAGTTGTGCCTTTGAAGTGGGGGTGACTTCAAAGAGTCTCTAAGAAGTGCACCAAGTTCCCTTTCAGCTCAATCCTGTCTGCCAGAGTCCCAGTAGAGGGGGTGTGGCAGTCCTTTGTGTGAGGGCAGGCCCTCCACCCTCCCAGCCCAGGAAGACCCATTCAAAATGCAGATGTATGCAAGTGAGGCCGAGTACCCTGTGATTGGGGTGTGTCTGAGTGAATGCACAAGGAGCTGTCAACTAAACCTAGCCAGACGTGGATTGAAGGGCACAACAAGATTTTAGTGCAAAGAAATGCTCACTTTCTAAAAGTGGCATTTCTAGAATAGTAATATTAAATCCGACTTCACCAGTCAGCAGGATTTTTTATTACCATTCTGGCCATACTAAATATGACCTTCCTGCTCCTTTCAGATCAGCAGCTGCCACTTCAACAGTGTATGAGGGCAGCCCCAATGTTAGCCTATGAAAGGAGCAGGCCTCACAGTAGTGTAAAAACGAATTTAGGAGTTTCACACTACCAGGACATATAACTACACAGGTACATGTCCTGCCTTTTACCTACACCGCACCCTGCTCTAGGGGTTACCTAGGGCACACATTAGGGATGACTTATATGTAGTAAAAGGGGAGTTCTAGGCTTGGCAAGTACTTTTAAATGCCAAGTCGAAGTGGCAGTGAAACTGCACACACAGGCCTTGCAATGGCAGGCCTGAGACAGGGTTAAGGGGCTACTGAGGTGGGTGGCACAACCAGTGCTGCAGGCCCACTAGTAGCATTTAATCTACCTGCCCTAGGCACATGTAGTGCACTCTACCAGGGACTTACAAGTAAATTAAATAGTCAATCATGGATAAACCAATCAGTAGTACAATTTACCCAGAGAGCATATGCACTTTAGCACTGGTTAGCAGTGGTAAAGTGCCCAGAGGTCAAAAGCCAACACCAACAGGTCAGAAAAAATAGGAGGAAGGAGGCAAAAAGTTTGGGGATGTCCCTGTCAAAAAGCCAGGTCCAACACATACTGATTGTGATTTTGTTTAGTTTGTGCACTGAAGGCTCTAACTCATTACATGTTTCTCCACCAAGAACTCTGCATTACACAGTTTTGTAAATAGTAAGCTCTATCTGCCTTTCATTACTCATTAGCCAAATAACTGTAAAACTAGCTAGTTTTCTACTATTTGGGGTTTTCCCAGCTTGCAAGTCTTCTAGTCATAGATAACATTACATAAATGGAGCATTGAATACTAACTAATAAATATTCACATTTCTTGACCTCCAATTGCCTCAAACATAACATGGACAAGACTGAAGTGGTAATCTTTGAACAGAAAGTCTCACTGTAGGACTTCTCCTGGTGGCCTAGTGATCTAGGAAACTCCTCCCACCACACAATCAAGAAACCTTGGCATCATTTTCATGAGCAAGATGGACATGTCCGCCCAGGTCAACTCAGTCACCATGGCCTGTTTCCACACCCTGAGGATCCTAAAAAAGATATTCAGTTGGCTACCCAACAACACCAGAAAATCTGTCATTCAGACCCTCATCACCAGCAGGCTGGGCTATGGGAATGCCCTCTATGTAGGAATCCTCAACCAACTCATCAGAAGGCCTTATGCCATCTATAACACAGCTGCCAGACTGGTCCTCAACTTCCCTTACCGGTCTTGCATCACACCACATGCAGGGGAAATACATTGGTTCCCTGTGCGTCAGCACTCACAGTTCTAGCTTCTCACCCACACATACACACCTCTACACAACACTGGACCTGCCTACATGAACAGATGCACACAGTTTCACCAACCCAACAGGCACCTCTGCTCAGCTGGACTCGAACTAACACGCATACCACACATATGCAAAGGCAGATTAGGAGGTCGTGCCTTCTGATATTGCTCCTAAAGCATTGAACGACCTCCCACACCACAATAGAGTCTCCAAGTCGTTTTTTGAATCTACACACTGAATACCTGGGTATTTGAGTAAAGTCCCACAAGGCGAGCTCCGCATAACTGCAAAGTGTCATGACCACACAAACTTGCCAAATCAAATCAAAGAAATGCTTGAGAAAAGCAAAGAGATATCCTCAGTGGAGACAGCAAAGCCCAAACTGGAAGAAGGTTTGCAGAGTAATCTTGCGCTTATTTCAAAGGAAGAATCAAGAAGAGAAGATTCAAGATGGCCGTCGAGAGTCCTGAAGGTTAGTTACAGTTCTAGTCTTGCAATCGGTTGGTTGCTAGGTTACGAGCTCACCAGCTGGAAGCTTCGCACTTCAACTGAGGTCTGACAGGAATCAGCTGTGTGGAGAGAGAGCGCGCTTCAGAGCAGAAACCCCTGTGAGGTAAAATTACCCTTGAAGACTATTTTACAGAAAATGTCATAAATATTGTCAAGGTTTATTCGAGGAGTTTGATAGTAGACCGCTCCAGTGAAGGTTTGGCAAGGCTACAGAGTTTAATGTATGAATAAACCTTATGTTTACAAGGTTCCTGTTTAAGATATCGAAGTCAAAAGAAAAACGAACTTTAACAAGCAAGTATTTACAAATACCAAGGTTATAAACGAAGGCCGAGTTTAACGGAGAAATGAATGTTAACAAGTAAGCATTTACAAATGCAACGGTAATAAACCAAAGTAGAGTTTAAAAGAGAAACAAACTTTAATAAACAAGTATTTACAAATACAAGTTATCAACAGATGTCGAAGTAAGAAAATATATATATATATATATATATATATATATATATATATAGCAACATAAAACCAATCTCTAACAAAGGTTGAGAAGTTCTTCCAGAATCAGTAATAAGCATTTTTAAGAAGAGCTTATCATTCCTAGAGAGAAGCAAGGCTACAGAGAACTCAGGGTGAGTGAAGAAATAATAGAATTAAAGAGAATTAAGTGTTAAGAGTAGAAAGTGTAAAACTGATGTTGTATGTTCCTACTAATTGCGACTGACTCTTGCAGGTGCTGCATCCAATCTTAGACGTGAAGAGGCAGACTGAGTACTGACGTTCATCATCTCTGTGGCAGTCTCTCTAAAATCCCATTCCCCTTTCCCCCTCCGGGGTACTCAGCACGAAGGATTAAAATTCGTTGTGAGTAGTTCAGGTCGGGACTGCGGAGTTTTCTTCTGCTTCTGAGGAAATCGAATTGAAGTATCCTGACAGATTGAAGTGCCTTTACCCTAATTTCAGGGAAAAACAGATTTCCTCCTGAGCAGAATGGCAGAAGGAATTGATATAAAAGCATTAGCCACCGTTTTGGAAGGGTTACAGAAACAATTAAATAACACCATAGAAGAAACAGTCCAAATAAAACAGCGAATAAATGAGTTAGGGAACACCGCTAAATCAAATTAATCTGTGTTTTCACAAATCCCTAGCCCTTCACAGTCTGCAGGTATATCCACTCAAGTAATTCATGCGGTTTCCCCTATTATTCCTTTGGCTCAACCCGAGCGCTTTGGTGGGGATCCAAATAAGGCGCATATTTTTCTGACCCAATGCTCATTGCATTTTTTATGTAGACCAGTCATTTTTTCCGAAGACCAGTCCAAAGTGGCATTTATATTGTCTTATCTGACAGGTGATGCAGCCGCATGGTCCATGCCAATAATTTCCAGAAATTATCCTGTTTTATATAATTTCCAAAATTTCAAGGAAGAGTTCTTAAGAATATTTGATCACGAACTGCAGCTCAAGCCACTGACAATGAACTATTGGAAATCAGGCAAGGTAATAAAGATCTAGTAGCCTATCTGGCTCATTTCAATAAACTCATTGTAGAGACTGCCTGGCCGGAGTCAAAAAGAGCCGCCATATTTTATCGTGGACTGAGAGATGAATTGAAAGATGCCTTAGCACAAGTTCCAAATAGACCCACCGAAATTTCAGAGTTAATTGATCTTGTGTTACAGATTGACCACCGGTTAACCGAATGAAGAGCAGAAAAGAGAAGAGAATATTGACCATTTCCCCTGAGAATTGATTGTGTAAGAAATTATCATATGAGAGCCAGAGAAGGGATAACGATAGAAGAACCAATGCAAATTGGTTCCATCCGAGGTCCTTTATCTAAGGAAGAAAAAGAGAAAAGAAGAGTGAATCAACTATGTTTTATATTGTGGTGCATCTGGGCATTTTGTTAAAAACTGTCCCAAGAAACCCAAAGCTCTTCAGTCGGGAAAAGGCCAGCTTCATCAGTAGTAAAGGGAGTTGCCCTGATGAAAGCAGAACCCAAGACAACTCCTTTAGATCAACGAGTGGCAAATACCTTACAAACCGCAGCGCCACATTTGGTACAAACAGTATCAGTTAAGACCCTTGAGAAGGAAATTCAAGGGATCTCAGTTATGATAGACTCTGGAGCTACGGGCAACTTGTGTGATATCAAATACGCTCGTAAAATGGGTATTCGATTTATCAAGAAATCTACTTTGGAAGTAGTAAGAGCTGTGGATGGAACCAATCTTTCTTCAGGACCCATTTCCCATGAGACCGAACCAATTCAGATGCAAGGTATTGTTGGGCATCAGGAGCAGAGAATCTTTAATTTGATAGATGCTCCACAATTTCAACTCCTTTTGGGTCTGTCCTGGCTTACAGAAAATAATCCACAAATTGATTGGAGCAAGAGAACGATCAAGATGAATTCCTCTTACTGCAAAGAGAATTGCTTTCATGATGGAGTGGAAGTGTCCACCAAGTCCCAAGCGGCCTGTTTATCATCACACTCTTCAATGATCTGTGCACTAAAAACAACAGAAATCTCAAAAGAATATGAGGATTTAGTCGCTGTTTTTGATGAAAAGGAGGCTGAGAAATTGCCCCCACATCGACTGCAAAATTGAACTGGAGCCAGGTGTGATATTGCCATGTAGCAGAATATACGCATTGACCGAAGCAGAGAACCAACATTTAAAGGAGTATTTGGATCAATATCTTGCTAATGGTTTTATTTGTCCTTCTGAATCCCCAGTGTCATCCCCACTATTTTTCATACCAAAGAAGGATGGGTGTCTTCGAACTTGCATTGATTATCGAGCCCTCAATCAGGTTACCATCAAGAATCGATACCCACTGCCTTTAGTGTCAGTTTTATTAGATCAAGTAAAGAATGCTAGAATCTTTACCAAATTGGACCTGCGAGGAGCATATCATTTGATACGAGTGGCTTCAGGGGATGAATGGAAAACCGCTTTTTGGACTCGATACAGATTATTTGAATATCAAGTGATGCCTTATGGGTTATGCAATGCTCCCGCTGCTTTCCAGCATTTCGTTAATGATATATTAAGAGAATTCCTCGACCGGATTGCCGTGGTTCATATAGATGACATTTTAATCTTTTCCGACGATCTACAGGAGCACATTTCCCATGTTAGATCCATCCTCACAAGGTTGCAAGAAAACCATCTCTATGTAAAATTGGAGAAGTGTGCATTTCATGTGGAACGAGTTGAGTTCTTAGGATTCATTTTGTCACCAGAAGGAGTTAGTATGGATTCTACCAAGATAAAGACAGTGCAACATTGGCCTACTCCTTGCAATGTCAAAGAGATCCAGAGTTTCTTGGGGTTCGCAAATTTTTATCGAAGATTCATATCCAATTTTTCTCAAACAGTTGCACCCATTACTCGATTGTTGAAGAAAGGAGTTAAGTTTGAGTGGACAAAAGAAGCTGAAAATGCTTTTAATTTTTTGAAGAATTCCTTCGTCTCAGCTCCAATCTTGCTCCACCCCAATCCGGATGAGCCATATTATGTGGAGGCAGATGCTTCAGATGTTGCCATAGGAGGTATCCTTTCCCTGCGTCATAAAGATACAGGTCAATTACATCCAGTGGCCTATTTCTCTCGAAAATTAAAACCACCAGAGATAAATTATTCAATTGCGGATAAGGAGCTATTGGCAGTCAAAGAAACTTTTCGTAAGTGGAGGCATTACATTTTGGGAGCTAAGCATAAAGTGACCGTTTACACGGACCACCGAAATTTACAGTTTTTAAAATCAGCTCGAACTTTAACAGCTAGGCAACTGCGTTGGTCCCTATATTTTGCAGACTTTGATTTTGTTATCACTTTCAGACCAGGAAAAGTAAATGGGAAGGCAGATGCTCTATCTCGAATTGATACCGGTGCAGTAAGAGAGCCTCCAGAAAAATAATTGATTATTCCACAAGAGAAGTTCATATCTACCATATTGTATGAAGATTTAACCAAAGAAATTCAAGAAAACTTAACATTCGAAGGAATGCTGAAGTGGTTCAAAGAAGGCCAAGGAAGAGAAATCAAAAATGATTGGCCATACTTTAAAGGTGCACTGTATGTTCCGACTGTGGAGCTGCAAGAAAAAATTCTTCAGGCTTATCATGATGATCAATTGGCTGGACACAAAGGAATTAAAAAAACTCAACATCTGATACAACGAGAATTTTGGTGGCCAAAAATAAACTCAGATAAGACCATATGTGTCAACTTGTGACAAATGTCAAAGAGGGAAATCAAATAGAACAGCTTCACAAGGTCTGTTAAGACCTTTGCCCACTGCACCCCATGCCTGGCATACTGTTACTATAGATCTTATAGTGGACCTCCCTAGTAGCCAAGGTTTTAACACTATCCTAGTTTTTGTAGACACTTTCACTAAAATGGCGCATTTCATTCCTTTGAAAGAAATCCCTCGAGCCCCACAGGTTGCACAGTTGTTTACACAACACATAGTACGAGCCCATGGTATCCCAAAAATTCTAGTTTCAGACGGGGGGCCAATTTGTTTCTCGCTTTTGGAAGGCCTTTAGTAAAAGATTAGGAATTGATTCTAGTTACTCTACCAGTTACCATCCTGAAACCGATGGGCAAACAGAGAGAGTGAATCAAGAGTTAGAACAGTATTTAAGACTCAATTTATTTGATCAAGAGAAGGAATGGCCCGAGTTGATGTGGGCAGCTGAATTTGCTTACAATAATGATGTTCATTCCACCACTGGGTTCACCCCCTTTTATCTGAACCATGGTAGACATCCTAATGTAATGTTGGGTAAAGAAGATGATTCAGTGACTGCAGTAGAAGAGATGGTGAGGTATTTGCAGACCACGTTAGTTAGGGCTAGAAAAAACATCATTCAAGCAAAAGATTCATATAAGACTCAGGCTGATAGAAAAAGAAGAGAGCGCCCCATTTATTCGAAAGGAGACAAAGTTTGGTTATCCACTCGTCATTTACGTCTCAAAGGAAATCGCAAATTTCAGCCACGATTTATAGGCCCATTTAAAGTTGACAAGATGATCAATCCAGTGGCAGTTAAATTGCAGTTGCCAGCTCATCTAAAGATACATCCTGTTTTCCATGTCTCCTTGTTAAAGAACAGTCCTCCAAATTTACATCAAAACTCCCCTCCAAATCCTATCCAGATTAGCTCTGCAGAAGAGTATGAGGTCAATCAAATCTTAGATTCCAAAATCCGTAATGGCAAGCTTTATTATCTAATTGATTGGAAAGGTTACGGTCCAGAGGAACGATCCTGGGAGCCACACGAGTATATACATGCTTCAAGATTAGTGAGAAACATTCATAGAACCTACCCAAGCAAACCTAAATTGGAGAACTGTTCCTTGAGGGGGAGTACTGTCATGACCACACCAACTTATCAAATCAAAGAAATGCTTGAGAAAAGCAAAGAGAGATCCTCAGTGGAGACAGCAAAGCCCAAACTGGAAGAATGTTTGCAGAGTAATCTTGCGCTTATTTCAAAGGAAGAATCAAGAAGAGAAGATTCAAGATGGCCGTCATGAGTCCTGAAGGTTAGTTACAGTTCTAGTCTTGCAATCGGTTGGTTGCTAGGTTACGAGCTCACCAGTTGGAAGCTTCGCACTTCAACTGAGGTCTGGCAGGAATCAGCTGTGTGGAGAGAGAGCGCGCTTCAGAGCAGAAACTCCTGTGAGGTATAAAATGTGATAAATATTGTCAATGTTTATTCGAGGTGTTTGATAGTAGACTGTTCCAGTGGAGGTTTGGCCAGGCTACAGAGTTTAATGTATGAATAAACCTTATGTTTACAAGGTTCCTGTTTAAGATATCAAAGTCAAAAGAAAAACGAACTTTAACAAGCAAGTATTTACAAATACCAAGGTTATAAACGAAGGCCGAGTTTAACGGAGAAATGAATGTTAACAAGTAAGCATTTACAAATGCAACGGTAATAAACCAAAGTAGAGTTTAAAAGAGAAACAAACTTTAATAACCAAGCATTTACAAATACAAGTTATCAACAGATGTCGAAGTAAGAAAGAAGAAACAAACTTTAACAAACAAGCATTTACAAATACAAGTATTGACAGAAGTCAAAATAAGAAAAGGAGAAACAAACTTTCACAAGCAAGAATTACCAATGCAATAAACGTAATTGAACTCTCTAATGTAAATTAGAAACCAACTAACATCAGCTGATTTGGAGAATGCATTATCACCAACTATATATATATATATATATATATATATATATATATATATATATATATATATATATATCAACATTAAACCAGTCTCTAACAAAGGTTGAGAAGTTCTTCCAGAAACAGTAATAAGCATTTTTAAGAAGAGCTTATCATTCATATAGAGAAGCAAGGCTACAGAGAACTCAGGGTGAGTGAAGAAATAATAGAATTAAAGAGAATTAAGTGTTAAGAGTAGAAAGTGTAAAACTGATGTTGTATGTTACTAGTAATTGCGACTGTGACTTTTGCAGGTGCTGCATCCAATCTTAGACGTGAGGAGGCAGACTGAGTACTGACGTTCATCATCTCTGTGGCAGTCTCTCTACAATCCCATTCCCCTTTCCCCCTCCGGGGTACTCAGCACGAAGGATTAAAATTTGTTGTGAGTAGCTCGGGTCGGGACTGAGGAGTTATCTTCTGCTTCTGAGGAAATCGAATTGAAGTATCCTGACAAAGTGCCACAATGCCCTCATGTGTGATGGAACGCTATCAAAGTCAATGTAATATAATATATCCTCAGCTTCTTTAATCTCTTATCAAGAGTCCTTCAAGACAGTAACTATGGCATGTAATCAAAAATCACTTTAGGTGATGGATTATGTCCCATAGTCTTGAACGTTATGTGCTTTTGTATGACCACAACCACACAGGCAATACCTTGAGTTTATGGATGGGGTGTAGTTTTTTATGTCATGTTACCTTTATTTTTCTGAAAGAAACCTTTAACTGCAGATTCCTCCCCACTTAAACCTTTTCCAGGCTCTGGATTGGATCTAGAAATATTTCTCCTGCGCCAATATGTAGCCCCACAGATCTTTTGGCTTTGGGATCTGCCTCTGAATGACATCACGTCAGTTCTCTTCTTTTTTTTTTGTTTTTTATTCATTACAAGGGATGAAACGTATAGTATGTCATAATTCAGTAGCACCATTACAGAATTAATATAAGAATTAATCACTTTTTGTTAAACTAAATAAGTATAAAAGTAAACAAATGGATCAGGACGCCAGCTACGGTGCTCCCTGCCAAACTCCGTCATCCTCCCTAATCCTGCACTTCCTTTCCCAACCTGAGTCCCTACAAGATTCCCACGGGGTCTACTGCTGTACCCCATGCCCGCAATGTAATGAGCCTGTTTGACATTGTTCCGCCCTTGCTGAAAAGAATCAGGAGGAAATGCTGCGGTGTTCCACCTGGCCATGGCACAAAATGGCGGCATCAGACTGACCTTGATCCAGCTCCCCCCTGCAGTGCATAAGCAGGAAAACCCAGACACTGCAGAGAGGAGTGTGCTGGGGTGCTGTGGTCTCTAGCGGCCACGGAGGACGAGCCCATCTCTGGATGACTACCCTGGTGGGAGGAGGCGGCAGTAACTTTGCTGAAGCCTGTGGACCCCATCGCCGGTGAGCGATGTGCGGAACGCCCACGTAGCAGTTAAAGACTCAATCGTGGGTGCCTACACTGGACAGAGGTATTGCGGGGAGCAATTCCTTTCTGCAAGGGCGGTGTGTGGCACGCCAGGACTGTAGAGCGGGTCAGGGTGCTCGGCTCAATCCTTGCAATCCCAAGCCACATGGGCTCTTGTTGGAGGAATGGCAGAGACAGGTTGCAGTGGAGGCAGCAGTCCTGCACTTTGATAGCCTCTCTCCCTGTGAATTCACTGCTGTTTTGATATTGGAAGCCGACATGCAGTGTGGGCAGCGGAGAGGCGCGTACTGCTTACAGGGGTAGCTCCCCAATGCCCCCGCACTCTACCAGCACTGCCTGAGATCACCCCCTGGGGACCAGTGCAGTGACCGCCGGATGGCCTGCATTTCTTTATCTGGCACTGCGGTGTGGGGCGCCTCCTGCGCCCTACTTGGGAGCTCTGCGAGCTGTCCAGGCTTCAGTGGAGACCACCTTTGCCCCAATGCCTGCTGCATCGAAGGGCACCTGGTGCTCTATGCTTGGCTGGGATGGGTTCACCACACCTGATTTAGAGAGGGACTCATCTGACTGTGATGAGGGCCCATGGAAGTCTACCAACAGACTGATGCTTCACATTCTGTTTTCAGAATACAAGGGGGGGGTGGCGGCTGGTGGCACACTACCTGGGAGACCCACACTGCATAAAGGTTGGTGCAAAAGTTGTCCTCCCGGGTACACCTCATGCCAACACATTGTGTGCCCACCAGCGGTGCTTGTTGATCCTTGCGCTGCTGTTTGGCCCCCCTGCATGGAGGTTGCCCTTGTACATTAAACCGGACAGAGCCACCATTTAATTCATACTTGACTGTTGAGCACATTGAGTCAATTATTGCTACTTTTCGACCTTTGGGCCACCTCTTGCACCGTGAACTGTCCCTGTGCCATTACAGAGGCACATATCCCCCTTACAGGCACATAGTACTTGTGGCTTCAGTCCCCCTTCCCGGCTTGCACCTGGTGTTAAAACAGCAACTATCTTCTTGCTACCTCTGCGGGGATCCTGGGACTTCTGACAGGACAGAGCTGAATTAGTGGCAGGTCGCCACAGAGATGTGGAGCCTTCTCTGAGAACTGAGGACTTGCCTTGCCTAGTGTCTAATGCTCTTTTCACTGGCCCCAGTCTGTCCTCTTACCAACATGGGCAAGTACTCCAAAAAGAGGGAGGCTACTGACACATGTACCTTGCAGGACCCCTGACCTACTTATATGGTGGACGGGACCTCGGGGCCTACACCCCCACCTGAAACCTACAAAGAAACAACGTTGAACACCATCCTACAGGCCATTGCCGCCTCCAGAGAAGCCCTAGAACTTAAAATTGATACCATGGTGACAGATCTGGGACTGTTAAGGGATGGGATTTGCCACCTAGCGGAGACAGTCGCAACCACGGAACGTACCCTAGAGGATATATCTACAGAGATGACGACCATACGTGAGCGAATGTCAACCCTGGAAGACACTTGAAGGTTGAGCGGAAGACGCAGAGAATAGATCTAGACAAAACAACATTCACCTCAGCAGCCTGCCTGAAAATATTGAAGGTCCGTGAGCTAACATGGCTGGCTTCCTGGAACAACGACTCCATGACACTGTGGACGCGGACGGACTGTCTCCTTTGTGCGCACCGGAATGTGCTCACCGATTGCCTGCAAGACCTCCTTTGCCTGGAGCAGGCTCCAGACCTGTGGTCACCAAACTGTTACGTTTCAAAGACCAAAACTACATCCTCACCCAGGTGCGCCTCAAAGAGGATATACTTCAACTTCCCGGATTTCACAAGACCAGTCCAAAAACAACCGGCTTCGTTTACAGAAGCTAGAAAGAGACTCCAAACCTCTGGGAACTAATATGTCATGCTTTTCCCTGCTAGACTCCGAGTTACATACCGTGAAGGGAGTGCACTTCTTAACCTCCCCTCCCCAGTTATGAGGCTTGATCAAGAGACACGCTCGCCAAGCCGACATGGTGGCTGCCAACCCCTAGAAAAAAATGAAAAATCAGCTGAGAAAAAGCAAGAAGCTGGGCTCTGGCGCTATCTCGTCTCGTTCCCAAGCACTGCAGGAGCACCAACGGACAGTAGAGATAGCTGCAGCTCTTAGTGGAGTGGGCTCTGGACCACCACCACCAGCTCAGCAACAGTTCCTCATGGGAACAGTCCAGCCCGAACTGCCAGGCCAGGTTCTCCCTGGACCGGAAACATGCACCCTGGGACCGGTTTCGGGGTTTCACCCCTCATCAGCCAGGCTAGCTTGAATCCAGTGGCACAGTGAGCCAGGGACCCAAGTCTGGGCATACCCGGCGCACTTAGGGCGGCAAAGGCAAAGCAAAACACAAACGCTGTGGGATAGCGTAATGTTCAGCATTCCGTCCATCACTTGTTGTTTTTGCTTTGTCGCCCTAAGTGGGAAGGGTATGCCCAGACGTGGGTCCCGTGCTTCCCATGCCACTGGATTCAAGCTAGCCTGGCTGATGAGGGGTGAAACCCCGAAACCGGTCCCAGGATGCTTGTTTCCAGTCCAGTGAGGACCTGGCTTGGCAGTTCGGGCTGGACTGTTCCCATGAGGAACAGGGTCAAGACTGATTTGCATATGGCTGGGTCCAAACTGGGGTGGCATGGTGAGCAAAAGAACGATGGATTAAACCCAGATCTGTGACTGGGGGTGAGTGTTTGACAATGTTCAGCATTCCGTCCATCACTTGTTGTTTTTGCTTTGTCGCCCTAAGTGGGAAGGGTATGCCCAGACGTGGGTCCCGTGCTTCCCATGCCACTGGATTCAAGCTAGCCTGGCTGATGAGGGGTGAAACCCCGAAACAGGTCCCAGGATGCTTGTTTCCAGTCCAGTGAGGACCTGGCTTGGCAGTTCGGGCTGGACTGTTTCCATGAGGAACAGGGTCAAGACTGATTTACATATGGCTGGGTCCAAACTGGGGCGGCATGGTGAGCAAAATAATGGATGGATTAAACCCAGATCTGTGACTGGGGGTGAATGTTTGATTGGTTCCGCATTCCGTCCATCCAGTTACGCTATCCCACAGCGTTTGTGTTTTGCTTTGCTTTTGCCACCCTAAGTGCGCCGGGTATGCCCAGACGTGGGTCCCGGGCTCACTGTGCCACTGGATTCAAGCTAGCCTGGCTGATGAGGGGTGAAATCCCGAAACCGGTCCCAGGATGCTTGTTTCCGGTCCAGGGAGAACCTGGCCTGGCAGTTCGGGCTGGACTGTTCCCATGAGGAACAGGGTCAAGACTGATTTGCATAATCAATCAATCAATCAATCAATCAGAGAACTTATTAAGCGCACTATGTACCCGTCATATGGCTGGGTTCAACCTGGGGTGGCATGGTGAGCAAAATAATGGATGGATTAAACCCAGATCTGTGAATGGGGGTGAATGTTTGATTGGTTCCGCATTCCGTCCATCCAGTTACGCTATCCCACAGCGTTTGTGTTTTGCTGGGCCCTATCATAATGCCAGAATTGTGAGTGGTCATTAAGGCAATGGCCAGTGTCAAGGTTCCAGGGGCAGATGACCCACCAGTGGAGTTCTATGCAGTGTACTCAGAGGAAATAGCACTACAACTGGTTAATGTATAGACCGCTGCCCTCAAGGTAGGTCATCTACCCATTACCACCAGTGAGGCACTGGTAGTTCCATTATTGAAGCTGGGCCGCCCCACCTGAAGATGGTCAGGCATACCGCCCCCATTAATGATCAGTATGGACTACAAGATCCTTAGCTCATCCTTGCCTCTAGCCTCCTAACCTTTATGCCCAAACTGATCCACCCTGATCAGATTGGCTTTATTCCAGGGTGCCACACTGCCATCAACATTAGACTACTCTCTCTCTTGAAATCTTGGAGTCCTCCTTCCTGAACAAAGACAGGGCAGTCATAGTAGCAATTGATATCGAAAAGGTCCTCGATAGTCTGAGATGGGATTACCTTTACCAAGTTATGTCTAAATTGGGGCTGGGACTCCGATTCATTCAATGAATGAGGCTCTACAACTCAGCACCTACGGTGAGTTAAGACTGGAAGCGTGATATCGAACTCTTAAGTGAAGGGGCGGGGACCAGACAGGGTTGCCATCTTTCTATTGCTATTCGCCATGGCTGTCAAACCCTTGGCTAGTGGAGCATGATCTGGCACGTACTACTGAGGACTGCAGTGTTGGGGCGACTCCCACCCGATCACCTAATACGCAGGTGTTATGCTGCTATTCCTCCAGGATGTGGAAGATGACTTACAGGCTATTTACCTTCTGGAGTGCTTTGGAACTGTGTTGGGCCTCTGCATTAACAGGCCTGTTGCCCTACGTGAACTAACAGGGTGATCCAACCTTGGTATTACACGAGTGGGTGATCTGTATAGGGTAGGGGAACTACTAATATTTGAGGATCTCATTGAGACTTTAGAATTACTGCTAGGACAGATCCTATTGCACAGGGCAGTCGCAATAACGATCCAGAACCACTGAAGACGAGGCACGGCTGAACGCACTACTCACCAGTGCTATGCACCACTAACGGCAAATTTAAAGATGATACTTTTATTATACCAGGCTCTGCGCGCAGGCATGCTACTGCATCTGGAATACTTGCGCCTTAGATGGTAGGGGGATATTGGCCACTGCAGGAGGCTGGCCCTCTATGTAGAGTGCAAAGCTAGGTATACTGTGCACCGGTTCCAGGCAACCTCACATTGGTTTACAGGGGTAAAATCTAGATCACCTAATGCTCTAATTTTTAGCTTAGTCGAGCAGTTAGGCCAATCTTGGAAAAGTGCAAATCATTTGTTGTACTCACAGTATCAATCTTGCAACTCACACACTCAAAGGAATAACTCAAGACCAATTTATATAAATACGTCAGATTTTTATGTAACTTAACTTTTTGAGATATGAATTTTTTAAGTTTTAATAAAAATAGCATTTTCGTGCATACCTACGCACCATAGGAATCAATGGAAGATCACATTTAAAAATACATATACAATCATACATTTGGTTTACCAAGTTCTTTTGCAGGTTGGTCAAATTCGTCTGTGGGCAGACTGTGCCAGCTGGAGGAGTTCGGGTGGCTCCTGGTTCCTGCAGGATGTGGGGCTCTCTGAAGTGCCCCAGCAGCGCTCTGACGACGCAGTGCTTGGGGGAACATGGTCTGGGCTGCAGCTGCAATCAAGAGGCATTTCACGTAGTGCTACTCATCCCAAGGCCAAAGAGGCCCATAGAGAGGCCAAACTTGAACGGTGGCAGGGACCCTGCCGGCGGGATCATGCTGTGCAGAGGATGAGATTTCTAACATGCTACTCCAAGTAAGCGGGGCCATCGAATAGGAAGAGCCAGTGCAAATGAAGGTGCACTGAACATCGTTACCCGTCAAAGAGCGGCCTCAGTGGCAAAGTGCAGAGCGGGGCCCTGAGAAGTCCCATAGAGGAGCATTCACCTGTATGGTTGGGTGCCCTCAGGGGTGAACAGGGCCTAAACAGATGAAGCGGTGCAACAGTGAGTACCCTGGTTCCTCTGGCTGACGTTAATACGACCCTTAACTAACTAGCAGATGCTCTCAACCCCTGGGGGACTCAGAAGAAAAGTAGAGACGATCCATGAGCAGCTGGGACACGGACAGACCCCACCTACAAATGTGACCCGGGGCGCGGCTATCACCTGCGACATAGGATCATACACGACATACAGAGGAGCAATAATACTTACCAGATTGAGCACCTGAACACGGACGCGCACCATTCCCACCACACAGGATGGAAAAGACCCTCAAAAAGAAAGATGAGGAGCTGGGAGGCCCACGGCGTTTAAGAACAACCAGTGTTGAGGTGGAGCAGATACTGCCAGCAACAACGGCAAAGACAACCATCAACCCTATATTACAAGGTGTACTTCAGGCCACAGCGGCATCACAAACAGCACTGGAGGTCAAAATCAAGACTCTAAGCATAGACCTGGGCCTCCTCCATAATGAACATTGTCGTTTGGCAGGGTGGGTCACCACAATGGAACGAGAATTCTCAGTGCTTGACAACCATTGAAGCTTGCTTAAAGACACTAGAAACTGGAGCGGAAGACTCTGAACAGGGCAAGATGTAACAATATCAGAGTGGTAGGGCTACCCAAAAAAATTAAGGCCCTGACATGGTGGATTATCTCGAAACCTGGCTCAAATCTGTGGTGGCCCCGGAGGGACTATACCCCTTCTTTGCACTGGAGAGGGACCATAGGGTACCTGTTAAATCACAACCCCCCAGGCGCTCTGCCAAGGAAGGTGGTAGCCTGACTGCTTTACTTCAAGGGTCGAGACTACATACTGCAAACAAACAAGGCTGCATGAGAACTTGATGGTGGAAAACAGCAGAGTATCAATATTCCCCGACTTCTCTAAAGACGTCCAACGCCAGAGAGCAGCTTTTATCACCGTAAAACGGAAACTTAAGGAGCTGGAGATCTCCTATTCTATGCAGTTTCCTTCCCAGCTCCGTGTGGTTACCCCGGCAGGAGTGGAATTCTTTACCACATCGCAAGAAGCATGGTCCTGGATGGAGCTCTTACCTAATGTGGATCCAAGCGGCCCCTCTCAGTAGCAGAAGAGAATGAGATGACCTTGCTCCTGCCAGAGAAAAACATCAGCCAAGATTGGCCCACCCACAGCAGAAGAAGCACAGGAAGAATGTCAGAAGGTGGTAGCGGTGGTCGCCTCAATGGGAAATTATTCACTGAGCACCATGTTTCTGACCCGACTATGACTACGGCATCGTCCCACTCAAGGGTAGTCCTACCTGTGGTCATCCCAGGCACTGCAGATGAACTCATTCAAAAAAGACCTCCGCTTACGGCAGATGAACCTATCTAATGTTCAGTAGTACTCCTTCAGTGAATACATGCCACTGGTCAATATGAGAACATTCATGCTTTACCCCCACACCAGCTAGCAGGGCCTACATATAACTTTATCACATACAGATCCTACATTGCAGACACAAGAAGAGGAGGGTGAGATGAGAGCTAGGGGTCCTCGGAGCCCACCTCTGCATAAAGACGGAACTAACACCCTCTCATAAACCATAGCCTGAACAATAGACAGAATGAACACGTTTGTTTCTTGGTTGTTTGACAGCTTGGGTGAGAGCATCGCACATCTTGACCTGGGGACTGGGAGTTGGGGAAAACGTTATTTGATTAATGAAAAGTATATAGTGTGTTGCCTAGCTCTGTCATATATGCCTATAGCTGTGAGAAGTGTTCCCTCCTGGATGAGTGCTGGACCCCTACACTTACTACCATGTCATACTCTATTCCTTCAATGGACACCACACTGAAGGTTAAGGTCCTAATCTGGAATGTTAGGGGGATGCGTTCCCTGACTAAACAACATAAAGTATTTTCACACCTTACCAGGCGAGGAATCCATATAGCTCTACTGCAGGAAACACACTTAGATGCCATTGATGGACAGACCCTAAAATGGCGGTGGAGGGGCCAGGTCTACTATACTACTTATGCAGCATAGCCAGGGGGACCATAGTATGGGTTAAACCTGGGGTTCCATATCAGCACACCACATCCATCATAGACCCTCTGGGGCTCTACACCATAGGCAAACTGGATGAGCGAGAAATAGTACTGGGAAGCATATATGGTCCTAACACTGACCAATCAGGATTCCTGGCAGCCCTCTCAGAGCGTCTAGCCATGCATTTCACGGGATCTGTACTGTTGGGAGGGGACTTTAACTGTATCACAGACACAACACTAGATGGATCGCATCCCCCGCTTCCATCCTCCCCGACTATCCGGATGGCTAATTTGTACTGAAACTGGCAAAGGGAGTCAGGCCTGATTGACTCCTGGTGAGCTCACCAACCGGAGCACAGAGACTACTCCTTTTATTCATCAATGTATGACCTGCACATACTACCTGACACATTCCTATGCTCACTAGTCGTACATTTGTTAGCACACCTGACCGAATACTTGACCTGAACGATTTCAGATCATAATCCCCTTCTACTAACGTTTAGGTGGTCCCACATCCTTTCACCAATACCCATGTGGCAGCTCCAACCTGCTCGATTGGAAGATCAGGCTTTCCCTGATGCCATTGGCACTGCTGTCAATGATTACTTTGAGACAAATGAGGGCTCGACAAACTCAAAACTGGTAGAATGGGATGCATTTAAGGCAGCAGTCACAGGATGATGCATCTCGGCACCCCAGTGGGAACGCTGGGCGCTGCTTCACGATATAGCACAAGCTGAACAGGAGTTGCGCTTACTTGAACAGAGGAGCCAAGATGAGCCAGAAATGCAGACAACACTTCTCACCACTCGGGAAAACACAGCAGTAGCACTCAAGAGACTATGTTGTTAAGATTATAAAGCCTATATAACGTGTACACACTCAGAGGGGGAAGGTGCCAATTCCCTATTGGCATGGCTGGCAAACCCAGCACATAGGGGCTCAAATATAGTGGAATTGACAAACGCAGAAGGTCACAGCATAAATACCTATCTCTCTGTCTAAGGGTGTGGCAAATCTTTCTTCTCTGTTAAGAGGGGTGAGGAGATAATTTTACCAGATTATTCGAATCAATTTCAGTGCAACTCAATAGTCTTACATTAAATATCAGAGTCAAATTAAAGTTTTAAGGGCTTTATTACAGACTCAAAGCCAAAGTTACATAAGTGTGTATCAAAACCGTTGTACAGATATACAAAATCACCAATGGAGAATGAAAGTGTTCCACAATATTAAATCGAAGCAGCATATAAAAAATAACAAGACTTCAGTAGCAACAATGCAGAAAATCTGGAAATGTATGTGATGTCTGGATTCTAAAATTAAGTTCTCTGGCTAATCATTGAATATAGCTCCTTAACTATTCTAATATAAATATGTATCTGAGAAAGGTTAGCTGAATGAACTGCTGTAGAAGATTCTGTTTAGGAGTGGTGTGCTGGCATAAAGCCACATATAAATTAAAGCATGAGGTCTATACCTCAAAAATGTCTGCTCTGAGCATGGGACAAAGGGTATCTGAATCTCTCACCAACTAAATCACTCTTAAATCTTGATTCTTCCAGGTTTGATGACATCATAACCAAAACTCGCATTTGAAAAACTAAACCACAAATCGATTATAATTGTCACTTTAGTCTTCTGAAGCCTTCGCATGCGTCCTTGGTACACCCTTGCGTTCTAGAATTTCAAAAAGTTATAACTGCCAGTAACATAAACATTCTTGCAAACGGTGATTAAATGGTGCATATATGAAACATTAAATTCAAGGTTCACGTTCACTGATTAATTTTAGTGCACTACATTTAATAATTCGTTTTACGCATTACAAAAGGAAATAACCCAACTCCCTTCTCATGTTTTGAGAGTCATTACGGCATCGCCAAGTTATGCTCTTTCAGCTACGTCTGTGGTGGCTAAGCACAGTAGAGCAGAGGAAATAATTATTTTTTACCATAATGTAAAATAGTAAAATGACAGTGGCATGTTTTATATGTCTGCTGCCTTTATCGGACTGGAATGGCAGTATTTACTGGTGACACTATATCTAACCAGTAGTGGTTGCCCGTTGATCATTTTTAATAGCCAAAATAGTTCCACATTTAGCTACAAACCAACTACTTGGCTGTAATAAAGTTAGAATACATACTAACATCTGTGCTTTATTTGTATTTACAAGACGGGGAATTCTTTTGCTTTTGTATCTACTGAGGTGAGACAGACCGTCTGCTTGCATGGAAAATCCAGTGCCATGCAAAACATGAAACCTATTTTGGAAGCTTAGATAAAATTTCCTTTTGAAACAATTAGTCAGATCCTTCTCAAACTGTAGACTTTTTAGTTTGTCGTTATTTCGCCATGTGACGTCATCAAGATCAAAGCATTATCTCTTGATCGTCCTGTTGCTTTTCAATAAGAGAAGATGTATTCTCCTTGTCGTTACTATTTGTCCCATGGGTGTTTCGTGCTTACATTGAGTAAGAAAAAAAATGAATTATTCTTTCCTTTTAATGAATCTCTCATGTATGTACGTATGTGTTTATGAATTTGTATTTGTAAAGCACAGAGCATGCTAAGGAGCGATGCAGGATTGTTTACAATGATACCTAAAATATGTGTGGTTAGATTTTATTGATGTTGTGTTCTCTAAAGAGGTAGGTATGTCTTCAAATCCATTCTGAACACCGTACTGGTTGGGGCTGTTGTGACACCTACAGTTATGTTATTAAAGAGCCAGTGAGTATGAATAGAAAACCACCTTCTTCTTGTTGCAGCTGTGTTTGGTAGAATTTAATACTATGCAACTGGTTGTGAAGATGATGTGGGATTGCAAAGGTAGCAGTGCAGTTCCTTAAGGATTGAGGTATCGGAATTTGACTTTTTGAGGACATTATTGATATGGCTGAAACCTTAAAATTCTTTCCAAGGGCTCAGTGTGTTGTCTGGGAGATTATAGGTTAGAAGGTTGCTTCCATCTAAGTGTGAGAGAAAAAATCCTGGTCTGTTATAAAGTAAATTTCTGGAAGGAAAGACTTCACTCTGTTCAAAACAGTGTTGGCTCAGAGAGGGTGCATACAGCAGAGGTTGGTTGTCTCCATCCGTTGAATCTTTGAGTGTCCTGGGAGGAGAGGGAGTTAACAACAAATTAACATTTCAGTTGTGAAGCCAATTTAGCCACACAGAGGACCAAAAGTTAATAGTGAAGTTTAGTAAATGTATTACAAATTAGTAGTTAATACTGTATAAGCACATGGCAAAAGCAGAGTATAAAAGTATAGAATCAGAAACAGCAAGCTGAAACGCTGGAATAAGTTCAATCTCAATAGCTTGAGTCATACAGAAATGAGCCCCAGTAATACCGAAACTAAGAAGGAATTAGTATTCCTCAAAGACATTTGGATTGCTTCTCCTCCGTAAGAACAGAAGGACGCGTAGTTCGATTTTAAAATAGCTCATATAGGGCCTGAAGGGTTCAGTATTTGAGCAAGGTAGGTGTCCTCATCTCAAAGACTCCAGTAGAAGTCTTCGGAAAGAAGGAAACCATTGTTAGCACAACGCTATGCACTGTAAGGGTAAAGTGTGCTGAGTGGTATTTACCTCCCCAAGACTAAAGGAATCTGCTGTAACTCTTAGAATGTGAAAACTAACTTAAAGTGGAAAGTTCCCGGAGCATCCTTACCTCTGAACATGTCACTAGAAGCCACATTATTTCTCTTTCTCACAGAGCACACTTGCAATATTGAGTTTCTATCCCATCCCACAGAATTCTACCAACTAGGTTAGCCTTGAATTTCTTGTCTTCAGATAGACAATGAATATGAGGCTTCTTCTGCTCATTAAATTGCCCAGTGCACGTCAAGATCTAATTTCTCAGTTCTTTCTATCTAATACACAACAGTCCTTTCACTGGCTATGAAATCAGAAACGTGCAGCTGCAAAAGAAGAAACACACAAAGCACAGAAAATGCTTTTCACATGTTAAAATGAAGGCATATTCATGCTAACTTAGTAAATCACGGTTAACGTGCATTTCTAATACTCCATTATAACTTCAAGAATAATATCAGAATAAATGCAATCGTAGACAAATTAATTCATGATTACATATACCTTTCAGTTAATGTAACATTTCAAAACAAAAGTGTAGATATGAATGAGAACTACAAATTTGAATGTTGAAGCTAAGCATTAGGACTCACACGTTTAAATGAAACTCTAGTTTCTACAGTGAATACATCTTCAAATTCATTTATTGCTTCACTTTACATTCATAAGGTAAGCCCACTGAGTATGACGTTGGTTACATATTCATGATACTTCTTTAAAGTGTAGGGTTGCAGCCAAATTTACAGTACTCCAGTACTATACTGTCAGGTTTCCTTGATGTGGTTTGTAAAGTAGAGGTCAGTGATGAATGTGAATATGAATGATTTTGAGGGGGGTGTCAACTGGAGGGGTTAAACCTTCCAGGATGATTTTGGACAGCCAGGCTTGAATTTCTGGCTGTTTGTTTCTAAGGCCAAATGGGAGGAATTCTGTGTTGGGTTGAGTATTAGATGAGTGCTGGACATCTATTTCTGACTGAGGATGACTCTGGTTTGAGTCTCTAAATGTAATAAGAGGTATTTTTCAGGTAGAATTGTTGGAGTCATCACATAAGCAGATTTTGATGCTGCTGTCCATGATTAGTATTCTGAAGGGTTGCATGTATAGGTTGAAGTTAGTTGGGGCAGGGTGTTGCCCTAAGCTACTGGGAGTTTCTGGTATCTGGCAGTTCCCATCTAGCTAAGAGGATAGTGTATTGTGGGGCAGGAGGCAAAGTACTTCAATACTGGGTGCAGAGAAGCCAATGCATGCTTCTAGTTTGCTGTACAGAAACTGAGTAGTATCAGGAGGCAGGCTAAATTGAAGTTTGGAGTTGGGAAGGCATCGTTGAGAATCTAAGCAGTAGTTGTATCTATTTTGTAGCATTCATTGAAACAGGATTGGTAATCTTGGAGAAAGTTGTTTTTGCTGTTGTGCTCTTGCGGATGATAGGATACTGCTTTCAGGTAAATGGAAAGTGGGTGGTGGAGTGGTTGCTATCAACATCTTGTGGGCGTCTTCAGCAGGTGAAGGATCAGTCCTGTTAAGAGGTCATCTGAAAGGTTTCCTTGACTAAGGCAGTTTGACAGTGGTGAGGAAGGGTGTGAGGGTTTCACGTTGAAGGGAATGCATATGGGTAAGTGTACAAAATCCTCTTTGTAGCTGGTGGAATTGGTGGAGTTAAGAATGCCAGAGAGGTTGGTGTGCCAGAGGAAGTGGAAGGCTGTTAATTCTGAGGTGGAGACTAGTGGCAGTCTGGGTGTATGCTTGGTTTTGTTGATATGGGTTACTATTCTTAATAACCAATTGACAAACATGCAGCTGTGGCAAAGATACTCACATGCAAAAATGGTTCCTAATATGTATCTGGTGTCCATGTGGTGCTAAACACCTGGATGGCAGCTGCAATTTTATCCCATTGTAAAAATATATAATCAGGATTGGGGTGCGCTGCATTCTGCACTTGAGATTGAACCGTTACAGAAGTAAATAATAGAGAAGTCTTTGGCTTATATTTGTGGGAAGAATAGTTCCTTCATTTCTGGATTTGTATTTTTTCCATAACTAACTTCAGCAGAACAGCTGCAATGCACTTCCGCAAGCAAGCCAACAAATTCTGTCCCACACATGGAATGTCTTCAGGGCTGAAATATATCATTTAAAATAATTCATGTCACATATGCTATAAAAAGGGCAACTCCTTAACACAAAAAAACCTCTAACCAAGCAAAATGTGTGTGTATGTATGTATATAAAATATACATATTTCTACAAAATCCCACTGTGTGCATAAACAAACTATATAATACAAACCTATAATTACATTAACTATAACATGAAGGAATCTTGCTTTATAGCAAATTCCCATTCCAGTTTATTATGAAATTAACTTCATAAGATACCATACAGGTTTGTTTTTTTCATAAGAAAATGACTTATTTGATCACACTTTTTCAGTCCTATGATTATTTTCATGTATTTCCTGAGGATAAACCGAATTACATATGAATACAGCTTAAAGATGAAGGCATGTGACAATTATGTATACAGAGCCTAAACTAATTGCATATTTAAGGAGAAAACAAAAGGGGAGTAAAGTTATACTGCTAACGCGTCCCTTTATGACTAATTTACTCACTTTGGGACTCGTTTTAGGCCTATGAATCTTTTAACCCTGATTGAAGACACCTTAGGACGAGATAACTAATCAACATGTCAATCATTATGTCAATAATGTCATCAAAGTTCACAGTAATACGACAATTCACATTGACCGAAGACATTTAATAGAACACTCAAACCACCATGACCTTTCAGTCATGAATAACCACACCAGTTTAGTATGATTTTGTGAAGTTTATTCCCTATTGATTACAATTCTACTGATAAGTTTATTAATCTCAAAACCAAGAAACACATTAGCATTGTCACAATATGGCAACTCTGATAAGATTTCATCAAAGCAAGAATCACGAATATTAGAACATAACACGGCATCAACATAGGTTATCCTTAGCAGAACAACATTATTCAACAAAGCATAGATTCAGTCATTTGTCTATTTGCGTCAGTTTAGTGAATCCCTGTCCTAACCTCGATTTAGCATTGGCATGTTGGGCTTCATGCAAAACAATTTAGTAACACCAATTTAGAAAACATCTAGCTATGGTCTTTGTCAAAAGAAGCAGTTGGTACCTATAAAGGAAAAGCAAACAGACAATAACAATTTCATTGTCATATAGTTACCCTCCGTATTGGGTCAGCACTCCGGTTCGGTCTTCGTCCTCAGGACATCAGTTGATTCGCCATCAGGAATTCAGCAAGTCGGGTAAAGGGGCACTTCCCTCATAAGGAGGTAAAGTGTAAACGGGCAATATAAGGCAAGAATGGTTTTAAGAACCAAACAGCAAAGTCTCTATGCAGAGTGACAAAGTGTCTGGGTCATAGCGAAATGCATCAGCATCTCCTTAACTAACTCCTAGTCTCCTATTCTCTCCTGTTCTGATTTACTTCCTTGTGTCAAGGGTTTTTTATCCCTTTTTCATTGTACATTCCCCTAAAATTTGGTTGGATGAGGGGTTGCACCCCACTATCTCCCTCCAATAGAGTTTCAATTTTCTCATCAAATTTGCCACCCTATAACAGTTCTCACGTATTTTATTGGTCCTTATGATTGACGTCTTTACTGGGTGGAATGTCCGGTATGATTTCATACTCTCATGGTCCTTTTCACATCTTCAGTCAGTGGCTCCATTGTCTGTACCGGTTCAGGCGACCTTGTACCTGGTAGTAATCTACACTGTTGCATTCAGCTAAAATGTTTCTACAAGCAAGTCGAATTTCATGAGAACGGATCTACTACAGTTACATTTAGCTTCTAGTTTGGAGAAAAACAAGAGTTCATGTCCTTCAGCAAGTCAGCACACTGCACGTTAGAAAAACACATTTAATATGAAAACCAGGCAGCTAGGCCTCGACTCATGCTAACTAAGGCCTTATGATTTATTAGCAAAACTTTAGCATATAGGCTTTTATTATTAGTGCAAAATTATATTCTATCATAATATTTCAACATTATTAGTCAGTTTCATTAGTCATTGTATATGGTGGCGGCCACTCCCGTGGGCACATTTCAAGCGCACGTTTTAGCAAAACATATGAATACATTTTCTATGCGGCATTATTACACATTAGTTCATAATCATTTCATGTTAATATTGATTATATAAGCTACGCTCTCTCAATAGCAATAGTCATTATTGACTAATTGAAAATTATGTCCTATTAACCCATATAGGTTAGAGATAGTGGTGTTCAAAATAGAATAGGCCAGAGTCTATCACTTTGTAAAGATGTTTACATTACTAAAAGCAATATCTTAAGATTTAAATATAATAGTTACAGAAAATGGTCATGGGAAAAGTGAATAAATGAAGGTAAAGGAAGCCATAGCCTGCTGACCAACATTGTAAGTCTAACCTAGACATATGTGATGTAGACCGCACTTAACTCTACATTGAAATCTGGCTCTGCCCATGAGGAAAAACAAAGAGATTGTATCGGCCCCCAGCTAATTTGATGGCCGTTCAGAATACATACCTAAAAGTCAGATAGCTTCCTCAAGTACAATAGTAATGGATGAAGTTACAGCAAAGTCCCTATAAAGTAGACAATATAAAAGAAACCTCAAAAGAGGAAACTCGAAAATAAAGGTATTTCTCTCTACTATCATTATAAGTGTCTTGTTTGTTGATTCTTAGTGTGACGAGCTTGGTGTAATTAGCTAGTTTTACGTACCATAATAGACATGGTGTAAAAACACCCTTAGTGAGCAGCTTTAATCATTTCTATAAATAGAGCATTTTACATATTATCTTCATAACACGTAAATTGAAAACTGCATCTTAAAAAAAAAAAAAGATGAAAAATACCAACAGGTACAAAGTATAAAACCTATTTGAAACATTAAACAAAGTTCTCGCATCCTCGCCATGCACAGTTTTCTAATTAATAATTTTATTTTACATGTTGCAGTTATATTATAAGTTATGTCATAGCAGTGTCATTACATTATGTGGGGTAAGTAGCAGTGCATGGCGAGGGTACGAGTTATAGTTAACTTGTGTCACAAGTTATAGTTTCTTGAGATCAGCATAATTGTTAAATTTCTTTGGTTTTGTGCATGTAAAATTGCAACCTAACCATAACGTCCCTCTAACCTTTGTTTTTTCAGTGAATTTTGAGGTTTTTTTTAACGTCAAGTAATATTTAATTACCTTAACTTAATCCAACCTGCGCAGCGATGGTTGGCCGCAGGGAGTGGCTACAGGCCAGGTCCTGCGCCCAATCCTCTATAGGCACCCAGCCAGCGGCCGTCCTTTGTTCATGCACAGCAGGGGTAGGCCTGGCCTGTAACCAGTCCCTGCGGCCAACAACCCGTAGGCACCCAACACCGTGCCACACTGCCTTTGGCCATGTGCAGTGGTATTTGGCCACTGGCACCCACCCCAATGCCTTGCATAACCTTAGGCAGTGCTCAGTTGAGGGGAGAGGGGGGGGGGGGCCCAGGGCCTGGCCATCAGGGCCCACCCAATTACCTAAAGGGGCTCCCTGGGCTTATTTTGGCACCCGGGGACCCAATCGCCTGTGTGGGCCTCCTGCATTGGATTTTAACTTGCCACCTCCCTGGGGCTGCGGGGGGGGGGGGGGGGAACCAGCAGGCGGCTCCCCAATTCAAAATGTAAGTGTACCCCTGGCCTACCCGGGGCTTTAGTGAAACAAGCATGGGAGCCTGTGAATTTTTTTAAAAAGAAATTTCGGTGTATCTGCAGATCCACTGCGATTCCCACAGAAAATTGAGAAAAAAAATGCTTTTTCACTCTGTCCCTCTGGGACCCCGATAGCAGAGCTAAGGGGATCAGGGTGTCCCTACCATGGCCCATTTTTCTTTTTTTTTAATCGTTCAACGTGGCTGCCAACACTTTCTTGACGAAGTGTTGTCATCCAATCAGATCTCAGCACGAGATCAGGAGGGTTCAAGGAGCCTTCGCGTCCCTATATATACGAATTTGGATTTTCTTTAATTTCTCAAAAATTACTGAACTGCTTTACAACAAATAACAAAAAAGGTGCTTTCTGAACCACGTGCTACCTTTCTGCCAAATTTAGTGTAATTCTGTTCAGTGGTTCGGGCGCTATTGCTGGTCAAAATTCCTATGGAAAAATGATTGGTGAAGAAGCGTTTTGGGACACCCCTGCCTTTTCCTCAGCCCCCGCTTGACTTATCACCCCTTAACTTTCCAAACAGACGTTGAAGTGAGCAACATATTTTTGGGGGATTTTGGAAAATATTGCTAAGATTTATTAAACAGTGCCAAAGTTATTAGCAAAACAATAAATGATTTTTCTATAGAAACTATGTCCTAACTATAACTACTTAGTGGCAACCGCCACTATTAAAAAGAACATTTTCTTAACTATAACAAAGGTTTAACCTTTGTTTTGTTTTTTTGTAGAAAAAAAAAAATATATATATATATATATATATATATATATATATTTAGTTTTATCACTAAAAAAACAAAAGTTAAACCTTTGTTATAGTTAAGAAAATGTTATTTTTTCTTTTTACACAAACATTAGAAATGCAAAAATTACAGTTAAACCTTAAATTTATAATGTATTCAACTCCATCATATTATTATAACTCTTGCACCTCCATACACTGTATATTCAACTCGGTAGCTTCACTACATTAACTATAACTCGCACCTTCTCTATGAACTGCTTATACTCTTTTACGTCACTTACGCCATCTCAAATAATAGCATTTACAATAACATTTGACATCTCAAATCACATCATTTGTGAGAACAAAGTGCATGGGAGAATGACAAGTTAGAGTAAATGTAGTGTGGCTACTGTGTTGAATGCACAGTGTATGGAGGTGCGCAAGTTCTAATAATTTGAAGGTATTGTGTCAATTATAAATTAACCGTATAGTTATAACTTTTGAATTTTAAAACTTTTCTGTAGTGTAAGTTTGTATAGAAAGAATAAAGTTAGAATAATTTAAAGTTTGTGCATAAATTATAAATTTAAGGTGTAGCTAACATTAGCATTCTTAATGCTTGTAGTTTACATTTGGTTTGTAAGGAAAGAGTAAAGTTTTTCTAAGTGTAGCAAAGGTTTAATCTTTGTTTTTTCATTGAATGTTAATGCTTTTTATTTATTTTTTAATAAAAAAGGTATTTGATATTAGAGTCCAGTGTCAAGTGGAGTGTTGTACAATGCAGTAGAGGAGAATGTTTTATACTGTAGTGTTGTGGAATGGCATAGCGTGCACTAAACTAAAGTGTCATAGATTACACTGATGTGTTGTATAGTACAGTGGCATTGAGTGGACTAGATTGAGCAGGCTTAGCATAGAGTCAAGTACAGTGTTAATAAATTGAAGTAGCATTGTGTCCAGTGTAATGGTGTGTCTTAGAGTGTGGGAAACTGTCATAGAGTGTTGTACAGTGGAGTGGAATAGAGGGATGTGTAGTTAAGGGACATGGATTGGGGCACAGTATGGTATAGTTGGCCAGAGTGAGGTAGAGTCTTGTAGAGTTCCATAAAGTGGAGTAAAGTGTGATAGGGTGGAGTTGTACAGTGCTCTAGAGTGGAGTTAAAGTGTTGTGGAGGTGAGTCCAGTGGAGTGGAGTAGAGTGCACTGGTGTTGCATACAGTGGAGTAAAGTGTTGTAGAGTGCAGTAGACTCCTCGTGTTTAAAAGGGACGAAAAGTGTTGCAGAGTAGCATAGAATACTACAGAATGGTTGGATTAAAGTGGAGTACAGTGCAGTACAGTATAGTAGAGTGGCGTAGACTGTCATAAAGTTGCCAAAGAGTGTACAGTGGAGTGGCGTAGATTGAAGTGGAGTAGTGTCTCATAGAATATAGTATAGAAAAGTGGATTGGAGCAGCGTAGAGAGTTGCATAGTGTATCATACAGTGGTATTGAGTGCTGTAGACTGGCATTCACAGGAGTACATTGTTATACAGTGGAGTGCTTTAGAATGGAGTATAGTTTGGTAGAGCAGAGGGGTGGAGTCTGTTGAATGGAGTACAGTGTAGGAAGCTGGATCTGATTATACTATATCAAAATGAGATATAGTGTGCACAGAGTCCAGGGGGTTCCCTAGAGGCTTAACAGAGGCTAAAGTAGGTAATACTAATGCTCTCTTTTGTGGCAGTGTGGTCAAGCAGTTAGGCTTATCAGATGGTAGTGCAAAGCATTTGTTGTACACACCCAGTCAGTAAATTAACTCCAGGCAATGTATTTATATTGGAAAAATCTATTGTGTTACTTTATTTCTAGAACCAAAAGGATCTTGTTGCAGGTAAGTACATTTGCAAGTAAGTATCGAACATATGTATCAGTAGCACTTTGTTTAGATTTGGCAAAGAACGATTTACAGGTATTTAACACTTTTCACTTTTAAAAGTTGAGACTGCAATTTTCAGAACAGTCCTGGGGTGGTGTTGGAAAGTTTTAGTGCAGTTTTGAGGTAAGTACTGGACTTACAGTTCCAGTCTCCGTAGGTTAGGATGTCCACTGGCCGGGGTTCAGGAAGTCCCAAAACTTATGCCGCCAACAACATGTAGCCGGCTAGGTGCAGAGATCAAAGATGAAGTTAGATTAGAATGGGATCCTATTGATTCTGGGGGCACTCTGAATCAGATATGCTAGAAGGTAAGTGTAGGAGGCTGGCCTGGCTTGTAGTGGGTAACAGAGGTACTTACACCTTGTGCCAGGTCCAGTTATCCCTCATTAGTGTAGAAGAGGTGTTTCTAGCAGCTTAGGCTGATAGAAGGTAGCTATGGCAAAGCAGCTTAGGCTGAACTAGGAGACATGTAAAGCTCCTACTATACCACTGGTGTCATATGCACACTATCATAAGAAAACACAATACACAGAAGTACTAAAAATAAAGGTACTTTATTTTTATAACAATATGCCAAAAGTATCTCAGTGAGTACCCTCAGTATGAGGAAAAGTTATATACACAAGATATATGTACACAAACCAAAATTATGCAGGTAATAGCAAAAGGAAGTAATGCAAGCAATGTAAAGTTACAGTAGATTGCAATAGGAGCACATAGGTATAGGGGCAACACAAACCATATACACCAAAAGTGGAATGCGAACCACGAATGGACCCCAAACCTATGTGAGCTTGTAGAGGGTCGCTGGGACTGTAAGAAAACAGTGAGGGTTAGAAAAATAGCCCACCCCAAGACCCTGAAAGGTAGGTGTAAAGTGCACCTACTACCCCCAGAGAGCACAGAAGTTGTGATAGGGGGATTCTGCAGGAAGAACAAACACCAGCAATGCAACAACAGTGGATTTCCGGACCTGAGTACCTGTAAGACAAGGGGACCAAGTCCAACAGTTGCGACAGTGTCGAGAGTGTGCAGGAGCCCAGGAAATGCCAGCTGAGGGTGCAAGGAAGCTGCCACCTATTGGAAGAAGCTTGGAGTTCTGCAAGAACGAAGAGGACTAGGAATTTCCCCTTTGGAGGATGGATGTCCCACGCCGTGAAGAAGCTTGCAGAGGTGTTCCCACGCACAAAGACCACAAACAAGCCTTGCTAGCTGCAAGGGTCACGGTTAGGGTTTTTGGATGCTGCTGTGGCCCAGGAGGGACCAGGATGTCACCACTTGGAGGAGGAGACAGAGGGGGCGCCCAGCAACGTTGGGAGCCCTCACAGAAGCAGGCAGCACCCGCAGAAGTACCTGAACAGGCACTTAGAAGAAAAGTGAACGGGAGTCCACCTGAAGTCACAAAAGGGAGTCCCACAATGCCGGAGGACAACTAAGAAGGTTGTGCCCTGCAGGTTAGAGTGTCTGGGACCCAGGCTTGGCTGTGCACGAAGGAAATCCTGGAAGAGTGCACAGGAGCCGGAGCAGCTGCAAATCACGCGGTATCCAGCAATGCAGTCCAGCGTGGGGAGGCAAGGACTTACCTCCACCAAACTTGGACTGAAGAGTCACTGGACTGTGGGAGTCACTTGGACAGAGTTGCTGAGTTCCAGGGACTACGCTCGTCGTGCTGAGAGGGGACCCAGAGGACCGGTGATGCAGTCTTTTGTTGCCTGCGGTTGCAGGGGGAAGATTCAGTCGACCCACGGGAGATTTCTTCAGAGCTCTTGGTGCAGAAAGGAGGCAGGCTACCCCCAGAGCATGCACCACCTGGAAACAGTCGAGAAAGCCGGCAGGATGAAGCGATACAAGGTTGCTAGTAGTCGTCTTGCTACTTTGTTGTGGTTTTGCAGGCATCCTGAGCAGTCAGCGGTCGATCCTTTGGTAGAAGGTGAAGACGGAGATGCAGTGGAACTCTGATGAGCTCTTGCATTCGTTATCTGCTGAGATCCCCAAAGCAGAGACCCTAAATAGCCAGAAAAGGAGGTTTGGCTACCTAGGAAGGAGGATTGGCTACCAAGAGAGGTAAGAGCCTATCAGAAGGAGCCTCTGACGTCACCTGCTGGCACTGGCGACTCAGAGCAGTCCAGTGTGCCCTCAACACCTCTGAATCCAAGATGGCAGAGGTCTGGGACACACTGGAGGAGCTCTGGGCACCTCCCCTGGGAGATGCAGGTCAGGGGAGTGGTCACTCCCCTTTCCTTTGTCCAGTTTTGCGCCAGAGCAGGGCTTGGGGGATCCCTGAACCGGTGTAGACTGGCTTATGCAGAGATGGGCACCATCTGTGCCCATCAAAGCATTTCCAGAGGCTGGGGGAGGCGACTCCTCCTCAGCCCTCACACCTATTTCCAAAGGGAGAGGGTGTTAGACCCTCTCTCAGAGGAAGTCCTTTGTTCTACCTTCCTGGGCCAGGGCTGCCTGGACCCCAGGAGGGCAGAAACCTGTCTGAGGGGTTGGCAGCAGCTGCAATGCAGACCCTGAAAAGGCAGTTTGGCAGTACCCTGGTTCTGTGCTAGAGACCCGGGGGATCATGGAATTGTCCCCCCAATGCCAGAATGGCATTGGGGGGACAATTCCATGATCTTAGACATGTTACATGGCCATGTTCGGAGTTACCATTGTGACGCTGTACATAGGTAGTGACCTATGTACAGTGCACGCGTGTAATGGTGTCCCCGCACTCACAAAGTCTGTGGAATTTGCCCTGAACGATGTGGGGCACCTTGGCTAGTGCCAGGGTGCCCACACACTAAATAACTTTGCACCCAGCCTTCACCAGGTGAAGGTTAGACATATAGGTGACTTATAAGTTACTTAAGTGCAGTGGTAAATGGCTGTGAAATAACGTGGACGAATTGTCAGAGCTCCCTATGGGTGGCAAAAGAAATGCTGCAGCCCATAGGGATCTCCTGGAACCCCAATACCCTGAGTACCTCAGTACCATATACTAGGGAATTATATGGGTGTACCAGTATGCCAATGTGAATTGGTAAATTTAGTCACTAGCCTTTTAGTGACAAATTTGTAAGTAAAGAGAGAGCAGAACCACTGAGGTTCTGGTTAGCAGAGCCTCAGTGAGACAGTTAGGCATCCACACAAGGAACACATATAGGCCACAAACTTATGAGCACTGGGGTCCTGGCTAGCAGGGTCCCAGTGACACATAACAAACATACTGACAACATAGGGTTTTCACTAGGAGCACTGGGCCCTGGCTAGCAGGATCCCAGTGAGACAGTGAAAACACCCTGACATATACTCGCAAACAGGCCAAAAGTGGGGGTAACAAGGCTAGAAAGAGGCTATTTTCTCACAGTAAGTACCCGTGACTTCGGAGGGCAGACCTCGGGGAGGGGGGGTTTAGGTGACCACCGGGGGAGGGGAGGGCGCAGGTCAGCCACAAACACACACCCACAGCAGCACAGGGGCGGCAGGGTGCAAACAGAGCATTGGGCCCTGAATGCTTTTCAGTAGGGGGGGGGATCACAAAAGATGCTGTAGGCTGGATCCAGGGGGTCAGTTCTGGGAAACCACAGGCTGGACAAGGAGGAGGGCTGCCTGCTGAGTATTTGTGGACCAGTGGTTGGATTCTCCAAGGCCAGGGGGCTTTGAGTGCAGGGGTACCTTTAGGTGTTGAGTCTTTGTCCGGTCAGAGGGGGTCCTCGGACTTAAGCTGTAGGTGTCGTCATTTGGCCATACGGAGTCTTCTCAGGGTAGACACAAGGGCAGAATCGCCTGGAGACCTGCTCCGGACTGGTGGGCCACCCGGACACGGGCCATGGGTGTCTGGTGCAGAGTGGGCAGGGCTCGAGGATCCAGGGCAGTTCTGGAGTCCTTTTGGAGGGTTTCCTCTGGACAGAGCTGCTGTCCTCTGGGGTTCTTGGTCCTCTGGTGGGTCGGCAGTCCGCTGGGAAGTTTGGATAGGCTGCTGGTCCTGCTGGATGCATTGCCTTTTGATAGCCGAGTCCTTGAAACTGCAGACAGGCTGGTAGGGCTGGGGACAAGTCAGTTGTCGCCTTTAGTTTTCACTGCTGGTGGTGTTGGCTTAGCAGTCCTTCTTTCTTCTTGTCTTGAGGTCACAGGAATCAGATGAGTTAGGTTCATGGGAGCCCTTAAATCCTAGATTTAGGGGCATTACAGGGGTCAGAGGGCAGTAGCCAATGACTACTGTCTGTGAGGGTGGCTGCACCCTTCCTGTGTGCACTCCCTTTGGGGAGGAGGGCACACTCCTAACCCTAGTGGTCCCTGTCTTCCAAACCAAGATGGAGGATTCTGTAGGGAGGATGTCTCTTCAGCTCTGGACACCTTAGTGGTGGACCTAGCTGTAGTGGTCACTCCTCCCTGTTTTACCTAATTTTCCTCCCGGACTTGCCTTTGAGGCTCATCACTAAGTGTTACGGTTCCTGTAGGGTGGAGGTGTAAAGCATCTGCACCCACAGCAGACCTTGTTTCTGGCCTCAGAGAGTACAACAGCTCTTACCCTGTGGGGCCAGAAACCTGTCTTTTAGTGGCAGACTGGCACAGACTGCTTAGCCTTACACTAAAAGGTTGGTTAAAATACAGGGGGCATCTCTAAGATGACCTCTGGGCGCATTGTACAATAAATCCAACACTGGCATCAGTGTAAGCTTACTGTGCTGAGAGGTTTGATACCAAACTTCCCAGCCTTCAGTGAAGCCATCATGGGGTTATAGAGTTTGTGATGACAAACTCCCATCCCATGTACTTAATGTGACCACACTGCACTTCCAATGTCTAAGAATGGACTTGGACACTGTGAGGGTATAGTGCTCATGCAGCTGTGGCCTCACCTGCATATTCTTTACTTATTATTGTGGTAATAGGTAGGGAAAAATATAAAACCTAATACATAAATATATCTAAGGTTGTAATGCAGAACAATGCCAAAGAGTTCTTAACCGCATCGCTGGCTTGAACTTTTTTTAAGCCAATCATTAACCAAGCTCATAATGCCTTCACATTGCTATGTACTGCAGTACTTTAGCAAAATTCTGCAAAAATGTGTGAAATTATTGTGACCACAGATAACACCAATTTAAAATGCCATATACCTTAAAAAACAAAAACAAATACTGCCAAATTTCCTGGAAATCCATGAGGCCATTTTCATGCAACATGCAGTACAAAAGTCCATGAAAAAAGGATTGTTGGGGGAGGGAGGGCATTTTTGGGATTCTCCCCCCCCCCCCTCCCCCTTTTTTTTTATTTTGTTTTAAGGTCGAGCGCACAAGCTCTTTGACCTTTTGTAAGTATTGTGGGCTTTTGACCACGCCCACCTCAAGCCCATCACTTTCACTTGTTCGTGGGATTGCCTTTCAAAAATCCTGTATTATCATTAGTAAGCGCTTCACGTTTGTCCCTCCTTGGGGCAGTTTTGTTACTGCCTTGCAGACCGTCCCTGTTACATGGATAATTGCATGATTGCTGATACATTTGACTGTGAGCAAACTTCTTTTTGCTTTTGTATCTCTCCTTCGCGCTCATGCTTATGGAGCTTTGAATCAGCTCGCTTATGTCAACTGTTTTACTTTTCATTTCAATTTATGTGGCAAGAAAAGTCCTGTTAGAAATTTACAAAGCTAATAGCTCCAACTGGAGCAAATGCCAGACCCAATGCATTGCAGATGCTTGTAGGTCTGAGCGAACAAGTGCTTTCGACCTGTTGTAAGTATTCTGTGGGCTTTTAACCAAGCCAACCTCACATCTATCACTTTTACTTGTTCGTGGGCTTGCCTTTCAAAAATCCCTTTATGTTTGTCCCACCTTGAGGCGGTTTTGCTACCACCTTGCAGACTGACCCTCTTACATTGGTTATTGCATGATTGCCGATATTGTTCAGCATGGGCAAATATTTTTTTTTACTTTTGTCTCTCCCCCTCGTGCTCCATGGTGGCCATGGTGCTCACAGCACAAACTCCATTGGCAGAATTGAATAGCTGGTCACATTGTTCACACTTTTACCTAATTAGAGTCATATCGTTTGGCTCTCCCCTTCATGCTCCATAGCTTGCACAAAAACACTTGTAATTGATAAATGCTTTATGCAAAAAACACCCTGATCCTCAAAGCAGCTCTCCCAACACAGCGGGAGAGCAGATACTACAATAATCATTGCAATCTGGAAACTTGCCCCATAATGCTATTAGGCCATTACATTTAGAATTTTTTTTTGCTCATGACTCAGCCTGTAGTGGTCCTAGGAAAAAGGGACTACCTTCAAAACACTTACCACAACATGCTCTTTCTGTCTACATCATCTCTGGGTCCTCACATTAGGTTAGTGGGGACCCCCAAGTAATAACCCATCCCACCATTCAGTGTCTTTTTAAGTGCTATCATGGTTGTAAATTTAGTTTTACAGCTGAAAGTATTTTGTGTTTTAAAGGCCTTAATTTCATTGCAGTAGGCCTGCTAGCCCTAACAATGTGTACTGTGCTATGCCCTCTGGGGGCTAAATAAATGGTTAAGTGCATTTACTTTTTGACATTTTCTTTTCATGTGGTTATGTCGTCTTGGGGCTCATTATATGGTTACATGACCATATTTCTTACAAATGCTGTTTTCATTGTGATGTCCTCTAGGGGCTATTTTGAGCATTTCAGCCTAATACCAAAAGTTTATTTTAGATAACGTTTTTTATTAGGCTTACATGATATTTGTATATGTTTTATTAATCTCTCCTTATTGCAATTGTCAAATTAACATCCTTATTACACTATGACTGTTTGAACACTCTTGATATGTTTGGGTGAACCTTCTAGTTTATTTCTCTCATTACTCCTCCGTGGCTGTCTTGTGTCTTTTTTGGGGGGAATTGTGTTAGCCAGCCATCAACTCTGTTGGTGGGGTGGTGAAAGTGGTATTCTATTGGAATTGGCATGACAGATTTAAATTAGGATGCTAAATGACAACATTTTCATTTTTGGCTGCAGATAGAGGAAGAAGGTAAATGGAAGTGCCTTAGTTATATGCACGGCCACTGGAATTACATGGTAGGAAAAGGCCAAATTATGAGGCAGGGTTCACCAATTTATGTGGCAAGAAAAGTCCAGTTATGAACTGACAACGCCAATAGCTCAAACTCAAGCTAATGCGACACCTATTGCATCGCAAATGCTTGTTTTCTTTGCACTCCCTTGACCAATCACTGCAAAACATTGCATCCTCCGCCAATTTAGAAAAAGCTATAGGCCTGGAAAGTTTAGTGGAAATTAGTTAACCAGGTGCAAAGTTATTATCAAGCAAAAAATCAGAGGAATTTCTATACTTGGGAATCCTAACTACAACTACAGACTCTTTCTCTCCTGCTTTCTTTCTCCCACTCACACACTCACCCAGACACTCACGCACCCATTCGCAGACCCAATCAGATAGTTACGCACATACTCACAAACCAACTCAGACTCTCTCACACCCACTCACTCTCACACACCGACTCACAGAATCACTGACAGCCTCATGCACCCACTCCCAGACCCACGCACACTCTGAAGCACCCACTAAAACACTGATGTATGCACTCTCACACCCAGACACTCATACAGTCACTCTTACCCCCAATACATCCTTTCACACCTATTCTTACACCCTGAGAGGCCGCTGCAACTTTCGCCATGCACACCCAAAGAGCCGTGCACAACATGGGGTTCGGTGGTTAGGAGGGTTGGCCACAGGTTCTGACTGCAGGCCAGGTCTTGCGGGCAACCTTTGGTGCGCATGAGTGTAGGCTGTGCACAGTTGGGTGCTTATTAGGGGGTTGGCCTCTGTGCCGAAGGCTGTGCGCGGCGGTGGTTGGATTAAAGTATAGTAATGAAAATTACTATACTTTACAAAAACCATAGAAATTCACTTAAACAACCAATGGTTGCAGCGACATTATAGTTAGGCTGACATTTTAAACGTACAAAACCATAGAAATCCACCCGTTATAGTTGGAGTTACCTCAAGTAACTATAACTCGCGCCCTCCCCATGAACTGCTATAATTACCCCACAAATTACGGCACTCATGACATCTTCAATAACATCATTGATGAAATCAATTTAATATTTGCAGTAAAGTTTTTGATGGAAAAAAACTGCATGACGGGGGCGTGAGTTATAGTTACCTTAGGGCACAGTTATAGTTACTTGAGGTAACGCTAGCAATAACTGGTGAATTTCAATGGTTTTGTACAAATGTAAGCCTAACTATGACATCCCTCCAACCTTTAGTTTTTTTATGTGTGTACAGATAAAAACCCCGTGACGGTCGCTGTTGGGTTGTTATAGTTAGGATTGTGTTTCTATAGGAAATGCATTTTTACTGTTGCAAATATGTTTTGATGAAACTTTCCAAAATAGTGCTCTTAGTTTGTACACACAAAGTTTGGGGTGATTTACCAAGCAGAACTGAGGAAAAACAAAATGCGATCCCAAATAATGAAATCCCTATGTATTTTCCATAGACTTCTTTAGGCAGTGCTACTGCAAAAACTGCTGAATTATACCAATTTGTCAGGAAGCTAAATTTTGGATCATAGATTGTGCGTTTGCAATTTGGTGTAAATCTATTGAGTAGTTTTTGAGATATTGAGGTTTAAAAATATTTGTATATCTGAACGGTTGGATTTGAGGGACTTTCGAAAGAGTCAGACTCCCGCAGGGGCAAGTGCTCTGATTGGCTGCTAGCAACATGATAAAAATGTTGCTGACAGCCATTACAGAACTCTGGGACTTAGACCCCTGTCCTTAAGTTTTTAAAAAAATTAAAAAAATCAACAAAAAAATCAATCTCTGTTCAACACTAGGGCCCCTCCACCACAGCCTAAGTAGGCACCTTCCCGGGGGTCATATTCAATAAAAAAGGGAGGGTTGTAGGTCCCGGGGGACTCCATCCCCTGGGGCTTGCTCTTTTACTGTCTCTCTGGAAGCCAACTTATGGGACAAAGGAATTTATCTGCCCTCACTGCCGCAGGCAGAGAAACATGTTTGCTCTATCCTAGCAGGAGCATTTTTAAATCTCCTGCCAAATGAGAGAAAATAATCCTTCCCTGCCCGCAAGCTTCTGGGTAGGGAAGGCAAGGCCCCTCCCAGCTACTCTGAGATTTTAAAATGCTCCTGCCGGCTGAGAGCAGACTTCTCTTCTGTTTTCATGCCTGCTCTACTGCGGGCAAATAAACAACAATTAAGCATAGCATAGAACACCAAGCATGGATTGCTGCTTCCTCTGAGCGGGGCAGTGCTGGATCCCAAACTATGTGGGACCCCTGGGGCTTCCCCCACAGCCTCCAGTGTGTTGCTTCGTGGGTGCCCTGAGTGGGCACCTTGGCACCCACCTATGAGAAAGAGAGGCCCTGGGGGATGGTGTCCCTGAAAAGGTGCAGGGACTGGAGCCAGGCGGCTCC